>NC_089980.1:40685500-41310500 GCF_036417845.1 Apteryx mantelli | reverse complement strand
CAAAGAAAAGAAAAGATGTTATACTGACACATGAGATGGTGCTAGGTGATCACCTGCCACAGAAACACTCAGAGAAAATGACAAAGGTGAAATTCAGAAAAAATACTGGGCTTGCATCCTTCCAAAAGATTTTGAACTTACACAGTACTAACTACCTGACCGCCTGAGTATACTTACCAGTGATAACCAGGCCTTTCAACAGCATGTATCAGAAGGTTGATCAACTGAACTATCCATCAGATTAAATTGATCAAATTACACAATAAAACAGCATTTATCCCTGACTTGTCCTTGATTTATGCAGACTGCCATTTTATTGTTCTGGTACTAGGCAATACTGAGGCAATACTGCCTATACTAAGGAGGTGAGATCAGAATTTCAGTTTTCATACAGCTTTTAAGTCCTTTCAAAATCTTTCCCCCTCTGCCTTTTTCTGAGGTGCCTGCCAATGTTGTCTCTCAAGGAGTGTCCTAGAAGAAACACCAGGCTCACTAAATTATTACATTTGTGTACAAAAATGGCAGTTTACCAGTCCAATAATGAAAACATAACTCATGCACACAGCCTCCAGGATCTTCCATCTGATCTTAGAAAAAAAACCTCACACTCAGATGTTTTCTGTGAATCTTGAATGACAAGGTCAAATAATAATATCCTACACTGAAATATCAATTTCACCACAGAGAACTCCAGACTTGCTTCGCAGACAATCTATATACATAGGAGAGTGAGAGGCAACTACTTACGCAATAGAGAACAGCAACCTGCAAATAAATTGCATGCTGGTAGTCTGTTCAAACACCTGGAAGAAAGGAAGGCAAAGTCACCCCTTCTTGGAACTCTGAACTATTTCCTAAGTACTGCAACAGCTTAAGCAACTGAAGTATCCCCTTCAGTGTGGTACAGATCTGCTTCCCCTTTCATTCACACCACTGTCATACCCTTGGTATTGAAATCACTGGAACATTTAGTAAATCATAATTTATATATTCATGTTAATACTTTTCAGCGTTTGGATCTTTGTGTGACAGGTTTAAAACTGAATACCTGTTGGCCTGCAGGCCTCATGGTGTACAGATTGTTTTCTTTTTAAGTGAATGTTACACATTTCATTTTATATTTCCCATTCAATTCTGTTTTCACTTCAGATGACAAGTGTCTTTGCTTAAATTAACAACAAGAATACTAAATGGCCATTTGGTGTTTTCCCCGAAAGGGCTGCAGGCATTTTACAGAGAAAGTTGGTATTCTTACACCTGTTTCATAAATTCTTACCTCAATTTTACATACAGGGAAACTGAGGCAAAGATGGGTGGCATGACTTACTCAGGATCTCCCGAAAGGCCAGTGGCAGAGTTAAGAATAGTGCAGAAGTCTCTTGAGGCTCTGTCAGAATCTCTCTACAAAGCCACAATTGCCTGAAGGGTTATCATCAAATAAATACAAATATGTTGGGACAGGCCTCAGTATTACCCACTAAGTGATGTGGTTTATTTCCAGTCATAAAGAGCCCCAGAGAACATTTCTACTAAAGCAGGCAAATCTTTAGGGAGCTTTCTTTCAGTCATTTTACCTTTGCACAATTCATGCCGTCAGTAAATTTACTCCTGGTTTACACCTTTATAAGCAGTAGCAAAATCAAGAGTAAAATGTTTGAGCTGATTTTTACTGCAATATCTTTGAAGTGTAAATCACTTGTACCTAATTCTTTGGCCTTGACACTACACTCAGATTTCCTGCAATTAGCTGCAAATGTTTGCACACAGAGCTGCCACCTTAATACAAGCCTTTTTACAATCAGATAGTCAGTTTTTAGCCTTAAAGTATGCCACTTCTGAAAACACATAGGTTCAATTAAGAGGCAGTAAAACCAGCTTTCTTGAAATATCAAGCTTAATAACTACTCTTTGTAATAGCATTTCTTTGCTTGGTGTAAATGAAAAGAGTTGGACTGAGGACCAAAAGTAGGTTTCTCAGCTGGTATAAATAAATCAAATTCTCTCTACTGAGTTTGGTTTGGAGATGAGCTAATTTATACCAAAGATATATATATATTTTTTTTTAGAACTTAGCTTCTGGGTTAAAAAAGTATAAACAGATACCTTGTGGTTAAGACTTGGACTGAGATTTCCCATTTCTTTTTGCGTAGACCACACTGCAGCCTAGCTTGGAAGGGCACCATGACCTAAGTGTTGAACAGATATTAAGGGTGCCAGTTTGAGGAGCTCAGAAATCAGTACTCAAACACCCAAAAATCACAAAGTCAATTGTAATAACAAAGAGACTTCCAAATAATTGCTGGGCTCTTTTTATCTCCCTTCTGGATTGTGAGAATTAGTATGTGACTGAATCAAACTTTCAAGCTTACTTTTGCAAACTGAGAAGTTCAGACCTTAATTTTTGCTTTATTTTTAAGGAGAGCAGAGGCTCTATCGTAATGGCTTGCCTCCAATAGCTGTGGCTTGGAGAAGCACCCCCTTGATCACAAGACTCACAATAAGCTCACCAGTGATTTAAAATTAATCCATAGAACTATCCAGTTCCTGAAAAATTATCATTAATTAATTGGGCAGTGGGTGGTGAGTTCCAGGGGTTTTATTAGTATTAATTTAAACTGGAAATTAGAAATAAAAATGAAGGAGCAAAATAACTAAAAATCTAGAAGAGGGGTTTTCATTAATCCTTTCACTTCAGTACCACAGAAGATTAATGAGTTCTGTTCAAGCTGAGTTAGGCATCCCACACAAAACCTTCCAAAATGTGCATTTCAGAGCTAGGCTGAGGGGAAGCAGCTTACATAAAAGAGAAAAAAAATCTGAACTCAAACTCAAAAGAAAACTGAAAATGAGACCAATGCTGCTTCAAATGTGTAGTGATCTCCCATATCTTCATATGTACATCCAGCAAATATCATTAAAATCATAAAAATAAGATTCTTCTCATGATCCAGCATCACTGTGCATTATATATGTGTGGAGGAAACACTAGGGAAATTTACCCCAAAGTTCTCCTATAGCCTCCTCCCTTTCCTCTGATTCCTTGACCTCCAGTTGTTTTATTGTGCCTTTTTTTCACAAGGTGCAGTTTATCTGCAGCTAAGGGTTATCTGAGGATTTATTTCAAGTACTAGTATTTTAAAGAGGTTGAAATTGTCTGAAATATGGGCATGAAAATATAGCGTTTACTTTCTCTCCTTTAGATGCAGCCAGAACTACTCATAGTTCACAGGCTTTGTCAAATCTAGGATACAGTAGGCACCTCTTGCAAAACTTAATGTTCAAGACTTGAGTCCCATGCAGTATGAACAGCTGAAATTGCATTCATGCTAGAGATTCAAAAACTGGTGGCCTGAACTCAATATAGCAATATAGTAGCACTGAGGAAAAAAACAACTAAATGTAGAGAAAGCCATGACTTCCCCTAGATTACCTTACTATGTGCTTGAAACCAAGGTAAGCTCAGGAGCTAGCTGTGGTTGTCAGGCCTGTTGTAATGTACGGAGCAGACTTTAGATGCTGTTTCCAACCAAACCTCAAAACTCTCCAGCTGAAAATCAGTGAACCATTGAGATTCAAGAGTATTCTGCTCTGTGGCATCCTATTCATTGACAGGAGAAATGTGGTCCCCTTTTTCCTGCTTGTCCAGACAGCTTGTAGAGCAGCAAGCAGAGATGACTTCTTTTATGAGACAGAGTCACTGTGCAAAACGCTAGATGGTTCCTTAAGACTTATGGTGGCTCCCTTGAAAAAAACTTTCTTTGGAGCTTTGCTTTCAGCAATAAGCACATCTTCAAGAACAAGAATATATATAATGAGATCCACAAATCAGGAAATAATTTAAATCTTAAACAACTGAGACAGAGTGAAGCTGGAGTAAATGGGAAGACGAAGCCTAGTTTGTTGTGATGTAGTCAGCTGTTCACAAGAAGGCTCTCCAAGTTATTTTAGTGACCTCATGCAAAAAAACACCTGAGAACTCATCATACAACAGCAAGAAGATTTATTCAGTCACCATGCAGCAAAGCCATCTTCATCTCCTTAGGCAGCTGTTTTCCATAATAAAGTCAAGATACCAATGGGTAAAGAGCCCTTGCCCACATTCCTGCTCAAGCCTCCTGCCATGTCCTATCTCAGCCATTTTCTCATTTGTAATACCATCTCTCACTTGCAACACCATCTCAGTGACTTGATCATCCACAGTTCTTGCAGCTGTCCCTGGTCTTTTTTTCCTGTCACCTCTGTGTGTGCATCCTCCAAGCTGTACCCATCTGCTCTTTCAGACATGCTCCTTCTGTGATACCCTGGAAAATACCCACGCTACTGATGGAGCCAGCAGGATAGTCCCATGACAGAAAATGTGACCAAAAAATCCCACTACTTGTGTCCTTGCCCTACCTCACCTTTTGGTGCTTACTCCCATCTTTCCAACTCCATAACTCGACTTTCAGCTCCAGGTGCTGTTTCTTCTGTATAGAACCAAGAGTAGCCTCCAAACTGTGATACTCACAAATAATAACTGAGACAGGGAAAGATGACTACAAGTGGAAGATCAGAAGAAATCTTTCCCTGCAGGAATGAGATTCCAGAATTGTCCTTTGCGAGACTTCTATTCTTTCCTTGAAAGCATCTAGTAGCCATGATAACCATTCAGTAAATTAACCATAACAAAGGTCTGGCAACTTTGAATGAACAGAAGAAATGATCTGAAAAACACACTCACAAACAGTTCATTGCTGAATATCCCTGAATATTCTCATTCAAATGCAGGGCTCTTTCCCCATTCTCTAGCAAGGTTTGAAAAGCAGAACTAAGATCATAAGTTTTCAGATTCCCACTGCATTATAACATGTGCTTCAGTGGATTCACTGATCTACTGTCAAGTTTTACTATAAGCTGTTAAACAAAAAACCTTTCCAAATCAGTTCCAAATTTAACACATCAGCTTCAAAACCAATTTTCCTTAGGGGTCACTGCATTTTTTCCCATGTGGACTCGATTAACTGTATCAATCTGCCATGGGACTTCTGGTCCTTAGCGCAATTTAACGAGGTTTTTCTGTGTATAAAACTAACGTGCCAGCCTGCAATAACATGCATTTAAATCAAATCTATAGCACAGTATGTTTTCGACAAATACTAAGCACATCCCACACAGAAAGTAAGAAGTTCAAATCACAGATCTCTTGCCACATTCAGCTAAACTTAGAAAATTCCCATTGAACTCCCATGTATTTGCTCTGTCTTCCCTTTTTGTTTATTTTTGCTGCCATGGCAGACTAAGGGGATATAGCAAATTCTGTCTTTCACTCACAGAAGAGTTTTCATCCAACAGAATACCTGACCTTGAGCACCTCAATAAGAAGCCAGTACTCCCGACTGTAATTTGCTGAAAACAAGTATCTGTGAGTACCTGTTGGCAAACTGGGTGTCTCCCCTCTAGTAGCTTTAGACTGAAGATGACAACCTGCTCTTGCTACCAGGTACTCCATTAACTCAAGAAGCAGAGGTTCATGTGGTACACTGTAGTGCTCCAGCCCTGGTGATGGTTCATATGAGGTTCTATGATGCTACACGATGAAAATTTTGTTTTCAGCTACTTTGTTTTTAAACTTGGGAAATGACACAAATATATGTATGCACACATGGATACACATTTGCAAAAGACATTCTTATGATTGCAAATTCAAGGATGCAAAGGACAGAATATTTTATAATTAAAAGTGCCTTTGCAACCTTTTCTGCACAATTATAATATAGTCCTCAGCTGGCTACTTTAATCTGATTTTTTTCAGCCCCCTAAGGATTTCATACAAGGTCTCTTCACCCCTTGGTTCTTCCTTTTTAACCCAGGATCCTGTCTTATTTTTTTGAAAAAGTTGGAAGATATGCAGAGAATGAAGACAGTGACTGCAAACACAAAAGGGTGTGAACATTGCACAAGCCACTTAAAGCAATCTTTACGCATGTAGCTATTTTCTGGCTCCCGACTGTGTTATCTGGGCATCTGGTTGGCAGAAGCACATTCAAAGCTGCTGCAGATATTGGTGGTGCCACACTGCAAGCAGAACATGTCACACATCTCAAGGCATTCTGGTTATTACACTCTGGGCATCAAAAACTAACAGCCCCTTTCGACCTTCATTTCCTATTCCCTCCGCTCCCTTGCTCCACAGAGTGGAAAACAGCACCTTGGTCCAATTCATGATATTGTCTGAAGACAAATTAAGGAAAGAAGTGCTCAGTTACATCAATGACAAGCACCATTAAAAAAAAGAGGGGGGGAATGATTCATTCTGTCTTCAGAGCAGGGTTTGATTAGCTCCCAGTAATAAGGAAATGGGATGCATCTTCAGCAGTGAGGGTAAAACTAAATATTGAACAGATGCTCATTAAATGAACATTGTCTATCTTGAGCCTTGAAAGGGGTCATAAAACATATGAGATAATGTAATTAAAGACTATCATAGCACAAGTGCACAAACCACTAAGTGAAGCTGCCTGAGCAGTTTTAATTCTGGCATTGTCTCCATCTTGATGCTTGCCTTTGCAAATCTATTAATATTCTCTGGCCATAGGTATGATTATGTGTGGGTACACATATATGCATGTGTAGGACATATATAAATGTCAAGGTAATGCTGTCTTCATGACATTTCTAATGGCAGGCAAATGATAACCATAGTTAAGAAACAATTTCATAGCTTCTACATCCAAAAGGGGCAATTATGATCATTTGTCAAATAAAATGGGCCAAAGATTTTCCCTTAGATGACTGTGATTATGATTAGTGGCTTTGAATTTTCATCACTGCAGTTTAGATGGCTACTAGTTGAACCAATTCATATGCTACTTGTCCCCTTTCAAAGAGAAGCAGCATAGTCTAATGGGACTGGAAGCTCCAACTTTCAGCAAGCACCAACTGCTAATCCCCACACTCCAGGACCACGTTTTCCAAAGCCAGAACTCAGCTCCGCTGTCTGCTGGTACCTAACTGGACTATGATTCCTCCACATATTAAAGCACAAAGCATTTTCCATTGCAGCACAAGGCTCATGCTGGTTCACTGTCATGGGCGCATAATGCAAATGATTTCCTCTTCTCCAGCTCACTGACTCCTATTCCAGTCAGGGAGAAATCGAGGCTGTCTGAACGTCAAAGAGAATTTACACAGCTGCATCACAGAGCTGAGATCCATGATGCCTCTCAGGGTTGTTTCTCTGATTAGTTGGAGGAGAGATCAGAAGAAATGACTCGAAAGAGAGCACAGCAGCTTGGGCAGGTAAGGGAGTACCTCAGGAAAGCAAGCATGATGATGCAGGGAGAAATGCAAATAAGGATTTCTGGGTGTCATGCTTCAGTTAGATGCTAAATGCACATATACAAATCATTGGGCTGTGGCCAGTGTGTAAGGAATTCTTACTTGACATTAAGGGAGCCCCAGACTTAAGTATAACAGGACAATTACATTTTCTCAAACAGTGGGTGAGGGCTAAAAGGAGATCTCATTATATATAGTACCACAGGTCTACTGTGCTACCAGCAAGGTACCAGCTACCAGCTCAGAACAACAGTATCTGACTTCCACTTTGCCCTGATATAAATCACTGCTCAACTTTCAGTACAAAATAATATTTCTGGCTACTTTACTCCAGGTGGAGTAATTAAGTCATTTAACAATAAAATTCATGGGAAAAACAGGGAAATACTCACATTTTCTGACTCGCCATTTAATACCCAGACTCCAGAAACAGAATTCTTCTGTTCATCCTCAGGGAGAGGCAGAGCCGATGACTTCCCATGATCACACTGCAATCACTCATAGAGTAGTGCAGTCTCAGTGGTCTCTCCAGCCCCAGCCCTTACACTGGGTCTCCAGAGTAATGCAAAAGGGCTTCCTGAACATATTCCCTTGGGAACAGGACTGCCTGCACCAGTTCATTGCTTACAGGATAATACAGGCTATCACAGAAAGATTTTGAGTTTCTGTTGGTCAGAACAGACAGATCTTACAAACCTTTGAGCTAACATTTTGGTGACATTGCAGGCATGAGGAAAACTTTACTCTCTATGGTTTCAAGCTGAGGAAGCTGAGACACTAAAAAGCTGGGGCCTCTCCAGAGGTATGCTCAAACTCCTCACTCTTTGGAAAGCAAAGCAAGATGGTTTGATTCCAGCAATGACCCATGACTCCAATGCCAGAACCAACCCAAACAGAGGCAAAACAGGCCTGTAGGAAAGGGCCAGGTGCCTTCTTAATACACAGGAGCTGGCAGCTGGCTAGCTAACCCAAAAGCCCATGTCTTCTCATGCACAGCTTCTACTGCAGCTGAAGAAAAATTCAGGATCACAGCCTGTTTCTTAAGTCCCTCAATCCCATCATTCAGGTTGCTGCTTAATTTAGATTCTCAGGAGGAGTGAAAATGTTATGAGGTATATACCATAAAGTCTAAATAGCTTTAGTTCCCCCCTTGAATTATTTTGTGATGAATTCTTAGTACTGAATACTGACTATATGGGGGGACAAACAGTGGTTGGATGGGAGAAGCAGGTCCCATACTCCCTGGTAGACACTGATCAATTTAAGTAGGTAAGACCAGAGAATGTTAGTGCTGCAGGAATGTATTGTTTATTGATATTTTAATGCAGCTGGTACACACTATTAAGAAGTCCTAGGAAAGGCGGATGTTTAAAACGCAAACTCCTACATTGCACCCTTAAAATTAGAAAGTGCACAATAAATTCCCATTATGTGTACTCCCCATGGATGGTGCCTATGCCATCAGCCTTCCAAAAGCCAAGGAGTGGAATCCTGCCCCTCCTGAAGTCTAAGGAAAACTACCATTGAATTCAATTGATCAGCCTTTTCAGTCTGACAGAGCCGCACAGTCCACGTTAACCAAAACCATGATGACAATGAACAGCAATGGGAAACAGAAGAAATGAGAACAAGCAGTGCAGAGGAAGAACTAGGGATACCTACTAAATCAGCTCTCCCATCAGAGAAATTGCAAAAGGGACACCTACTCTGAGATGTTAACTCCTCTGGCTAACACCAGTGAGAGAGATACCTGTAGATTTAAAAGGCTGTTCACTGTTCTTGGGACCAGTTGGGTTTCCCTCCCGCCCTTCTACAAGCTATGGCCCATCTGGCCATTTCAGCACCTCACCAAAACACATGTTGTCTCTCTGAGTCTCTCCTTCTCTGTCCTTGCTGACGGGTGAGAAGTGCCTCTTACTGAAATGAAATACAGAATGTTCCCACAAAGCCCAGCCCACTGCTAATGAAAGCACCTTGTGCTGACAGCAGCTGCCGCAGAGGAAAATGTCAACGGGACCATTACAGCCAGCGATTTCACTTAGCTGATGGCAACTCTGACCTTTGCTGTGCCCAGAGGTAATTTGTTTTCCTGGCTGCTGGAAAGCTGGAAAGCACCAAGAGACATTACAAAAATGATGTACGCCCTGACCCTGTCTCATCATCATTTGCTATGAGATGGCTCTCTCCTGAACGCTGTGGCTGCCAGCAGCTGTGGTACAGCTTCCTGCTGGCTCCATATGGTGACTTACTATATACAGTTTGACAGGGGCTCCTTCTCTTGGACCATTTCATTACTGACTAAGGAGTAGGAGTACTGCAGGCAGCTAGAGCCAGCAACTGGGTTCAAAGATCTCTGTTGTTGTCTTACTGTTTAGCTAATGTAACTTTTCCTTTAACCTCTAGATATGTTTGCAGTACTGAACAGTGAAACATCAACTGTGAATGGCAGCTTATAGAAACTTGCTGCAGAAAAAATAATAGACACAGGAAACAAATACCTGTTCTTCAGAAAAAAAACCCTCAGAATCAACCTGGACATCCATTCAGGTTGCAGATATCCATGCAGATATCCTTGCAGACGAACAAATCCAAACAATACAAGATCCAGGGGAATGCAAGGTCCAGAGAACAGCTTTCAAAGCACTGTCACTTGACTACTCAAGTCTTCACATTGACCTAGGAGTCAAAGCATCAAAATACACGTAGACAAAAATCATCACTTTGACCTGAAGTGACCATCCAGCAGCTAGCATAGTCCATGCAGCTCAGAGAGCTCTCACTAACTGGTCAAATAGCTAGATAAACAGCTCCCATCTGCTGTTCCCACATAGCTTCAAGCACTGCTCACTGTGGTCACCCAGCGAGGGGCTTATACAGGTGCAGGTCACAGGGAATATCCTGCATGTGAGGAAAAATGCTCCTACTGACAGACCAAACAAAGAGATGGGAGCTGATGCTGTGAGAAAGGAGAGGGAGAGGCTCCAGTCATTCCACTTCATTTATTCAGATTGCTACACTGTGCAGATGACTCCAAGCCATCTGTCATTCCAGTAACACAGAAGAGCCATGAATTAGTTGCAGTAAAACACAGGAAATTCTCCTGGTTAAGAAGTGGCACGGACTGAAACAAGGGTGCCTGTGGCACCTTACAAGGTGTGGTTCAGGGAGGACAACAGGAGTATGAGGAGGCACAGGGGTACAGGGGAGAGTGGCATTTTCATTCAGCTCTATGGCAGTTCTGGACTGTAGGGCAGCCCTGCTCTGTCCAGAAAAGACTTTAACTCTTGGCTTTCCTGCCCTCCTATACCTTTCCCAACAGCCTTCTCTCAAGTCAGTTCCTCCAATTCTTCCAGTAACTATGCAAGGAAGCATTCTGAGATTACACTCACTTATACATGGTATGCCTTGTGCCCTATGGTAACAAGAGGCTGGATGCCACAAACTCTCCCTTCCCATTTTCCCCTGCACTGAATTCTCAAAAGCTCCTGCATTCCTCTCTGTTAGCCTCTCTTCCTGGCATGGGCTGGGCTTTCCCTTGCATGTAACCCAGCTGGATGGGCATTGCACCCACAGCTCCATTAAAGTCATTCTGAAGAGTGACTGCTCTGGAAAGGAAGACTTCTCAACACAAGTTCTCCTTCAGGATGAAAGACGGCTCTTCCTTACACTGGAGACATAGTACCACCTGGCAACTCAGTGTTGTCCTAGAAGGATCATTATAACTGAACCAGCTTACTGTTCACAGAAATGCAAGATGCATTAGCTCTCCAGCATTTTCATGCTATGGAGTGTTTCTGGAAAGCAGAGGCCCTCCTGTGACTCAGTTGCCACCATCACACTCAGTCTTGTGTTCCCTATCAGCATCTGTAGGCCTTGATTCTGTGAGAACAGTCATATTAACAGATCATTAAGGAGAAAAGAATTAAGGAGAAAAGAGTGAAATAAAGACAATTCAGCTAAGGTCAACTTTTTGTTCTGTCTTCCCATACAAGTTGTACAGTGTTTATTTGTTCCATTTTTGGAAATCATAGTATTTTGCATTTATTACTATGAAATTTCCCCTCCTGTATTTCTTCTGCCCACATGAATGTTATTGGAGACAACAAAAAGTGACTAAATACAGCTTTCATTGGGTGTTCAGAAAGCCAAGCTCCTACATTAGGACTTGTCTCAGTTTCCTACAGCAGTCACATTTGTTCCTTAAGAGACTGATCCGGATGCCTCAGGCAGCAGAGGAAAGACTACTCTTAATTTTAACCAGATTTGGCACATAATCACAACCATCCTCTGGTCAAAGACTGCCACAAAGAAATGCCTTCATTTTTTTCTCAACAGCTGTGTCTTAGTGGATAGGGCAATTAGACTACAGTTCAGTATCTGGTTACATTTCCAGCTCTGTCACCACCATTTTCCTTTTCTAGATGTCTTCTTCTTTTGGCTCTCTGAGGGTTGTAGATTATCTGTTTTGTGAAGCAGAAAGCTTTCTGGAAGGTATACAGGAAGAACCTGGCACAAAGGGGCCGGGATCCCAGTCGAATCCCATTAAAATTAGTACCTTTAGCACTAATATTAAAAAAAAACAAAAATTAATTAAGTATCAGTATACAGTGTTATTGATACTGTTTCATGAAGCAGAAAAGCAAGTAGGGTTTGGGTTCTTGATGTGTTTCTAAGCTGTATCTCTGAACCACAAGAGATTTAATGCCAGTCTTCATCATCCTCAATCATAACATATTTTTAGATTCCCTTGCTTCTGAGTCCAGTGACCCCAGTAGTGTGCATCTGCCCTCCAAACATCTGTCAGATTCACAGTCAGGTCCAGATTTGCTCAGAACGACACTCAGGCAGGAATTACACAAAAATCATCTGGGAGGTTGGCCCTTTCAGTGGTGTAAATCAACAAAATTATATTTGACTGCAAGATGCTACATCATTTATAGCTGCTGAGGAGCTGGGTCCCTCATTTCCTGCTCTAGCTTCAAAAATATGGATATGAAGCAATGACAGATGTAGCAGTGGAAGCTCTACCTGGGCAGGCAGGAGTTCCAGTGGCTGCAACTGGAGCTGGAGAAATGTTTGGTTAAACAAACATTGTTCCAGTTCCACAAACCTCTTTTTAAAGTTTTTTTCCTGGTATAAGTCCTGTTTTTCCTGTTCCTTTCATCCCATTCCTAGCTATTTCAGACCATACTCCTTTCCTGTGTGACCAAGGTAGCTTTTGAAGAGAGGTCTCTGGAGATAAATATCTGAATAGATACAAGATACACTCCTTCGCCTGTCCTTGCCACACCACTCCACTTTTACATTGCATTCAGAGAGTACAAAAGAACATCTTTCCCCAGGAACTCAACTAGATTTACACAAGGGTTAAACACTGATGAAGGCTCCACTTTTCATTCCCTTCAAGTTCAAGCAAATACCAAGCCACTTGGACGCCACTGCATAAGAAAGCAAAATCTCCTCAGCTCTCTTTCTACTTGAAAACAGTGGAAAGGAATAAATTGGCAGAAGTCTTCAGACAAGAGCAATACGCAAAGTTTCTGTGATGGACCCTTCAGATTATTTCTTTCTTGCTACTTCAACTTTTTTCCTAGAGAGTTTTATGTGGCTTGAAAATTGAGGATGCCCAGGCCTATTTGCTCATGTTCCTCTTCCTCTCCAGACCTTCTAACAATGGGCTGTTTCCTTATGAATAATGATGTTCCACAGTTTACTTTAACATAGGACAAGAGATGCCCTACGATCACTTCCCTTGCACTTCCCTTTACTTTCCTCTCAGGTCTGTATCCCTGCAACAACAGGGAGGGCACAGCAGGACTTGCTTTGGAGATCACCAATACCTTTCTCCCTGCAGCTTCATAAGAGGACATTACAATTTTTCTCACACTGCTGAAATGAACTTGCTGTTTCCCCCTCAGTATTACAGCCAGAAGTTCTCCAGGGTGGTATAGTCTTTTGTCATTAAGCTACCTCACTGACTGCACAATACATCCAGATAAATCAAATCCCATCTCTATTTACAGAGGGTATTAGTGCACCTTTTATGTCTGGTATAAAAGCCAATTCTTTGTGACCTTATTTTACTTAGACATTTACTGGGGAAGAGCATGTTTGCTTTAAACAGGGTGCAGATAATGGGAAAACGTTGCATCGTTTCCCCTTGTTTATATTGCTTCACAGAAAGAAGCAAGAGAGGCCTTTGTTTGGTTTGGGGGTGGTTTTTTTGCAATTCTCTGGACCTTTGGCAAGTATAAAGTTTTCGTCAAGGCTAGTCTTGGTGAGGTTAAAAAAAAAGCCAATCTATTACCCCTCACTGATGATGGCCTCTTCATCCCAGGAGAGCAGGGCAGGTTGAATAGGAATCCACATTGATCTGCTCTATGATTAAGTATTTGAGCACTGCAGAATACAGAAACAGATAATGAAGCCGCTTTTTAATTGCTTCTAATAGTGGTGCTTGTTGGGAAGAGAAAGAGGTATGGAGTGACAAGTGAAAAAGATTTATTAAATGAAGTAATAATACATAAAGAGTGGCACACCAGGACAAGACACACAAGCTTCAGAACTAACTTAGAACTACCATGGCTGTGTGCAACTGACAGGACATGAATTCAAGCCCAGAGAAATGAACCCCTGAGCTAATCCAATAAAAGCTATTTATTTTCTCTCCATAAGGGAGATTTCTTTGCATACATTGCATTCCTGGCCATCTCTTGCTTGCCAAACCCTGCAATGGCAATGTCTCACAGCAGCATCCCTTTCAAAAGATCTTGAGAGTCTCTGTGGGTCACAGTCTGCCCTGTATGATATGGCCAAGACACAGTGAACTCTCCTACAACAAGACAAAGAAATGACCCAGGGGAAGGGGTTTTCTAAATTTCTATATGTAAACAGGGCCACATACTTTCCAAATGACTGAAGCACTGCAGAACAGCAATGCCATCACCTACTACAGGGAGTGAGGAAGGAGTGAGTGTCCTTAGACCTCCGAAGAAAGAGGACACGTGCAGGCTCAAATCCTTATCTAGCTATCCTAACTGCATCAAAGAGCATCAAACTCCCAGCAAAGCTTACAGAAGCCTGCTAGCAACATCACATTGTTTTTCACTGGTGAAGAGGAGCATATAAGCTACAGGTCCTTTTTAAAAAAACAAAGAAATTAAATACCATTAAAAAATCAGGCTTCTGGTACTCAATTTGGTTTGCTCAGTACTGATTTCAGTGCAACCTTCATGAGAAAAGTAAAACCTCCCTCATCTGACCGCCTTAGGGCCAAAGGTTCTGCACAAGCACTTTATTCTTCCCTGTGAACAAGACTGTCATGCAAACACGACTGCCTCCTGGAAGCTCCCAGAGCTGAGAGAGCATAAGTATTCAGCAAATAAGCACACATCTATACATAACAAATCTGCATCTATTCAAGATGAAGCCAGACTGCTGGCTATCCGCGTAATGCAGCATTCATGCCTACGCAAACCACTGTCATATTGTTGGCACTTTTATGCGATCCCAGAGCCATGTACAACTAAATCTGTATAAAATCAGATAATCCGCTCCAAAGGAAAAACACAGTAATTGAATACAGCTTGTTGGGGGAAGGGAAAAGAAGGCTGCAGAAACAATGAACATGAAATAAATATAAGCATATTCAAATGACTGTGGCATTCTTGTGGACCTGTAGCTGGAGAAGAGGGAAGAAATAACACCAATTGACTTGCAGTGTCTAGCTTTTTAAGGTAACTTACAGTGCCTGTCACCAATCTCCCCCATTCACATTTGGTCAATTAAACACCTGCTGTGTTGGCTCCATCATTCTGCTTTAGACCTACATTAAAGTAGGGCTGTCCTCTGTACTGATCTCTTCAGTATTATGACCAGTTTGCTTCTAGGGACATCTGCTCGTGTGTATCCTACCCACCTTGCAAGGCAGCTCTCACCTAGGCAAGAGATTTCCTAGAGCAATCCAATGCTTCGCTTCAACACAAGCAAACGTTACCATGTTGATGCCTACAGCTTAGCTTCTTCTTGTTTTCTCCACGTCTGACTGATCGGCAGAGTTGTTTGGGGAAGGTGCACAGGACATTTTAATTGGGCATCAGAGCTTTACATTCACTATATCATTTCCACTGAGGGCTTCAGACTCTCCTGGGTCAGCAGTTGGCACCGAAATGGCTATTCTACATCATAGCAAAGATCAAATTGCTCCAGTATCTGTAATAACTGTCAATAACTAACATGGAGGTGAAAAGCGTAAGAGAAGGATGAAAATAAGCCTGACCCTTTCCCAGTTACACTCTCCTAACTTCTGGCAATCTGTTGTTTGGAGACTTTCTGTGGCAGATATTGCTCTGTATTTAACAGCCTGTGACATAATTTCTTCTATAACTTTTTCTAAGTTTATTTGACTGTTTATACTTTTGGCCACCACCACATCCTGCAGCAGTCAGTTCCCCAGTTTCCACCACAAATGCCCAGAAGCAGCTACCCAGTCCTCCAGTGGAAATGAAGCAAGTTTGCATACATATAGAGGATTTTTAGATAAACAAACGTCCATGTCTCCAAAATTCTGGGGATGCTGGTAGGCCTGTTGACAGTCTCAAGAGACGGATAGTGAAGATCTCATGTTTCTAGAGAAAGTTCTTCTGAGTCAACATTGAGACATATTTTCGGGACACGTGAGAAGCCTACACTGCAAATGCACAGCTGCTGCCTAAATGAAGAAATATGACTCACCTCAGTTTCCAGTGCTGTAAACCCAGCATCTCTTCAGTGTTAAGTCTGCATGAGCTTTTCTTACCTTTTCCTGATCTCTCGGCTAGCTGCACGTCCATCCCGCTCAGCTCCAAGAAGCAGAACATACAGACGAAGTCGCTGGCTCCTACTTTCTTCCTGTAATTCTTGTCATATCTGACCCGTTATCCTAAATGTCTCAGGTTTGTTATGCTTAGGGACTTTTCTCCACTAAAGGCTCTGTACTGCCTGGAAGCCTGCAGTCACAAGGGCTAGAGGCTGTGGCTGTACGTGATCCTTTCCAGCCATATCCTCCTGCAACGCTACATCACTCTTAGTACTGTTGCAGGGCAATAGGGGTTTGTATCGGGCAGAAACGGCAGGTTTCGGCAGTGGGGCACCCTGTGGGAGGAGGCGGGGAGCCGCCCCGGGCCGGTCACAGCCGGTTCCAGCCAGCTCAGCAACGGACAGAGCAGCTGCTGCACCCCAAAGCCGCCACCGGCACTGCTGGGTGGGTGGTAGGAAGGGTGGCATTTATAATTAATGTATATTAAGGTTGTAGTGATTTTTATGAACTGTTTGGATGCACACGCATTATAAACTCTGCTTTAAACATGTGTTTCGCAGAGGCGAGAGTATTGGGTGTAAACAGCAGAGTTTTGGGAGCAGGGCTGCAAGGGCACCCTGTGTGGGAGGAGGCTGTGACCTGCCCTGTGCCGGTCACAGCCGGTTCTGGCCAGCTCCAAAAGGGATGAAAATAGCACCATGCACCAAAACTAGAACTAGTCAGAGGAGGAGATGGTGCCTCTGCTCGGACATATTCACGGCTGGAGAAGGGAAGCGGAGGAGGTGGGTGGACGTCGCCTCACCAAAGCAGTGGGGAGGGCCTGGACATAATGTGCAGCGAAAGCAGGGGAAGCTGAGGCTAGGAAAAGGGAAGAAAGGTGCTGGACTGGTGTGGAGCTGGGGGAAAGGGGAGGAAAGGTGCTTCCCTAACTGTTTAATTGTCTTTTTTGTTTCTCAGTACTTGAATCGATAGTTGAAAGTTTATGCTAATTGGCAATAAGTTAAATTAAGTGAAATTCCCTGAGGGGAGACTGTTTTGTCTGTGACAGGGCTCCAAACAAATGAATTCCCACACAGGAGGAGAATAAAAGGAGCCACTTGAGGAGAGTCCAAACCTCCTGGGCCGACTGCAGTGTGATCCTAAAGCACCTAGTGTTACCAAAAGGCCCAGACAAGAAAGAGTCTCAAAGGGGGGGGGGGGGGGAATGGGGGAACTGTTACCAGCTCGGACAAGAAGGAGTCTCAACAGGAGCCTCAGACAAACATACCCAAGGACACCAGTGCAGCTGGGAATGATACATCCTGAGAAAGTACAGATAAACCAGCAGAAGCCAGTGGGAACCAAGGTTAAGAACAAGACAGCTTTTCTCAAACAAGGAAGCAGGCCAAGTTGAGACCATGTATGGAAAAGTAGAGCAAAGTTCATGGCAAGACGCTGAGTGACACCTCTTCTGACACCACTAGGGACCACCAGAGACCACCAGAGACCCCCGCAGAAGACCCCCGGAGACTCAGACCGCATGCGTAATGATTATGTAAATGTAGTAATTAGTTCTAGGAAATAGAATGAATATGTATAATCATTCCTGGAAATTTAATGCATATGCATAGGATAGAGCAATATAAACTTTAGATGATGCGACACACGGTGTGCACATTGGGTGGAGCTATCCCCCGTGTACCCGGCACCGTAATAAAGAGAATGCCTGCTTCTTAATGCTACATTGGTGTTAAGGAGTTTTTCTCCCAATTTCGGTGACAGTTTTGGCGACCCAGATGGGACTCTGCTTCTGAACCTCAACGGATCTGTGGGATCGCAGGACCTCCAGCCGGCACCGAGGGATTCTCGGGGAGAACCTCTGATCCCCGGACTGAAGAGCTCTGAACAAGACCCCTGGGAAAGGTAAAGGCATTCCTTTCTTTAAAAAGTTGGGTTGCCTGCCCGTCAGACGCGGCGAAAGCCCCGCAGGGTTGGGCTGTAGAGGTACCTCAAGGGGAAGGTAAGGTTATAGTTCTGCTAGATGAAAGTCTGTGGAACACCCGGGTTGGTATTTGTGCACAATTGTGGGTTAGAGTCCCACCAAGTCGGGTTAGAGTCCCGAATTGCTCGATTTGTGTGGCAATTTGACATTTGGAACGTTATTGCACTTTGTTTTGTGGATTTTGTGATTATGGGTAACCAAGCGTCGAAAGAGGGGGGGGATTTTGAAGAATTCACCCCTGGGATGTATTTTAAAGCATTAGAAAGAGGCGGCAGGTCCGCCAGGAGGTACGCTTACCAAGAGAACAATTAATTGAATATTGTAATCATTGTAATCATGTATACTTTAGAAGATCAGGAAAAATGACTACAATACCATATTACAATTAATGTTGTTTTGCTGAAGGGAGGGGAAATGGGATGAAGTAATGTACGTAGATTTGTTTTTCGCATTAAGAAACCACCCCGAATGGCAGAAAGATTGTGGAATGATTCCAAAGGATCCAATGATACTAGCACTAGAGAAGGAGAGAAAGGGTCAAAAGTTGAAAAGGTGTTGTTCTGCTTGTAGTATCGGAAGGAGGTGTTTAAAGTGTAAACAGGAGGAGGAAGAGGATTTGGAGCTGTTGGTCGCCCCCCGACAAAGGTGGGGGGGGGATGTCGAGGATGTTGTTGGGGAGGCTGAAGAGGCAGAAGGATTTAGCCCGATTGCAGGGAGAACAAGAGGATGACAAGGGGAAGTGGGGGAGGTTTTACAGGCTCCCCTTCGGCAGGCGGTTGGAAATACCGGACCTGTAACAGTTCAAGTGCCTTTCTCTATAATGGAGTTAAGGTCCTGGAAGGAAATAGCAGGAAACTATAAAGAGGATCCAGAGAAAGTGGCAGAAGTGTTTGAAACTGTAATTAGGACTCAGGATCCAGATTGGAATGATTTGCAGGTAATATTAAACACCCTGCTGGATAGTACTGAAAAGAAGATGGTATTAAATGTTGCTCGGAAACAGGCGGAGGGAGCACTTGCTGGTGGGGATTTGCAGGGAATGATAGATCAGAATTTTCCTGCTACAGACCCAGGGTGGGATCCTAACCTGCCAGGACCCCGGGGACTTCTAACAAGATATCAGAAATGGATATTGTATGGTGTAAAACATGGTATGCCAAAAGCAGTTAATTGGTCCAAAATATATGAGGTCAAACAAGAACCGACTGAATCCCCATCTGCTTTTATGGAACGATTAAAAGTTACTGCCAGAAAATATACCAACCTGGATCCTGAAAAAAAAAACAGAGGAAGCACAGCAGCTAGCTTCAATTTTTATGGGACAGTTGGCCCCAGACATAAGAAGGAAACTTCAAAAATTAGAAGGGGCAGATTCGAGAGATCTGGGAAAAATGTTAGAAGTGGCCTGGATAGCTTTTAATAATAGGGAAAAGGAAAAAGAAATGTGACATGTTCGGAGGGAGTACCTGACAGAAGGGAGAGTGGTTGCTGTTTTAACCAGGGCTCCTGAAAGAGCCTATAGAGAAAGGGAAGGCACAAGGAGGGGTTACCAAGGTGTGAGAAGAGGTAGGGGAAGGGGAAAGTTACCTCCTTTTGTGCACCCTCGATTTGCGGAAGATCAGTGTGCAATCTGCAGAGAAAGGGGGCATTGGCAGAGGGAATGTCCTCAAGCTGGGAACTTAGACCCAGTCCTGTGAGCCATCAAACTCATGACATTAAATGAGGAATCCTGAAGGGGACTGGGGGAATCATCCCCAGCCAAACCCCTGGTTAAACTGAGGCTGGGAAATGATGAAGTAGAATTTTTAGTTGATACAGGAGCCACTTACTCTGTACTTAATACTTGTAAAGGAAACTTTAGTCATGAAGCTGTAAGCGTTGTTGGTGCTACAGGGAAACAAGAAAATTGGCTCTTTTTGCAGCCTTTAAAATTTAAATTGGGGAAAAAATGGGTGACTCATCAATTTTTATATATGCCTGAATGTCCGATGCCCTTGACGGGTAGGGAGTTATTGGATAAGTTAAACACACAGATAATCTTTAAAAATGGAGAGGTGCAACTACTAATACCTGAAGCAAAAGCTGTGGAAGCGAGAATTTTTATGTTACAGAGCATGCAGAAACCGGAGGATGAGATTCCTGCCAAAGCAGAGGATGCAGTAATACCAGTTGTATGGGCTAGCGGAATTCCAGGTCGGTCTAAATTGGCGAAACCAGTGAAGGTTGTTCTAAAATCTGGAGCTAAACCGGTAAGACAAAAACAGTATCCTATTAAGTGGGAGGCTAGAAGAGGGTTGGAAGAATTAATAACTAAATTTTTGAATTATGGATTATTGATAGAATGTGAATCAGAATATAACACCCCAATATTACCAATAAAAAAACAAAATGGCAAGGAATACAGGTTGGTTCAGGATTTAAGAGCCGTGAATCAGATTGTTCAAGATATTCACCCAGTGGTGGCTAACCCATATACCTTGCTGACATCCCTAAAGGAGAGCCATAAATGGTTTACTGTGCTTGATCTCAAGGATGCCTTTTTCTGCATACCTCTAGACAAAGACAGTCAGGCGATATTCGCCTTTGAGTGGGAAAGCCCCACCACTGGACGCAAAACACAACTTACTTGGACAGTGTTACCTCAGGGGTTCAAAAACAGTCCAACAATATTTGGCAATCAATTGGCCAAGGAACTGGAATGATGGAAAAAGGAAAATCTGGAAGGAACATTACTGCAGTATGTGGATGACATTTTATTGGCTGCGGAGACTAGGGGAAAGTGCCTACAGATGACCATAAGCCTGTTGAATTTCCTAGGACAAAGAGGATATCTTGTGACAAAAAGTAAGGCTCAAGTAGGGAAAGAGATTGTGGTTTATCTAGGTCTTGAGATTTCACAGGGACAACGAAGACTGGGAACCAACAGAAAAGCGATTTGCCGAACTCCAGAACCAAGAACTGCACAAGAGCTGAGAGCATTCTTAGTTATGGCCGGATGGTGCAGGCTGTGGATTCCCAACTATGGGCTATTAGTAAAACCCCTTTACGAAATTATGAAAGGGTCAAATGAGAATTACATACTATGGACCCCCGAATGCCAAGTGGCTTTCAGGGATCTAAAGAAGGCCCTGATGTCAGCACCTGCACTGGGACTGCCCTATTTGTCTAAACCTTTTGAGCTATTCGTACATGAACGACAACATCTAACCTTGGGTGTGCTGACTCAGAACTGGGAACGTGGAGAAGAGCTGTAGGATATTTCTCTAAACAACTGGACAGTGTGAGTAAAGGATGGCCACGGTGTTTGCGTGCTGTAGCTGCAACTGTTCTTTTAATCCAAGAAGCTAGAAAATTAACAATAGGACAAAGAATTATAGTATATGTTCCTCATATGGTAATTTCTGTCTTAAAACAAAAGGGGGGACATTGGCTGTCTCCAAGCCGTATGCTCAAATATCAAGTTATCTTGTTGGAACAGAACGATGTGGAACTCAAAACTACCACAGCAATCAACCCGGCGATGTTTTAGAACTCAGAAGTAAGGGACCCCGAGCCCTTGCAACATGATTGTCTGCAAACCATCGAACACATATATTCAAGCAGACAAGATCTAAGAGATGAACCATTAACTGATCCTGATTTGGAACTGGTTACAGATGGTAGCAGCTTTGTGCGAGATGGGAAACGGATGGTCGGATATGCAGTGGTCACCACGAACACAGGTAATAGAGGCTGGGGCCTTACCAATTAACACGTCAGCCTAGAAGGTGGAATTGATAGCATTGAAGCAAGCCCTGAAAATAGCTGAAGGGAAAAAGGTAAATATATGGACTGACTCAAAATATGCATTTGGGGTAGTCCATGCACATGGGGCCATCTGGAAGGAAAGAGGATTGCTGACGGCTCAAGGATCACCTGTTAAATATAAGGAAGAAATTATCCAACTTCTACAGAATATTCAGAAACCTAAGGAAGTGGCAATAATGCATTGTAAGGCACATCAGTTTGGACAAACCACAGTAAATGTGGGTAATCAATTAGCTGATAAAACTGCCAAAGAGGCGGCTGGACAAGGCATCCTTGCATTGGTACCAGTAAAACAGGTGAAGCTCCCAAATCTGAAACCTAATTACAGTGAGGCAGATCAACAATTAGCATCACTGTTAAAAGCAACCCTAAATGGAGAGGGTTGGTTAATAACTCCTACGAAACAAGTCATTGTTCCACAGCAGATAATGACTGAGATTGTAAAAAAGAGACACGAAGAAACACACTGGGGTAGTGAAGCTGTGATTTCTAGTCTTCAAAATTCGATTATATGTGTGGGAATGACTGGAATAGTGAAATCTGTAATGGCAAAGTGCCCTGTTTGTTTAAAAATTGATCCTATGAACAGGAAAAGACCGCCTCCAGGGACCACTAAGCAAGGAAGTTCCCCGGGAGATTATTGGCAAATAGACTTCTCTGAATTACCACGACAAGACGGTTATAGATACCTTCTGGTATTTGTTGACACCTTCTCGGGATGGCCGGAAGCTTTTCCCTGTCACACCAATAAAGCTAGGGAAGTGACTAAAATATTGCTCAAAGAAATAATACCATGATTCGGGGTACCGATAGGAATGTCCTCTGATCGGGGCCCGCATTTCGTGGCAGATATAGTCCAACAGCTAAGCAAGATTCTGGGTATCAAGTGGGATTTGCATACCCTGTGGAGACCACAATCAAGCGCGAGGGTAGAAAGAATGAATCAAACTTTAAAGCAGTAAATCAGTAAGATATGTCAGGAAACTTCTTTAAGATGGCCGCAGGCCCTTCCGCTGGCTCTTTTAAGAATTAGAATACAGCCAAGATCAAAAAGTAAGATTAGTCCTTATGAGGTATTATATGGAAAACCATACCAAGTGCCGTTGATTCCAGGGGAGATGCATGTAAAGGGAAAAACAGATTTAAAGTTATATCTGATTTCTTTAGGGAAAGTCCTTGCGGCTCTCCAATGGCATATTGTTTTGACAGAACCACTTGCGTTGGACACTCCTGTCCATCAGTATCAGCCCGGAGATTTCGTATACATAAAAACATGGAGCTCTGAACCTTTACAAGAGAGGTGGAAAGGACCTTTCCAGGTACTCCTAACTACTTACACTGCACTCAAGATAGAAGGGATTGAACCTTGGGTGCGTTACACTCAAGTTAAGCCAGCATCATTGCTGAAAGAACCTCAATGGAAGGTCATTCCATCAGATAAAAATCCTCTTCAAATAAGAATGCAGAAAATAGTTTGAAACCCGAGACTTGAGAGTGTTGCTGAATTATTTATAATTTTTGCATGCTTTTACAATTAGAATGTTAAGAGTTAACTGATTAATCAAACATGGGAACCAATCAACGGATTATTAGTATTTTAATTGGGGTAGCCATGACGTTAACAGACTGTTTAGTCAATCAGGGAACAAACCATGAAAATCTTTACGAAGAGGCAAAAGATTGGCAAAGAAGTTGAACGTGTCAGACTGCTGGATATGTTCACAGGTAATGTTAGGGGGAACAGGATTTCCTTTTAAACCTGCCCCTCTAGGATGGTCAGAATATTGCATTTTATATAATTGGAATAATCAAACACTACTAAGAGAAAGAAACCTGACATTGGTGTTAAGGAGTTTTTCTCCCGATTTCGGTGACACGAGCAATGATCTTGCTTCACACTGGTTTTGAAATGTGAGATCTACAGTGGTGGGTGTGCAGTTGACATGACGTGGGATGGTGAGCTGATGAGAGTGACCTTGCTATAATGACTGAGCAACGTGTGTGGGCAGAGAGGCATTTTGTGTAACATGCGGTAGGCATGACAGTGTAGTGGTGAGGGTATGTCCAAGCCCGTACGTTTGTGCATGCACATTGAGATGTCTGACTGCATTCAGTGTATGCAGCTCAGTGGCTGCATAGACTGGCAGTGGGAGAGACAGCTAGAGGCACCTGTACTTGTGATATTACTTTGTGTGTGGCTGAGCAGTGTGCAACACATTTTGGCATTGGTAATTTTGGAGGTGAACGGATGCATGGCTACTTCTAAGTAAGGTAAAAACAGAAATTCAGATGAAGTACCCAGGCTGCAGATGCATTCAATTAATTTCATTAGACAAGGGATCTCCCTGAGGGTAAAAGGCTTCAAAGTGGCGGAGGAGATAAATTGTCCTTCCAATTCAGGCTCATGGCTATCTGCTGTTTGTGAGTCTGCTTGGATTATTATTAATTTTTTCCCCCTCAGTAACAGTGGAAAATGTCCGTAAATGGATTCAGGAAGAGGGGACATTTCCAGGATATAAACTCTGAGCCTTCCCTTGATTGCTTTCAAACTTGACTCTTGTAACATCTTCAATTCCACCCTTCTCTCCCCACCTCCTCAGGCCTATCGGGGGGTTTTTGATGTTACTGGGGACTTGTTGAAAAAGACATAATACTGCCTCATCATTTCCTCCACTAGGTGAATTACTTTGGGGGGGCCAGAGAACAGTGATTTTCACTGACCTTACAAAGAGAAAGAGATAAATAGCCTTGAAGGGGAAAAGTTTGCATTTTGTCATGAGGTGACATCAAGCAGCTTGGTAAAGTACAAATTGATTTGAAGTTAGGAGGACAGCACAGATGTGGAATGACAATCAATATCTGTAGGAAGGTATTGTCCTATTTTTCAAGGCACAAAAAAAATGGCCTGCACTGATGCACAAGCTATTTCTAAGCATATTTCTTCTGCAGATAGTCTAAGATCAAAAGAGTGGGAAGGAAAAAGTAAGAAAGGGAAGTGTCTTTTTCAGAAGCTTAATAACCTTCTTCATATTTCATGATGAGGCAAATCAGGGAGCAGGGGAATAAGGTGAAATTCTCATCCTATCTGACCCACTGACATTAAGAAAAAAGGCCAGGTCATGGCTAAGTCAGCTGAAATGTTCACACCTGCCCACAGCACTGCACCAGACAGCAGGAGAAAGTTTTTTGTGAGAGGGATGTGAAAAAAGGCTGGGAGAGCAAGTGAGGGCTGTGTCTTTAAGCTCTGCAGTACTGTAAAGACCCCAGCAAGTGCTAGCATCTAGAAGGCGGTCCTACAAAGCAGCTGTATCTTTTAAAAGCCACCAGTGTTATACTGCTGAGTTCTTCTGCTCTGAAATGGGGATCAATTTTGCACTAGTCACATGCATGTCATGTCAAGTCAATGTCTTTTACATTATGATAGCACTGCAAGAATTTTGTTTCATTCATTAATCCTGTGAGCTAAATTGGTGCTGAGGACATCGGAAAACAAAGTAATTCTATGGTTCCTGATTTTGTCAGCCCTGTACCACTGCTTTAGACTTTGCCCAGAAGGAAATCTAATGTGTAGATAGCTTCCAGAAACTAAATTGTTAAGATGAAGGCTGAAGTTCAAAGACCAGGATGGAAGATGAGAGAAGGGCAGCAGAACTGAAGAGAAAATGAAAGACAGGAACAGGAATCAGCTTCCCACATCACAGATAGACTACCCAGCAAAGGAGGATGCCACAGGACCAAGGATCTGTGTCTTTTCCATCAGTCTGCTTCCCTCCTTTTTTGCTCCATGGGGGAAACAAAGCCAGTTACTCCCCCTGCCAGAATCACTGACAGTGTGGTCTCCAGGAGGACGGGGAAAGGTGACAACAGCAACTGTTTGCATTCTGCTGATAGCTATGTTTTCTGTCTATACACTGTCCCTGCCTCGCGCTGGGCATCCGCATTCACCCACGCGTATATGTGCATGCGCACACACACACAGACTATGAGGATAAGCTGCCATACATTAATAGCACTATTAGTAATATGTAATGGAATTGTCAAAGCTGCCCAATGCTAGCATAATAGGTAATTCTTCATCATTAACAGAAACTGCCAGCAGAGCAGCTACCAGCATCCAAATGTTTAATTTTCAGACTGAGGAAACACAGAGCTTTCCATGGGCTGCTCAACAGGGAGATGACCCTGTGGCCAGTATCTCTCAGAGGCATTAAGAAAGTGTCATTGGTGGAGAAAATGGCAACCTGATATTGATCAGATCAGAGCTAATCACTAGACCCCAAAATGAGTCTTTACTGAGGTAGGAAAGAGTTACACTTGCAATAAAAATTAATAATAATGATCTTTGTTTTCTCATCCGTGCTTCCTTGCCCCCGTCAGAACAGCAATGTAAGTGAACTGGGATACCTGCAATCCCAGCTTGGCTGCTTTGAATTCTCCACATACTTCCAGATTCAAAAAGGAGCTATTGATAATCTGTGCTTCTTGAAATTATCATTAGTATTACAATTGCAACTCAGGGCCCCAGCTGGGGCTCCATTCTGCTCATTTGACAACCAGCATCTCAGCCAATATGTTGGAGACTGAACCAGAAGTCTCAGCAGCTAAAAACACAGGCTGCTTCTGTCAGTCATTAAGAAAAAAAAAAAAAAAGCAGGCTGTATTGCTGAGATTTGTAACAGAGTTATATCTGTGCTGTCAGCACAGGGCAGCACTAGGGGGTTTCACCAGACTGCAGTCCCAGCTGCAATCTGGAGATCGCTGGTGGCCCAAGAGGCCATGGTCCACATGCCATTCAGAACTTTGTACTCAAACAAGCCCCAGCAACCTGCTCCCTGGGTATAATACTGCATCCCCATCTGGGGGTGCCGAGCATGTTGGGTCACGTGGCATAGGAAGACTCCCTGTTGCAGTGTGTCATATGGTAACTGCTCTGGTGAAGTCTGCTAAAAGGCCATCTGTTTACCTGTCAAGCATGGGGACTGTCCCCACCAGAGATGGATCTGATGTATCCGGTGGTGTGAGATGACAGTGAAGGAGTGCTGTTGGATAACAGCTATGAGACAAGTTCAGAGCAAAATGTGGCCCCCTTAGCTAGAGGGCAGTAATATCTGGGCATACGGGAACATATCTCTGAAAATCAAGATAATCAGTCACCACGGATAGCTGGAATCCTTTTTCTGCGCAGCAGCTAGTCAGAAAAATGTTTCCAGCACCCAGCTGGTGCTGTGTCAGTGAACAGTATGCCACGAGCACGCCTCTCTTTCTTGTCTGAAAAAGCTCCAGGAGCTCTGTTATCTAGAGACACTTAACAAAAGTCACGATGCACTGATTAGTATTTCCCCATTAACGTTTCACTACAGGCTGCCCTTTAGCATCCTGTTCCTTACTATGATGCCCTTCAGAGTTCTACCTTCCTCCAACCTAGCAGCTATACTATCAGTATATCAATTTGTCTTGTGAAATGAAAAATCAGTTCAGTGGTGAGAAGGGAAAAACTCATCAGCTACAATCTTATGGGTTGCACTAAATGAACTTTAAAAAGCACTGTGTGATGGGGAGCTGGGATTGCCCCTGCTGGAGTTCTCAGCAGCTTCTTTTTCATCCAGATGCAACTGCATATCTCCTGCTCTGTGTTCACTGACCTGCCTCCCATTCACAACAGCACCTCTCCCCCAGCTCTCCTCCCCATTATTGCTTTGCTTTGTCGTGCATTGCTGGTCTGCAGTCCCTGAGTTTGCTGTCTTCTCTTTCTGTCTGGTTTCCACCTGCTGTTTTCTCTCATGTGTTTTCTTTCTCATCCACACAGTCCTGAGTCAAAGCACAATGAAAGCATTGTATTTAGTGAAATGAAAGCATTTACTCTGATGTCTTTTTCTGTCTTTCCCCAGACTGCTTTGCAAGGTCATTACCTCCCTCTTTGAGTATTTCCAGTATTTTTTCCTCATCTCATCCTTCTCTGCCTTGTTTCTTCTCAATTTCTACACTCTTTTCCTCTCCCCTCCCCCTGGCTTGTGTTCTTTCCATCTTTCTCTCACACCTTACTTCCTTTGCCATTCTGCCCTCCCTTCCTTCCCTCTGTCTTCTAGCAAGTGTTTTCTGCCTTGTTCTATACACTTTGTAGTTTAGCAGTAGGACTACACAGTAATATGAAGCACATTATACAATCCTGTAGGGAACAGGACCGTATCGTTCCATCTCCCTCCTGTATGGGAACACAGCAGATTTCCTCTGAGCTGTTTAAAATTCTTCTGAATATGCATCATGAAGACAGGAGATAAGAAGAGGATAAGGTAATACTCTGCTTAGCAGTACTTGGGGTAAAGATTTTTATTTCTTCTTTCCTAGTGCCCGTCTCAAATACAGAAAACTGCTCATATTAATACAGGCAGGAGTAAAATTAAACAGGGAATGAAAAGGGCAAACATACTTGCCTGGCTTCTTGTAAATGCAGGTGATAGCATCATCATAGGATTTGCAGAATGGATATCCAGTACCTTCTGGGATAGATAGAGAACACAAAGAAAAAGAAGAGGGGTAAGTTGTTCTAAGCAGAGGGAAATCACTAAATTGCAGAGCTGGCTAAGTAGTTTCCTTCAAAGCCATTTTACAGAAAAATAAATTTATTCAGAGAAGTGTCATTTACTTTAAGTTTTAAGGGAATTATTGTGAAAGAACCTGGACAATTTCCAGAGGAGAAGAAGGAAAAATAAAAAAAGGGAAAGGAAATTTTTTGTAAACCAAAACATTTTCAGTTTATTGGAAAACAATAAATTTCATGGCAGACACTAAAACGCTGCAGGTTTTTTAGATTTTCCGTGGAAAAACAGTTGACAGTTTTGACTTATTTGTTGGCCTATAGCCATTTACAGGACATACCTTTGCCCCCAGGACCATGCAGATGGTTGCAGGAAGAGCTGAAATCCATCTGGTAGGAGGCAAAAGCACATTTCTGCACACTTGCCTACTGACCTCATGGGTGCTGGTGGCCTTACATGGAGTTTGAAAGACACAGGGTCAAAACCTACACGTGAGGAAAAGAACAAAGATCTGCTGTACAGAAGATGAGAAATGTCAAGGGGATCCTGAGAGAGACAAGAGGAAGGACCAAGGCAATCTGCTGAGCATGTGAGTGATCTGCACACATGCTAGGAGTGCAAGCAGTAGAGAAGAAGAACATGAACTCTTAGGAGACAATAATCACAACACACATCATAACCGATGGGGTACAGTTGGGATGTTGGGATAGGAAGGTATAGACTGCCCAGGAGAAGGTCAGCAGAATGAAAACAGATCTGGGATTGCACATACCCATACCCTGAAGCCAACTTGAGAATTTCCTTAAGTGAAGAAAAGAGAAATGACGAAGGATGACATCAAGAGAGATCGCTACTGCATCCCATCTAGTCAGGGAGAAGGTGAAGCTGTGCTTTTTTTGGTTAGAAATTAACAGAAGCAGCCAAAGGGCAAAATTGTGGCTGGTAACAGGCAACATTACTCCCCTGGCCCTGGAAAAGGAGTACAGCAGAGACAGACAGCATGCCGGGTTGTTTGAATGTTTTGGGGATTTGTTTCAGAGAAGGAAGATGCTGGTGGAGCAGTTCTTTCAGGTTTCATTGCCATCAGTAGGTAGCTACTAGTTAAAATTCTGGGAAGTTATTTGGGTGCAAGTAATTATGAAATGGTAGCACCCAGTATTTTGAAAGAGAGGCAGAATTAGGAGAAGCCCAAGGAAAATGCAGACTCACCCTCCCAGGCTCCAGTAAACTCCACAACATGAGAGATAAGGTCTCTTGAGAAGGGGATTTGAGCATAAAGGAGAGCACGAAAATTGGCAGTTACTGAAAAAGACCATGTTAAAGCACAATGGCAGCCTATCCTATTGTGACAGAAAGATAGGAAGCAGAATAAGAGTCCATTATAGCTGCATCAAGAGCTCTTTTAGGGACCTGAAAATCAAAAAAGAATTACAGAAAAAGTGAAAGCTAGACCACATATCTAAGGATCAGCATAAAAGAATAGCAAAGGCATAAATATCAGAAAGGCTAAGGCACAAAATTAATTACAATTAATAACAGACATAAGGCGGTAGGTAAACATGCTAGGGTATCAATAGAGGCAAGAAAAAGAGAATGTATAGGCTATTATTTAAAAAGAAAATAAGAAACAATGCCTAATATAAAAAAGGTGAAGTAGCCTAATCCATCTCTGCTTCAGACCTCATAATATACTTCAAAAATTAATTTGAACAAGGGGACATAAATGCAAGCCAGAGCACAGAAAGAACAAAATTTTGAGGTAAATGAGATATGATCAAATTATCAGTGCTTTCCAAAATCCGCTCCCAAGCATTGAAGGTACCAGCTGTAGAAACCTCTGATCCATTCAGAAATTACTCCTGAAATTCTTGATACAGGAGAGATCCCAGAAGACTCAGGGAGGGCAAATATAATATCTTTATTTAAAATAAAGAAAAAAGGGAACATGGAAAAATGCAGACTCTTTGGAAAAATACTAGAACAGACTATTACCTGATCAATATATAAAAACCCAAAGGAAAACAGGTTGATAAAAAACAACTCAGCATAATGAATATGTCAAGAAAAAAAAAATTCAGTTGTTCATTTCAACAAAATGAGCATCAGATCAGTTGTTCATTTCAGAGCAAACTAATTTTCTTCTTTGACAAGGTAACTAGCTTTAGACTAGTCTGAAGTATATGTTGATTTTAGCAAAGCTTTCAATATTGCTCCACATGACCATAAGCAAACTAAGGAAGTACAGTCTAGCTTAGCAGTACTCTAGGTTTTTGGAGTCTTGACTGTAACTGACCATAAATTCCCTTGCAAACTCTCTCTGGCCCTATCATCAAACTTTTGATAGGAAAACAATAAGAATGCTTCCTTGGATCACCTGCAGACCATGTACAATGGCTTTGCGGCTCATCAGCAATCCATAGATCAGGGTGTGGGGGTTACTGGCCTCAGTGAAATTGCCTGTAAGTGCAATTAATTGAAAAAAAAAAGTATCAGTGATTAACTATCAATCTAAGATTTCATGTGGATCCCCAAAGAACTGGTGCGTCCTGGCTCTATCCCAATTTTTTATCAGTAACTTGAACAACAAAAGACAGCGGGCATTATAAAATCTGCCGATTGCTCCCAGTTAAGAGGACAGTCATAGGACAGGACCTGAATTCAAAATAATCCCAATAAATTGGAAAAATGGTCTAAAAATCAACAAGTCACAATTCAATAAAGCCTTCAACAAAGTATTAAACTTGGAAAGGAGAAAGCAAATGCTGAGACATCAGACAGGGAATAAATGATACGTGAAGGCATGTATTTGAGGTTACAGTGAAATGCAAACTCAGGGTGAATCCAGTCTCATTTTGGCATCTATTACTAAGCATCACCTGCACAAAATCACAAGATCTTTCTGCTCTACTCCACACCGGTGAGGCCTAGGCTGGTGTATCCTCCAGCTCTGGGCACCAGACGTAAAGACCAAAGGAGATGAAAATTCGGAAGACAGCTGCAAGAGACAAAGGCTAAAGAAGTATGACATCTAAGGAAATGATGAAGGAGACAGAATTGTCGGGTGTGGAAGGAAAGAAAGAGAGTTGTTAGGAAAAGCTGTTATAAAAAGTTTGGTGATCAGTTTCTCCCCATGCCCAGAGGGGCATGTAGAATAAAAAAAAAAAAAAGAAAGAAAAAGAGGGCTTATTCTGGAGTGAAAATGACTGGATTTAAACACTCTCCTCTCTGCTTATTCCAAACCCAAGCTGAGAGTCTAACAGCAGTACCACAGCAGGGTTTTTTTCCTATTACTCTATACTCGTTAGGCCACCCTATTAGCAACAATATAGTTGCTCATCAGAGCTAATGAGTCATTTTTGATCATTCTCCTAGTTTACATTTCTCATGTTTTTTATTCACATGTCACAACCCTCATTATTAAATATATTTCCCAACTTTCATTTCCCAAAGGGCAGAGAGGGAATAACAGGAGAGCTGGAATTTAACAAGATTTGGTGCTAAGCTTTGATTTATTGAATCAAAGGGGAGGTGGGGGGAAAAGAGCACAGAGAAAGGAAAGGGCAGGAGAGGAATTGAACACAACAACAATTTGCAAAGATCTTAGGTGCCAACCAAACCTTGATCATTAATGATCAGCTGCTTTCTGAAATGCTAATGGCAAAGCCTAACATCTCTACTCTTCTGCCCCACTGCTTCCTCTGGACCAAGTAGTTGGGCAGAGAACTGAGGTGGAGCTGAACAAGAAAAAGCCTTTCACTCAAGCAGGGATGGGAGCAGTGGTGAATCCAGGAGCAAGAGGCTGGCCCAAGGTACAGATACTCACAGCCCCAAGCCAGGGGCTCTAGCTGTGCTGCCGGGGGGGGGGGGGGGGGGGGGGTTGCATGGCTGCCTGGTCCCCTGCCCCTCTGCAAGGGGACAGCCCAGGCAGGCAGTGGGTGCCCCAGCAGGGTAAGGGCCCAGCAGGCTGGTGTCACACCACCTGAGCAAGGCTGGGTTATTTCCTGTCTCGTCATTGCCACTCTCTGCGGGGCTGAGATCGCAGTCATAGCCTGGCTCTCCCTCCCTTTCTTTCCCCTCTCTCTGATTAGTTGTGATTTGTGCTTGAGGCTCCTCCCTTGCTTCCTATGACCTACCTTCTGCTCCCCCAGCCTGGGGCATAAGGTTGTGTGAAACTATTAACCTCCTATCACTCCTGTCACATCCAGTGTCTGCTTAATGAAGCAGTCCCAGAAAAGAGCAGAGCAAACCAGAGAGCTCTGGGACAGAGGAAAGGTGAGGAGGGAGCCCTGGTGCTCCTTGACACCCGTGGCAGATGGACAGCAGCAACAGGGGCAGCACAAGGAGTGCCAGACACAGCAAGAAATGGTAGCCAATCTCTCCCATCCTCCCAATGCCCCAGCAAGGTTGTTGCAGGCCCTGAGTAACCAAAGAAAGTATTTTTGACAAAGCAAGTGTGCCAGAAAAGTGTGCCAGAAGTCAGCAAAAGAGAAGTTGATGTTTAAGATCCTGTGCAAACCTCCCACTCCTTTTCCAATAGGAAACACTGCTCCATATGAAAGCTTATCTCCAGCATTGCTGACATCAGTCCTCCCTTCTGCAAACTAGGGATGCCAAAACTGTGTTCCACTTAAAAATGCTGCCTGCTCAGGCTAAAGGGACAACAAAATCTGTGGCTGTCCAATAAGTTCACAGCCATCAGGACAGTGAGGACAGTCACTGGGAGCCCACTGCAGAGTGGTGGAGGGAGAGAACCCACTCACTCCTGGTTGCACAGCTATCTGTGACTTAAGGGCAGCTCCCTCTGCAACAGCCCTCTAGCTGTCAACACCTGCAGATATGCAAATACTTTGCAAAAGACAGACAGATACACTTCACAATTTACAAATTGTTACCCACGACACCAGAGGGACAGGCGAACAAACTGCATTGTCAAAGAAGATAGAAGTAAGCATAAATTTATCAAAAGCTTTGAGATCCTCTGCACAAACATACTAACTATATGCAAAACAAAAAGGATTGGCTGAGCATGGGAAGAGATGGTATTACCACTGCTTGTGTTGTTCCTGTTTACTGGATAAACAAAGGACTCCTGTAGATAAACAAAAGATTGTCAGTGTAGCATTTTTCCCAGTGCCAGATTTACAGATAAATACACAGATGAAAAGGATTTCTTAGAATAAGCTGGTCTGTTTTGGCTTTTGGCACTGGAAATGACAGGGATTTGTGTCAGTGGGGCTCCGGAGTGCATTAATCCTTTATAAATGTTTTTTAAATAATACATGTGCCCTGAAAGAACATGTGGTGACTGCCTTATTAAACTGAGATCTAAATTTAAAGGCATAGTTTAGGGAAAGACATCATTTATTAAACTGTTGCCAACACTTTCCAGTCTCAAAGGAAGCCTGCAGCACAAACATCCCTTTCCTGCTTGCTTAATCACTTGCCAGGCACAGCAAGTCCTGCACTAGCCTGGCGGAGCCTAGGGGCAGGGGAGCCACGTAACCCAGAGCACTGGGAAGGCCTTTTCGTGGCCAGTTCTGTTCCAGTGGCCCCAGCACAGGGAGCGCCTGCCAGGCCTTCCTTCCTAAGATGTCAAGTGACAGAGACTTCATGTGGAGAAGAGAGGCAAAGGAGACAGTGAGGAGCAAGCTTTAAAGCCCATGCTTTCTCCAACCAACATCCAATACATGAGGCAGTACATATTAATACATCCCTGTGACTTTTGTTATGGCTTTTTTATGCACTGACTTTGCTTCTGAACTACTGAGCTAATGAAATATGTTAGACATATTTTTTTAAGCACCTGGATAATTTCCAGGCTAGAAGCAAAGCTCACGGTACATGTTTTGCTTTCTCAGGTGCTTGTTGATCTACCTGCAGAAGTAGAAATTTTTATGTCTAAAGAGTGAATTCTCCAGACGGACTCTAGGTTTCTTCCTGGGCCTTGGACTTCACAGAGGGACACTGGATGCATTTACAACATGTTTACCTATGTATGCCACACCATTCATCAGACGATAGGGACGACCCCTGTAGCAGAAGGTCTGAGAAACAACTCCTAGTACCTGCCAGGTCCCATCCATCCACACCTCCCTCTGAGGAAAGAAAATCTGGTTCAGGTGCAGCAAATTTATCACACACACAGAGTGTTCAAAGCTGTCACAAGAAACAACTTCCTCAACAAGGTCAATTCAATTGTTCTATTCCCGCAGAAGAATACAGCTATTGATTTTAATGTGTGCACATAACAAGTGAAGTGCTGTGGTTACTTAAGTGTGGGTAGTTTCATGAGTAGTGATTTGTGCCTGCCACCATAATGGAACAGAACAATACACAATTGGCATTGTCTCCTCTGCTGGCCATCCCCATTCAACAACCAGGGACTGAACCTGGTTGCTTAAGGCAAAAAAGGGACAGCTAGAGCTGGGCAGGCAGCGAGTAAGTGCTGGGCTAGTTTCTTGTAGCTGACTCCAAAAATAAAGTTCAGTCCTGATGCAACTGCACCCAAATGAGTTTATTGATCCCTGACCTCACCTCTTCCTTGGAACGTGTACACCTGAAGCTTTATCTGTGCACCTGAGGCCTGATCTGCAACACCTGCTTTTCAGGTATTGAGTCTTCTCTCTCACTATGGTTGTGTGGTCCTTTAGCACAAAGGACTACCTGAGAACACATTTGATCCACTTATGGTTTACAGAAGCTCCACATCAGCAAGGATTCATTAAGATTTGGTACTCCTGGGAATGAGTTTAGACTGTGATGTAGTATGGATGGATGTTCTCCCCCACACCTAAGTCGTGCTGGTAACTACCCTTTAGTTACGACGTGACCAGCAGGAACATGAACCTCCTTTTCATTAAAGCAGTCTTTGAGCAGAGGGTACATTTGGGGATCTCAAAGTGCTTGTGCTTTAACCTCACCATACCCAAGGAAGCATTCTCCCCACTTTATTCTCCAGAGAGAACAGAGAGGTGAGCACCCAGTCTCCTACACCAAGTTAGTGGCAGGGCAGTAAGCAGAGTATCAGAGTTTTGAACTGCAGAATCTGACTCCCTCCTTCTGGCCCCTTGGGCCACTGGAGGGACCGCCTCTTCCAGAGCTTGCTTACAGCACCAAGCATCTTATTTTACCTACTTGGCTACAGCAGTTTTGACAGCCTTTAATATCAAGTGAACAATCTCAGGCCTAACAAAAGCATCAAAAAAACAGAGACAGAAAAAGAGAAATTCCTGACATAGCCTAATTTGAGGTCTAACACCAAACAAGTCTGCAATAGATTGGAAATTTTCTTCACATAGCAGAGATCAATAAATATAATTATTTGGACTTAAACCTCATGAATTCTGAAGAGCCTCTCGGATTACTTGGAGAATAAGTGCTATTTTATACGATGTCAAAGCTGATCAGAATAACAACGCTCACAGCAAAGACCCCATCAACGAGAATGAAACCTTATAGTATCTCACTATGCCTCAAACTTCTTAAAGGAACATTACCAAGGCAGAAATCACATTAAAAAAATTGATGTCTCCTCTCTTGAGTTATTAACACAGCAAGCTAAGGTTGTAAACATTTAATTGTTCCAGTCTCTATGGCTCATCTTAAACCTAACACATTCTTCAAATTTCATTTGCTTTCCTCGGTGACATTGGCTGTTCAGTTTTTATTCTTTCTTCAGTATGGATGGTGAAATTAGATGGTTCTGCCTGATGAAGATGGGCCCCAAATCCAAACAATGTTTCCACAAAGCTACATTCTGGTATTTGAAATAAAATAGGATCAGTATCCAAGTCACCCTTGTTATTGCAAAATTAAAATGTGAGCAACAAGCTAAGTCAAATTGAAAGCCAGCACTGGTTTGATCTGTTTCCAGAACTGATTGTCCTTTTACTTACAGTGGTATGAATCAGGGGTAATTCCACTGAAGTCAGGGTACTGCTCAGCTGGAAAACTGGCATTAGAGGAGTATTTCTCAGGCCTTAGGGTTGAATCACTTTCATTGTCCATTAATCCTTTCTGGTTCTCTGGCACTGCACAACGTGGCTGCACTGAGCTCACAGCAGTACAGGAGAAAGTCTGAAACAAATTCATTCCTAACAGAAGCCCCCCCCCAAAAAATAAGACTATGTATTTTAAACTAAGCTGCATTTTGGAGCTGAAATTCCATCCTTAGAGATCAGATTGTTTAGACTGCACTTGCCTTGACTTCAGTAAACAGAATTTTCACCTATTTAGGTGTATCATCTCACCTAAACTGAAAAACCAGTTCAGCACCTTCCTCTGAGCCCCACACCTCCTGAGTTTAGTGACCAGCCCCCTTCCCTTGTTACCACACCTGTGTGTCCACATGTGCACACCGCTCCTGGGCTCCCTCAGGCCCTGGCACCCACATTTTCCTACTGTTGCTCCTTGGGATCTAATAGCCAAAGTTTGGCTTAAACTGGACCATCTGCTCCGCTTCCTGCTCTGTACATGTGCTGAAGAGCACCCCCCCTAAAGTAAAGGTCACCTCACCTGTTCAGGCAGCTGGGTCAGTTTCAGCTGTGGATAGTCATTGACTCCTCCTCTCCTTCCTGCAAACTTTTGCATGTGATACACCCATCCCAGCTAAGAAGCAAGGAGGTAGAATGAGGAAACTATTATTTGGGGAACCTCTCTGATCCTGAAGACCAGTGACAGGTGAAGGGCCCACGGACATGAGATGTGACAACTTCCATGGTCTCTGAAGCTGAGGTAACAAGACCATAGAAGAGCTATCTGAAGATCTACATTTGCACATCTCCATTTGTACATCTTCAGCAAACTTTTAGAGCACTATGGGGTCTTAATCAAATGATTTCCTGAATGGAGCATATCAGGATTTGTGACCCACACTTCTCACTAAATTCTTGTCTTAAGGTCACAAATTAACCAGAGCAAGCTTTAAACTAGTTTTCTTGGCTAGCAGTGTAATTGTGGTGATACAAGTCTCAGTGTGGATACAAATCCTCCTGTGAATTGTCCTTTTCTGCAGTAGTCTGTTCAAAACTAGTAACACTATATACAACATCACAATCATTCTTAGGGCTCTAGTATAGATTTATGTATATTCTGCGCCAGGATTTGAAACACTCAGGCAGGGACAGACCCTAAATTCTGGCTTTTATAAATCCTGTAACACAGGCTTCATGCCATGCTATGTGCAGAGAAGGCTATTCTCTTCCACTTAACTAAACCACATAGGAAAAAATGCATCCCAGTCGTTTGGCTGGAGCCTGAAGTTGTCAGTCCGCACTTTCGAAGGCTGCACATACACTGAAAGAGGCTGGCCAGTATGGGCATAGAGCTGTAATCATGCCAACAAGTCTTTCCAGTAGAAATACAGATTATCATGGCTTTTGTCAGATTGGTTCAGAGCAGTTCCCAAGCTAAAATAAGCTACGAAGTCCACAAAAGGACTGTTTTTACTGGTAGAACTGTGTAGTTAGCTTCATTCATCCTGCCCACCTAGCCACAACAACAAAGCCTATAAGCAAAGAGCAGACCCCTGCAACACAATGAAAAAGGATGAAAATACCTTGAATGTCCCACATTTCACAAAGCAGGCTAGAAAAATCTTCGAAGAAGAAATAAACTTGTGACATCAGAAGGAGAAGCAAACTAAGCAGTGCCCACCCTTTGCATTCCTGGACACCGCAGGACAGGCCACAACACAAGGCTGCTATTGAAGGTGCATCCACATTGGGAGGCAAATCCTGCCAGTTCACAGTGCTGTGGAGAGTCTTCATGGAGGTGGGAAGGAAAAAAACAAGCAGGGCGAAGCCAAGTAGAGGAGGAGGAATTGATTTACTTTGTGCCAGAGCCTTAATCCACCCTTGAGACACCCAAAACAAATAGGATGCCCAGGTAGCTGACTATCATCCTAGCCTCCCTTCCTCAAAGCTGGACATATCTGTGTATGTTTTACTTGTTAGAGTCAATACTCAAAACGTCACCCAATGTTTTTAAAGTACTAAGGCTATATTCAGACTGCCAGTGAACAGAGACCTAGCTGGCAGCTCGTGGTAATAAGCTCTCTGAAACGTCCATTCTTCTGACGTTCAGCTCTGTGATACCTAACACTATATTCAGCTCATCACAGTTTTCTCATCAGTGAAGTCAAGTAGAGAATGCTACCGTTCTTCCTAGGGGTGCAGAAAGAGTTAAATTCCTCCAGCCTAAAAGCTTAACTTCAACATGCTTTAAGACCCTCAGATGAGAAGAGGTGGAGAGGGCGAGCAGCTATAATTTCAGCTCTGTGATGCTGAAGCTGCCTGACATCTGAGTAGCTTCACTTGGCAGCTGTTTATCCCTTTGTATCAAAAGTCTGTTTATTTCACCACTGTGGTGCGTCCTGCCCATTGCTTTACAGGGTTCAGTGAAAACTTCCTGTTGCTCTTGTAACCCCCTAAGCACTACTGCAACCTTTAAACACTGCCAGCTGGACTCAGCAAACCTTTTATCACATTAAGGGCACTGATTTTAAGCACTCCAGCCAAACTCCTCCAGTCTTCTCTTTCCAAAGCCTTTCAGTGCTGGGCACCTGGTACAGAACTAACACTCTCATCATAGGTGGGAACAACCCCTCCACAGTAAGTTATCAGGATCAAGCATTTTAGAGAAAACAGATGCAAAAGAAATGTTAAAACAAGCTCAGGAAAAAAACAGCAACTAAGCCAACTAATTAACACTTCTGCCATAAGTCAGTCTGGCAAAACCAGGCTGTTCTGGTGTCTCTGCTGGTTGCATTAATTACCCTCTAACTCATCAACTTCTTGTCTGCAAATGCATCTCATGAGTCAAACATTTTTGTAATGCTTGCTTACAAAAGCCCTTAGGAAGCAGGAAAGCAAACAGGGTAAAGCAAAATTAGCAGAAAGGAAAAGGTTTCTGATTTTGCTTCAGTTTTTAAAGCGGGAGCCAACAAAATGCTACAGATAACCTGACAAGGAACCTTGCACACTGCACAGATTCTACTATATTGATCATATTCCCTCCAGACCTGGACAAATGCTTCCTGCAACTGGGGAGATGGGGAAGATGATACACAACCTGGCTGCCCAAGCTGAGCTAGATTCTGTTCTTGGTAACCTTGGGATAGATGCAGAGCAAGGATCTGACTTTGCTATGTAACTGGGATGGGAATGAGGTCCAAGAAATGCCAAAATCAATAATATCAGCACTCTGATAAAATTAAAAGATGCCAACTGCTACCTGTCATTAGACATTATATGTCATTAGATATCTGAAAGAGTGTCCAGCTGTGTAAAACAGGTCAGCTTTCCAAAAAGCACAAAGACGATGGAAAGCAGGGAGAACATCCCCCTTCTCCACCTACCAGTTCTGTTTCTGTTTCTTTTTCTTTTTTTTTTTTTCCTTTTTTTCCTCCACAAACAAGTAAATTGAGTTTTTCAGCAAATAATGACAGAGGATCGTTGAGGTATAGACGTCAGAAGCGTCTTTGTATGTGTGTGTCATGCTCTCCTTTCTATTATTCCTCCTCTACATCTTCTGTTTCAACCTGTCTGTATTACAGACAGATATTGCTTTCTGTTCTGTGGAGATCATTACATTTGTAATTGGAAACCTCAAGAAATTTTTCATTGCTTATCCCTTCTCAGGAACAGCTGACAATAGAAACTTTGGTGTCAGACTGTCATTCAGATTATGGGGAAGGAGATATAGCTATGGAAACAACCTAGAATTTTTTCCTCTTCTCTTCCTTTTTTCAAGTATATTTAAGAGCTGATAAAGAGGTTTCATTAAAAGTGTGAGTAACTGAAACCGCGGTGAGCACAGCAATGATGGTTAAAGACAGATGCTCTCCTTGAGTGTGTTGCAATTTTAAATCAAGCTGACTTTTAAATGCAACTGACTTTCTGTTATAGGCCTGTCTGTTAGAGGCCACTTCCATTTCAGGGTTCAGCTCTGAAAGAGAAATGTCCTTCCCTATGGGATTCTCTTTCTCCTGCTATGCTGAAATCACACTGACCACATCTGCTTCATTGTGTCTCCCCTTCTCTGTGTTGTATCATATAGTTTAAACACAGATTTTATGCATCTGTGAGCAATAAGTGCCATTTTGCTCTGTGTCTGTGCAAAGGTTGGCCCAGAGGGACCTTGGCCGGTATAGGAAAGGTTTTCCATTTCTATTAAAAAAGGATGAATTGAGGCTTAAATGGCATCTGTATGCAAATGCTATTGAAAACTGAGGCAAAAGAGCTTTCTATCTAGCTGTTGTGGGAGAATAGTGGAAATCCTTAAAGACATGTTTCCTATATGGCTGAAATGTAGCATAAGGACTGAACTGAGAAAATGAGGGAAGTGTTAGGTAATGAAGATGAATTTTCTAATAGGAAAAAAATACAAGTTTCATCAAGAAACAAAAGAGAGGGGAAGTAAGGAAATCTCACTGCATCACTGGCCAGCTTAGAAACCTTCTCCAATACCTGTTGTTTCAGTAATTTCTCATTAAAAATCCTGTCTGCTTGAAGGATAAGGAACCCTGAGTTGGGCATTGTGCCCACTGTCCCTTCAAACCAATTCAAAGCCCAAGTCATAACCCGTAGCGCTGTACTTATTTATCACATGTTTACAGCAGCCTGCCATGCGTGCTAAGGAGTTTCCAAACACTGATGAAGGATGGAGCCAGCTCTCAGGATCTCATACTCAGAGGACAGGCGGAGAAGATGACTCAATTTAAGAGAACAACAATTTTCAATTTAGGCTTAAGATTCATTTTACAATCAGACCAATTTTCATTGCTTTGGCAATGTAAAGAGGACTTCATGTAGTCAAAAATGCAATTTGTTATTGTTTTATGGCTCCTTTACATTCCCAAGACAGAAAAAAGGAGCTTTACTATAACTGAAAATCAACCCCTGATGTAGAGAACTGTTTGGTTCAGAGTAAACAACCCAGCAGAAATATGTCTCTAAAAGGATGCTAAAAGTGGAAAGGGTAATGCTACCATATGCCCAATGTTCCCACACACCTTTGGACTTTTCAGCCTTCAGGTATGCCTTGGGCAGACTTTCTAACCATTTAGCTGGGACTTCTGCTTTGCTGGCAAAGTAGACATGCCCTCTCTGCTTGCTCCTGCATTATATGTTACTTTCTTTGGGATCAGAGCACAGAGAGTTCACGCCAAGCCTGGGGCAGAGGAATGATCTTTTTTATGCATACACCCTGCTGTGGGGTGTAGGCTCATATGTGAATGATAAATTCACTCTGAAAACAAATGCACCATAAAATAAATACATAGGATAACATTTGCTTATATACCCCATGAGAGATGTGGTCGACTATGGGCAACATCTGGAGAAGCCAGCTGTCCTTTCACAGCCTTCTGGAAGAGCCAGGCATTAAGATCTTCACCTACAACAGCTGGAAAATTCACATGGAGTGGGCTGTTCATTTTCAAAGCGAAACTGTTCGGAAATCATTCTCTGTCTAATCATCTGTGCAGATATGGTGTTTAGGAGTCAGTCTATTCCACGACTGACCAACCCTGGGTGTCACAAGGTCCCTTTTGTAATGCCACTCTCCCTAAACTTGTTCTGACACTCTTTGCTCAGTCCCAGAGCCAGACACACTCTAATCATGTTGCCAAGCCATGCTCTCCCCCTGCGGAAATGGCAGGTCCTTCATGGTTCAGTAGGCTGTGTAGGGTATAGTTTATAAGGGATTCATGAGACTGTCATATCGTGGCCCAGATTCCCAACACAAGGTTTGTAAATCTGTGTAACCAAGCTTTCTCTCACAGAATTTTTCTGACATATGTTGTTATACTACATGTGGCTGTCAATACAGGATCCTTGACAAGAAACAAAAGAAGGGAAAGATTTTTACTGGGTTCTTTAATACAGTGATTCATCTTTTTTCAGCCTTTACCTATTATTAATTGTTATTATTATTTTTATAATTCGTTAAGCAGTTACAGCATATTTCTCCAAACACAAGACTAAGTTATGCTCCTGATCTCTGAGTTGTTGTATTTTAAAGAGACAGATTTTCTTGAAAAATCTTGTGAGCTCATCATAATTCTGCAATATTTACAGTGTATCTTAAAAGCCTACCATCTAGATCTTCAGGTTTCTATTTATTTGTTAAGGGCATTTCTTCTCCTTCTGTTTGCAATGAGATAAAACAGACTTAGAAACCTAATGGACCTTAAAAAATATAACTACCTTTAATATTTTCTTATTAATCACATGATTTCCAGGCCAATCTTGTGATTTTTCAAGAACTAAGGCAGCATCATGGGAAACTCCAGTAAAAGCCTGTTGTGGTAAAATAACACAATTCAGCATGGCAAAACGAAATACCCCATATTTTATCCATGCGATCATGTTTCCCATATGGTGGCTTGTCCTATGTGAGGGTATATAGAACAATTGCTGTACAATCTCTTCCAGACAAAATGCACAGTTAGTCCATGCACTGGGTTGTCTTTGATCTCAGGGACTAGACCCAGTTTGGTTCCTTCCAGTCCTCTCTTACTGACTGTGGTGTCTCAGGAAGCGTGTAGTCCCTGTGCACTGTGAGGTAAAAAATGATCCAAGCTTTAAGGCAAAGATTGTGCTCAAGATTAGATATTTTTACCTATTGCCTTTGCAGCCCTTTGCACCAACTATTGGAATTTCTAGTTCAGAGCCTTCCTTTAAATGCAATGAATGAAGGAAATAAATAATTTCCATGGCCATGGGCTGGGGGACTCAGTTCTGAGGGTCTGCTATACTAAAATGGCCCTAGCAGAAAAAGCAGCATGCAGCAAGGAGTAATGATGGATATGAAAGTTGAGGTCAAAGAGCTATATTGCAACTGCTCAGTGCTTTATCCATGAGAACTAGAAACTCTTCCCACCGCCTGGAAGTAAGAAAAGAGCTCATGCCTTAGTGCCTATTTCTGCTAGCCAAACAACCCAGCAGCACCTTTCTCTCTCCCAGCCTAGAACTGTACCGTATATGAGGCGGGAGAGAGACCTGTGGTTATTTATCATTTTAAAAAGAACTGGAGTTATTATTTTTCCCCCATTCTCTCTGAAAATGCGATTAAGTTGGTATAACAAACAGCTCCACTAATGGTTTGTGTCAGTAACTGATGTCCATTCTGTGCTGAAATGAAGTGCATCCTCCTGTGCTTGCTTCACCCCGCTGTTCCCTGCTTGGGCAGCAGTCCACATACTAACCCCGCTCTTGTGAAATGCTTCCAGACCCACCCATGCAGGGCTCCTCTGTCAAAGCAAGTATCAGCATTTTTTTTCTAAAGGGCTGTGGTGTGTGGAATAACAGGAGTTATGTTCTTTCATTTGGTGAAGACTCCTTATTCCATTTAAACAGTGAGAGGCAGCTGTTCACTAGCCAGAGGCTTGGAGGAGTATTTCACTTCCATATAGAAACTTTGTGCTGGAGAAACAAAGGGAGGTGACATAGCCCTCTCCTGCTACATCTCTTGCTTCCATGCAGCAAATATGCTGGGAGTGGAAGAGGTCTTTCAAGAAGATAAATCAGAAAGAGGATGGTTAAGGATGAAGGAAGTAATAAACAGGAAATGGCTGTGTCCTCATGGGAGGCCCTTTCCTGCTGGTGCTCTGTTTTTTCCCACTTTAAGGCACCTCTGGAAAGTTGGCCCTTGTCATGCCAAAACTCTGCCACACCTGTGGGCTCTCTGGGGTCCACAATACAATCCTGTCCCAGAAATCATCCCCTGTTTTCTGAGTCCAAAAATGACACTGAATCAAGTGACAATGTCCCAGACAAAGACACTGAGGAGGTACATTTGTCTTCTTTTCCTGTTAGCAAAACCTTCCAGGATTGTATCAGCTGGTTTCCATCACTAAAGCCACATGTTGGCATGACTTCACGCCCACATGCAGCAGCCTTGGGGGTTAGCAGCTGTCATGACAGACCATAGGATGCCCTCTGTGCTTACAGACAGCAGTTTCAAGCAGTGCTGCCTGGCAAAAACCTACCAGCAACAGCAGCAAAAAAGAAAAAAACAACAACAAAAACAAACAAAAAGAAAACAAAAACAGGCAAATAACAGTATTTCAGGAAATAGCTACAATGAATAACATGAGCACAAAACACCAGCACCTGTTTCAAAATAAGTCATTGCCGTGTGTACTGGTATCCGCAGAAGACAACAATGGTGATTCACATGGAGGAGATTCCTTTCAAACCATTTACTCCACAAAAACTCTGGGTAAAAGCCTATTCAAAATAACCCCCATTTGCTGTCTAGACAGACTGTAACCACCAGTGGGGTGAAGTGACACTGCTGTAACAAGCCGGTGCAAGCTCAGGAAGTTTTAGCTCCACCACTTGCTGCTGCCCCACTCCCTGCATCTGAGCTGTGCTGGAAGAGGGCTGAGTGCAACCCTCTGCAATGAGATCCTGCCTCATGGCGTGGCCTAGCTTTGCACTGGGCCACATACCACAGCTGCCCAAAGGGCTTCTGCTGGTCGTAGCATGACTTTGGTGAAAATGGCCATATGCCTAAGCTGAACCAGGCACTGATGGAGTTACTTGCATGCTTAAAGTTAAGCATGTGACTCAAAGTACTGTTGACCCAAGGGCCTGGCTGAAGCACAGAGGGCTCCAGCTGAAAGCAGTGCCTGGCTCCCACTGCCCCACACCATTCTGGGGGGTGGCAGCTCCTCGGGCGGAGAAATGAGTGTCAGACTGAGCTGGCAGGGCCTAGGGCTTCAGTCATTTCTCTGAAAGGATTACAGAGAATGGCCTTGCATATAAATAACAGAAACACAGAATCTAGGACTTTCCGTCTTTGTCAGACAACCCATGATAAGCAGTTGTGAGAAATACAGCAGCCACACAGTAATATAAAACAGGCTTACATTTGTCACCTCATTGAATCCAAAACGACAAGTAGAAAATATGATACATCTTTATTCAGGAGACAATGTCTTTCATATCACCTGTGGGCCAGGTTCAGATTCACTGAAGCCTCTGAAGGAAGATAAATTACACATATGCACAGATGTACTTCCACAAGGATTGAATATGGTGAATTTACCACCAGCCTGTGGGGAAAACTACTGCACAGAAGATTAAATAGCCTTTACCACCCCACCTCTTCCTAGTTCTACTGTCTTCAGTGAGAACCACAAACATGTACTGAAAAGCAGTTTGGCCTAAAAGTCTCCATCTTGCCATCTAATGAAGCAAATACCTGTATTTTCAAATAGCCGTGCTGAAGGACTGTAACACTGGAGTGCCTTCTGTTCATACTAACAGCTCAGATACTTGTAGAGCTACTAGTATGAATAAAACTGTTTGTACACAGTGACTTTGCCAAAAGAGCTATTCAGAGATACTACACTAACAAAATACTGCTAGGGAAGATGCAGCTATGGTAAAGTTACACTTTTCCAGATATTTTTCTAACAAATTATGTTAGCAAAAGGGCAGTTCTTCTAAAACTGCATCTGTCCTGCAGAGCTGTGACAGCACAGCTCAATACCCACAGGCCCCTGACCACTGTAGCTGCACAAGAGAAAGCCTACAAATGTAAATATTTCCCAAGGAATGCACAGTTTAGATTCCAAACTTATAAATGAAGAAGTGATGCTCAGCCTCAGAAAAACATGGAAACTTTCACCGGCTCTCTAAAAGAGCATTTCTCCTGTCTTAGGCTTTGTCAGCACTGGAAAAATGTGAAGGGATGTAATCATGCTTACTGGATTAAGTTACATGGGTAGTTGATTTGCTTTACATCAGTGCAGTATGTATCCTGCAGGGAACTGATCGTCTCTGAATTATACTTGAGAACCACCTGTGTGTATGTAAGGTTGGTTTCATATGGGCAATGCTCCATGCTACTATGTCAGCAATTCTGACGCTGCATTTCCCCTCAGATAAATACAGTGAAGATGTGAAAGTGGTTTGCAAAGAACTGGGTTATGCTATCTATTTTGTAGATGAGTTCCAAAACCTTGGGCAGCACTTCCTTGCTTTGACTAGGTGAAAAAATGGCACAAAAAACTACCTTTCCACCTTCTTAACAGAAGAACTCCAACAGGAAATATCAAAACATGAGAAAAGCCAAGATGGGCCAGATCATAGGTCCCTCTAAGCTGGCAGCCTGTCTGGTCAATGGGGGAAATGGGGCGCTATGGAAAGAGCTCAGGAGAAAGGACGAGTTCAGAGTGATTTGTCCTGGTCTCCTTTGCCCCTGCCTCCCAGCTCCCACTGGAATGTCCTCTGCAAATCAGGCCAAAACAACTGTTAGAGTATCTAATTTGGGGGTTGCTTTCTTCTTTTATTCTCTTTTCCCTCTTGTTTCAAGGAAGAAAAGAGGATGGAGAAAAAAACAACATAAAGATCAACCCACTGCTATTCACAGTCGGGGAGAAGTCCTCTACCCCTCCACCTCCCCAGCTCAAACAAAACCAAATATTTTCATCTTCATCCTACTTTCATAGAAAAGAGTTTGAATTCCATAACCATCTATTTTAGTGATAAAGTTGCATACACTTTAGAAATGCTAATTAGATAAAGTGGAGAGAGAAGACTTACAATTTCTTTGAACAAAAATCCAAGGCTGTCCAAGAATACCCTGAAATGGATAGATGACTTTCAATGCATTTGACATCCATTCCCCAAATGCAACTCTGAAAATCTCTGGCATTGACATATGCTCTGATGGGACCTATGTATCCCGTGCCCTGAGCCTCCTCCCAAAGGGCCTGCTGAGGAACAAGAGAAAAGTGGTAGCTCTTGTAAAGAGAAGCTAGGAATGTAGGTAGTGCCTGGCAGGTATTTCTAGAAATTGTTTCGAAAGTTTGGCTTTCAGTTTGAGTAAATATTGGTATCTGTACCTAATCACAGCTGTCTTTCCCTAGTGCTCCCTAGTAATGCCTTTATTCTTATTCCTCTGTACTGTTCTGTGTTTGGTGGTTAAGAGAATCCACAGACTTCTTTGCACGTACCACTGAAATGGGGTTACTTCATGCTCTGGCAAATAGATGGGATTGTACTGTGTGTATTTACATTTTTAAAAAAGATACTGCTAATGCATTTCAGTAATGATAATAAAAAAGTCTTTCTAGCCATTATAGTAATGGCTTTGAGCTAATTGCTTGCATTTGCACTCAAATATGGTACTACCTTCTCTGACTCATTTCCATTTTTATGCAGATAAGCTCTAATCAGCTTGCTTGCTAGACTTTTAACTCCCAGCTCCTGAGGACCAGATGTTGTCTGACTTATTCACTCATGTAGGAACTTACTCCATTGATTGCAGTAAGACCACTTATGGAGGATGATGTTACTTAGCACAAGTAAAATTGCCAGAATCCAGTTTAAAGTCCATAGGCTGTGCTGGGAGATGATGTGTGCCTTCAGTGTCTGAGGAGACACACTGTAAGTGATGCAAGGGGCCAGAGTGATCTCCCTTGAGAATAAGTTTTCCTGCAGCCCTGCCTATTGCCTGATGGCATTAGAAAATAGTGGAGCTATTAGTGACTCTCTCATGTCATCAGCTGAAAACTCAGGTGTCAATGGCTGCGTAACTACACTACACAGAGGGGATGGCCTTAACAGTGGAACAGACCCTGTCCCTTCAGCTTCCTGGCTGACCAGTGGTGTGATTATGCCTGGTGGTCCACTAACCCAGTGAGCATCTCAGACTAACAGGTTCCCTTGTGCTGGGTATATTTGGACTGTGCCTGAAGCAGGTTTTCCAAGCTGTGGGACAATCTTCATTGCAGGGCCACCACTGACAGGACAGACACAGACAGTGTTGTTCATTTCCATACTAACAGGTCACATTCTCCCAAGCAGTCTATGTTACACTTGGCACAAGTAAAAGAGGGTGACAAAAATTGCTTTATTTCCTTTGAACTTCCCATTTAACAAGTTATTGGATTACCAGGAAAAGATAAAGGAGTATGAAGTTGAAAACATCTTACTTTGGCCAACCTACAGTTAAGAAGGCCTGTTCCATAATGGATAAGCTGAGGCCACAGTCTGACAGGATCTGTAGCGACTGGCAGTCCTGCTGCAGTAATTATGGGGGTGACTTCTGTTCTCTTGAGCACTGAAGCAAAAAAATGTGGGTAGGACATGTATTTTGGAGCCATCTTCAAGCAGCTTACTGATGAACAGAGTGACTGATCCTGGTCATAGACTGTTGCACTTTTCACAAGAAACACGAAGCCCATCAGAAAGTGTCTGCTGCCTAAACACTGCAAAGCTACCTCTGCTCAGAGCACACTTATACCAGTGTGGAAAAAAAGAGAATCAAGAGCAACAGACCTTGAACACATGGAAGAAGAACTTCAGGTCTGAAACATGTATTGGAGCCTGATCTGCAAAGAAGAGGAAGATATTCCACTCCTACCTAACATTCACATCCTCTTTTCTCACAGGCAGTCTGGCCACATGGAACCTGAAGGCTGGAAGTAAGAGTTGCCTGAAAGGGGGATGCATGCTGTGCTGTTGTCTTTTTTCTCCACAATGATTTCAATGGTGGTTTGGGGACCTGACATCTTTCCTCTCTGCAAAACAGGGACATACATATGGTCTGTTAGCTATAACCACTTCATGCCTTCCAAAGTCCTCCAGGTACTCAAGTCCATGAAAGACATTGTGACTGAATGCAGAAGTAAGGTAACTTGCTTGTTTTTTTATCTAATGGTCCCTGTAACCTCAGCACTAATAGAAATTATATTATACGTTCACCAACCCAAATGAGCCGTAGAGCCAGAAGGATGAATGTAGTAAGATTTTTGTTTCTGACCAATGGTAGTCAGAGACCTAATGAAATGCATTGTTTGCATTGGCTTCCCTGGTGCACATACTGCTGTAGGAACATGTAGGGCACCTGATAAAATCTCTCTCACAGGAACACAACTCACAAGCAAATGTGCAAGAAATATGAATTGCACAACTGTAAGACTTCTAGCCAAGACGGTAATTCTATTTGTGAAGACATTGTGGTTCATAGCAGGCCTCAAGATGATCCGGTGGAATGTCCATTGCAATCATCATTACAGCATAGCTGCTTTTATTAGTTTTGCCTATGGCAGAGAGTTATTAGCACCTTCTGAGCATCTGTGCTGCAGAGACATACCAATACCAGCTTAAAGGTGATAATATCTTCAGAGGTCACTTGGGTTTGGGAATGGAGACTCAAGAACAATATAATTTTACAAACCCTGTCAAAACTGCACAAACAACCATGCAAAGTCTTCTCCCACTGTCTAAGGATTGATGCAGTATCTGAGATGGGTTATCCATGTATCTCTGCTTGGTCATTATAAAGTCCTAGGAACTAGCATGGGGAGGGGAACTGTTCTTGGGATACTTGTCTATGTTGCTGCTAGACATTGTGCTCAAATTTGGGCTTGAGTTCCCATAGCTAAATGGCCATCCTCGGTTGTATCTCTAGCGTGAGTTTGCTGTTGGGTGAATTTTCCCAAGTGCCCCTGCCTGAAGAGCACCTGGTCTTCAGTCAAAAAAGTGTGCTCTGGTCACCTTCCCATTCATTCAGCAATTCAACTGGCTGGAGCGTCACCAGTAAATTCCTTACAACCCATGTTGCACAAATCCATATACTCAATATCTTCCCCATCTCTTTGCATGTGATTTACCAGTTCTCTCCTCCTTTTCATTCATTTAAGACTTAGAACAAGCCTTTCAGTCTTTCCTGAGGCAAAGCATCTACAGTTTTTCCCAGGAACTTTGTCACAAGGTTGCTGTGTCTGCTTTAATGCTGGACATAAACTACCTGACTGTACCCCTGAAAATTAAATGAAATACAGTTATTTTATTGTTGTGTCCTATTGCACGGATGCGACCCTTTTTTCCTGCTGATGAACCAGCTGAGGGAAAAAGTAAATGAGCATCTTATAGCTCTGCATTCCCAACACAGAGTTTGTTGCTCTATGTCCCTTAAATCTGTCAGCTTCTATCATACATCAGGGCCCTTGCTGGAACAACGGCTCCACCATTCCTAAATTAGCTTTCCTTGTTGGTGTTTAAATGAAAAGAGACATCTAATTTGTGAGTGAAAACGTTTGTCATTTCTTAGGGGGATCCAGACACACAAAATACAATTAACATCTCCAAAGAATGTTGCACAGAGGTTCAGCAGCAGCTGACAGGGAAAATGAAATGAAAACAAATAAAATCAGTTGTTCTAATACCATAACTCGAGTGGCAAGTGTAATCTTCTCCTTTTATCTGAGGTCGGAATTGCTTTCCTGCAACAGCTTTCATTATGAAAATGTGGCACTTCTCAGCACCAGAATATTAAGACAACACATGCCCACAGGGGCCCAGATCATTTTAACAAGGAACAAACAACACTGAATGTGGCTTTTATGTTTTTTCTGAGCTAACACCTGCTTTGCAGCAAATGAACAATGGTAATGATAAGCACGACAACCATACATATCTGGGCTGAGATGTGTTTCACTGGCATCTTTTCCTTCCTTCCAACTAAAGAAGGATCTCATTGCCAGTGACATTTTTAGGACTCCCAAACCCCTTGACCACAGGCTGAATACAGGGTCTGCTTCTCATAGAGCTGTCAAGCTCACACGGTGGTCCTAAACTCCTCATGAGACTGTGGGGTCTTCAATAGTCTGAGTGCATTTATGGGCACCCTCCTGGGCAGGACTAACTAGCTGGCTCCCTGCTGGGCTGTTTGGATCCTAGCACTTGTAGGGAGAGGGACAGAGGTGGGACACGGCCTGACATTTCCTTCTTCTGAGTACAAGAACAGAGTAACTGGTGGTCAAGCACAACATGTAGAAGCAGGCAGAGTAGAGACAAGGAGGAAGGAGGACAGGTTACAATAAGGTATTGATATGAGAAAGAATTTACTAGCAGAAAAGCTTCCCTCTAATAATATATAACTTTTTATCTTAATTTCTCCAGCTAATTTACTTAGGGTTGGATGGATCTTTACCCCTATTTTATTTACAAGACCTATAATGTATTTGCTTACAGTCACAGAGTGAATCACCAGCCCAGGATAGAGGAGAATTCAGAAGGCTTGATCCCTGCTTTGTGGCAGCTCAAAATACCCAGAAAAATTGTCTCATTGTGAATTTACTGTTTCTTAAATTCAGCTTTATTTACTCTCTGAATGAGCAGGTATCAGTTATGGCTGTGGCAGAGCTACTCAAACAGGGATCTCCAGTCCAAAGCAGATATGGTACCTTCTGGCTGGACCTTGCCAAGGTTTCAGCCATGACGTTTCCCACCTTCCTGGGAAGATCCTGTATTTTTTACCATTTTGTTTGTCTCTCAGAGAACAGCTGCCATGTGTTGACTCAGTTCTGACTTGTGAAGGCAGCATGAAGCACCCGGCTGGCCCAGCTGACCTGGGGTCAGTGCATTGCTTCCCACTGAGAGATGCTGCACGCTTCAGAGAGATGTAAGCCAGATGGATGAAAGTGACCCAACAGCTGATCCAGCCTGCAGGCTATGAGTTGAATCATGCTGTCCTATGCAATAATTTAAAAATAGTGAAATGTAACCTAGTGATTGAAATCCAAGTAATATTACAGCTAGTGGAAATATTATTAATAATAAATCTATTTATTTCAAACAGAGTTTTCCCAGATAAGGACATTCTGGCACTTACTGGAAAGACAATGGGAGAAAGTATTAGCTTTGAGAATCATATGACCTGCCTTCAGTTATTTGCCAGCCTTGTTTTTGCCACCCTTGTAAACTGGGATTTACAGGATGAAAAGTCTGTAACTATTTTAAAAGTGACTCAATCCCTGTGGTTAGGAGTAGTAAATGGACATGATAAGACCTAAAGACATATCCACCAACATATAAAGCACAGAAGGAAAGTATTGGTGTGGGATTTAAAATTTCTGCAAAGGCAACTGCAGGCAGTTCTACCTAGGGTGATATTGATGTGGTTGACACCTGATCAGTTAATCGTAAACATAGACTAATGTTTTGTTTTACGTACTGATTTTTTCTTGAATGTTTGTGTTCTAACAAATGATACTTCATTGTAGGAAAACATTTTCTCATTGAAATTTTTTCTCATTGTAGGAAAACTCTTTCTCCTGATGGGAACAGACTTTTAGGATCTGGACATGAGTAGCAGCCAATACAGACTTGCTAAGAACAAATGATGCCAAACCAGCTGAGTTTCTTTCTATGACAGGACTACAGGCCTTATGGATAAGGGGTAAATGTCAGAGATCTTGATTTTCTTAAGGCTTTTGATTCTGTCTCCTATGCCATATTCACAAGCAAGCTAAAGAAATAGGGATTAGATGAAAGCTTGGGTGTAGACCTGATGGGATAACTGTATGTGGAGAGCAGTGATTAGTAATCACTGTCAGAAGGGTAGGATGTACTGCATGGACTTCTGCATGTCTGGTTCCTCAGTTTGGTTCTATTCGTTTTTTTTGGTAAAGATGGAATAGAGATTACGCTCATTAAACTTGCAGACACTAAACTGCAAGGGACAGCAAGCACACTGGAAGACAGGATTAGAATTCAGAATGATCTTAACAGGCTGGAGAAATGGCCTGGGGAAGGAACAGATTTCAGAAGGGGCATGTGCAAGATTTTACATGCTAAATAACCAGCAGCACAAAAATAGGATGAAAAGTTACGGGTTCACAGAAAAACAGAACAGTTATGGTTGGATGGAACTTCTGGAGATCATCCGGAGATCAACCCCCCCTGCTCAAGCAGGGGCACCTAGAGCAGGTTGTCCAGAACCATGTCCAGTCAGGTTTTGAATATCTCCAAGGATGGAGACTCCACTGCTCCCGTGTTCAACCACCCTCACAGTGAAAAAGTGCTTTCCTATGTTTAGATGGAATTTCCTGTATTTCAGTTTGTGCCCATTGCCTCTCATCCTGTCACTGGGCACCACTCAGAAAAGCCTGGCTCCGTCTTCTTTACACCCTCCCATCAGATATCTATAAACATTGACAAGGTCCCTGCTGAGCCTTCTCTCCTCCAGGCTGAACAGTCCCAGCTCTCACAGCCTTTCCTCATATGAGAGATGCTCTAGTCCCTTAATCATGTGCTCTTTGCTGGACTCACTCCAGTATGTCCATGTCTTTCCCATATTGGGGAGTCCAGAACTGGACCCAGCACTCCAGATGTGGCCTCACCAGTGCTGAATAGAGGGGAAAGGTTACCTCCCTCGACCTGCTGGGAAAGCTTTTCCTAATACAGCCCAGGATACCATTGGCCTTCTTTGCCGCAAGGGCACATTGCTGGCCCATGTCCAACCTGCTGTACACCAGGACCCCCAGGTCCTTTTCTGCAAAGCTGCTCTCCAGTCAGTCAGCCCCCAGCATGTACTGGTGGAAGAGCTCATTTTCAGAGGAAAATCATGTAACTGAGCAGCCAATCTGTGAGCTAGAGCTTCCTTTGCATATACAATCTTTAGAGCTTAGAGATCTCTTACAGACCTCATATCTCAGGTTTTAAAGAAGGTCATGGTTTTAGCTCTTGAAGTTCCCCAGTTCAGTTCCTGAGGTTAGCCAACATAGCAATCATCCCATTCACATTGCTGCTGTGTTATTTTTGCTCTGTGGATGAAAAGAGGCTTAAAGTCTTCAGAGCTGCCTATCCGGATTCTTTTGGTACCAATCTGTTCATTTATGCAAATAAAAACTGTAAAGCAGGAAGGCGACTGAAGCATGAGATTTAGCGCTGAGAATGGAATAGAGATGCTGTGTTCTGCCAGATAGTAAATCTATATGCATCTCACTTGGAAACCAAGTAGAGACCTTAAGGAAAATGGAGGAGAGCAGAAAGGATGCTGCAATTCACCTACATACATTGAAAGGAAAAGGATAGAAAGAACCTCAGGCCTAGAACTGACAAGGTGAAGAGAAAATATAAATAGCTTTGATTAAGAACAGGCTTTGAAAATACATTAAATGATTTCTGTGCCTTTTGGTTATTTTATTTCCCTTGAGAACTCCACCATATTTGGTGAGGCTGGCACTGGAAGTGTCAGTGAAAGAGCAAGACTGTTTTTCTGTTGGAAGGACTCTATTTTTCCCCCTTCAGTTTCCTTGGAACAAAATCAAGGCACCTCCATTCTCAACAGCCTGCTCCAGTTCTCATTTTCCAGTAGAAGATTTCAAAATTTTATATTTATAAAAATTCTAGCAGGGAATCTGAAATAATGGAGCCCAATTCTGATGAATGAACTATAGTTGTCAACTCTATCTCTCCTCTTGTCCCTTTACCTTGTCCTTATTAAGGTGAAAAACTTATAGTTCCTTTTGGAAAAAGGATAGAAAAATGTCTTTGCAAGACACAGGATGAATTTTTACCTAGTCCTCAAAGAATCATTGCCCAAAAATGAAGATCTGTTTCAGGATTATATACTGATTAGCTACACGGAAAATAGAGAGTTTCCAGGATAATTAGGGACATCTCAGGAGGGACTTGAAAGAGAAATTCTTGTAAAAAGACCTACTCTTGCATATGCTTTTTTTCAGTGTGTCAAGAACACATTAGCTTTCTCTTATCCATCATGGGATAGATGTATAAGAAACCATGACACAGCTTAAATGAAAGGTGTAAGGTTTTCTCTAAATGACTGGCTTCATGGTGACACCCATGGTGTTTCCATTCCGCTCATGTCCCAGCTTTGTCTCTCCTGTTTACCACAGATCATAACCTGGCCAGAGCACTAAGCTGCACACACAAGCACCTGTTAGCAGAAAAATGTGAAAGTATTAAAAGTAAACTATTACTAGTGGCTAATATGTTTTGTATCAGCTTTTCTGTGGGCAAACTCAGTCCTGACAGAAATGGCTAGAGTAACAGCCCTGGATATTGAAACCCTCTCTGTAGCTAAGCAAAGGAGAGCAATGTGAAAACAGAAGTTGTTTTATATTCTCTGATTGTCCCAAGAACGTGCATCAGTGCTGTTCTTTGGGGAGATAGACCTTCAGCTTCCATTCAGACTTTTCATGCTCTTTTGAGGGTCCAGCAAGGGAGCCAATTAGTACTAATGATGGCAGAGGTGATTTAGTGATATAGACACTTGTGTATAAGAAAATGACAGGTGCTGTCAAATCAGCAGAATATAAAATCATTCCTGGAGCAGTCCAATCTCACCAGCTAGCTAGAGGCATCAGGTGTCCAGAGAAATGAACTGCAAATTCTGATATAAATCTATCACAATAAGTATTTTTTTAATTTTGCTTATTATTCTGCTGTACTGCTCTTATCCAGCAGAGCACTGAGTTGAATGCATAATTCAAAGTACATGTGCACCCCACTGCTTTTATGTTTAAAATTACACTAAAAAAAGCACTTATCTGAATTGCTAGATGAAAGCCTAGGAGTATCCCATGGTAATCTCAAGCACCCAAAACTGTTCTAGTCATACACTAAGCTGACATGCTGACAGTAGTGGGAAATATTCAGAATCCTTTGAGAAGTATAAATAACAGGATGAAAACTGCATAGCCACATATATATGTTATATATATATATCTCCATAGATAAATGCATATAGAAATGCTAACCATATCAGTATTTGCCAAATATATATCTAAATAGATTGCTGTCTTCATCACTTTAGGTTTTCTTAGGTCACTCTGAATCATTGAAATCTCAAAGTTGCAGCAGGATTTAGAGTAGGGGGAGAGGGAGGAATCAAAACTTGGAGTTTTTTACTTTTACAATTCCTAGAAGAATTTGTCTCATCTTTTCTCTCTCTCTCCTCTATTTTCACTTTTACATCCTCTACCATTGTAAGAGTTGTCAATAGATGTTCTAAGAGCATATGGTTTCCCTCCAACTGAGGCTGCTCACAGATTTTCTGTGCATACTGTCATTGTCTTTGTTCTATCTACCTTTCAAAAGAGAAATTGCAGTTCTTTCACAGTCCCACACCATCATTCATGGGTACATATCTACTTGCAGCATGAGTCTGCAAAATTACCTCTGTGTCTCATTAAAGCATCCTATAAACTCCCATGAACACAACCATAGTCTGTGTCTCTAGGTTCTGAAATTTACTTAAGACTTTGGAAGATACCAGTCTCGTGAAGAATTTATGAATTAGAGTTAACAGAGATTCTGTGCATAAGGGTATTGTGCCAGGGCAGCAAGCAACCTTTGTTACAGCCTGCAATTGCAAGGCCAGGCATCTTCAATTCCCACTTGTTTCAGGAGTGCTCAGCAGGATTGGGCCATTAGTTAGTACCCTTTGTAGGGGTGATTCTGTCTAATTAGATACCTTATAAGGGGGAATTAATTTTGGAAGTACAGTTTTCATCCAGCCCAAGAAGAATGCAGCTTATCAAAACTGAAAATGCAAACAGAATTGCAAGACTGAGAAAAGAGGAAAAGAAATCACACTGGTAGGAGCTGTAGAGCTCCCACTGATCTGTTGTGCAAAGCTCATTTTTTTGAAGACTGGAAATGAGTGCAGCAAAGTCTCTGAGCTTTAGGCTAGAGGATCTGAATACATAAAGGAGAACATCTTTTTATTCATTTAATTTCTCCAGTTTCTTTGAAGTCATGGTGAAAGATTTGGATATATTGAGATATAGCTGGTTTACTCACTCTTTTCTACAGTAAAATCCATTCAATAGACAATTATATTTTATTCTACCTGACTATTTAAAAATACACTGTGTTATAGGGCACCAATAGTTAGTAGGACTGTGACATCTCAGCCATATCACAGATTACATTCAGATACCAAAATATAAATGCAGCTTACTTTCAATGTGACCATCAATGAAGCTGGGAAATGGACGTGTGCCTTTGCTGCTTTATTGGGTATGAGGAAGTCTCAAAAGAAGTTTTTAGTTACTAAGCTTTTTAGGTTAGAATTGTTTCATGTTATTTTCTTTAGGCATTGAGAGTTACCATCAGTTGGCTTCCTGGCTTCTTTTCTTTATTTGAGAAATTCAGGATTGCTGTACAATAGAAGAGTTTATATTGACTAGAATAATTGCAAAATTATGGTATTACAAGAGTCAAAAATGACAATGGGGGAAGATGGAGAGTGTTAAACTGGTCTGCTTACATTCATTTACGTTCATTCGCTACTGGGCACTGCAGAAAAATAAAAATATTTTCACTAAACATTCACCATCACTGTCTTCAAAAGAGCTGCAACAGTAGCAGACAGGTGACATTTACCAAGCACATCAAATTTCCTCCAGCAAGATCAGCAACACCAAAACCAACATTGTGGCTGCTCCATGATTGGAAAATATAACAAAAACAATAAAAACTGTTTTTCTTGCTTGTTTGTTTTTGTTAGATTTACAAACACTATCATTTTTCCAGCCTTTTTCACACTCCACTCAAAATCATACCAAGAAAGGGCAAGCTTCTGTAATTTGAAAAATCTTTCATAAGGTTACATTTTAATAAATGTATTCAGCAATGCTGGGTAACAGACAGGGTCACGTACAAACTCCCACCCTGCATGCACAGGTCATACACCTTGCTCTCCTTCCACGTCAAAATCTTTCTTTGCCCAAAACCAGAACTGAGTTGACACTGCCTGCTGCCCTACGCTCTTTGAAGGGACACTAGAGGAATGGCTTCGAAAGGGAGACATTTTCCAGAGCAATAGCCAATGAGAGAATTGGTCTTTGGTTATAAAATATGCCCTTTCATTTAATGAAAGGGGGGGGGGAGGGTGCAGAGGCAGTCAGAAGGGTTTGTTTTCTGTTAAGCAGCTCTTTTCTGGTGAGTTTTGCCTAAAAAGAAACTGCCAATTGGAGCAGTAAGGAAAAGTTGTCTGCCCCCAGATCGAACTCCCTCTGAGATCTGAACTAATCTTCAGTCTGCAAGGGCTGCGTGGTATCCAGCTTACCCGGTTGAGAGGATAAGTTGCCTGTTTTATTTCCTCAGATCCCAAAGACAATCTGAAGATCCAGCAGTACAGGATCTCCAAGGGTTACTGGGGAGACCCCATCTTTTCACAGACCCCAGTACGTGCTCCATGCCCCCGCTCAGGCTACAGCAGCACCCCCCTGCCTGCTCTTCTCTTACGGTGCAAGCCCTGCCTCCTGCCCTCCTTTGGCTTGGGTGCATCAGACATGGAGGAGCTGCACCTTGGACCTGGGACCCAGCACTCCTTCTGTGCTGGGGCACCTGTTCGTCCAGTAGCAACAGAAAAGAGCAGCTGAGAAGAGCCATCAGTGTTACACCAGAGGAAAGCAATAGCTGCTCAATTCTCACCAATCTCCACAGCCTCTCAGAGGAGTGTAAAGTCATTAGCACTTGCTCTACAGTAACAACAGCTCAGATTATCTCAGCACATGAACCAAAAATTCACAGTTTCCCCACAGTTCAGTGTCCCACCTCTGCCTTGCCTCACAGGAGGATGGACTCCATGGGCAAGGGGACAGATTAGCCCAGGGGACTCTATAATGCTCTTAACAAGGGGTGGCAGGTCTCCTCCCAGGAGTCTCTTCACAGCCACATTTAGCCCTTTTAGAGAGCATCCTTCTTTCAAAGTATTCCAAGTTCCAATTTTTCTCCCCTCCACCAAAACATAAGAAAACTTTGGCAAAAACTAAGATGAATAATCTTACCAGATTTTTTTCACTTGAAGAAAAACATGCTTCCTAAGTCAGCTTTCTGATTTGAGACAGACAGCGACAGTATACAGCAGACAGTAGGAGCATGGAAATGCTGGCAGGACTTGGAGAGGAAAATGAAGGACATGGGTAGAAGGAGGGATCATGGGCAAACCTAGATAAAGGAGTGGCATAGGATGAGTGGAGGCAGCAGGATGTTTGGATGGGGCACAAAGCTGAGAGCGAGGCAGAACTACAGAAATGGTGTGGGATCAGAGCATCCAAGATCTGAGGGAAAAGCACTCAGGGTGGATGCCAGGGCCCTGACAGACACCAGAAGCAAGAAATACCGCTCACAACATCCAACCACTCTTCCAGCTCACCAACGGGGCCCAGTTGCCTATTGCAGTGACCCTGACGGAGCAACAGCATGTGTAGCCCTGGCGCAGAAGCAGCCACAGTCCCCAAGCCGATTTCCAACCGGAAAGGCTGGTTCACCAGCACGGGCTGTGTCTGGCCCACTGAGCCAACAGGCCCAAAAGCACTGCAAATAGCTGGGTAGGAGTGCAAAAGGGGCTATCACTTTGTCGTCCCCCCCCCCAAACACACACAGAGACACCCACACCAGGGCCAGGTGCCCCCCCTGCCCCAATCTCCCAGCAGCGGAGCCCCTCGCAGCAAGGGCACTGGGGCACCAAGCCAGCCCCAAGGGAGACTTCATCATAAATTGTAATGAGGTCATTTTCTTTCATTCGAGCGTTTCCATAGCAACAAACGGAGGCGATTCTAATCTCCAAAATAAAAGACGTACTGAAAACGGCATGGTTTGGGGTTTGGCGGGGGAGGGGAGGGTTTGCTTTTGCAGCTGCAGAAAGCCCTTCCTGGGCTGCAGCGTCCCCCCGGCTGGCAGCCCCCCTCAGCTGCGTGCGGCCAGCACCACCATGCGGCCAGCCCGCCACAGGCCCTGGGGACCCACCAGCCCCCCCTGCATTTGCAGCAGGGCACAGGAGCAAAAATCAGAGGCACAAGAGAGCTCACGAGCCGACCCCAGGAAGCACGGTTCCCGCACTGGGATCTCGCTTATCAAACGCTCTGCTTTGCAGCAGCCTGCCTATTCAAGGCTACCGCAGCACAGTCTGAAATGGAGCCGATCCCTTACGCTTTTGCTTTGGCACCCAGAGAAAGGCCCTTTCCAGAGCTGATGCTGAGGTGCAGATTACAGAACAGAGCACCACACCTCCCGTTCAGACCCATGGTTGAAATCTAAGGCTCCCCTCTTAATGACTGCAGGGACCTTTGGCCATCTGCATGCCTCAGACAGTACCCAAACTGCTACCCAACAGGATGGCAGAACACACAGGAGAACATTTTAAGGGGGAAAATGGGGACCTCTTCCCAGATGTTTATAAGCAAACCCAGCTTTTCAGGGAGAAAAACTTGGCTTGTGCTATAAATCTAATCAAACATCGTACTGAAAAGGCTGTAGTCAAACTCCTGTTGATTTCCATAGGACCACAACATGGATCATTCTTCCCACTGAGAATATTTTCCATCACTCAGTAGATCACTAGAAGTGTACTGGCTGCAGTACAGAGATTATAAAGCACAGGCCCTTCAATTCCTGGAGTTGAAGGAAGAAAAACTGGGATGCAAGTAGGCTCACACTCAGTCTAGTGGGATGTAATCTGGATTGGTGATTACTATGCTCCTCCTCCAGACCCTGTCAGCGTTGTGGAAAGTTCACCCTGACTGGTAAATTAATTCATTAGTATATGCTTCAGTGGACAGCAGTTGTATGGACAGACTGCTCCCAGGTAAAGAGGTGATGGGAGGTACTATTACTGTTTCCTCTCTCCTGGCCAAGTAACAGAGGCCTATATCTTCATTCATGAGGTGCTATTTTCAACTGTTTGGCAGGGCTTTCAAGTGTGAAACATCATTCCTCAGCTCTATTATGACATGCAGAGGGGAAAATATTCTGTTTTGCATTCATTGCAGTGTAAAGCAGTCCCTAATAAAAAAGCATTACGTAGAATAAGCAGGCTAGCACCTACGAGAGCAAATCACAATGCTTGGAACAGGGCTCCTGCGTAGTCTTACAATATAAACAGTAGTGCTTCAGAAATAACAAATTGTTTAAGCTAGATGAATGCCAATACCAGCACTGTGGTACTAGTATCATTGCTGGGGCTCACTAGCACTACCACCCTTTCCTCTCCTCCCTCTGACACCAATGAAAAATAAGACTTCCAGTTTCTCTGGCCACATCCTGGAATAAAACATCCCTTGTCTCTTCACTGAGGTATCTCAGTACCTTGCTCAGACCTGCAAAAGGCATACTCCAAATTCCATGCAAGAGTAGACAGAACTCCAAGAACGGGCCTTGTGTTCACCACACCCTTCTTCAAAGCAAACAAAAAAGTCCACACAACACCTTTAGGATTTTGATTTCTAGAGATGGTTTTATTATCTTACAAATTACAAATAAGCTCTCTCCAGGAGAGAAAGAAAATAAAAACCCTGAAATATTTCCAAGCAATTTTGCTCCCTATAAACACAGGCAGAGTTACATATTCCATTGATGAGTGTGTAAAAAATATTTTTTTAAATAAAATATCCTTCACACATAACGTGCATTAGTCTCAGAATTAAGCACATAATCAGACTGGCCTCACCTACACTACCTAATCTTATTTTCCCATTTTCTTTTTCAATTGTAAACTTCTATTCAGGAAGCATCTCTTTTTCTACACAGCATCATGCATATTCAAGGTAGTATGGATGGTCTTGGAATTAAATCACAAGGTAGCAGAGTTTGACATACAGCTGTGTACCGAAGTTGTTACACTGATGTTTACAGTGACCCTTGTTGGATGCCAGGCAAAACTCTTCAAAAGGAATAAAGAGAAGATATTTCTAAAGGCAAACAGTGGCGATCGCTCATATACAATCCCGTACGATTCCCGTGCAAAATAATTTACAAGCCTAGTAATTCACAGATCTTGCTCTCCATGTTGATATCAAAGCTCCTACCAATTTCATTCAGGACAAAATAAATCCCTGAAGACATCAATGCCACTGGACGTGCCAATATGGACATTGTCAAAGCTCAATATTCCAATTTGCCATCCACTCACCTTTGGAAAGAGAAGACAGAAAGATGAGACAACCAACAAAACTACAGACTACTGAAGAGGGTGAGTCAGCACAGCCCTTTACCAGCAGCCATCAAAAAACAACCACTGCAAGAGCAGGGTTTCACTCTAACTAACTGCATAATCTCACTATAATCTAAAATTTGAGTTACATGGTCAATGAACTCCTCAATAGCTGCCCAAGGCTGCATTAACACCTAGTAAAATCTTACTTGATTCCTCAGAAGAGTATATTGTCTGTATCTGACCTACTGAGCTAGACTTGAAGTTTCACTATTTCATGGATGATAAATGCTACTGTAAATCTAAGGGATATAAATGTTTGGTGGGGAAAGGCTCACCCAGAAGGTAAAGCTTCCACATGCACAAAAAGAAGTTTCAAGCACACAAATGTCAGAAGCAACACTTATCATAATGGGGAACAGGAGGTAGAGATTTTACTCTGCCATCATTTTTTAAATGTACAAGCTAAGCTGATGCATTTCTAATCTCTCTGCATAAACAAGCCTCCTAAAAAGAATCAATAACACATCTCTCTTACACTGCAACGACACAGTAGAATCAATAGAGGGTGAATTTCCACTGTATTTAAATATACTTGAAGCACTCAGGCTTGGCTTGTTGCAGCGTGTGTGTTACAGGGTGAAATGGGTGTGGAAAAGGGGACGTGAAATACAAAGGCATGATTAAAGTAAGACAGAGCATCTGTACTTGAGCAATATAAAGAAAGCACTTAAGATTGAGACTTAAGAGGTTTAACAAAAGCCCTGGAGAGCAGCAGATTTTCATTCTTAGCCTATTCCAAGTCTTGCAAATGAGCTAGTGATGCTGGCAGCAGCCACTCTGTCGTCTAGCTCCTGGCAGTGGCACAGGGGACTCTCCTTAGGTATCCTGGCCTCACAAATACTTTACTACAACAGTCTGGCAAAGCACACACGCTACAAGGCCTGATTACAGGTGTTCTCATACAATATCAAAGATAGACACAAGACCGAAAGCAGGCTGAGCCTTGAGTCCCCAGTCAGATAAATTCTCTGTGTTGCCGAGAACACTGGATCTGTTGTTTTAGATCCGATGGGCAGTCTACATTTAGCTCAGTACTGCAATTTCTATGGAAAGCACAACTCAACGCGTAAAAGAAGAGGAAAAACATCTGCCCAGCAAGGGAAATTTCTTCCAATTCCTGAACAGGAAGGGCTAAAGTCTGGTCACTTAACTCATACTGATGCTGTGGAAGTCTTCACCTAAGCTAGTGAGGTTGAACTCACTTTATGGACAATGAAAAAAATGGGCACTTCTAAAACACCATTCATCTGACTTGTTTTAGACTTCTACTTCAGGGCCAGATGAATGGTGTCCTAAAAATGACTATTTCTCTTCAACTACAAATGGGGCCCAGAGCAACAAATTCAGATGCAGACATCCAAATGAGATGACCCCACCTAAACTACCTGCATTATACCATAGCAATTGCATAGCATAATTGTGCCGCACTTCTTTACGCTGAGTAGTTTTGCTTAAATCCAGTAGCAGCAACAATCCAAATGGAAGGAAAGCTTATAGTTATCATAATACTCTCCAAAGGATCAAAGTGTTGGGTTGTTTTGTTTTTAATATTAACTAAATCTCAAACAGATTTCTAAGAGGCAAATAGTACTATTGTCTTTTTACAGCTGAGGAAACAAACAGGGAGGCTGCAGCTTGACTAATATTAACTCAGAGGGATCAAACTAAAGATTTCCTTATACACCAGTCCTCTGATCTAACTAACTACGCTTCAAATGGCTAGAATTTAGGTCCCAGGAGGAACCTTTAAAACTGTGAAGTGCAATTTTAACTCTAGTATCCATAAAAGCCTGTGGTCACTCAATCTTATTAAACATATAGAAACAGAAGCCAAATATAAAATTCCTCTAAAGTGGAAGAGAAATACAGTCAGGAAGATAAGAATTAAGACTAGGCATGCTATACAGAAACAAAAAAAATACTATGCCTGGAGCTCATTCTTTCCAAAGATAAACTTGCAATTTTAAGGACAAATGGGAGGCTCGGTAAATCTCCCTCAAACATCCCAATGGGTTATAGGTACAGAGCCTTTTTAAGTGGCTGTTCATTCTTGATTCGTGTTCATTCTAGTTTTTTTGAGAGATACTCACTGAATCAAGTTAAAGACTGAGCTGATCAACTGAGGATTGTGCAGAACAAAAAAATTGTCATCAGTCAGCTGGGCCATAAAAACAAGCAACAAAATAGATTCTCTTTCAAACTAAGTTGTCAAGATAGAGACTGAATAGGAAAACTCAGCTAGCCTGAAGCTGCTGCACTCAATCCCATGGAATGAAGAAAAAGTTTTCATTGTCAGCATCAGCTCTAAGTAACAGTAAAAACTGTTTCTTTCTCTCTGGAAAATCCTACTTTGAACAGCTGGCCATCAACTTCTCTGATCAGAAGATCAACAAACAGACTAGGGACTAAGCTCTACTGCACTTGTTACTAACAAGGATGAATTGCTTGAGAATGTGAACGTCTTGGCTGCAGCAAACATGGGATTGTGGTGTTTAAAATGCTGAGAAAAGTGAACAAGACAAATTCTAGGCTTCAGGAGGGCAGATTTTGGCTTATTCATGGATCTTCGTGACAGTATCTCTTGGGGGATTACTCTGGCCTTCTAACAAGGACCAGAAGTGCTGGCTGATTTTCAAAGACAACTTTCTCAAAGTACAAGAATGGTCCATTTTGAGCAGAAAGTCAAACAGGTGTGACAGAAGGCCAGCATAGATGAACAAGGAACTCCTGACTGAACTCAAACACACAGAAAAAAAGTACACAGAGGTGGATGTTAGAATGGGCTGACCAGGAGGAATATAGAGACACTGCCCAAGCATGCAAGGACAGCTTGGCTTAGGAAAGCCAAGCTTAGCTAGAGTTGAAACCAGCAAGACATGTGAAGAACAAGAAGGGCTTCTGTAAGTACACTGGCAGCAAAAAAAAAGCTAAGGAAAAGGAGGGTTTATTGTTCGATGGTGCAGGGAACCTAGTGACAAAGGATGCACTTTGTATTTTATGGCTGATGTATTCAACACCTTTTTTGCCTCTGTTTTCACTGATAATGTTGGCCTTCAGGCCTCTCAGGTCCCTTGGCCTACTAGGGTGTAGGAATGAAACATCACCTACAATAGAGGAAGACTGAACTGACAAGAACTTAAGTCAACTGGACATACACACATCCATACAGCCAGACAGGAGGCATCCGAAGGCGCTAAAAGAGCTGGCTGATGACACTGTAAGCCATTCTCTAGCATCTTTGAAAGGTCATCACGATCAGCAAAGGCTCCTGGATGACTAGGAAAAGACAAATGTCACACCCATCTTCAAAAAGGGAAAGAAAAAGTATCCAGGGAGCTACATGCTGGTCAGGTTAACCTCAGCCCCTGGGAAGGCTTTGGAGCAAATCCTCCTAGAAACCATTTCCAAGCATATGAAAGCAAGATATATCTAAAGTCCAACTGATGGTCAGGAATTAGTAGCATCCCTCAGTGATCAATACTTTAATATTCAGGTCTTTACTAATGACTAGGACAATGGGATGGTGTACACTCTCAGCAAGTTTACGGATCACACCAGTTTGGAGGGTAAATATGTAAAAATGCTGGAGGACAGGGCTGCTATTCAGAAGGACCAAAACAGGCTGCAGAAATGGACTCACAGGAATCTCATGAAGTTCAGCAAAGGCAAATGCAATCTCCAAATTCCAGCACCTGGGATGGAAAAACCCCATAAAATGCTACATGCAGGACACTGACTGCTAGAAAGCAGCTTTGCAGAAAAGGACCTAGGGTCCTGGTGGACAAGTCAGATAGGAGTCAGCAGCATGCGCTTGTGACAACAAAAGCCAAATGTATAGGAAGCTGTGTTAGCAAGAGTGTAACCAGTAAGTTGAGGGAAATTATTATTCCTCTCTATTCGGCACTTGTGATACCATGTCTGGAGAACTGTGTCCACTTATGTGCTCCCCCTTACAAGAAGGGCTCTGACCTACTGAAGGAAGTCCAAGGGAAGGCCACCAAGATGGTCACAAAGCTGGAGCACAGGATGTGCAAGGAGAGGCTGAGGGAGCTGGGTTTCCATAAGCCTTAAGAAAAGGCTAAAGGGAGATCTTCTTGCTGTTTACAACTACCTAATGGGCAGGTTAGAGAAGATGGAGTCAGACTCTTCTTGGAGGTGAACAGTGATAGAACAAGAGGCAACAGACACAAACTGGAACATGGGAAATTCCAAACAGATGTCAGAATTGTTTTTTTCTTATTGTGATCAAATATTGGAAAATGTTGCCCGAAGAGGTCTGCGATCTCCATTCTTGGAGATATTCAAATCTCAACTGAACAAGGCCCTGAGCAACCTCTTCTAATCAGTCCTGCTTCAATCAGAAGGTTGGACTAGACACCACAGAAGGTCCCTTCCAACCCATATTATTCATTGATTTTATGACTTAGCAAATCTCTTCACAACTACTTTTCACTGGTAACTTCCTCATTCATCCAAGCAAGCCATGACACCAACAAATGTATAGAGTGATCTTCAATCTCATGAGTCAGGACGGAGCACAGAAGCCGACAAAGAGTGGAGGTGAAGGTCACTACACATCAAACCTCATAATAATATCATGCAAGGTCCCTCAGACACCAGGGCCAGCCTTGTTCACGTATCATAGCCATCACAGTACTCTCTTGGCTCATTTCAAGTCTTCATTACACAGCATCAGGACTAAATAAAAAGGCCCTCTTTTTTTTTTCACATCTTCTTCATCTTTTTCTTGCAGCGCTGGTTGAAGACAGGTGAGGAGCCCATCAGACTGTCAGCAGAATGAGAACCGTAGCTGCTCTCAGAGCCATTGGGGCTGTGTGGCATCCCAGCTTCACTCATGCCTGACATGGGCTCCTCAAAGACATCACTGCTTAGGACCCCGTGCCCAGGTACATTGCCCTCCTCATTTTCCTGTGGCTCCATTTTCACCTGAGCCAAGGTCCAGAGAGGGGAAGCATTCACCTCAGCCCCTGGAGAGAGAAAAAGCACACAGTAGTCACAGAGTAGAAGGATAAATTACAAATGGCAAGTGGGTGCAAGGGACAGCAGCACTGGTAAAGAACGAACAAAAGCAAAGCTACAGGTGAAGTAATCTTTGAACAGGTGAACAGTCTATCTGGGGAAAAAAAAAACAAAACAAAAAACCCCCAACAACCAGTGTGAAACAATAAATAAGTAGTCTGTTGGTGGGCTTTTTTTTTTTTTTTTTAAGTAGCTCAGTAATTGATTCTTTAAAAAATTTGGCACTATCCTTTCACAGCAGTCTACTATGTGGTTTTCTCCATGAGAAACAACCTAAAGAACCCCCATCATTCTCCAGGAAGGAGTGTCTCAGCAGCAATGAATATGCCAACAGTACACAGACTACACCCTGCACAAGCAAGACTTAAGTTATCTCTGATGATGAGGTCAGGAATCCCCTCTAAGATGTCAGCCACAGTGGACTTCTTGCAGTTTTGCAGAGGAGGTGAATTGAGAGGGCACAGAACTCAAATACAACTTTCAGCATGGGGACACAGGGACGTGAGAACTGCTCAGTCAGTCAGTCATCAGATTGCCTGCCTTCTTGTACTTGACACCTACAGATCTCATCCCGTCCTTCTGCAGAACGGAAGGAAACCCTCTTGGCTCAATCTTACAGAGAGCGGACACCTGGCTGGGAGATAGGCCGTTATCACAGGACAGTTTGCCACAGGAATAGACTGCACATTAATTTAATGGAACTAGCCATGCCAGCGAAGGGAATCGGGGAGGGGCAGGGGGAACAAAACAAAACAAAAGAACAACTAGATGGTGAATCCCAGGTGATGTTTACAAAGAAGGGAGTTGAAGAGTCCAGGGAATCACATGGATTTTTAAAAATGACTGATTAGAACAATTATATTAAAACACATTCAGAACTATCAAACCTTTCATCTAGATTAATTGCATGATCTTCCTTTGATTGCTATCATCCTCCCACCTGCTCTTCCCTGCTCTCTCATTGAACTCATTTCATGCATTTAACCCTATCAAAAACACTGCAAGACAGTTTAGTCAAGATAAAACTACAGTCTTTTATGTTTGTGGGGCATCTTGCATTGTAAGACTCTGAACGGACTTAGGGCTTTTTAATAGTGCCATAACATTAAAAAGTGATAATAACTTGAAATCTTGAACCACAGACACTTTTAAGAAGTCTGTGAAGGCTCAATTAATGATCTACCAAATCTTTGCTCACTGTGTCATTTCTATGCTCTCTCTTCCCCCTGATTCTAGCCAGAACTAACAGACCTGAGGCAGGATATCCACAGAATTAAGTTGACTCAAACAACAAATACCAAACCCAACTGCTTCTCAGAAATCAAAATAGTTCAAAATATACACCACAAACTTAATTCCTCTGTCACTTGTTCAAACCTAACTCAGATCAGCAGCAATTATAAGTTGCTATCACATAGTTGGCTAAACAGGCAAATAAAATGAACCTTCCCATTTTAATTAACTCCACAATGGCAGATTTGCCAGTCCACACCAGCGTTACAGTCTGTGATACTTTTTTTTCCTAGTTTTAGACTAGTGTGCAATCTGAGCAGATTGAGAATTTTATGTACAAGAATACAGAAGTGTACTTCTTGAAAATAGAAAATGTTTTATCCCCAAAAGGAGTAATTACAGATTGCATTATATCTGCTTATTTATAGTTTTTAAGAGAGAGAAAAATGCTACTATTGCAACTGATACTAATTGGGCATCTTGCTGAGAGGGGCATAAACAGCCCAGAAATTAATAAAGCTTGAAATTTCCTCTCACTTTTAAATCTGATCCCTCTAGTGTAGCGTTAATTTCACATGGAAAATAAAACACAAACAAGGAAACCAGCTTCAGTGAATTTTCCAAACCTTTTGTCTCAAGGGGCTTGGCTACAGTTTGAAAGCACAACCAAGCTTCTTGTGCTGAGCCAAACCTATTGTAGTTCCCTATTACTATTAATTATACAGAAAACAAGTCTTCCATCATGCGTTTGTACTGTGAACTTTCCCTTATGAAGGAGTCAGGAATCTTCCAGAACAGCTTACCCCAAACCAGGGCTTAGGAGATCTTTGTGCAGACAACACAGCCCACCTTAGCTTGGGAGTTAGACAGCAAGCAAGAATGAAAGTGCTTGCTGATGTCCAGCAACCTTAATGAAAAGGCCCCTTTAAGTTAATTACGAGTGAATGTATTCCTCTCAAGGACAAGGGACACATCATTAACATGCTATCAGTTCTACCAAGTTGCAGACCTAGTCTACACAATAATCAAAGGTTCTCCCCTAAATTTACTGTTTCTTTCTTTCATCAATTGTTCTTCATCACTCAGGCTTATTTCTTTCAGCTCTATCACCTGTCATTGAGAGTGTCACTAATGACTAACACTACTTACGCAGTGACACAGGACATTTCATCTTCAAAGCACTTTAACTTCAAAGTACTTTACAAATGAGCTAATCTTCACGTTATCCTACTGGGTAGAGGAACAGAATCCCCAATTTTGTTTCCATTTCCCCATCTGCAATGAAATTAAGCAGCTAGCCCACAATCAGGCATAAGCAGAAACACAAGAAAAACATAAAAAGTTGTAATGTCAGTTTTGCCCTCAGACAGTGATGCATTGCTGCCCTCCTCATGGACCTCACACTTGTATTTTTAAGATGGTGGTGTCCCAATTGCAGCAGCTTTTTCTCACTCCATGTGATATTACACTCTTTCCTGCCTGCCCAGCTCTAGACTGGGACTTCTTACAGTGATGAGATTTCCAAAGGCTCTTGTGAAGCGAAGAGGGATTTTCAGGGGGGAACAGAGCACTTGTATTCTTAATTAGAAAACATCAATCCAATATCAGAGAGGCAAGAGGCATTTAATATACAGCTAGCAAGCTAACCTCTGGGTCTCAAGTGGTAGATGCTAATACCAAGCTTTTCAGATGAATCACTCGCAACCCCAGATGGGCCAGAGGAGTCTGCTATTCCCTCTCCCACAAAACTGTGAGTGCTTCGCATTTCAGAGTACTACAGAAAACAATATGAGCTTCCAGAAAAAATGTCAGATGGATTTGTGTTTTTTAAAACTCAGCAGAATGCTCTATTTTTTAAAACAACTCATAGACTCAGAGGTCTACTCTCCCCTCAATATAAATGGTACTTAGATTAGGGTTAATAGGAGAAAAGACTCCATGGTTGTTAACTGGATTTTTAAGTGAAACATTTATTACTGCAGTGACTGGTGGAATTCAGCAGGTTCTATACAAAAATCAAAACAGACTATCTTTGGGAAGAGAATGCTTTCTTCATTTTCCATAAAACTTAGCACTACGAAATAGTGCAAAGAATAAAACTTGTATATAGATATAGAACAAGCACAGCAATAGCACATTCTCCCATACTAGCTACCAGTATGCTCCAGTACATCCAACATAGAAGGATGACTTTGAGGAACAGAGTGCAGTCTCCATAACCCAACCACTTCATTCATCATCTCACTTTTCATGGCTGCAGCTACCTGTAGCAGGCTTTGGGGGAGAGAATCTAGAATAGGAGAGAGTCCCATGAGCCCAATTCATATAAGTCACCTAATTCACATAAGCTTTCATGAAACAATGGTTGCTGCTACTAGGATGACTTCCAAAAATGGAGGACAGAAACAAATATCACTACTATTTCCCTTACTCATTCCGTGCCTACACCATATAGAGTCTTGAATTTATTCCTGTCACAAGGAATATGGCCTTCAACTTTTCAGAAGTATGAATCTCTGGACAAGAATCCCAGGCTACCTGAAAAAAATAAAAATCCAGTTCTCCTCCTTATTACAAATAAGGACAAAAACCCAGTTTCTTTTATTTTAAACTAAAAAAAAAAAAAATCCAAAAGTTATTTTTGTCTTTGTTACATCAGACTGGGCAAAAGTCCCCAGTACTTACATCTGCAAAAAACACCACAGTTTTCAAAACAATAATAAAGACTGTAGAAAAACAGTCTACCTCACAACAATACCAAACCCAAGCACTTTCACCTTCCCCTAAAAATAAACATCATATGAAACACTGTTTTTCACAGTCCCTGTCTGGGTTAAATATTTAACAAATTCCAATAATTGATACCTTTGACTTTTTGTTTTATATTTAGAATTTAAGTAAGGGTGTTTCCCCATCACCCTCTAATATTTTTACTAAAAAATAAAGCATTCTTCTCCCTCCCCTTCCTCACATTTAAATCTGCTGTTAAAAACTGAAACAAGACCACATGGATAGCTGAGGGACTGATTTGAGCAGTGGCAGGGAACACCTACCTGAAGCCTGCGGGGAAGCTTCTACTTCCAAGTTGGCAGAGAAGCGTTCACTCTGAGCTCCAAGGACTCCCACTGGCAAAGACTGGTCACCAGAAGCCAGATCTCCTTCTAGCTCCTCACTTATGGGGAAAGTGATATCGCTAACAGGTTCCTCCTTAATCTTCACAGGTTTTGTGTCTTCTGCTGCCTTTTCAGGATTGACAATCTTCTCATACTCTTCTGAGAGCTGCTTGCTAACCTATGAAAGATCATCGGGGGAGAGAAAAAGAGGCTGAAGACTTCAGAGTGACTTCAGCAACTCTGATGGCAGCTACACTGCAGTGTGCTCTCTTCCCAGAACATTACTAACATCTCACCTCATCTCAAGTAAATAGGTATCAGCTACACAGTAAAGATTCTCCCCTCCTTAAAGAACACCTTCTATCCTGTATCAAGGGACTTTAAAAAGAGGGTTAATTCATTAACATATTTGCTTGATAAATATGAGCACCTCTATTTCATGGATGATGAGATCCAGAAATTTAACCAGAGCGAGAAACAAAAGCAAAGTGCCTCAGCCTTGCCCTTTAGTTTTAACTACAAGACTGTCCCCGTCTTTGCCAGTACCAAATTTACTCCAGCATTAAAAATCAAGCAGCTCTCATATTCATCAGCTTCTGTAGTCACAACTGGCAAGGTCTGGTTACCTTCTGTCAGATCCAGAGCAAGAACACAGTAGAAGTTTTCTCCAATCACACAAGTGAAACAAATACAGAAATGCAATTTGGAAACAGCTCTTTACTTCTAGAAATTTATCAACTATAAGCAATTAAAAAAGTAAAAATTTCAGATTTAACCTTGCTTCTAACAGATGCTTGTTCGTATCACTGAATCCCAACATTCAGGAAACTGTAGTCAGGAAAAGCCTGAGGCTTTTAACAGCAGAAAAAAGAATGAAAAAGAATAGCAAAGACTATTTCCTCCTTCTAGACATACTTCCAAATATAGAGGCTACTGTGGACCCCAGCCCTGCAGAACAGAACGAGTTAGACCATGACCAGCTGCAGGACAAAATTTAATTGCATCAGCAGAACAATGCAGAAAACCCAAATTCTAGCACAGAGAACATCTAGGTATCAGGATGGGACTGCTAACTACACTCAGTGTTTCATAACCTTTCAAATTAAAAAAAAAATTTTTGACTAATGCAAGAGTATCTTTCAACTAATGCAATCAGCCCCTTTGAACAAAAATGTTTTCAGTGAGGACAGATCTTGATTATGTCATTTTATGACATTATGTCATTTATGTAAAACCTCAGAATCCATCATGATTTACATACTGCATACATTTGCAGGTGTCTCCAATTTATACTACCTCTGTAAGTCACAATGTGGCAAGCCCAGTAAGAGAAAGAGCACAAGTTAAACTGTTACAAGAGGAGTCAACTGGCAATCAGATACCATGAGTAGGAGAAAGGCATAACCCCTGGAAAGATTAGACATGGCAGATTTTGTCTTTGATCATGGACTAGCTACTTGATTCAAGCCTTGTTTTTTGATGAGTAGGAACAGAATTCTCACCTCACATTCCTGTGTTTCTGTGAGTCCATAAAGGGCAGAAAGTCTTTTATCATTTAAATAAAATGCACCTGTTTAATTTCATAGAATACCTGGCCCAAAATAAACTATTTCTTTATTCTTACAATCATTGTTTATATGGCACCTCTCATTCCAAGGAGATTTAACAATTCCTCTCCTTTATCCATAGAAAGGCAGTCCCCACTAGAGTGGAAGGCAGCAACTGTTTAACAGCTCAGAGCAGTAAAATACTACCCTATACTCTCTACCAGACTGAACCTCCTGTACAGCTTAAACCACTCCCTTGCTCAAGCCAACCAACCCACTGCACAGAAAATACTTTTTATTTGCCTGCTTATTAGCTTTCTGAAATGTTAAGCAGCCAAATGCCACATCAAAGCAGAAATTCAGTTGATCAGTCAGTACTGATTTTACTTCTACTTGGTATTCTTGTTTGGGCCATTCATGAATTGGAGCTCTCCTCTTAAGCACAGGCAGGCCATCAGTACAGCATTCTTAGCCAAAGCGGGGACACGAGTAAGGGGCTCTCTCTTCTAGTCAATTTTGTGGAAAAAAAATCCTGTTTTCCCCTTGCCTTGATGTCTCCCCTTCACCAAGAGGTTTTCTAACTCTATTTTACCACAGTAAGACACAAGACTTGCTAGAGGAATAAACAATTGTACTGGGGTTACTTTTCTTAGCACTTATAGTTCCCTATTGTTCTCTTCACCTGAAGCATGTAGCTGTGATAATCCTTAATGCGGTGTTGCCAGAACTTCTGCAGTGAGAGCACACTGCCAATGCCCACTTCATGGAAGACCTGTTCCATGACATCAGGGAAAGGGGTATGCCCAAGTCTAGCTTCTCGATCCACTGCGAAGCGTAGCAGTTTGGTGAACTTCAAGCAGTACTCATGGGCAATGTCTGTCAGGGTCTCCAGGACGCTCTCATTGGCGCACTCAAAGCCTGTGTGAGCGAGGATGGTGGCCATTGACTGGTAGAGAAGCTGTCGGCAGGAGGACCAACTCAGTTCAGTCACAGGCTCTCCTCTTCCTCTAAAAAAACAGAGAGGACAAAAATAGCTTCCTTCCAAAAACTGAGAGAAAGATACCAGTTCAAAAGATACTCTCATTACTAAGGTGAGCTAGAAAGTGAAAGCAAATTGTTTGGGGTTCTCCACAGCTTCTCAATTACCTAGGAATAATATCTAGAAGACTTTTGTCTGCGTTCCCTTCTTCCCCTCCCTCAAAATCAGCACTGCCACGTCTCATTTTCCCTTCTAATGCTGCAAAAAATCCTTGGGTGATTCATGTATGTAGGATGCAAATCTTCTCAACCCTTAAGCAACTCCCTTCCCACCCAAGAGCTTTTCTCCTGGAGATGTGAATTAAATGGGACCTTGACAAAAACAAAAAAAAGCATTTTAAATAGCATAAATGCAAAACATTTCCCCTCTCAGTTACATTTCTCTTCCTTATTATCTCTGATGTCACAGGCCTAATAGTCAGGTACAGAGGCTTCTGGGATAGACAAGATATGAATTTATAATGCAAAAAATGCACATAAAAAACAGCAAATTGAATACACACCCTTATACATTCACCTCATAAAGCTACACTGTGGCCAAAAAGACCATTTCCCTACCCCCATTTCTAATAGTCACTTGGCATGGAATGGAAAGAATTATCCCAGTATGCAATGTAAGCAGTGACCACAAACCCTTGCTAGGAGGCCTGAAGAGGTCCTACCTTAGAGCAGCATTCCTTAGCCTTGGGTTGGGTGACCTCTTTTCTGTGTTGTTAAGCGGTTAAGAAGTGGCAATCCAGGATAGAAGAGGCAGAGAACAACTAACATGAGCATTTCAAACATCATTCACTCACAGTCAGGCAACTGAATTTTCCAGCAAGATGAGTTAACAAATAGAAATTCCACACAGGAAGAAGAGAAGATAAGACAAGGCCTTTGAAAGGCAAACATACTTAAATCAGATTTCTAAACTCATGACTAAATGTATGTAATTTATTTAGCCATGTCAGTAACACTGTCTTCAGATGCTGATGTCAAAAATCAAGTTTCCTTTCTTGCTAAGTGTGGTATTTATTTTTTTTTATACTTCATTCAGCATCAATGGTTGAATTAAGCTAACAATTTCATCCTTCATTTGTTTCTGATCAATTTCTTCTAACATCTTATACAACCCTCCCTGAGAATTCACCACTTCCCATACACCATACACTATTTGTGTGCCGCCACATAATTCTTCCATTAACAAAACTTGATTAAACAGTACCGGAACAGCATCGATGATTTATATAAAAGGAGGCACCAGTCTCGCTAAAATTCCCACTACCCTGTTTCTACAACACATGCACCAGGCACCCTCCAGTCTCACTGAAAAACTGGATTACAGAACCTTAGTCCCCTCTGATTCTCAGAGAGGACCCATACAAAACCACCGAAACACAGCAGTAAAAATGATAACATTTCAGAGGAGTGAAATTGGAGAGTTCAACTTAGAGCATACCAGCACCAAAATCCTAGGGGGTTTCATTTTCAAGAACTCCAGGTCAGCACTTTCTGCTTATTCAAATAAAGGGGACTGGAGGGGAGGGAGGAAGTCACACCATATTAAGAGCTGCAGATGATGGTACTACCAAGGGGGTATTAAGAACATCATGTGGATCTCAGGTCATCAATTCATCCCAGTTATTAATCGCTGGAAAATGACTCGCATCCCAATTCCTACTCAGGCATGTGACTACTTTGGAAAGAAGACAGCAGGTGCTCTGACAAAATGATTAAAAGATCATCAGTTCTCTTATAAACCAAAGTGTCATCCATGCTGTTTTTACATCTCCCTAACTCCCCCCTCCACCTCCCAGTGACAGATTTCAGAAGTTCACAAAAAGCCATGTCTCATACCACATTGGAACAAGGAGGTTAGATCTCCAGAAAAAAAAAACATCAAAATATAAGAAGGGAGATTTTTCCTTTTTAAGGGGGGGGGGGAGGGGGGCGGGGGGGAGAAGGGAAATCTTTTCTTTTTTAACACAAATAAAGGACATACCTCGCTGCTGTCTAGCAATCATCAGTTGAGAGCATCTTATGTTACACAAACCACCAAACTGATAATCATTAATACAGAAACAAATAAACAGCTGTTACTGACACAATACCATTCATGCAAAATACTATGGCCAAACCTAAAAAAGGCACAGAATTCAGCAAACCCAAGCAGGATACTCACCTACTTCTAACCTGGAATACAGCAACCATTTAGCAATGCATATCACTGCTCAGAAGCAGTAGAGAATGTCGTATCTGTTTTAAACTCCCAGTGGAAAAGAAACTAATTGCCAAGATTAAAATGCAGCCAAGTCACTATGCTGAAAGAGATATAATCAACTTGAAGCCTAATCAATTAAAGACAGAGAGAAAAGAAATTTCAGGTACTGCACTCAAATCCAAATTCTCACTTCTTTTTGTGGCGAGATCAATCAATTTTGTTTTGTTTTGTTTTTAGTTTTTCTTCCCTTGATTTCCCGTTTCCCATGATAAACAATAGGAGAAGGCGATTAAAATCCTGATTAGACAGGGAAAATTGAAATATTGCTATAAACGTTAATACAAATCAACAGATGAGAATATATTTTTTTCGTCCTCATCTTCTTTAACTTTCAGGTACCACCTAATAAGAGTGCAAACAAACAGAAACAGACATAGACAACACATTTTAAGTTGAGAGCAGCTGTTAAACCTTCCCAAGAAGGACCAGAAAAATTCTTCTTTTTCCTGACCATCGTGGATAGAGAGCCTTGGTCTTAGATGTCACCCAAATGCCCAGCACCTCCAAAAGCACCCTTATGAATACTGTCATTATGCAGAAGGCCACTTTCTGCAACACTTACTGCTTTCCTGAAAGGCTCCCATTCAGCATCCAAAACCAAGCCTTTTTAACACACTATCAGTGTCATGTAGTCGCAAGCAAATAAGAGAGCTTGCATCCCTAAGATTCAGTTACCAGAGATTGACAAGACTGACAGCTAGGCCTGTGACTTGGAGATGATAATCTTTACAGAAGGTATAGTATAAATTTATCACAAATGCTCTGAAACACTGGGCAACTTGTCACTCATCAGTTTTGCTTTTCCAAGAGAACTAGATTTTTATGGGTCACCAACACTAGATGATAGGAAATCATCTATGTATGTTTCCAGAGGGAAATCTACCTGCCAAGCCTCAAATTCATCAAACCCAAAGGCTAGTCTTCTCCCACTCCTGTTAATGAACCTGCAACACGCAGAACTTCACACTGGAACACAGGGACAAATATGCCAGTTTACACCTATCAGGCTTATTTTCAGGATTAATAAGGTTTCAGAACTCACAAAAGACCCATTTTCTGTGCCAGTCAGTTAACATGACAACAAGCCATCCACCGAAGGCACCACAATCCATTCACCCAAGTCCCTCCTTTGTAAGGCCTTTTATTTATTTATTTTTCCTAAAGGAAAGGAAATCTCATGGTTCATTTCCTGAGCAACTGTCTTTAGGGGGAAATGTTTGGGCCAAGTCAGTACAAGGAGCAACAGCTGAGGTTCACTCAACTGAAGTAATGAAGTGCTATGTTCTCTCATAGGTGAGCATAAGTTAGCAGCAGATGGAGGGAGGGATTGTTTTTTTTATGAACATGTCTGTTTTATGAAACATTATGTTTTTGAGTCGAATTTCTACCAAATGAGGTGCAACAAGGTCACTTCACAGCCATTTTCTACAGCATAATAAAATAATGGAGAACATTGGAAAAACAAGATTAAACTAGTCACAGAATGTATCAAAGAACATAAGCACACTATCTCAAAAATAAAAGTTTCTTCTGGAAAAAGGGCCTCTTTCCCCCTCATCCTGAGTAAGCCTCTTTTTAGACATCTCAGATACATCTACAGAAGGCTGCACAGGCATAAATAGAAACTGCTCAATAGATAATGTTTGGAAAATAAATTGGGTCCCAGTGGGACAACACTGAACACCAGACAGCTTACAGGGCTAAGCAGAGGTGCTCTGTCCAGCAAGATAAGTTTGTTCTGCATGCTGTAATTTCCACTGCTTCAAATCTTTCCCAACATTAAACCTACTCTGCCACCAACACTTGCTTTCCTACTTCAGTACCGACATTTCCTAACCGCAAGCCATGAGCTGTCTTCCCACTGAGAGTTCCCAATTTCATTCACAGATAATCTTTCAGTGCAAAGCATATATCTAATGTGGTCGGGAACACAAATGAAGAGAGTGGCAGAGAAATCTGTTAAAGAAACAGCCACATACAGACAAGAAAAAGCATCTGGGGAGGCACATAACGAGTAGATAGGATTTCTTTGCAAGGCAGATCCATGCTAGCTGGAGGAAGCTGAACAGAGAAGAAGGAAAAGCTAGTATCCATTTTACAGTAAGAGTCTCCTGTTCAAACAGCAGTTGTAAGTCTGCAGCTCCTTAGTCATTCTTCATAAGTTATGCTTTAAGTTTACCTTCTGTTTCTGCACCAACCAAAACCAAATGATAATCCTTTATTGTGTACCTTGAGGACAGTAACATCAACAGTTAAAAATCACCAAGACCAGATGGTAATTCACCTAGGAATACTAAAGGAATTCAAGGATGAAACAGCTGAAGAGCTGTGGTGTGTTTCCTCCTGCTTTAAACTGCCTTGGTCCATGAGGACCAGAAGACAGAAAATGTGAAAACATTTTCTTTTAATGATTTCAGAAGAGATGTGAGGACTGCAGGCTGGGAAGCCTAATATATTCTGTTGCATCAAGGAAATTCATAGAAATGTTAAGAACAAAATTAGAAGACACATGGGTAAATGAGATACACTCAGGAAAAGTCAAGACAGCTTTTGTAAATGGAAGTCCTGCTTCATAAGCCTACTAGAGTCCTCCAAAGACATCAGGAAGCATCAACAAGCAAGTATGTAGAGATCTCCATTATGGAGCTGAGGGCTTTGCGCAGGGATCTGTGCCAGGACAGAGATTTTTCCAAGGTAATTATAAACAGCCTGGAAAAAATGCAGGAGGGGAACAGTGTCTTGATTAAATCCGCTGGTGGTACAGAATTGTTCAGGTTTGAAAAGACAGTAACAACCGAAAAATAGCAGTAAATTAGGTTCTGTTTCCTCCTTATTTCAAAAGGGATGAGGAAGTAGGGGCTGCAGCTAAGAGGAAAAAATATGAGAAGAGTAACGGAATGAATCCAGGGGACAACAGTGAAATAGAAGACAAGGATGTGAGGTCAAAGGATCAAAATGAAAAACAAGGGAACAGAAGGAGACGTGACAGAGTACTATATTAAAGACACTTGTGGTCTGATTCACAATGGCTGCTCTTATATTCCTTTCTTTTTATGTGTAAATATATTGACACAAAGTTTCTGAGACACAAGTTATTGCCAAAGAAAACAAAACTAAAATATCCATTTAGTCCATTTCTGTAAATCCAGCAATGGCACATAAGAAGGCACCATAAAATTAAGAAGTACTATCTTTCATCAAGGGGAAGAATGGTCTTCCTTAAATCATTTTACACACTACGAACAAGCACTGGCAAACCTTTTAAATTTATTTTTGTTACTATAACTGCAGCTGCTGTTCTTATTCATGTAAGTGTCTTAAAACAGTAAGAAAAGACATACAACAGCAATCTGAAAATTTTCTTCTCGAAAAGCATAAATGTGTTTGGTTTAGCAAGCACACATTAAATTTGAGTCTATACTGCAGTCCATTATAAAGTCACCCTCTGCCAGCCACAAAACACCTCATTTTGAAATTGCCTATCAAGCTTTTGCAATCTAGTCCTTAAACTCCCCCATGTGGTTGATGTGGTTGACTGTTAAATAACATTTCTTTATTCTGACCCCAGATACTGGCAAGGGACAACAAAAAGACAAGGCAGATCCCAAAACATGGCTCAGAGCCACAGAAAATTAAAGTTAAAGCTGAAGCCAACAGGGAAGACAGAGCAGAGTACTGCATGCAGCACACAACTGGCTCAGTTCTATTAACCACAGTGCCAAAAAGAGCAGGAATCACAGGGCTCAGACTTTGTTCTAACAGGACTGGATTCCCCTTCATGCCTTTAGACAAGTTACATTATTCCTTCCAAGAAGAATGATGGTGCTCTTCCAAAAGCAGGACTAAAGCAATGCTCTACAGTTCAGAGAGATTATGTCACCAGAAGCAGCATCTTTCAATAAACTGTATTTTATACCACCTCAGGTCATTAAAGGTCTTGGAGGCAAACTAATTTAATTATATTTTTTTGATATATGTTTTCCACATTCACGAAACTAAAATGTATTATTCTCTCCTACATCATGTTCATGGGAGCACACTGTTTAATCTAAGAACAGAATGTTAGAGGGGTGAGGATTTATCCTTGAAAATAAATGCATACAACGTATGAAGCATCAAGAGATTCTACAAGAAATGCAATACCTACTTGTGAATTTAGGGCATGTTGGAGGGGTAGACAGGGAAATAATGGTAATACTACTTAAACAAAGATTGGCTGCAGAGAAAGAAGCAACACAAGCTTCCTTTATATTTTCTCCAACCCTTGGCTGGTGGAGCTGGCGTCAGAGAGACAGGAGTTTCCTTTGCCAGCAGTCGTTGCCACATCTGACCAGACTACCAAACACCAATAAAGAGGGTGAAATGGGGTAGTTTTTGCATCACAGACACTTGGCCACTAAAAACTAACAAGTATTAGTTATCAAAGCATCTTCTCAGAAGCTACAACTAATCAGTCAACACCTAGACACGCATCTTAGAAATTTTCAGTTACAATGAACCTAATTTAGTTATGAATAAGCGACCTAACTATAAGAATTCACATCCTAACCTTATCAAAACAAAATACCACTGAAGTCAGCAAAACCATTCACAAACATTAAGCTCAACATTAATAAGACAGCAATCAGCACAACACATCCACGTTTTATAGACAGGAAACAAAGACACATTTATTTTAAGCAACTTGCATATTTCCAAGGCAGGAGAAATCCACATCTCTCCTTTTCTAAGCCTATTTTAATCTTTACATATCACTCTGTCCCTTCAGCTTAAGGAAATCCATGTAACTCCACATGTATTTAAAAACACTCAGCTTTCCTGCAGTCAAAAACAAACACAAATAGCAACACACCTGTAGAAATCACTCTCTGGGTCACTGTGCCTCAGCTGAAATGGCATTTTTGGGGTCTTGCTATCCAGAGGAAGCAGGTCATCGGGGAGAGGTGGAGAGGCTGGACAAGATGGCAGAGGTTCATTGTCTTCCGTTTTGATGCCCTCCGCTTGCTGCTGGTTTTGGGCCTGAGCCATGGCAATCAGGCTGCGTAACCGCCTGTTGTGCTGGATGAGCTGAATGGTGTGAATTGTGAGGCTGCAGGGCTCAGAGGGGATGTCCAGCATGGTCGTGGGCCGGGGTTTGTTCGCAGACGGCTGATGCAGCGGAGGATCTTGGACTTCCACAGTACGAAACTCACGCTGAAGCAAGTCAAAGGAGCTGCGATTGGCCTGGTTAGATGAAACGGGAATCTCACCCCAATAGCGCAGCATTTTTATACAGATAACGTAGGGTCCTCAAAGGCCCAGAGCAAGGTTAACAAATATCATAGTACAACAAGAGTCCTGTCACAGGGGGAAAAAATAGGTTTTGGACAGTAACAAGAACTGGCGTTGAGCTGATGCTCTGAATAAAGCAAATAATCAATGCCAGGGAAGTTCTCGCGTGGCACCACACTAAGAAACGCAGCTTTCCTGATGGTGGTGGGATGCAGCGCTCGTATTCAACAGCTTACATCGCCGCATCTCCTGGGAAGGGAAGGGAAGGGGTGCAGCGGTGAGCCGGTAACCACACCACCGTAGCAGCGGGGCTGCCCTCGGCGCTGCCCGCGCGGCCGGTTTGGTGGGGGAACCGGGGTCGCGCCCGGCTTGTGCGGGGAAACCCGGGGCCGCCAGCCCCTGGAGAGGGCCCTGCCGCAGGCCCCCTCGCCCCGGGACCGCCCGCCCGCCCGCCCGGGCCGCCCCACTCCGGCGGCCGCAAGGTCCCCCCGCAGCGCCCCGGCCCGCCCGCGCCCGCCCGTACCCGCCGCCGCCGGGGCGGAAGTCGGCCCCGGTCCGTCGCCAGAAGCGGCTCCCCCGGAGCCGGCGCTCCTCAGCGCGGGAGGGCGGGACGCGCTCGCCGCCGCCGCCGCCGCTCCCCCTGCCGCCTCCCGCCCTGCCCTGCCCGGGGCTGCGCCGGCGGGGCAGCGCCGGTGCTGAGCGCCCCGGTACTCACCCCCCGCGGTCCTCCGGGGCCGGCGGTGCTCGTGCCCGGCGGGCTCTATTTAGCGCCGGACCGGGAAGATGGCGGAGGCCATGGAGACGGAGCCGGCGGGCGGCGGCAGCAGCGCCGAGCCCGCCGCCTTCAAGCGCCCGGACCTGCCGGCGCCGCCCCGCGCCGCCGAAGGCGGCGAGCCAGGGCCCAGCCCGCCGGGGCCCGGCGCCCCGCGGCCGGTGGCGGCGCCGGCGCCGCGCTACGTGGAGCCGCCGTGGGGGAGCCGCCCGCCGGGCGGCGCCGGGTACGCGCTGGAGGTGCTGAAGGGCGGCGTGGCGCTGGGCTCGGTGCGGCTGGACGGCGGCAGCTGGTTCCTGGCGGGGCGGCTGCCCGGCTGCGCCGTGGCCCTGGAGCACCCGTCGGTGTCGCGGCACCACGCCGTGCTGCAGTACCGCGGCGCCGGCCGCCCCGGCGAGGACGCCGCCGCCGGCTTCTACGTGTACGACCTGGGCAGCACCCACGGCACCTTCCTCAACAAGGCGCGGGTGCCGCCGCGCACCTACTGCCGCGTGCGCGTGGGCCACGGGCTGCGCTTCGGCGGCAGCTCCCGCCTCTTCCTGCTGCAGGTGGGCCGGGGCCGGGGCCGGGCCGCGGCGGGAGGGGGCCGGGGCGACGGCGACACGCGGCCCGAAAACCCCGGGCGCGCTGCAGTGCGGTAGGTCAGGAAAGCAGAGCGGTCATGTTCCCTTGTGATCAAGGGCAGCTCCTTCTAGTAGGAGCCTGGAAAGTGCTCAGAGCACCCTGCAGGCACCTAACAGACTTTAGGTGCTCGTCCCATTTAGCTCCTTATGTGCGCCACAGGTAACAGATCTATGGAAGTCTTTGCATTCTGCCTTTAAAAACAGTCGTATTTCAGATCGAGCTGCCTACTAATACACCTAGTACACAGTAGTGCTTGTTTCTTTTTCCCCCCTCTGGATAGAATGTTAAAATGAATGTATCGGGGGGCTGCAAACCGTAACAAATAGTCTAATAATTACCTTTTTTGAAAAGCACTATAACTTATTTGTGTTACTGTAGTTAACTTACATGTCTGGAAAAAATACTTCATTTATTTTTTAAAACACTTCTTTGAAGTTTATGACTTGTACTGCATAGGGACCTGAAGAGGACCAGGAGTCTGAGTCAGAATTAACTGTAACTCAGCTGAAGGCACTGCGCAAGCAGCAGCAAGCAAAATTAGAAAAGACGATGTTGGGGGAGGACTCTGACGAGGAAGATGAAAAAGAAGAGAAGAGAAATGAGAGCAGTCAGAACAGTGATATGAGCTGTTCGTGGGGAATGGGTAAGTGACAATGCATCTCCGTATAAATATGCTGATGTACCTTGAATGTGCTTTTTTTGTTTGTTTTGTTTCTAAACCAAGTCTTCATGAATACTGGTGTTGGAATTTCACGAGAATGCTTGGTGTCCAAATTCAGCGGAAGGCTTTTAGTACAAAGTAGTCCTTTTCCTTTTAAAAAAAAGGAGACAAACTTGTATCAGACAAGAACTATGCTAGAACTTCTCTTAACATCAGGGAGAAGGTAATTTGGCTGCAACTTGAAAAGGATATGAAACTAAGAGTTGATACTTATGCTATATGTTGTGTTTCTGTGATGGTGTGCACATTTTTCCCTGAAAGGTAGAGTTTAATTGCTTGAGACTGCTATACAATACACCTGACTTTAATTTTTTAAGAGGAAGTCCACATCTTAAAGTTAGTCAAACTGTAATTAATGAGCTTTTGAGTACAAAATAAGCTGCTTTTCTAAACAGAAATGCATAAACCCATAAAACCACTATAATTCACCACTTTAGAGAAGTTCATCTGCAAAATTATATCTTATTATGAAATAGTTAATAGTAAAATGAAAGGATTGAATGCAGAAACAATATTCACATTAAGGAAACTTATTCTACAATGGTGTAGCTGGTATTTCTTTCAAACTAACAAAAGTTGAAATATACTGGTATACTCTTTCCAATGTTTTTTCCATTTTGTTTGCACTTTGTATGTCGTCTTCCAGGGGAGGATGCCGAGGAGGATGAGGCTGAAGAAAACCCCATTGCTATTGAATTTCATGAGGCACAAGATGCCTTCTATATGAAAGATCCTAGGAAGGCCCTACAGGGCTTTTTTGACAGAGAAGGTATGTGTTTGTTTAGGGGTTTTTCTCCCCTCCTCCCTCTTCCCCCCCCCCCCCCAATTCAGGAAAGTCTGGAGTTTGTGTTCTTGTTTTTCTTTACAACTTAAAATGTGGGAGCTAAAGCTTTTCTGTTACATTACTCTTCTCCTCCACCCCTTAACTCACCACTGTAGAGCTGAGTTACTCCTTTTTAAATTGGGAGTTGCAGAGAACATCTTGCATTCCTTTGGAGTGGCACTAAAACCACTTTAATCTTTTGAAGCCATATTTAAGAAATCCAAAACAATCAAATTCCAGACTGTTCTGTTTGGGGATGGCTATGATTGTGAGACAATTGAAAAGTATTAAAAGGCGAATAGCAATAATGAATTGATTTAAACTTTCAGTGGTTGCTAGTGAAGCTTGCATATGACTTGGGTATTTTCTAAAGTGAAAAATAAATTTATCTTCAATATAAATCATATCTGTGAGTCCGGACTGTAAACTGTTATTACTTCAGTAAGATTTACTTTAATACACGCAGATGCAAGGTTGTCATTTCTGTGACCTGCATATTCCTGAACAAGTCACTTAAAGGTGAAGGAATACTTCATAAATCTCTAACCTGAAAAAGCCTTGATCGTAGAAAAATAACAAAATGAGCATAGTATCATCTGAAGATCATTTTGCTAAAAAAAGCAAATCCTCTCCCTTGATATGGGCACCTTATTTCTTTTGTTTAACAATAACATTCTTGTCTTCTCTAAAACTTGTCCCTGCTTATTGCAATTTAGGTAACTACAACAACTTGCTTTCTTTTCCTCTCTAGGAGAAGAGTTAGAATACGAGTATGATGATCGTGGGCACAATAGCTGGCTATGCAGAGTCAAGTACGTTTACCTTCATTAACATTATGTACACAGAGGCCAGCTTTGAGTTCACAAACAAAAGCTGAAGGAATTATTAGTCTGTCTCACTTGCCAAGGAGGCCAATTGGAATTAGGCCTAAGCCCCGATACTGAATAAGGAGGCCAACAATCACTGCCTGTTTCAATGTCTGCACTTCTTTCTTGTCTATCAGCATTTGGTATTCCTTAGAGATGAAAATCAGGAAAGCAAGAGACAAGGCTCTCTCGGAGGGGGAGAGAGAGAGTTTTTATTCTACTGTGTACCCAATTCCTGTTAAGTAGTATAAGGCAATTTTTGATGTGTTCCTGCAAGAGGCCACTGACATCATCCTATCATTAGGTAGGAGAAGGTGTAAGGTAAGAATCGAATCAAATCAGATAGATATGTCTCTGTGTAATGGCTGTACTGCTTTAAAAAAAATTTTGCTTAAAATTTTGATGCTTAAAATAATTCAGGGATTGAAGTTTGACCTATTATCTTGCAGCATTTCTAGAGGAATGATTTGGGAATGGATACAGGAAGACTTACTGTTCAGACTAGTGGAATGAAAGTTTGCCTGCATGTTTTGGGAAATCTGTGCTTGTGTTTTGATTAGTACTGTATAAAATGAAAGGTGAAAATACTTAATCCGGAAAAAGAGGCTAGAGTGAGATAGAAAGAACAATGTCAGCGTAACAAATACAGTATCTGAGTAGTATCCTTGAAAAACTGTTCATTATTGGAGCTGTTTCCCAAACTTTTGAACTGAACAGATTGCCTGTGGATGATGCATCAGGGAAGCAGCTGGTGGCAGAGGCTCTCCATGCGGGAAAGAAAAAAGAAGCAATGATACAGTGTGCGCTGGAAGCTTGCAGGCTACTGGATGCTAGGGGAGTACTGCGGCAAGAAGCAGGTGATTAACCAGTCAAATACTCTGATAGTTCTAGAAGGCCTAAACTAGTGATATGAGATTGCTGTCTTGAATCTGTTTTATTTCTCAGTGGTCTGTAATCACTTTATTCCTTGCATTCCTCCTTACCTTTCCCAGTATCCCGAAAAAGGAAATCAAAGAACTGGGAAGATGAGGATTTTTATGACAGTGATGATGATACCTTCCTTGATCGAACTGGCGCTGTAGAAAAGAAACGACTCAGCAGAATGAAAAAAGCTGGTAAAATAGAAGAAAAACCAGACACTTATGACACTCTGGTAAGAAGAATTATTGTGACATGCCAGGCTTACTCTTTCATATGCATATTATTACTAAGAAGGAAAGCTCTTTTTTATTCACCTGTACTCTAGTTAATCATTTCACATCTTCAACTATCAATTGGCCAAGTTAGAATGGAAACAGACTAGATTTGGTGACTGTAGAATCAGAGACTTCAATCTTTTGAGAAGGAAAAATGGGATATAGAAGAAACTGTAGACGCTTCTTAAGGAAAAAAAAAAAAAAAGTTTGTTATTTCCATTTAGTGCTTAGTGTTCACCTCACAGAAACCATCATTCTGACTGCTGCTAATTGACATGCATCCATTACCTTAAGCAAAGAGGATGACTGGCCATGGAGAATGAACTACCATGTTACCAAGAGCTGTTATGGCTTAGGACAGAGTCATCCTGCAAAAGAAGTAGCCTGCAGCTGCTTGTGTTGTCTCTTTGGAAAAGAAGATTTCAGTCCTTGAGGCTCTGTCACCAGATACCAGCCTGAACTTGACATAAACTAGGGGAGATCTCTGTAAGAGAACTTTGCAACTCTGAAAAGTGCTTTTTGCTTTGTGGGGGATATCTGTCAAATACCTGAAAAGGTTGCTTGCTTTATCATAGTGGAAGCATACTACCTTGTTTTTTGCCTGTGTAGTATGACCTTCTGCTTGATGAATCACAACAGTAGATGAATTAAGTACCAGAACAAGACACTTTTAAAACAGTTTTAAAGCATCAGAAAATAATTGCAAACTTTCAAGTGCACAAAGCACATCCCAAAGAAGGATCTCATCCTGCTCCAGAGAAGCAGCAGCCTGGACTGCCTGGGGTTTGATAGCTAAGAGCCCTACTCAAACAGTAGGGTATAGGAGAAGGTTTGGGGGGCGGGGGGGAGTGGAAATCAGGGTGGTGGTCTAATGTAGCTATGGAAGCATTATGCATATTTTTATGCTTCAGGAAGAAAAGCGTGTGCTCATTATGTGAAAGGACTGATAAGTTGTTTAGGAGCAATCTAGCCTATAATTTTTTTTTAGCCCAGAAACTCCTGGTCAAAGATCAGAAATAAAAAAATGGAGATAATATGGTAGCATATTTGAGGATCTCTTAAAAGGGGGTTTTAAAGAAGATAAAAAGATCTTCTAAGCATGTGGTTCTTTCATAGGTCACAAAATTAAATGAAGCTGAAAATGAGCTTTCTGAGATAACAGAGAAGCTGAAGGCTTCAGGGAAAGGTAAGGCATGAAGTCTCTTTGATTGTAGTGCTTTTCATTAAGAACACTAGAGAGAAGAAAATATATTTTATGGATGTCTGTCTTAAATGCATCTTTTTAGTGTCCCCTTTTGTCAAAGGAATAGGAAGATTTGCAGGTTGTTGAGTTAGCTGAGGAGGATACTTAATGCTATGTATTAGATGAAGAGTGTATGCACTGTGTATAGTCACTTGCTAATGAATGCAAGTTTTTCCAAAAGCATACAACATCAAAGTTAAGGAGGAGAGTGTACAAGCTCCTGGAGCTTAACAGGAGCTGAGTACTTATTATTGTTTGTCTGTCCATTTTAGTGAAACCAGCCCAATTTGAAAAACAAATTTTTCCATTCCCTCCAAAACCATTTATAAGGGGAGAGCAAACAATTGACAGAATATAGACAGTATCCTTTATTTCTTTTCTTTCATTGAAGATGCACCTTAAGAAGGAAAGATGGGAAAAGAGAAATGTAGAGTTAAAGTAGTTGATGCTTAGCCCCCGCCCCGCTCAGTGAACTTGCTAACTTACAAGGGTGCCATTCAGATTCTAACATTGTGCCCTTTCTGTTTCATAAAGGTGACCAAAAGCATAATCACTTGAATGCTTGCATCCATCCTACTTTGGTTAGCATAATTTTGATGTTTACTGGAACTGAAATATTGGAGAAGAGTACTCTTCTCTTTCCATTTGCTTCTAGCAGCTCTTCAGTACCCTTACTCAGCTTAGGTGATGTCAGAGGCATGTTCTGATGCACTGTATTGATAAGGGGGGGGAGGGGGGAGAAGACATTTGTCCCTTAGCTCTGCAGTGAGGGGGTTTGCCACAGACATCTGCCTGGACTGAAGAAATATTGTCAAGCTTGTCTTCAGGCAGGAAACTTGACTTGGTGATCTCATGGTGTTCCTTTTTAGTGCTAAGTTTGCTTCTCATCACAGGATCTTAATACTGGCATGAAAAGGCAGCAGACACCTCTGTTTTCTGGCATAGAAATGTTACAATCAGAATGCAACAAGGATTTAGGAGGAAAACTTGATATTCCCCCCCTTCCTCCCCCCCCCCCGCCCCCAAAAAAAAAGGGCGAGTTAAAAATAAGGAGGTTGAAAGTTTGTGAATAATGGCATGGATTTCAGAAACATTCAAATATAGTGTTCCTATATGTATCTGGTAGTGACAGGTTTAAAGTTGTACTACACAGAGCTGTATGTCACTGTATGTTATTGATGTCTTGTGGAGTAGAAGGAAGGCATGAAGGAAATGTATTTAAGTTGATTCTTCATACAAGAAGCTTTTTAACAGAGTTGGCGATAATAAAGGTGGCAATGTCAGTTTGTCGGTAGGGCTTTCCTCCAAGAAGCCTAGCAGCAATCTGACAGCTGTGCTCTCTTCTGTGCGTTATGTGGGTACGTTTCTTTCTGGTAATTCAACCCCACACCAAAACTCATTTGGATCAACATTTTTGTTGATGATAGATTATACCAGATCACTGTTCAAAACAGCTTACTGATCCATTGAGCTTTCTAACTGATAGGATGGTTCAGCATCATTAAAGGAATTGTTTTCAGCCTGACTTTACTGATAAGTAGTTCATGATTAACTAGCAGGAAAAGCTAATGCTTTATATTGACTGAGATATGTAATTCCAAGCTCTCGTGTTATGAAGCATTTGTTTATGCTGGTACTGTTTCTCAACAAGACCATTAAATCATATTGTAGTAGGGACTAGCAGAAGGAAGAACCAGGTCATTCATCAGAACTTTATACTGTTAGTAGAAGTGTAATACATTATCACAGTTTGGTAAGTTGTAACTGGTTATACAGCTAGTTTAGAGCATGGGAAAAATTGCCATCTCAGCATTTATTGCTGGGCCCAGTAGTCTGCAAGGTATTTCAATACTAAATCACTCTGTATTGCATGGGAATTTCCTAAAACTGGTCCAGGATAAAACATAGCAAGTATTGCATCATCAGTTTGTGCATGCGTGCTGGATATTCTTGTTTTCTCTGATTTCTTTGGGTGTCTCAGGTTAATCACAGATGTGGGTTACAGCTGTAACCCAGGAGCATGCTTATTGATCCTGGGTGATTCTTACTGTTGTCTTGAGCTGGCTGGCAGAGTTGCTGCATTACATAAAGTTCTGAAACCTTAAAACACTTTGGTCTGCTCTGAGTGATTATTTGTAGCCAAAGGGCAAGTGTGTAGAGAGGCCAATGAGTGAATGACAGGCTAAATTGCAACATCTTTTACCAAGCATCTGGAGAGATTAAGTGGTTGTCAGAAAGATCTCCGCAGAAATTTTACAAATTGTTCTCTAGAGTTCTTCAGAACTGATTACTGATCTAACTTGATCTGTCTTCAGAATTAACTTGGTATCCGTCATTCACTGGTGCAGCCGAATGAAAATCAAATACGTAGAGCTCTTCAGTCTTGTTGTTTTTGTTGCCTGTTCAGAAGAAAATTATTGATAAGTTGATGTTGCAGTAAATAGCCTTACATCTTTTTTTTTTTCCCCTGGAATATAAAATATAATAGCCATGATTGATTCGCCTCCTAGCAATGTTTAATTTTCCTTAAATAGCATAGAAAACTGCTGCAACAGATATTGAATGCTAACAATAACCCTGTAAGCAAAACTACCTGATCTTGGGTACTGTTGGTTCCTCAAGTAGGAATCAAGCAGAGAAAGCTATCTGCAAAACAGATAGTCCAACTTACTGAAGATCACTCAGAGAAGGATCTCTTACACTGTTCTGTGGCTAAAGAAGCGAGCTGTGGAACAGCACCTTTAAATGTTCTGGATTATCTGACTAGACAAGAAACCTGGGCTATGAATTTTGGTGTTTAAATTAAATGTTAGGAATCATTCCCCTCAGCTGCAACCTCCTAGGAGTTTCAGATTGTTCATTGACAATACCTTTGTGCTAACTTTTTTTTTTTGTCTCAGTTCGCACAAATATTTATGAGGGGAAAAAGAAGAGTTTCTAGCTGAATTTCTAACATGACATGTTTTGTCATCATTTATATTTGGGTGGAGTCAGGTAGTAAAACTGGTTCTTATTTTACGGAGCCCATCAATTCTGTTAATCTTTAAACAGTTACTATTGTGGCTTTCATGTGTAAATGTTTAGTAGTCATGTATAATTGCTTAAACGTGTACTCTTAACGATTACTTTCTTTGTGCACATTTAAAATATGAAGTACTACCTAAATAGTTAAGCTGAACTAAAAATAAATCATTGGTCACATAATTATTCTTGTGCATATATAGATATATGTCTATAATGATGAATGTAAATATTAGGTGTACCAATTTCAATACAATAGTAAGAGGCAGAAAACTGTTGCCTGTCAAAAGGCTTGTTAAAATTCTAGCAACAAAACTTTTCTTCTTTGTTTGCCTCCCAGTTTTCTTTGTTGAACAGAATATAAGCACTTCTGAAGCATTGTTAAAGCCCAAGAAAGGAGGTTTTTCTGATCTTTTGAAATTCATATGTTAGAATTCTGTATTTATTTTTGTTAGTCATTAGAGCTCTAGGTTTTCTTCCTTAGTTTTATTTTAATTAGTCAAGACTGCATACAATTATTAATATTTGAAAATAGGTGGAGTACAGAGACTGTCATTATTTTTTTGAAATATAGAACAGTGTGTTCTCGTTAGAAAAACACATCAAAGCAAAAATAAATTTTGTGTGATTCTCCTAACAGATAAAACTATCCTTATATGCACTCAGTCTTCTGGGGGAGGAGGCAGAATCATGTGTTGATTCATTTCTGGGTTTGCAAATATTATTACATAACACCCATGCAGTGGTGCAGCATACTTCATAAGTGTGGTTACATTTTTAGATTGCAACTACAGAAAGAAGCCAGGAAACTTTTTTTTAATTACGAGGCAGAATATCTTGAAGTTAAGATGAATAATGTAGAGTACAGACTGACTTACTCATAAAGAAACATTCCATTTTAAAAGAGAGGCTTTGTTATCTAAGTGAATGAACATTTACTGTCAGGCTCTTGTTAGGATTCATGCTTTCATCTTTCCAGGGCTGACAACTTCTGTAATTTTACCATTCAACACAAACTTGCAGAGAAGGTAGAGATTCATTTATACCGTATTCTCTAAAGGTAGGACTTGATCAGTATGATCCTCATCTCCCCACCAATAATCGTATATATTTTCGCATTATCTTGCCTAGTCCAGTCCCAGCCAGCAGCTCAAGATTCTTTGGATGAATTCATGACAGAAATAAAATCTGGATGCAACTTAGACAGTGTTACACGAAAGAAACTTCATTTGCGGTCTTTTGAACTGAAGAAAGAGCAACAGAGGCTGAAAGGGTTAATAAAGCTTGTTAAGCCTGCAGAACTGCCTGAGCTGAAGCCCCAGTAAGTAATGTTAAACTGTAAAACCACTGTTACTGTATATTGTCCATGGGCAATTGTGCAATCCCAGTTTTCCGAAAGCAACAGCAGCACTGCCTTACAAACTACCTGGTGTGTCTCTTTAAAGAGCCACAGTGACTTTTGGCTGTTGCTGCACCTGTGATTGAAGCAGACACACAACAGTATGATAGGCCCATACTGTGGAAGTGAGAGGGGAAGGGAACCAGGAGCATAGTGTCTTTATATTCAACCTGCATCCAAAAGGAAATGGAGAATTTTACAGTATTGTGTATAAAATGAAAATCACACTCACGCCCTGAAGTGCACCTGGAAGTCAATTGTGGCTGTTCAAGTACTGCCTAGCAACACTGCTTCAATTCAAGAGAGCGTATGCTGGTTTCATCATTTGCTAGTAGCAGCTTAATTAGAGATTTAATTACTTAATTTACTTAAATTGAGGTTTGGCCTCTGAATGTGCCTTCATATTTTTGTTTTTTATTTTTATATAATATACACACATACACGTGTGTGATACACACACACACAGTACGTACATATGTAAGTATGTGTGTGTAAATTAGTTGAAGGAAGTCTGTTCGATAGATGTTCCTATCCTGGCAGGTGTATGCCACCTAGGAGTCATCTCCTGCAACTTCCTCTTGTATTCTGCAATTGAGGGCTTAAAAGGGTTTCTCTATATTCATCCTTATTTTGCAGATATTTCCCATTTGTAAATAGAAGCTTTGTTTGATAGTTTGTATACTGTTTTCCTCTGTATTTGATTTTTATTAGGAGTGGGAGTTACAGTCTGGAAGCGGAGAGCAAGCCTAAAAAGATTACCCTGCCTCTCTTCGGTGCAATGAAAGGGGGGAGCAAATTCAAGCTGAAAACTGGAAGCCTAGGGGTAAGTTGGGCACAGAGACCAGCTGTAGTGCAGACTTTGTTTTTCTTCCTTATCAGTGCTGTGAGCCAGACAGTTTCTCAGTCATCTTCTTAGGTTCTGAAGCCTGCAGGTGACAACACAGTCTTCTTGCATGTGTGGAAATAGCATGGAGGAGCAAGTGTTGGGGAGCAGAAGCTGCACAGGGCAGCAAGCAGTGGGTGTTGGACAGGGTTTGCTGCTGGCAATAGCCCTTCTGCGCCCTTGCCCAGTCTCCTGGGGCACAGACAGTCAGAAAGGCAGTGGATCATACAGATGCAGTCTGGGGACCTCAGACCAAAAGACTGCTATACATCAGCAGCTGTGCCTTCACTCTTTTCTGTTTTTCTCAATCTTTTAGCTAAGATCATATCCAAGGTTAACTCAGTTTCCAGAGTCCCTCTTATCAAAACTGTTCTGCTCTTCAATGAACATGCATCTCTTCTCCTCTTCTATCTCTACCAATGGCTTTTTCTTAAAAGCTAACTATTTTTTATCCTGAGAGTGTTTTCTTACCAGCTCTTTCTGTGACAGTAACATGCATGCTTTCTGCAGTAATGAACATCTGTAACACCTACCTCTGTGTTATCCTAGCACTGATGCCCAAGTTTTTTTGTCCTGCAGAAGTTGCCTGTCAAGCGTCCAGATATCCCTGAAAGCTTGTTAAAAATGAAAGATGATGGACCAGAAGAGGAGGAGGAAGAGGAGGAGGAAATGGAAGAGGAGCAAGAAACAGATACAATAAACAGCAGAGCGTCAAAACTAGAAACAAAAATGACAGCACAGGAAGAAACAGGAAAAGAGACTAGTGTCACTGCTTGTTCTCCTTGCAAGATCAAGAATCTGGAATCCCTTCAGGATGGTAAACCGTGGATTTTGATTTTTGTTCTAGTAATAAAACTGAATCTGTAACTGAATTTTCATAGCTACATGAAATGCCTAAGGTTTGGGTCAGAGTTTCCAGCAGTATCTCCATAGATTTGTTTTCCATAAATTTTTGCCACAAGTCTAGAGTTTGTGTGCTAACAGCTGAGAAACAGCTGAATTTCACCTAGTCCATGTCAGAACTCTGCTTAGCAGTCTGTTTCTCGTGATTTTGGTGAAACAGAAGAAATCTGAAAGGTCAAGAAAGGTCCTATGTTGGTAAGCCCTGCTTACATTAGATTGAGTGGCCATATGATAACAAATACAATGTGTTGTTGGCAGGGAGAGTGGCTTAATTAGAAAGCAAATGTCTATGTAAAGCCTCAGATCAGTTTGTAAAGAGGAAAAACAATTTTAAAAGTAGCAAGGGAGAGGTATTTTCATTGCCTCCGTACAGCTTACCTGTAATTCATCCTTTTACATATCAAAGTGATATATGTGAAAATTCAGGAATAATGAGTCTCAGTAAATGACGTGTGTGACAGAAACATAATGCCAGCTTCTTGTCTTAATGCTGGCCAAGCTGAAAAGTATGTTTTAACTAGTTATGAGCTTTTAATATCTTATTGTGATGGACTTGATAGATGTAATAGTTTGGAGGACTTCTAAGAGAAAATTTCTTCTTGAGATGAATGTAGCTGAATGTTCCCTTTTGTACCTTGTTTCAGGGATTCTACTCATCAGAGTTACTGGAGAGTATTCACCTAGCTCTTTCTCTTTGTTTTACAGGGGTTCACTTCCTGCCTGAGCCAAAGATACTGAGGAATAAATCTCGGATGGGCCCCTCGCAAGAGAAATCTCCAGGTGAGCAGTGCAATTTAGTGCTAAATATGGTGAGGTGGTGAGGACAAGTCACTTCAAATATGTTCAAGATCTCCATTGTAGTTCTCATAGTCATCAACAGCTTTGAGATTCTTTGTTAAAAGAACTAGAATGAAAGGAGAAGAAAATTATTTTAATTTAGTAGCATAAACATAATGCTGTTTTCCCCTTACTCTTTTTCAGTATCTGTTGTCACATTACAAAAGGAAGGTTTTGTCCTTCTGCAGTGTTAATTACTACATAACATTATCTAGCACTATATTAATGACCTGGATAGCTCCTCTCCTTGCACAAAAAAAAATTAGATCATCAAGATGAAGACCCTGTTTGGTGTACTGAACATCTGGAGGAGATCTCTATGAAAAAATAGAAAATTCATAACCCAGACTCCTAAGAACATGTTGTCCTGTCTTCTCCATCTCATTCATAGACTTAAGTCATGAGTCTCATGATTTCACAGGTTAAGTGGCAGAAAAGTCAGATATACTTACACATTTCTGTCTTCCTCTCACCTATGTTACTCTAAAATATATATATATTTTTAAACATGTTTGTCCAGCACATTTCCTACTATTTCTATCATCTGGTATAATATTTGGAACTTAGGCAAGAATGCAGTAGTGTAGCTGGGCACATATCCTTTTAGGAAAGGTTTTTCTTAATCAGTCACTGTAGTGATTACAAATAGAGAAAAGCTTCTAGAAAATTAACATCTACCATTAGCTAAAAATGTGTTAGAATCACAAATAGAGGATTTCATTAAATGGTGTTCAGCTAAGTGATTGACAGTGTAATAAACATAAGTTAATCTCAATAAATCTTTGGAAAAACAACAGGATGTTCAGCAGACTTAAATGTGAATTTTGTTGCAGTAAGCTTTCTTGGATTTCCTTTTTGACATATCCATCTTTGAACTTTCTATAAGCTTATTTCTGATAGAATTGGTAATTTATGATGTGTCATAAAAACAAATCTTCTTTCTTCTCAGCATCTGAGACAGTATGTAAAGAACCTGAAGAGACATCTGAGAAAGTTAAGAAAATAAACAACTCAAGCAAGGTCAGTTATGATTCATTGAAACTCTTAAGCTGCAGGAGTCATGGTGTCATTTAGGAGATTCCTTATTAGTGAAGTAGACTAACAATTTGATCAAGTGTGACTTGGTGATGGTAGCGCTTTTCTGCTCTACAAGACCCAAATACAGAACCACACACCACCTTGAGGCACAGCTTTTTGAGCCTCCAATGAGAAGTTAAAGCACAGCATTTCACAAATGATAGAGGTGTTCATACAAGCCATAGTAAAACAACAGAGGCTCTCAATTCAGTCACAAACTTATTTTTCCAACTTTTCACTTGGCAATGCTGGTGTTAAGCCTCTGCTAATCACTTGTTTCCCTGCATCAAATGTTCTGTAGAACACAGGTGCTTTCTGGGCTATACCAATGGCACTGCAAAACTTTGCTTGAGGAGTAGCTTGGGAAACATGCATTGGCTAATGCAGAAGAGACTGGACTGGTGAGGAACTAAAGTTGTAGCTCATCTGTATTGCCATTATCAAACTTCACCTTTCTGGAAGATGGGGAAAGAGACAAGTATATGAAATTACTGTCTTTGGAAACCCAATTATTATTAGATTTCATGGATGTACCAGATAATGTTTCTCCCGTGCATAAGACTTGCATATGCCTTTCAAATTTTGTGGGGGGCAGGCAATTACTGTTTTCCTGGAGGTGGGAGGAAGCTACTCTGACAGCACACTCTTAGCCTAATTGATTATTGTGAGGTACTTCCCTTTGGAGTACTTCAGTCTCTTGTGCTGGCTGCTATCAAAGATTACTACACTAAGTGGGCCATAAGTTCTGACCATCATGACAATTTCTTTGTGGTGGCCATCTAATTTTAAGACTTAAAATTGATGGTACACTCTTCATACACACTGCACCACTCATTTAAAGAAACTTAACTCCCTGGCAGCTGTGTGTGCTAACTGCCTCCTTTGTTGTTAGTCCTGGCAAAGGACCCAAGGAGAGGATAGGCGCAGCCTTTGGAATGGTCCCTTATTGCTGACCTAAAGTATGTTGATAAAAGAAGCGGGAGTAAATTTATACTGCTTCAGCCCAAGATTTACTGTTTCTATGAATGTAGGAGGACAAGGCAGCTTCTCACGCTGAGGCAGTCAAGTCAGCACCTTTCATCGGCACAGAACTTCCTCCAAGAATTCTAACACTGAGCATTTTCCGAATACCAGGTGGCTTAGCTGTATTCTGTCTCCTATTACAAATCACTTTTTCCCACATGCTGTCTCTGTGTTTGGGCTCAGACCTAGCATGGAAAAAAACAATCAGAGGTCAGCATGTTGTGGGGGAGGAGGGGCTGGTAGCTTTTTGGGGGGGAGATTTTAATATTTGAGAAATAACTTCAAATCATATGAAACTGGAAAAACAACGTTGTTATTTTAAGTGGCTATTCACAAACCATATTTAAAAAATGTTGAACTTCACAGTACAATGTTTTCCAGAACGCTAATCTTCCGGAAGAACTATTTTAGAGGATAATTTGGGGAAGGAAAGATTCTGAGGGAATGAAAAATTGCTTTGGCTGTCTACTTAAGACTGTCATGATGCTATAGAGTAATGGGAATCTGTACTGAGTAACATGGATACATTTTGAGCTCTTAGCAATGTTTTACTCTACAGTTGTATGGGTTTTTTATTTATTACCTATCTGCAGGTGTTGAAAACAAAAGCTGTTGAGAAAATGATGCTGATGTGGTAAAACTGAAAAATCTGGGGACAAAAAGGCATTGCCCTGTCAGTATTTAAATTGCAGTGAATCAGTGATGCCAGTGAGACCAGAATTTTTTTTGAAAAACTAAGTTACCCTTACTTAATAGTTGAATTCTTATATACTCCAACTTGAAAATGACTTTAAACCCAAAGTTTTCAGTTGGATTGTGCTTTAAATGACTAAAGCACCTTTTTGAAACTTCTAAAGTTTTATCCTGTGTAAAGAAATTTGATATTGAATGACACTACCATAACATTGGGGCGATAAGGTTAAACAATCCAGCAGTGGAGCTGGAGGGAGGAAGGGAAAAGTTTTCATTGAAACAGAAAATGTCAAATACACTTCTGTTATTCAGTAAAACTGTTGTGTTACATTAAATTTATCTCCCTCGACTAGTCTGCCCAGCTCTTCTGTATGAAGGCAGTGGCTGACCTGATATTAGTGTTGGTAATGGTTCTGTTTTGAGCAGGAGGTTGGCCTGGATGACCTCCAGAGGTCCCATTCAACCAACGTTTCTACGATTCTGTGACTTACTGGGAATGAACTGGATCGAAGAGATTTATGTGACTGTGACACAGCCGGGTTGCATCACCTTTAACATCTTTTCTCCTTTTGCAGGTCCAACCGTCTTTTTTCTCCTCACAGTATCCAGATGATGACCCAGATTACTGCATATGGATTCCTCCTGCAGGTATCAACCACTTAAGGTTTTTATTCCTATAGCTCAAGAATCTATCTAATAAGTAGTCAGGGTTTCCTTGTAATGTAGCGCCAAAAAAAAAAAATCCACAAATACTTTACTCAGACCTGATGTTTTCTGGCATGTTATGCCCCAGATTTTTCTTGTATGGCTATGCAAGTCTTGTAGTGAAATGCTGACTATTTCTGTAGTAGCTTGATCTTGCCAAGTAAATGGGCAGATGCACCTTAAGTTTGTTTTTCAGTTTTCTAACACTTCAGAGAGCTCAACCCATTCTTTAGCTTTCAATGTGACAGGAATTTCCTAAGAAGCGATTTTGTATACACAACCATTGAGGATACGATTTATGCATAGGGACACTCACATTAGTCAAATAAGTACTTAAAGGGGACCTGACTGACCTTGTACAGTCTGTAGCACAGTTTCATTACTCCTGGTACTTCAGCTATGTCCACAGTCTCTGATTGCACCTCTGTGTTGCAGTGTATGTTTAACTCCAGAGATACTGAATGCATCTTTCTGGTGCCTCCTTTCACATGTAGTACATGTAGAGAAGCTCAAAACTTTACTAGGGATAAATCCTTCAGCAATCTTAGCATTCCCAGTTTTTGTAGAAGACTGGAACCTAAAAACTTTCTGTAGATTTTTTTTTCAAAAATCATTGGATTACAAACTTTGCCATGTATTCTGGAGAGAGGTCTTGTTAACTCTTTGGTGGAGGTATGGAATAACTGGTGCATGCATCCAATATATGAATTTTTTTTTTATTTCAGTTCCAAGTGTTTCTATTTAAGTGTGGTTATTGTTAACAATGTAATGAATTTTCAGTTGCTCTGATGTCCTGGATCATGCATGAAGGCTAATCTTTGAACTTACTAGAGAAACCTACATTTGGTAAATTCATGACAGTCAGTCATTTTTTAATAAGGCTGTTATGGGCTTAAAACATGGACAGGCTCCAGAAGGAATAAGAAAACTGGGCGTAAATTTCACTAGAGAAAACTATAACCTAGTGAATCCTCCTTCGAGGAAAAGACTGCACTTCCATGGCAAATGAATCAAATGGAACAAAATACCCGATTCAGTAACTTGGAGAAGGTATGATCTGGGAGAGCCAAGCCAGTTGTGCCCATAAGAGGGAGCTCCATTTCCTTTCTCTGCCTGCTAATAGTTAAGACTTATTTTCTGTCTAAGCTGGTGTAATGAGAACAACAGAAGAGGGAAGGGAAACGCACCTGCACACACTTACAAGTGTAAATCAAAATGTTGTTGTTCTCGTTGTGCCCATCTGGCAGGTGCTGTCTAGAGACTATTTCATACTTTGCTACAAATTCATCTCAGAGGAAAAAATATATAACATTTTCCTCTTTGTTCATTAGGTCAAAGTGGTGATGGCAAAACTCATCTAAATGAAAAATATGGCTACTAAGATTCAGACTCCAGAGAGTGCTCTGTGGTTTAAAGGACTGCTCTACTTTGGACTCTTTCCTGCACATCAAGTGAGGGATAAAAGTTGTTTTTTGAAACACTGTTTCAAATTCAAGGACATCAGCAGCCATTCTGACTATTAGCTTTCATTATTGCATCTGCTGTTTGTTTTCTAAAAACCTTTTTAAAGATTCCTGACTCTTGCCCACGCATTTTGCCTCTTCCTTCCAATTTTAACCATGTCCTTTACATTTGGTGTGGACCTGTAGACTCATTTTCCCCTTTTGTATGTAAAAGTATACAAAGATAGTTAAAGAAAAACACCCTCTGTATACCTACAGGCTTGATAAAATTTATTCATGCTGGTTTTATGCAATTAAAATGAGAAACACAAGTGTTTTGCTCTATTGCTGCTATTTGAAAATAATAGTTAAGGCAAACAGCCTACAATTCACTTTTTCTGATTGAAAACTTTTAATTAAAAAACAACTCTTTCCACTCCTCCCTCATGCAGTTTTTGGAATGCAGTTGCTAGAACACTCAGTATGAAGGGGACTTGGAATGATGATAATACTGTGTTACAAGAGTGCAAAAACACTCTGGAGAACTGAAGAGGCTGTTATTCCTTATCTTAAATAAGAGGGTAACAGAAGATACAATGAAAGGATATCCTGGAAAAACTTTTAATGAAGTCTGTTCTTTCCCTGTTACAACGCAAGAACAGTGGGGCATTTAAATTCAGAGATGGCATTCTAGAAATTGCATTAATCAAGAATATACTTATATACCTAATTAGGCTATGACCTTCTTTACCACCAAATGGTGTTAGAGGCAAGAATAAAGTAAGGTTAAGAGAGTGATTAGGCATCTTTATGAAAAGGTGACAAGACTACCTAAAAACAGTGCTGTAAAAGTTTGCTGAAAGAATCTAAATTTGTCTTACTACCGAGCTGACTTCGAACTGCTTCATGTTTGGGAGGAGAGGGATACAGATTCTCCAGTACAAGCTCAGAACCACTCTTTCTGCTGCTTACTGCACTTTTACTGGATTAGATGGACCAATTATGTAACTGCTACATAGAATGCCTTTAGAAAACCACTTGGGGTGGTATCCATTTTACAGAAACATTATTTTGAAATCTTGACTTTTTTTAACCCTATGTTTTTTTCATCATCACTTTTTGTGAGCATAAGTTTAAGCTTTTCTTGTCATCTTTTTTTCCTGTTTAAATCCCTTTAAACGAGCCTTTGTTGCAATCACTGCTTTCTTCTGCTGGTTCGACCTTGGTGATTTTTGGTGTGATCTGGGATTGGCTGACTACTATATTTGATGCTGTCAGTCCCCACATGTTCTCAGGCAGCCTAGTGACTGGTTGCCCTGATCAGCCGCCTCTTCCAGTTTACCAGGAAGTCCCTCAGAAGAGAAAGCCCCTTCCCACTACCTCCACAGAAGCCACCATTTTTGACAATGCCGTACTCCTGTGGTTTTTTTCATACTGCTCTAGTGACTGGCTAGTTGCCATTTTAACACTGTGATACCCATGTCATCTCAGATCACCCTCTGATTGGCTACATGCTCCTCTTGAGCCAGGAAATGTTCATTCTTGTATAAAAAGATATATGTTGGTCTCTCAGTCTCTCTCTATATATTTCTATATATATTTATAAAAGTATATGTACTTATGTGTCCACACAGCATATATATACACAGCAGGTATATATTTCTATATACCTAAAGATATTTAAAAGTATATATAAATATATATATGTGGCAAAGAAGGCTAAGGGTATCCTGGGCTCTGTTAGGCAGAGCATTGCCAGCAGGTTGAGGCAGGTGATCCTTCCCCTCTGCTCAGCCCTGGTGAGGCCACACCTGGAGTGCTGGATCCAGGTCTGGGCTCCCCAGTGCAGGAGAGACATGGACACACCAGCACAAGTCCAGTGAGGGGCCCGGAGGATTAAGGGACTGGAGCATCTCTCAAATGAGGAAGGTCTGAGAGAGCTGGGACTGTTCAGCCTGGAGAAGGAAAGGCTGAGGGGGATCTTATCAATGTGTGTAAATACCAGATGGGAGGGACTAAAGGCAGATACTCTTCTTGGTGGTGCCCAGGGACAGGACGGGAGGCAACAGGCACAAACTGAAACACAAAATTCCACTTGAATGTAAGAAAACAATTCTTTAGTGTGAGGGTGGTTGAGCAGTGGTTGAGCAGTGGAGGAGGTTGCCCAAAGAGTAGTGGAGTCTCTGTCCTTGGAGATATTCAAACTGAACGCTGTCCTGAGCAACCTGCTCAAGCTGCTCTGCCTGAGCAGGTGGGTTGGTCTAGATAATCTCCAGAGGTCCCTGCCAGCCCCAACTATTCTGTTACTCAGTGATATATGTCCATAAAAGCGTAGGTGTCAAATATATAATGAAAGCTAAAGAAATGAATAATTAAAGTTTTAATGTGAACAGGAATAATTAAATAAAAGTAAAAGACAGGTTCAGGACCCCCTACTTTACAAGGCTGCTGAAGAAGTCCTAAGATATATGTGGGGAGCAGTTCCAGAGGGCTGTGTGCTGCCAAAAGTGGCGAGGGCGGCATGAACAAGCTAGAGCATGCCTGAGGACCACAGACCTGTCCTAGGAGGCCACTAAGGGGCCCTGAGGCCTGGCTCTGCAGGCACCCCTATCCTCCTTGTCCCTGCCCACTCTGAACCTTCTGTTAAAAGGCATTTACTATGCTCCTGGGGAGGTGGGAAGCTTTGGAGCTCTAAAACCCCTTTTTGAAGCTGCTAAAAGGCAAACTGCTGATCTGAACAGAAGCTGAGGCAACCTGTCTTGCAAACAAGGATGCTTACTCAGGGTGGCAAGAAAGCACTTCACAAGACACAAGGTAATTGTAGCAGAGATCGATGCACAATGGCAGGCAAACTTGGTGGATATGCAACAGTTTTCCAAACATAATGACAATGTTATGTACATCTGAGTGGTGACAGACATATTAGCCAAACACACCCGGGCCATTGGTCTAAAAGGCAAAACAGATTGTGAAATAACCAGGGATTTTAAAACCATTTTCAGCAGGCAGCACAGTTCTTACAAATTACAGCCTGACCAGAGGAAATAATTTTTAAATCAGCCTTTAAACAAACTCTTAAAGCTGTTTAATGTTCACCATTTTGTTACTAGCAATGAAGTAAAAGCCTCTGTCATAGAGCATTTTAACAGGGTGTTCAAAACTGCATATTCCGCATATTCCATCACTGCTTTACCCAAAGCCCTGTGATAAGCCGAAAAGCAGAACTTAGAAGAGGCCCAATAAACCTGCCAGCTTGCTTCCCCAGCAGCTTCTTTCTTCTGAAGAACACACTTGTACTACTCAGGCTTTTATTGAATTCTCTCCCATCCCCACACATCTGATGGGATGTTAATGGAACAGCCCCCTTCAAGGTGTTCAGGGCAATTTCAGAAATGGCCTTATCAGGGCATCACACACAGTGCAGAGTGTTGCTTTCCTCTGCCGGGGGAAGGAATGGATGAACAGTTCCAGGAAGGACAAGTTGCTCTTTAGACAGTGGGACATAATGCTCCTGAGTCTTCCTTGGTAGCAGCACAGGTGTTCAGGGATGTATAGGACCATTGCCTCTGGCCAGCTCTGGGACCCAGGGATCCCTCCTGCCTGGCCACTGGAGCCCAGCCTGGTGCATCTGGGGAGCCAGATATCTCTCCAGCCCAGACCCATGGATGTGTCTGCTGCTCTCCCATTTGCAAGTTCAACCAGTAGCAAGGCTGAGCGTGTATCCCAGACATACACACACACACACCCCACTTACACATCCGGCTGCACAAACCACCACGGACAAGGTGCTGCCTCAACAACACCCACATCTAACACTACCAGAACTCGCATAAAACGTAAGTATTGATAGCCGAGTCCCCTTCCTCCTCTCTGGCATGTAAAGGCTGAAGTTCACTAGTGAAAGCAACACACCCTTGCTCTCTAGAGGCATCATCTTCTGCCCTCGTAGGAGATGTGTTCACTGCCCCATCAGTTCAGAAAAACAGTTTGTATTTAAGGGTCCTCATGACCCCTGTAACCCCTGTAACCCCTTGCCAACAAGATGTTCATTGTGATGCAAAATTTGCCTAGCTTTCCTAATTGGCGGTCTTCACTGCAACAGTATTTTCTGTTTCGTTAGCCTGTCAGGCCAGGCCCCTGAATTATCAGGGCCACCAGCCCTTTTACACCCTCCTTCTCATCTTTCCCTCCTCTGTACCCGATAGTAATCATGGTCTTTCTGCTCCACAACACCCCTGTTGCTCTTATTGCTCCCCTTGCTTTCTGCAACAGTGGTGGTCTCTAAGAGCAGGGGGTGGCAGGCTACACACCCAAGCCTGGGTCTGGGTCGGTAATCGTGGTCTAGCAGGACAGTCTTGCTTGCATGCCCGGGTTTCTGTCTCTGCCATTCTCTATATGAAACTTGACACAAATTCAGTTTCTGTTTCAGGAGCCCATCAGCCAGTTCTTCTGGTGTGCATGGTCATTTTTTCAGGATCCCTGAGGGGCTTGGTGATTTTGACCCAGGCACCACAGCATTTTCTTTCCACTTTCAAAACCACAGATTAGAGCAAATAACCTCCAGATGGAGCTCATGATGTACAGATTTTACTGCACCCTGTGCCTTTTCCAACTTCAAGAAAGGAATCCTTGACATGATTTAGGGTATGGTACCCTGAAGACTGTCTCCTCTTACTTAGCTAAGGAAAACTGAAGCTACATTCATGCATGTAACATTGCACTTTCTGAAGTGGAAAGGAGCATTCATACCAACCTATTTGGTTGCCTACTTGTTGAACTGAGTTTACAGTATTGTAAGAAAGTACAGGACCCAGAGAGTTGTTGTTAATAAGTATACCATCCTGTAGCCAGTGTGCAGGGTTTGCTTCCATGTTCAAGAAGCGATTGTTTAAAGCTGCTGTTTCCTGTGCAGAGCATGCAATTAGTTGGTATATTCTTTGCAACATGTGTTTACCTCATTATTATCCTTACTTTCCTCTGCTACAAAACTTCCAGTTCTGTATTCACCTAATAAATATTCTTAAATTTATAGGGCATCAGTGCTCTAAGGCCCACAAGCACCTAATATTTGGGCAGCTGACTGCAAGATATTTTGGTTTGCAGTTCTACAAGTAAAGCAATATGTATTTTGATATCTGTATAGCAACACATTCTAGGGTACAGATTATACATACGTACTTAGTGTAGCTGTAGAAATGATATGAGGGCTTTTTAGATTTATTTTTTACATTCTGATAATAAAGTGTTGTCTTAGGAGCTCTCAATTTCATTTTCAGAATGAAAGTGAGGTAAGATGTCAGAGGTGTTCTGTAAGTTAAAGGAAAAGCTTATATGTCAGCCTGCTTTGCTTAATTATGCTTTTAAATTGTGGAAGTGGTTTGCTGATTATGCAGCTGTGTGGATGTATATGCAGGTGTATGCACACTTTCAAACATGAATATATCGCTTTGTTTCTCTGCTTTGACCTGTTAAACCACTTGAAACTCAAGTTTATGCTTTTGCTGGATGCGGTCTGCTGAAACTGCAGTCTTAGGGCATTTCAAGTGCCTTGTCTGTTTATGCTGAGTACCTGTTCCAAATCCAGTTTCTCGTTAACACCTAGAAATGAGTTTAGCCTGCTAAGAATAGCATATGATATGAATCCATCTGGCAGATGATTACTCAGAGGAAGTATAGTTGAGATTAGGCTGTGGAGCAGCAGGTCAAAACTCATCTGCACTGACCGAGGTGATGAAGAGTGCTTGGACGGCTCATCAGCCCCCCTGACTCTAGGCAAAAACACTAATCCTCCCTTTTTATAGGGATCATGTTTCTACTCCTAGATATACATATATATATAAATATAATTGTCATACTGAAGTCTTGACCATATGGTCAGTATCTAGTGTGTGCAGTACTTTGGTTTAAAAGTAACACATAGACTCTGACAAAACGTAATGTCCATATGAACTGCAAAATCTTCATACACCTTTATGCTAAGGAAATTTTTAAGAACAAGCTTCTGTCATAAAAATGGAGCAGACTCAAGGCAGTTCCAGAGGGAAAGGTTTAGTGAGTAGATTGTTACAGTTTCTTCTGTCTGGCAATTGATTATTTTCTCTCCACACAGAAGGCAGAGACTAGCAGACACCTTCTGAAGTCTTCCCTTGAAAATAGCTTTTCCTGCTTTAATTTGATCTTGTATTGTTTTTCCCACCAGACTCAGTCTAGTCTGCTTTGTTTCTGCTGGCCTTCCTCTGTCCTGCCATTATTTCTCTTGTATTTTGAGTTCAGTTCAAGCTTCATTGCTCCCTGTGGGGCAGAATCACATTGTGCTGAGCCAGTTCCTCTGCTAATTTTCATCCTCAGGTCCATCCCCAACTCAGCCTTCCTCCCAAACTCCCTTGGTACTTCTGTCTTGCTCCTGAGTTGAACAAGCAATTTTTCAGGGAGTTGAACTTTACCAGAAACTAGTCTGGACCATGGTTTTCTCTCTTCTGCCCCCAAACAGGAACTGAACTTGAATCCGTACTTTGAAGTTTTGTTGAATTTGAACGGGACCTTCAGTCCCGGTGGGACCTGAACCAAAATTTTTTTTGTTGGGTGCCTGTCTTTCAGCTGCCCCTTTTCTTTTGGAGCGTTTCACTGAAGAGCCATCAAAGGTAAAATTGCAAAACAAAGTAGGTCATATCTCTGGTTTTGCCAGGTTTTGCCTGGTTTAGGTCCAGGCCCAAACTGATTCTGCAGGCTGGATTCCTACCTCTGCCAGCAGTCAGCTGCAAGGGTTGGCTCCCAGACTGTAAGCTGTTTTGGGCAGGAGGTATGTTTGCCCTTTGGAGCGAGCTGAGCAGGCTGCTGGCTACTGAGCTGGCAGTCTGAAATGGCACGGTGCGAGGGAGCCGGGGGGAGCTGGCTACGCCTCTCCCTCTTTGTTCTCCCTAATCAGAGCAGAGTCAGGGAAGTGCTCAGATTTGCTCTCATGAACTTCAGCTAGCAAATGGCAGAGCCATCACCTCATGATTGAGCAGGGATGATGTTTCTTTGCAAAAAACAGGGAAATATTGATGTGAAATCCTCATAATTTACTTATTCATCTCTTTATTCCCCCATCATAAATTACCACCTCCATTCCCTTTACACTTCTTCAAGAAAACACATTCCAGACTGTTCTGTAACAGCAAGCCAGTAACATCCTAATGGCTCTTACACACTAGAGTGTTTAAGTATAATGGGGTCGTTGGTGGAATGATTTGTTTTCCAGCATTGAAAGCACAGCTGTAAGTACCCAGACCTTTTCTGTGCTTCCTCCTGAAACAGCTCTCTTGGCTTCTCAGGTGTGTCTCACCACAAAACAGATGAAACCGTTTTCTCTCTCCAAATTAGCAGAGTTGCCTGAGAACTGTCATCTGTTCTTGTGAAGCAGTCATGCAAGGAAACATACCGTGAAGCTCTGATGATCTGCGGATTCTCTTCTGTTGTTCAAATTATGTAGATAAGTATTAAACGCTTCAGGCTCAGGCCCAAGCAGAATCAACTACTGAGCTTTTATCCTGACTCACTTGCAACCTCATATCTTTCCTACAGCGCTTACCTCTTGCTGCCCAATTTGCCCACCAGTAAAATGTGGTTAATTTCACAGGAACACAGAAGCATTTAACAAGTGAAATCGTGATCTCTCTAAAAGACACTAGCAAACTCTCATCTCCTTTGCTGGGTCTAGGACTTCACTATGTTTGTGAAGAGCTTTGGCAGCCGGGATTGAAAGGTGCCATCAAGTGTCTTGCCTCCCTGGAGATGTGGGAGATGTCTGGGGTGGGAGGCAGGCAGGAGAGGATGACTATTGTGTAGGAAATGGAAGAATTTGAACCACACCTGTCCACAAAAAAGCTTTCTAGATACTTGGATGGGCCACTTAGAGATAGCAAATGGGCAGGAGATGTAATGTTATTGTGCCAAAAATTTATCCTGGTTAACTGTCGTGGTACTAGGGTAGTTAAAATCCTGTCTTGGATTAGTACCCGCATTGCTTCCCAAAGACAAATGTGAAGATCCGTTCTTTTTAGGATACAAAGTAACGGTAAGGGGTTACAGCTCTGACAATAAGTGCTGTCATTTTATAAAATAAGAAAAGCATGAATGAGAAGAGCTCTAACATTCATTAGGGAGAGAATTAGGCATGTGGCCCACAGGTACAGATGTTTTAATCTCCTTTATACTCTATCAGAAATAGCCTGCATGCCTGTAAGCACTGGCCATATATTTCTCTCTAATCTTCCATTCACAGGCCAGATCACATGAACTGTTTTAGGGGACAGAAAGGGTATGAAATCTGGAATGGCTTCCCTGGCAAGAGGATTGCCCAGCAATATTGCCAGCGAGCTTCCTCACTTTTGCCTCTGTGCTGGGACCTAACTGGGCTTCATTCTTCTTAGGACTGTAAGGGGCCTATAAATGAGGGTGTACACAACTTCCAAAGTGTTGTATCCAGCAACATTTTGCACTAGCTCTTCCCCAGTCCTGAGGAGTTGATCTATGGTGGCTATACAGAGAGACACAGGATATTTATAAACAGTATCGTGATCTTGTTTAAAAACAATACAAAATTTACAGCAAATGAGATTTCATTGTTTTGTCCTAGTTCCGCTCCATCTGGAATTTGCTGAAATCTATAATGACTGTAGCATTAACCTAAACCAGTTAAAGTCTTTGAGAATGACTTGTCTCTGTCTGTGGTAGCTGCAAAGATTTGCTTTATGTTCTGTTGTGTTTTCTAACAAGCAACTAGCGTCAATGAGACTTGATTAGAAAGGGTTTTTTTAACTACAGTTCTTGCTCCAATTTGTATTTTGTAACAATCATGTTTAAAGAGGAAAAACATTTCATGTCCCAAGCCATGACAGGGGCATATGTCTAAATAATACAAAGCAACTGGAGCTGTGCAATGGCAGGAGAAAGGGGAAAATGTCAGATTCTTTCCACAGTCGTGCAGAGTTAGTAGAAATAAGGATAGCTCTGCTGGTTCAGATCACAGCTCCGTTTAGCTTGCTGTCTGTTGAATGGTAGCTAATGCATAGAGGAGGAAGCTTAAGAAAGGATGTGACTCTGTGTGTGTGTGTGTGTGTGTGTGTGTGTGTGTGTGTATACACACCTGTATTTGTCAGACTTTTCTCAGAGGTGCACGGTGGTAGGATAGAGGCAAAAGTCACAAGTTGCAGCAAGAAAAGTTCCACTCAGATATCAGGAAAAATTCTTCCCCATGAGGGTGTTGCAGCATCAAGACGGGTGCCCAGAGAGGCTGTGGGATCTCTGTGCTTGGAGAGATTCAAAACCCGACAGGACAAGTCACTGGGCAACCTGCTCTCACTGGTTCTTGTTGAGCAGGGGTGGTTGGACTAGATGATCTCCAAAGGTCCCTGCCAACCCCAACTATTCTGCAGTTTTGACCTAAGTTGGCCCTGGTTTCTGAGGGTTAAACAAGATGACCTCCAGAAGTCCTTTCCAACCTGAATTATTCTAATACATGCATCCATATATGTGTATATGTCTATATATGTGTATATATGTGTGTGTGTATATATATGTGTATATGTATTCTCTCTTCAAATTTATATTATATGTGAGATGGATGACAACTTGTTACACTATGGGGTAGTCTTTTCAGTGAAGGGAGTGAAGGTCTTTCGGAGATGATCCTCCAAACATGCTTTTTCAGTGACACTGCTCATGCAAATTTCAATAAAGAATTTCTGATTTCAGTGGGGTTACTGGCATGGGTAAGGTTGTTTATTCATTTAAGTGTTTGCAGAGTATGACTTAGAACTAATAATTTAAAGTCAAGCTAGAGAAAGCAGCAAAGAGCATGCTACAAACTGGATTTGCGTGACCAGCTAAATTGATGGATCTTTCTTTTGTGAGTCTGAATAAGTGTTTGGCCAATAGAGGATGGTTGTTGTGGAACTGGAAGGTCAGATTTTGGGACAAATTGTGACATTTCTTCTGTAAGGAATGCTAGTGTGAAACAAGTGCTGTGTGTGAGAGAGTGAGCAAGCTGTTGTCTGTTAATCTCTCTTTTTATTTCTTGCTTTGGATACTATTACCTTCTGCACAGAAACATAGTTTATTTCTACATTCCCTTCAGCTTAAAGCAATTTATAGCTCTTGTTCTTCCCCTTGTGAGTGGGTGGGAAGCTCCTATTTCAGAATCCTTTAAATAACCAGACTCAATTTCACCCTCATAAATTTGATCTCCAACACACTTCCCCTTACAAAATAAGCAAATATTTTTCCTAAAACCAGTTTGGCTTATTCCTAGGTTGACCTTTTGTCAACAAAACATGAAGATATTATCATGATTGGAAACACTTCTCTCAGGCCCATAAACCAGGCAAACAAAAAGGGGGGGGGGGGGAAGGCTGGAGCTTAAAAACCTCTTTTTGGAAATGTTAACTGGGCAACCAAACAGCATGAATCATAAAAAACAGTGAAAGAGGCAGAGAAACAATGTGTGAACAATTATTACACTGAAAGAGCTGGTAATTCATTGTATACATAACAAATCTGTCTGTTAAGCTGGGAACTGATATTTCACTTAGTCCCATGCCACAGTCAGTGGTTTTCCATGCAATGGGCCAAGTCCAGCTGGGACAGCCTCCTCGGGCAAGCCAGAGTGGGGAAGCTGCAAGTGGGCCTCGCAGTGGTCCTCAAAGGGTGCACCTACACGAACGATTCACACTGGCTTCCCCAGGCGGCACACCAGCGACCTGCAGCAATCCTGCCTCTAACCAAGCGGCGTGCTGCGGTTGCCAACCTAGCAGGTGAGTTTTGTATCCCGTGGGCTAGAGAGCAGCTTCTGCAAGGTGCTTGTCATCTTCCTTTATCAGCGAAATCAAACATTAGAGGTGTTTGCCTGAGGGTCTCCGTCCCACCGCCAGGAATTGGCCTGGCCAGGACTGCTGGATTAAGGCAACTCTGCTGCCTCGTTCAGAGGTGAGCTGCTCCCACCTCCACACGTGTGACATGGCTCCCAGTCCCTGGAGGGCTGAGCATGCTGGTTAGACCCACACGGTAGCAGGATGTGTCAAAGCAGCCATGTATAGTCAGTGGGCACAAGCTGGTCTCTCTTTTTGCTTCTGCAGTCAAAGCCCAGGCAGGTGTCAAATAAGGTGAGTGATTAGGTATAGCCTGTTCAAACAAGCTGCATCATAAACTCAAGGTAAAGATCTTTCAAGAAGCTGAGAAACACCATTTTCATGATATTCAAGGTTTCAGTGCTTTGTGAGGCAAGGCCTGGGGTATGCAAGTGAGAAATTGTTCAGTAAACGAGAGAGTGGAGTAATTTCTGCTGAGTGAAAGCTTGCTACTCTTCATACAGGTCTTCAGTTGTGACAGGACAGGGCTCTCGGTGACCTTCCTTGGAGGTGCTCTTGTCCTAGCTGAATCAAATCCCACTCATCCCAACAGCACTGCTGAACCAAGAGGCAGCATGGGTTGCCAGGTACGAGGTTTTAGGTGGGACGTTACCCACCCAAAAGTCACTCTTCAAGGGGCTGGGAGTCAGTCAGTTGCTCGTATAGCTATTCCTCACCAAGCTGCAGTACAGCAACCTTCTGGCTTGATCAGCAGCTGTTAACTCTTCCTCTTCCCCATGATACTGACTGGATTGAGTAAACTGAAAAGGTTTGCTAAAGGAAGTCCCTGGAGTGAGAGGTCTTTTATCCCCTCATTTCCACATCCTGCAATGGGGATAGGAGAACTCAGTCCTGTCCCAAAGCAGCTCAGTCTGCCTCACCATCTCACCATGAGAAGAGGAGAGTCGAATCTGGGCCGTGACCTCCTGAAGTACATAGGTTGTCACATCTGCTCAGTGAGCTGTCCTCTCCTTGCCTTTTCTTGTGACTCTGCCCTTCCCCTCAGGTGGCACACACTCACTAGGACATATACACAAGTGAAGAATCGATGGCCAGAGCACAGCAAGTGAAGAAGGAATATGCTGAAGCAAGTCATGGAGTCAGGTTAGGTCTGCTCCACCGATAGACTGTCAGCTGACAGCAGAGTTTCACAGGGGAGAGACCGGCTGTGTGCACGTCAGAGGGACAGACCTCCAGTAGTTCGAGATGACTTCTCAAGTAGACACTCTGTTCTGCTCCTGTCTTTTCTTTATTGCTTTAGACAGCCTGTGTCTTGAGCTAGCTCTATACATCGCCACCAGCTCTGAAGTGACATAAGAGCATTTGTGAAGAATCAAATCATGAGTGTATGATACTGCTCTAGTGAGTAAAGAAATCATGAAAAACATGCCCAGGATCAGCTTGGGGCCTGGAATTCCCATTATCTGCTGTGGTCTGTGAAATGACAAGAGTCTGTCTCTGCTTTAGTGCCCACGTTACAGCTTGCTATGCTTTTACTGGATGTCTTCCTTCTATCACAAAGAGTAGAGAGGAGGGGGAGAGGAGAAGCCAGTTCTTAGCAGATTTAGTGAAAGACTGAAGCTGTAAATCAAGATCTTCAATACATTTCATCTCCTTTCCTTTCATATTTAGCAAGAAAACAAAAGCATACAGAGGAAATAAGGAACAGATGCACAAGCGCATCTTGGGACAAATAAATTAACATGCAAGTTAGCAGGCAGGCAAGAGTAGCAATGAAGGGTAATTAGACCACACAGGCACCATATACGTGGAGCTGTATCTCCAAATATTGCCAACACCCAAGAGGGGCACAGCAGAGCGGACTCTGCATTTTAGGCTGTGGTGATTCTAGGCCAGGACTTTGGCTACCAGTGCCTGATGCTTTGATGACTGAATAGCTAATGTTGCTCCCCAAGAATAAACAAACAGCACTGAAGGATAGGGGCAGATGTGGTTAAGTGTAACTCACTCATGACCAGGCAGGGAGAGAGTTTTGAAGTTGTAGCAGTTGCCAGTTTTCATTCTAGTTCTCTGCTCCCTAGACTGGTTCCCTCTTTTGGGGGCAAATTCTCTCTTTGCATGTAGACTAAGCAAACAAGACGGAATTTACAGCAGGGGTTGGACAGCCATCATATCCTGTAGCTGCTCTTGGGTTTTAGTGTGGCCAGCACCTTTCCTCTCCCATGCTGTAGACAGAAAGGTGTTTTGTCTACTGGATCTATGGAGTTTGAGACATTGTTCCCTTGTTCTCAGCACTCCATAAATCCTAACTCACCAATATCCCAGGGCACCAGCCCGCAGTGTTGTGCAGAATATGCTCCCACAGCACCCACAAAAATGCAGTACAGCCTTGATGAACTCCTCAGAGGCCAACGGCAGCCCTTCAACATTGTACAGCTTTACATGACAGGGCAGGATTTGGTTCTTAGCACCTAGTTCACCTCAGGAGCATATGCTTACCTTGTTTCATGCCAGTTCTGCATAGTTTCCACAGTGCCTCATGTGCATTAGACCAGCATTTCTCAATGTGTTTTACTCAAAGGTCTGCCCAGCCTTGTTTGAATAAACTGAAGGGATCATATGGTGCAGTCACCAGAGTGATTTGTACTTAGATCCAAGTAAAAATTGAGCTCAGCTTTGAGCATCTGTTTATTTCTTTGTGTTTCCTCCTGTTTTGATTGCATGCATGAAAATGTGTGTGTAGAAAGGTTATGGTTTGTATTGTTTTCCACACCATTCACTGACCAACTTCTGCTGCCTCGCAAACTGCATGGACCACAGGCTGGAAAATACTGTGCTACGTAAGGTGAGGGGAAGGATGACTGCCCTGCCATAAGGACACCTAAGGAATTATCACAGTTAGCAAAAGAGGGGAAAACAGCAACAGGAAGACAGAAGTGCCTCCATGCCACCTCTGTGCTCTACCCATAACTGCTGGAAGGATAGTGCTGCTCATCAAAGGGCACCTGCCTGGGCTCCAGCTCCCTTCCTACAGCCGCATCAAGCATCAGCATGACATTAGATGGACATATGTGGATGGGAGCCCCACCTTCCATGAGGAAGGAAACCAAGGGAAAGGGGAGCCGATTTCACGTGTTTGTTTGTCCCAGAGGAGGGTTTCCCTGGTCATCTGCCAAGGGGCTGAGATTTCTTCCCTCAGGAAACAGGCAGCACCTTTAGCACCTAAGTCAGGAAGATGCTCTAAGAAACAACACACTGCCACAAGCACTGAAGGAGAGGTTGGGGAGAAATACAGTCAGCACCATCTTAAATCAAGAAATCCCTGGCATAGAAAAAAATCAAGCCTGTTCCAAAAACACTCCCCATTGCTCTACATGCCTGACTTCCCTGGAGTTCCCACAGTTAAGGCAACGCATGCAAGTGTGAGCAAGAGATGTCCGCATGCACGCAGGACATGGGTAGGCATCTGTGGGATGCAACGATGACGAGGTCATGCCGGGGAGTGCAGCCGTGAGACCTCGCCACGCCACAGGGGCACTAAGTGGTTGTGGGAGGCACAAAAGGGGTGCTCCAAAAAAGGGGATAAAAAGGCACGTTGAATCCCATGGCGTTGTGGGAGAGGATGACGTGTGGGGTAGCGAGGGGCACTGGGGGGTATGTTCTCATTAAGAGACCGTAACAGCTCCTAATGACCTACAGCTGAAGGCATGAAAAGCCTGCTCTGGGATTCATTAATCTCGGCAAAGACCTCCAGTCCTTTCCTGGGGAGCTGGGGAGATTGGAGGGATCAATTAAAACCTAGAGGAGGAGGGGGAGATTATTTTAACATCTGGCCTGGAAATACTAGTACCTTGTCTGAAGCGATGGGTGGCTGGTCGGTGGGAGCGCTGGCTCCCCCGGCGGCACTGAGGCCTGGGGCACGTTGGCCCTGGGAGGGGAAAGCAAAAGCAGGGCTGGGGAGGCATCTCAGAGACGTGAGGAAATGCCAGGCCAGGTGTCACGGCATGAGCTGCCAACCAAGGCAGCTGGAAAAGTGGGCTGCCCCCATCCCTCGGGCACAGCCCCACTGGTGTTGCATGGATGGTTGCCCCCCAGCGGGGAGGGACCCTCAGCTGCTTTTGGCTACCAGCCGCTTGCACACAAGCCCAGGGCCATTTCCAAGGAAGTCCCAGGCTTTCAGGAGAGAAAAACTGCAGTTTCCTGTGGAAATGGTGGCAGCCAGGAGCGTAAGCCCCCAGGTTTGGAGGAATCCAGAGGCAGGCAAGAACGGAGGGTTTAACGTCCTCCCGGCCACCAGCCCATCACCACTGCTGAAGGGAGTCACGCTGGTCCTTCTGCCTGACTCGCCCCAAGTAAGAGCACTGTGCTTTCCACAGAGACCAAAGCGTTTGGCTGATAACTGAGTTATTTCTGATGTTCCCAAGAACTGGGGGAGTGTTTTTAGGCAAAGATTGGGTATTTGGAACAAGCTATCTTATGTGAAGCCTCCCTCCCAAACAAGAAAAGACACAACCACGTTCTTTCTTTCTTCTGCTCCTTCCCCCAAACACAACACACATTGTTCCTCCTCTGCCTCCTTTATCTGTCATCTACTTCTCCTGGACCTTGCTTTTCAAGTCCTAGCTGCATTAGCTTTTCTCCTGATCCTCCCTCCTCTCCTTATGCACTGAACATTTCACAGATCACCCAAACACGTGCTTGGCAGGAGTTGAACTTCATTAGATCTTTTTAGATATCGTGCTCTTTCACTAGCTACCCAAAGGCACACTGGCAGCATGTTGCAGGCTGTCCTCAGTGGTCAAATACTTTGGTGGGGTGTTGGCAGGAAGGTCTTCGCAAGCCACCTGTCTACAAACAAGAACAGTCTGAAAAATAAGTAGCATCAAATGCTGGCAATCTCCACAAGCACAGAGCAGTGTTCAGGCAGGAGGGAGATGGTACTTTCCATTGTCAGAGGGGCATTTTGCTCCATGCCCTCCAGCCTTTTTCTATGGGAAGTATTTATTCACTTCTCTATGTCTTCAGAACAAAAGGAATATTGCCTCTTCCTGCCAAATATCTCACCTTAGTGCATCCGCATGTGGCCTCCAAGTAATTTCCCCACAAAAACGACCATTGAAACTTTTTGCCTCTGTATGGAGGATTCCCTAAGCAACCCTCTCCAGTGAGTCTTGCTCTTTAATCACAGGACGATACAAATGGCAGGGATCTGCTGGACTGTATCTAGTCCTGTGCTATCAGACAGAACCATGTCATAAAATCCTTTGAGACTTATCCTTAGCTACTTACAGTTATTCAGGGAGCATTTGGTTAGCAAAAGTAATATTTATGTTAAGCATGAACCAGAATCAAACCTCAAGGGCAGGTTTCAGTTCTGGTTTGGCCTTTCCTGACCCAAATCCCAAGAACATATGAAATCTTTAAAACCTCAGGCTTGCATTTCAAATTCTGACTTGCAAGAGTATGTGCCTCCAACCAGGCTATCTTGGTAGTCTGAGGTGTAGAAATAAGAAGCGTGCATTTAACAAAAAGATGCTGCCCAGGACTCTCACATGTTGCTCACTGACTGAGTCCCAAAGTGCATGATAGACTATGGAAAGGTTTCCAGAAATCACTTGGGGTTCTGCAGAGATGCTGCCACCTCTGGAAACATTGCAGTACTCACTAAATGGCTTCCAACAATATGAGCGCTTCATTTGTGAGACTCCTAAGGAAATTGCATCCAGTTGTCATTGCAAAAGAGGGAATTTAAGGCATGTACAATATAATTATTCCCACTGGGAACTGCCAAAAAACAACAAGGGTAGCTCCCCATTTCTGTGAAAAAAAGTTGTAGAATATCTACTGCTGTGTGTGGTCAGGACTTTGATGTTACATCTCTTCTGAACACAACCCTTCTTCTCAGTCTCCCCCTCTGCCAGCCTCCCAGGCCCTCTGATTGCCACTGGAGTTCCCAGGCTAGGCTGGAGTCAAAAGAGAGCCCTGTAAAACAGCCACAAGCTGTTTGGTTGGCTCTTGGGTGAGCACTCACCTGCCCTCTGGCAGACAAAGGTGGTTTGGGCTTAGGTCACCAGCTGGAAGTTTGGAAGGTCCAGATCTGATTTTCAGTGTTTTATCAACAAATCACTTAGATCCAGGTAGGTATTTAGGTACTGAATGCTCATAGGTTTAATTGGGAGTTTGATAAATAAACACTTTTGAGGCTCTGCGGATCTGTCTGTAAAATGAGGATAACAGCACCTCAAATTTTCACAGAGGTTTTTTTTGGGGGGGGAACCCTCATCTGGTGAGGTACACAGCACTGACAGAAAAAGAAATTTATCATTAGGTGCACTGCCCTACTTTCCTGGGAGCTCTTCATGGTGCTATGACAGGGAACGCCTGAACCAGGCATCCAGCAGCACAGGTAGCTGCACTCTCAGTACCATCGTGCTGTTGCTGTGCTGCGGTCCAGCAAGCTTCATGTTCACATCCTCCAGCCACAAGACTTCTTACTTTGGCAGCTCAGTGCTTTTGGAGAAGCCCTGCCACAATTAGCCAAAGGCAACCATCTTTGGACTGTCATGTTGGAAAGGCCAAGGAAATCACTAGTTTATAGTACTCCAGGCTTCCCCACCAAAGTCTGGGCTCTGCTATGCTAAAGCATCAGTGTGACTTGGAGGGTACTCTGTAATATGTGTTCTGATGACACTGGAGTTTGAAAAGACCTGGAAAGTAGCACCTGGACTAGATCCAGATTTCTTGGGCTTCATTAATCTATAAAATACCTTCTTCTTTTATCTCTAAACAAGCTCTTTTCCTCTCAGTGCACAAAGCAAAACATAACAGAGAGCTCTGAGGGAGGCCGGGCCTGGAAGATGCTCAAAAGGACCTAATCATGTGTCTTTTGTATACGTCTTTGCTCCAGATGTCATCAGCAGAACTGAACAACTAAGCTGGTAGCAATGAGCAGCTGGAGAGTCGGTAGAGCTGTCAAGGACCTACTGACCAGGAAGGGTGAGTGTCCCAGGCAAAGGCAGCATCACCCTAATTCTTCCTTCACAGAGGACCCGTTACATCGCTGGAGCTTTGCTGGCATTTGTAGTGCTATTCCCAACTTTGATGGTATCAGTATGAGAGAGAGCCAGGCCCCTGGTTGTCAAGAGAAGCTACAACTCGTCTATCTCCCATGAGAAGGACAGCTCATGGATCCATCCATCCAGCAGGACTGGATGAGTTTGAAGTGAGGATTGGTGGCTGGAGTCAGCCAGGACGGGCAAGGCACAGTCCTGCTAGCTGTCAAAATGCAGAAAACAGCCCATGGGTAATCAGTTGTACAGTGAAATGGCCAAAACCCAGTCTGATTAATCTCCATCATCAGCTCTAGGTTTCAGTAGCCATTATGATCTGTGTGTTAAATAATACCAGTGCCTTACTGAAAGTACATTTGCAGAAGTTTAACAGCAATTAAATGCATATGTATCTCTCACATGGGAGCTTGGTGTTAGTGAATATGGTTTTAATAATCAAGTGGTATTTTGTTTACATGCCATAATTGTGATATTAAATCTATACACAAACCTCACTGGAGACAACTATCTCTTAATGTGTGTGGTCTTTGCAACTGACAGCAGCATGCAAAGGTAAGAGGTGCCAAGATGGATGCAGTGAGAATGCCCATACAAAGCCTCCAGCACCTCACTTTCCCTCTCTGGACTCACACTTCCCACCCTGTGACTGTCTTCTCCATTCACAGCGCAGGCTTTCAGCAGCTCTGTCTACCCTGAATGTTTGATCCAGGATTTAGCCTAGCAAACCATAGGCAGTGTCCCAGTAGGGACATTGCCAGCATGTGTTCTGTCTAGAGATAATCAGTAAGCAGCAGTAAGGATTATCTTAAGATCTGATTTTTTTCTATCAGTCCAGCATGTGAACAGCTCTCCTCCTTCCCAGGGCAAAGTCAAATCGCAATGGCTTGAACAAGCCTCTGCCTTTTCACTGGAACTGGAGAAGGAGCTCAGTGTGGGCAAGTACAGCCAAAAAGAAGTCATTTTTAAGTGCTTTTCAGTTCTCCACATCACAGCCCATGCCTTTGCCATGCCACCCCTGCCATCATTCCAGCCGCGTGGCCGAAAGGAGGGAGTCGGGACTGCAAGCAGGGCTGCCCACTCCAGCCCCAGCCCCACATGCCGTGAGGCACCAGTATCAGGTGTGAATGGTCCCTTTTGGGGGGGTTAAACATGGGCTGAAGCCCAGGGCAAGCGCCCAGCACAGACAAGGCAGAGGTTCATCTGGATGGTGGATGTCCACCACACCAGGCTGTGTGTGCCGTCACCTGGACACCTCCTGCCCGGGGGACAGAAACCTCACCGTGCCCGTAGCTGGAAATCACAGGTCAGGCTCTCTGGTCTGTATTACACAACCAGCTGAGCAATATCCAGATGGCTGCTTCTCACTTTAAAATCTGCAGCCACAGAGGAGAGTTAATTTCTTTGTCATGTACCAAGCCGATGACTTTCCTCCCAGCAAAAGAGTTGTGGGGAGAGAAACAGTCAGGGACTGAGATTAAACGGTACCTCCAATAATAAAAGCAAAGCATATTTGCCTGCAGTGAGTTTTCCTTTCCGAGAGCCGTGCCTGGATAATCTCAGTTTTTACCTAAGAGATAGCAGAGCTGTCAGGACGTACTCCATGTGGCCACACAAGAAAACACAGACGTGACCCCTTGGCTCTAAGGAACAACTGTAAGGGGGGAAGGGTAAAAAAAACACTAGCAAGGGAAAAGAAAACAACAAAATCCAAATTCATATAGCCAGAAAATGTAACAGCTCCTATTTTTACTCAGTAATTTACACACCTGGCCCCCTTCCTTATTTCATCCATTTTTAATCTGATCTGCAACAAATATCTCTGAACTGTGCCAACACAATAAATCTGGGCCCCTTTGAAGACCTTGGGCTGCACTGCAACAACAATATGCTTTATAAACTAAACATTTTAGAGGTTTGTTTTCCCTTTGATGTACAGCATGGTACCTCCACTGCATGCGTATACACACAGGCACACGCACACGCACACATCCTGCTGAACCCACCATGGCATAGCCTATTGTTTCCCTGCCGCTAGTGGTGGACATCAGAGACACCCAAGCAGGACATAATGGACAACACACACCCTCACACAGACACATATGTGCACAAAACCTCTTTGGTACAAGAACATTATTAAAGATGTAACTGCTTGAAAACTAGGAAACGGTAGAATTTAAGGTTATAATGAAGGAATTAATTGTTCAATAATGGGGGCAGGGAGTAGTTGTAAGCAGTTTTAGAGTTTGTTTATTTTTTTAAGGCACAGTGAGAAAAAAGGAAAGAAATCTTATGGCATGATATCTTTCTCACATCCCCAGGGACCATCAGCAGGGTCACATTCACAAGATCTACTATGCAGACTTCAGCCCTTGAACTAGCAGAGCAAGCAAGGGTGACAGCTATTTGTCATCCTTTGCGTAAACCTTCTCTGGACACTTTGCTTGTGGGTTTCATAGACAGTTGTTGACAGTGAAAAAATAGTGAGGCAGCAATCAGTTCACCACTCTGGTTTTCTCCCGCAGCAGCCCCCAGCTCCACAGCCCCTTGCTGGGCTCCTCTCCCCAAGGCATTCTCCAAGGAGGAACCTTCTCCCTGTTGAATGACACCCCATGGAGGGCCTCCCAGCTACCCTTCAACCATTCTCAGCCTCTGCAGCCTTGTAGTTTAGAGAAAAAGACATATGGGCCACTATTTTTCCCTAGTTTACCTTAGTTTTAGACCTGTACTGTAGACCAGCAATATGGCTGTAGTTTATCAAGCAAGCATGACCTCCTGGCACAGCAATTTGGGACATTAAAAAAAATCCATAGCTCAAAGAAACAGAGTAAAATTTGGTGTTGGAGGAATGCATGGCCCACACTCAAATTTCCCAAGCACGGTGAAGTCCTCATTTCTTCAAACCAGTCTCCAGAAGTCCTTGCATTGTCAAGACCAATACTGATAGTGTCATCTAGAAATAGGGCAGGGTGATCAATCCTGCTGAGCCAAGAAAAACATTGTCTTGTCACCACATGTAATATCCAGGCCTTTCTTCTGAGGACTTTCAACCAAGAGCTGATCTGGACCAATCCTCCTTGACTTACATGGACTGGCAGGGTCACAGTAGGAGCTAGGAGGCCTGTCAGCATATTATCTAAGCTGCAAATAGATAAACTACAACACTTTCTGTTCGATGTATATCTTGGAGATCAAAGTACAGTGTTAAAGCCTGGGGACCACAGAGGAGATCACTGCCTCTCATTCTTACTCGATTTTTTAATAATCCAGCCTCTATGTAATCTGATGTTCTGTAAGCAGTGATTCAGACTCCAGAATACCTTTTTTAGTGAAAATGAAGAGTTCAGCTCTCATGCCTATAAGAAATCACACTCAAAGTGTGCAATGAGTTTAATTAAAGCAGTGTTGTCTTCTTGAATCTGAAGAGAGTCTGAAACAACAGATCTGAGAGTTGTAAAGGCCTCTATTCTGCAAAAATTTGTCAATTCTGACACCACAGTTGACGATTTAACTATCACTGTTGCTTTAACTGTTTGACTCACTAGCATTTTAGTAGAAATATCCAGCTCAGGTGCCCATGCCAGGCTTTAAATAATCTACACTTTCCCTGCTGCTATAAAGCCTCAATTGCCTCTTGTTCAGCAACAAGATCTTCAGTTTCTCCTCTGCAATTTTTAATAGAGGTAGTTTGCCAAGGCACCCGTCTGGCAGTGGGTCAAAACATGGACCCAGCCAAAGGAGTGCAGGGGCGAGGGAGAAGGGAGGGAGACAGATGCCTGCATCCTGTCCCAGGACCAACACACGTTTTGGGCTCATTCCTGCCACCTGTGGCCCAAAGGGTTGGGCTGTCACCAGGAACGTGACCCTCACTTATTTGCTGCCTAGGGAAGGGATGGCCCAGGCTCAGCAGAGGCAGCAGCAGGGCCAGAGTAACTGGAGGAGAGCTGCAGTGTCTTGACTCAACTGCTTCCTCCAACCCCCGCCCTCCAAAAAGCAAAGGAAGGACAGAAACAAATCATCTGACACAAATTAATTTCCTGTAAAGACTGCTGAGTGAGTTAAAAGCGCACGCGTGTGCACATGCACGGCCCAAACCCTGAAACGCGACCCAGGGTGAGTGGCGGCGAGCAGCCGTGCCGGGCGCCCCGCGTGCCGGGATGCAGACTGCCCTGCTGCTGGGTCGCCTGGGCCAGCCGAGGGAAGGACTCATGTTTCAGCAGACGCAGATGGCATGTCACAGGCAGAAGGGCTGAGCAAAGTGCCGAGTCCCAGCTGCCTATTAGGGGTCCCCCCACCCCCGTGACAATTTTTCAGGTTTCTTTCAGCTTTCCCTCCGGCTTCAGCTGGGTACCGCGGGGACAGGGCGTGCGGATGCAGCGTGGGCCGGTGGATGCTCCCGGTCAGGCCGATGCGGCCCCCGCGCTGCCGCACACTTGCCACCTGGGAAGTCACTCGGCACCAGCTGGCTGTGGGAGAGGGCTGACCTGCTTCCTCAGGGAGCGGGAACCGTGACACCCAGCACATTAATGCAGGGGAGACGCTTTGAAGAGGCACTACAGAAGGCAGAGTCTTAAAAAAATGTGTTTCAGGCTTTCCCATATTGCTTCCACAGTTCAAGAAATAACAGTCTTCAGGGCCCGAACACTGAATTTTGCAGTGCAGATGTCCCCCTGTAGTGAGCTACAGCTGAGAAACCACCAAGAAAGTCTAGACTGCAATCTAGATCTTTTAACCTGCCAGGACTGCCAACATCAAGCTTCAGGCCACTCTCCCCCCAAAATCAGATCATTCTTAAAACATGAGAGTTTTAAAGGACTGAGTTCTTTGCTTTGCTTTCTTGTTTGTAAGGCTACGTGCAAGCTTTCCTCTCCGTTTAGGAGCTTTGTTATCACTACTGTTACGACACGAGAGACAAGAGCCACAGGTAATCACAGGCCTCCAAAAGCTGGAGCTTCAGGAACAGTCAAAGCGAAAATCACAAGGGTTAGGGAAGGTGGGTGAGTTTGTCTCTGGTATCTCAGGTAGCATAGCGGAGCTGGATGTATAGTAAGTAGGGTGGTTGGGGGTGCTCAGTAATTTCCTCCAAACAATTAATTCTGTTTTCAAACTGTTCAAGTGGAGAATAAGCATGGGACTAAGCACTAGCCACTGCCTACATCATCTGTGTGGCATACACTTTAGGGAGATGCAGCTTTTGACCCTCCCTGCTCACAGCTGGCCCCCCAGGTCCCACTCCAGCCCACCAAGCCTTTGCAGTGTGGTGACCAGGTATCCCACAGAGAGGGTGAGGGGCCTGTCAGCACAGAGCAGAATGGAGAACATGGCCAGGTGTTGCTACCTGAAGAGCATTCCCAGGTCCTGGCTGTTGTGTTCTCTGTTCAGGATCAGAGGAGCTCAGAAATTAGGGCTGGAAAGACCCTCAGGAGGTTGTCTCATTCAACACCAGCCCCAAGACAGTATCAGCTACTCCTATTCTGCTCCTGACAGGCATTTGTCCAACCACTTCTTTAAAACATCTCCACTAATGGACTGCCACCACTTCCCTATGATGTGATTTATTAGCAGGGATGACCTAGGACGTGCTGAACAAATTGGGCAGGGAATAGAGAAAGTAATCACTGGGCTGACTTTACTTTTCAGACTGAGAGAAGTGAACAAAGTCAAACAGACGCAAGGAGAAGGATGGCAAAGCTGAGAGGAGGAGCAAAAAACTATAGAGATTTTCAATCTTGTTTCCTTCTAACCTCCAAGAGCTACACAAAGTTCCATCCTTCTCTCATCACGTCTGGAGGCCCAAGAGGCTTCCAGATGGTCTACAAATGAAGACTCAGATCCATGTCAGCACTGCACGAGGTAATATCACCACTGGGAGCTTTGGGGAGGTAATGCATGAGAATGTGACTATAAAACCCCAGTCTTTGTCAGAACCCAGTGCTGACCCCAAGTATAAGATTGCATTGCAAAAATCTGTCACAGACATGTGGCATTGCTCCTTCCCATTGAAACAGTATGATTCTCTTTGGGTCATCAGATATTGGCAGCATAAATGCCAAGGCCTTCACTTTTCATAGCAGCTCACAGGCAATTGGTTTGTTTAAGTCCAAGATTTCTTAGTGGTTCTAGCACTGTAAAAACGGTGTAACCCTGTTCAGTACACTTTGACATTAACACTACTGTTGATCTTGCCGTATTATTTATCCATCTTCCCAGCCATAAATTTACTTCCTGGACTCTGACTTGCTTTATAACCACACTCTTTGTGCTGAGACTGCAAAGCCCTCGGGACAAGACCTTTGCCTCCGAGCTTTCTATTTAGAGCTATGAAGTTTTATGACACTAATAGAAAGAGTAACTTCCCAGATAACACTGCAGTGAGTGCAGAAGTTTTTGAAATGTTTCTTTTTGGCTACTTAGAAGGTCACTGATAAGAGCAGGAATAAATCTCTGGCCTTCCTCCCACAAGCCCTAGCCGCTACCACATGGGGAGGAGGAAATCCTGGTGGCTTGCTTGCAAATAGGACCTACAACAAACCATAAAGTCTTTGCCCTGTTCTCCCACATGGGTCAGCATAAAAGTCCACTCCAGCATCTCATTATTCAGTTTATATTTCCCAAGTTTAAAGCCTTGAATGAGGTGAGTAGCCCTTGCATATTATCGTCAGAGACTCAGCTATCTGCACAGATCTTTGTACCAAGCTTTTGGAGCTCCAGCAAAAGCATGGCTTGCTCTGCGTGCTTTAAAGCTTGTCTCTCAGAGAGGCCCTGCACTCGCCAGGCTCCTGACTTGCACTGGTGACCTCAGAAGCCCTCTGGTGACCGCGCGGTCCAGGTTCAGATGGTTCAAGCACTGATCCGCTTCCTGATGCCTATCCTTGCTACTAGCCTCCTCACTCTGGACCTCTGCTATCAGTCTGCTGTGGGTCTCTTTTCATTTGGGTGAGTAAATGTGAGCAATGCTTTCAATCACTGCCTGCTTCGGCTCAGAAGAGTCCCCTGAGTGCACCATGAAAGGAGGGCACATCTGGGCTGGATTACAGTGTGGTGCAGTGGCTTTTATAGCTACAGATTCCTGCATATGTTTCTGAGCAGGACGTATATATTCATATGTCAAAATGCAGAGAGCTCCCAGGTTGCGGGCCCTTATTTACCTCAGTCGCTCTGGGTTCGCCCTTCTCTGCAGCGCTCAGTGAAGACACCTCCAAGGGCTTGGGGCTGGCAGGAGGAGATGCGCCGCGCTGCTGGTAATCAGCTCTTCCACTGGGCACCTGAGAATTGCCTCTAAAATAGAGGCCAAACTGGGGATCATTTACACCAGTGAGAAGAGGGTGTAACACTGTGATTTACTGGCATATTACAGCCACAGAGGCACTTATTCTGCATGGGTAGGGACAACTGTAAAGAAAACAAGGCAGGAGACAATGAGCCTCAGAGTAAATCCACAGAGATCAATAACATTACATCAGATTTATGCTGGTTAGGAAACCAAAGGTTACAGTCTGCTCTCCGTACTATTGGTTTATCACAGCACTGGATTTTACACCACAGTCACTGAGATGAGGATCTGGCCCCTGAGGTTTTAGAAATAGCCTCTTTCTCTCAAAACATCTCTTCTTTAGCTATCCATGGGTTGAGAAAAAAAGGACAAGGATGTGCAGATGGAAAAGCAACAAAAAAGAATCAAATTAAAATTAAAAAGCAGCAAGGCTCTGAAGAATTTACAGATGTCTCTCCTCTCCCCCCTCCTTTTCCGTGGTCAGCTGTAAATATTTATCTGGCAGGCCGCAGTGAAAGGCATGGCCCAAAACACTTAATCACAGTTTCAGCATGGCTGCCCTCCAGAGCACCCTGATCTCAGGGGACAGTGGTTTTTTTCTACAGCTTTGTTAGGGGAAGGTACCTTGGGTCTTATGCAGGCAAACAAGCTCTTTGAAAAGCAATTCATAACATCTTAAACATGGGCTGCTGGGCTTTTTTTTTCTCTTTTAAAGATTTTTTTTTCTTTTCATTTTAAAGAGTCATGTTCTGATTTGCTTTTTAATCCAGACTGCAGGGACATGAGTTAGCCCTGCCGCCCTGCCATTAACAGCCTGGTGCTGTTTTCTGACCAGAAATGGTGAAGGAGAAAGAGCAAAGTCAAACTGGATTAGTCAGGAGTTTTTGGAAGTCTTTCCTAGAAGCAGTGGAATCACTGTAACAATCTCATAACTTCTATAATTTGTGTGATGCTGAGGGAGACCTCATCACCCACGACCGAGGCAGCTGTCTCTGGGGTGGGACCTGGCATCGCCTGCAGGGTGCTCAGCTCTGCACAGCAGCAGTTTGGGGCAAGTGGAAACACGGCCAGTGGCTGGCAGTCGTGGGGGATTCCCAGGGGGAAAAAAAAAAAAAAAGCACTTTTAAAAGCCCTGTTTCTCAGAACACTCTGATACTTTACTTTCTAAACATCAGAGGTTTGGGGCAGGCTACCAAATGCAGACATGCATGGCTCTCCCCGGGGGCTCCTGCTGGGGCTACAAAGGGAATTTTAAGGAAACAGGACGCCAGAGCTGGGTTAGAGCTGGCCCGGGAAAGGAGTGTTGATAGTTGCAGTCTCAGATGTCATAAGGTGTTATTACCTCATTCTTACATCATCTCTGCTTATACGAACCTCGGCCCAGCGGTTAGCGTGGTGCTCAGGTTATTTCCTGCCCAGCAATAGACTGCCCCTCAGATCAGAAGCAAATCGTGCAGAGCCAAGGGTTCGCATGCCTGTCACCCTCGGTTTTCACCCCCGACTCTGGGTCTAGCCCTCTGACTCCCGTCTCTTTACAGGCCTCAGTGCTGGGTCTGTAAAGAGACACAAAAATCCTGCCCGGCCTGAGAGGGTAAGGGTTTCAAGTCATTATAGCAGTGGGTACTTTGAAAGTAGGTAAATAAATAGGAAAAAAAGAAAAAAAAACGCTCCACCAAAAAGCAAAGGCATTGACTCAGAGGGGAAGACTTACACCTGCTGCTCAGGGACCTGGGAAGGGCTGTCTGGGCAACGGTGGCACTGCCGTGTGGGAAGATGCTTTTTGCTGTCCTGCCACCAGGCCTGAAGGGAACTTGGGAAGATTTCCCAGTCTTCGATTGTTCCTTCCCTCCCTGCACATTGCAAACCCATCTTTGGGGCTCTAAAAGCCATATACTTGCACTTCTGCTGAGTACATTTGTTCCTGCCTTTGCAATGGATCCCCTTTTTTGCCATTCAAATCTAGAGCAGTTTCTAGGGGCCAAAAATAGCCAGCAAAATGCTGCTGACGAATTTCCTCAAAGGAGACATTGTACTGAGCATCTCCTGAGGACTCAATCTCAACTTGTACATGGAGAAATCAGGGGAGGAGAAAGTGAGGACAGGACCATAACATTGAAAATGGTGGAGCTCAAGCTGCAAAACAAAAGCAGCCCTGTGGGATATCCCTCAAAATTTGCTTCAGCCCCAAAACAGCTCAGAGGCTGGAGTGCAAAAAGAGGTGGCTATGTTTATTCTGTGCCGCAGCTTCCTGCATCCTGGACAAAATTGTGGCAGATCCTTCCTTTGGAGAACTGAGATGTCCAACCAAAAGCTCTGTTGCTCCCTCACCACAGCGATTATCACCTCAGTCTCCAGCTGAGACACAAATGCCTTTTGTTTTTGTAGTGCTTTGCAATTTTCTGCACTTTTGCAAAGCAGATCCATGCATGCCATCACATTTCTTTGTCAGCCCTCATTGCATTGTGACTGCCTCACCACTTATTCAAAAGTATTTGATTTGCCGCCTATTTATTTATCAGTCTGCCTCTAGGTCTTCCAACGCACTGAGATTCACTCCTTGCCACCGCTTCCACTGGGAATGCATGCTTTGTCAGCATGGCTGCGAACCTGCAGAGTCCTTTCCAAAGGAAAGTCCACTTTTTGCAACAAGCATATTTAGACCAGTGATCAGTAACACACTAGGTAACTTGGTCTCAAATTAATCTGATATAACAGGAGTGGCTCTTGCAGTTTTTAACAGACTCTCAGTATCTAGAGAACTGTTAAAACCCCATCCCTGTAAATGTAAATATAAATATACAGGAATCTCAGTTTCCTTCAAATTGTAAGGTAATTTTTTTTTACCTTGCAACTGCAAAGAAAAGATGAAAATGTAATTCAGCTATATTTAAAAGTTTTTAACTGGTCAGACTCCAAAACACTGTATTTTTTTAATCTCCTGTTTTTTAAGCCAATGCTGTGAGATTTTAGGCCTTACTTGGGATTTTGAAATGTCTGGGGTTGGTAATACTGTATCTGTTAATTGTTCGCACCAACACAGCTTATAGCATTACTACCTGGTAGGCCACAGGATGCTCTCAGAGTAGCATCTCCTGTTAGGGCAGGCTTTTCCAAAAGCCTCTGTTTGCTTTGACCAAAAGAGGCTGCTGGCTTTTTATTGCAACAGGGAACTGTCCCTCGTCCTGCCTTGTACCGCGTCTGCTCCAGGGATTGCCCGCCTCCCATCCTCCAGCGCTGCCGGTTACAGCAGTGATGGTACAGCCGGGGCAGCCCTCAGCGGGGCTGGGGAGGGCACGGGGCAGGAGGTATTTTTTTTATATTGCGACGGCTGTCAGGCTGACAGCAGCCAGCCACAGCCTGGCTTTCCCACGGTCCCGTCACCTTCCCGTCCACGCCGGGGTGAGGTGCCAGTTTGGCCCCCGGCTGCCGTTTCTCAAGGGTGGGGAGGTGGAAAGGGCTGCCGAGGCCCAGCCAGAGCTTTTGTGACCCAGACATCAAGCGTGATGCCGTTTTGGCGGTGCACTTTGTCCTCCTGCTTTGCGAGCCAAGAGTGTCTCCAGGGAGAAGCGCCTCCGTCCTCTTCCTCCTGGCACCACCGCGGCCTGTTTTGCGCCAGCCCCATGCCAGGCACAGGGTTCGCCGTGCGCCTCTGAGCTGCACATGGTCCTCTGCTGCTCTTTCTTCTTCCTTTTCTTCTTAAAAAAAAAAAAAAGAAAGAAAGGAAAAAGAAAAAAGAAAAGAAAAATCAAACGGCTCTTTGCTGTTTGTTTTTCTTCCCCAGGAACTGATTACACAACAGGAAATCCTTCGGGGACGGCAGCTTGTCACCCCGGCCAGCCTCGGCCTCCTGCCCTCCCCTTCCTTGCCCCAGACACAGCAAAACGGTCGCTCCAGGGGAACTGGCTGCCGGCACCGGCTGGTCTCCGAGGAGCGGGAGGGCCATGCCGGGGGCTGAGCGCTCCCCGCTGCAAGCGCACGGCGAGGCGCTGCCCGCGGGCGGGAGAGCCGGGGCAGGGGGACACTGCTCGGCTGCTCGATACACCTTTTCCAAGGGACATTTCTAACAACAGCGGTCCCAGGTTAGGGCCACACCAGCTACGGCATGTCCCCATCTGTCAGCATTTGTGTTGTTTTTTTTTTTTTTTTACCCCCCCTTTTGCAAGCCCAGGGGTGAGCATGCTCCAGGTGCCATTTCGGGACCCCTTGAGGCTGACAGCCTCGAGGGCAGCAAAGGGCCCCACTGCCCCCCGGCGCTGCCCCCCGGCACTGCCGTGCCGTGGCCCATGCGCCAGGCAGCCTGGTCCAGGCCATGGCATGCAAGGACAGCTTGAGCTACAGCCTGTGTATTTCCATCCCTGCTCTTTCTGGCCCAGGCCCAGGAAGCTCAGATGATTTACCAGATACGGAGAGAGAGGACAGGGAATAATTCAGAGACTTTTGCTTTTTCGGTGGGAAGAAATATTACCACGCTCTTTCGCAGCATGTAAACCTTCCAGCCATGCCAGCACCGAGAGGAAATGTGTTGTTGCCGAAATGTGTTGATGCACCAGCCAGCGATGGGCTCTGTTTAGGAGACCCAGCGATGGGCCGAGGCAATGCCAGCCCCAGACGAGCTCTGCAAAGCACAACGAGCGCCTCCCCGGTGACAGGCCCAGGGAAAGCTAAAAGGGACACGTCTGCGCACCACGTCATCACCAGCATGAGTTGTCACTCCACCTCCATTCGCATCGCTCAAGGATCCCAAAGGGCCAAGTCCCGCTTTAGCTCAAAGGGGCTGTTGCCTCCCTCCTCAATGCAGACACAGACCTGGAGTCCTCAGGCCAAGGGACAGCCTTAGCAGGAACTGCAGCTATAGCAAGAAGGAGAAGATACATCCAAACTGTAATTCCATAAAAAAATGTCAGAGTTAGACAGAGAAAAGGAATGGGTCTGTAAGCCTAACAAGTTGTGAAGGCTGAGTTTCTGTGTGGCTGTTGCAAGGAAAGAGTTGTGGCTTTGCCAGGCAGTTGTGACAGGCCACAGGAAGGTGGGATGAGAAGGCATTACCAGTCTGTGGTGTGCAGCCACTTGCAGTTGCAGAAGGTGGCCCCGGCTGAGACGACCGAAGCCTGTGGCATGTGGCCAGGACATTTCCTGCACCCTGCAACAAGCCCTCGGTCGGCCTCACCTCCTCAAAGGAGCACCATCGTCTACAGAGCAAAGGCCAGGGAGTGCAGGAGCCCTTGAGAGTACCCCCGCTCAGCACCGCGAGGTGCCCTGGGTGGCCCACCCCAACCTCCTGGGACCCCTGGTCAACCCGCAAGGCAGGAGCTGGATGGAGTGGTTCGTGCTGCCTCCTGGCCTATGGTCGCAAGTTTGCCATCACTCGTGGGAGAGGTGTGGAGGGACACAAGAGTGCACACCCTGCATGGGGCTGCAGTCCCACAGATCAGACACAGCCTTGGGCACAGCCGTTCAACCGCCACGAGCCCCAGCTTCCCCCCCTGCTACACAACAGTTATAACACACCGTGGCACGTGGGCCGGGCTCCTTGAAGGAGCAGTGCAATGTGTGAAGTCTGTCTAAATGCGGTGTTCATAGTTAAATACTCAGACAGCACTGCCCTAAGCCAAAAATGTATGGGCAGAGGCACAAGGAAATAGGATTCCCACAATCCACAAATTATAATACGTGTTTTCCTTTTAACTCCAGCTACAGATGCTGCCAGTTATCTGGAATTAATTTGGGTGGTTAATTGCCCTGCGGTATCTACCTCGAGCTCCCTGAATAACGCAGACCCTGCAGCCACTCAGTTCCCTTCCCACCTGTAAACTCCAAGGCAGCCTCTGACGGAAACTCAGCCGGAAAACGTCAGCCTTGGACCTCTTGGGTTTGGTCAGTTGTGCCCAACAGGCAGCCATTGCTGCATCTCCTCACCTAAAATTCCCTTCACATGTCAACAAAAATGTGATTTCCTTTCCAGCCCTGTAAGAGCCCCACTGCCACATGCAGTGTGTGATCAGCGGTGGCCAGCACGGGGTGACACTAGCTCTAAAAGCAAGCAATGCTCCTGGGGTTGTCACCCCAGGCCCCTCCTGCCAAGGCACTGCCATAGGTGCTCTGCAGCAATCTCACACCACAGCGTGTGCTGCAGATCCTCTGCAGCAGGCAGCACTGGGAAAGCCGGGGCTGGCATTGCCCAGGCAGGGGAGCAAGGTCCTGGCAAACAGGAGCCTGGGTTTCCTTGCCTGACTCTGCCATGGACTTGGTGTGACATTTAGTGCAGGTCAGAGCAACTCCCAGCGCTCCCTTTGCACAGGAATAAGCAGGAAGAAACAACACTGCTTCCTTTCCAATTTTTTCCAGACTGTTTTGCGAGCATCCCTGAAAGCTGAAGGTTTCATTGCCAGCAGCTGGCAGTGCAGGCACGAGCGCACAGCGCCAAGGAGCCAGAAAGCTCTGCACAGACAGACTGGGCCTCTCTGTTTGCTAAGCCACGTGCCCCAGGTTGCTCCGAGGTACAAGCAGCAGCTCACTCTGCTCCCTGGGCTGCTCCGAGCTGCCCCTGGCCTCCAAGGCCCCAGGCACCCACCCAGGTGACAGAGAGCCAGGGATCTGGCCGAAAACCTTGGGCAGTGCTAGCCAGAGCTCTACTAGTGCATCCCTGTGCGTGAACCACCGGCTCGGCTGCCCCCGCGGCCACGTCAGGACAGTCAGAGCCTTCCTGTTCCTCCATGAAGGTTGTCCTCCCCCATGGGCAGCCGGCAAGCCCCGGGAAAGGCCGGCAGGACATAGCGAGGCCTCATCCTGCATCAGGCCTTGCAGTCTGTCCCACTGAGCTGGAAGGGGCCCCTGCCACCAGCTGGGGTGGGGGTGCCGGGATCGCTGCGGAGGGTGTGCTGAGGAAATCGCCGTTCCCTCTTATGGCAGCTGGAGGTGACTGAGCTGCTCAGTGCCACGGGAAATCAGATTCATTGAATCTGAGAGTTGGTAACTTTGGTAGCAAATACTGCATTTATGGACAAACAACTTTGGGAGCTAGGGGAAAACCACTCTCTGCCTCTAAGGAAAAGGCTTACTTTGTAGTAAGACCATCAAGAGAGACTCCAAAGATGCAGGGTAAAGTCTTCCTGCTACCAACAGTTTTCTGTACGGATCTAAATGATTTGCTTAATCTGTTCTGCATTTCAGCTCCAAACTGAGGTTCTTTTCTCTGTACAGCACTATAGCAGCTCAAAAATAGCAGGAAAATGCACAATTTTGGTATGTACAAGAAGTGTCTGAATCCTATTTACCTTAACTATTGCGCTGTCTCCCCGAGGAAATCACAAAGCTACAGTCTGTAGAGCACTACAGTAATGAGAGCCACAGAAATACCATTGGAAACAGAAAGGTTAGGTTATTTAATATGAACCACACATGCTACTCGGAGCTTTCCGAGTAATCCAGCTTCTGCATGTCCTCGCTGCATTACAAAAACGATGCATCATCTCCCCTTTTCTTGGCTTTGTTAAGGGGAATGCATCTCCCCCGAGACCACAGTTGCTTCAAATGCTCTCTGCTCTGTTTGTATTTGATTTTACCCAGTAGTTTCAAGCAATTCTGATACTGAATGACTGTTGATCTAGGGCTGTACCTTGTTTGACATCTGCTTCGAAGGAGTTGTGTGCAGGTCTGTTTGAATAACTTTATATAGGGCACATAGACTTTTCAGTTAAAGGCTTTATAATGATCCAGTCAATACAGTGTTTATCTTCACAGACAAAAGCACGTGACCACAATGGCTTTCATATTTATGGACCCGGTTTAAAGCTGATGTATATCTTTCCTCTGCCTTTTATGAGCTTTGGCGTAGGCTGTGAGACCAGATTCTGCCCTCAGCTGAATGAATGCGGCGCCACAGGTTTTACCCCATGCAAAAGAAAGCAGAACTAGGGTCTCTCTTTCTCCAGCCCAACCCTCCATCTTGCTCACAGCCGTGTACTTGATGTGGTCACTGCCTGGCAAGGAAGATGGTCGCTAGTCCTCCCTGAAGTCTAAGTTACAATAGACTTTGGAGTGCATGTGCAAATCCCCATCCTCTCGGTGAAGGACTGGAGCAAATCCACGCAGTTGTGTGAGCCAGCTCATCTGGGCTGATGCTGACTGCTGACAGGGCCAGTCTGGGCTCCAGTCTTGAGTCTGACACTGGTGCCCTGGGTGACCTCTGGTAAATAGGAATAGGGGACATCAGCGACAAGCTCAGCATGTGTCAGGTCCTTCCCTTATCTGCTCTCTGCCTCAATTTCCTCATCACAAACTGACCGTCCCACTTCCCACTGCACCACTGCTGGGAGGCTGCCTCCTCCAAGGGCTGCAAAGCTTTTTGCAGCTCTGGAGCCATCACTGCTGTGGCAGCACCAGGTCTTGCGCTGCAGAAGAGCATCACTGGGGTAAGAGTAGACTTCTCACCTCCCTGCTGGCAGTGTGCCTTAAACTAGTTCACACAGCACAAATGGCAGGCTCCAACCTACCTGAAAGGGCAAGGACCCTGCACCACATGGAGGCAGCTGCCCAGAAGAGGACCTCTGGCCCCTCCGCCATGGGCCCAGCGCAGTCTGAGGCCAGTGTGGCACTGAAAACTTGATAACCTGCCATGCCCTACCTAAACCGAGTCGGTGGGGTTTTTCCTTGCCTGGTGGAAATACACCCAGAAAGCACCATTGCTGGCCACACGCCTAGCAGTCCTGGCATCCAGAGATCAGAAGGAAGGGGCTGCACTGCTTTTTCTCTCTGGGCAGAGAAGAGGGGGGAACATTAGTGTCCTTCACTTTGAGTGCACAGAGACCCACTACATAAGCAAGGTAAAATGATGTCTTCTTTCTTTGCTGTCACAAGGACAGAGACACCATTCTGTCTGCATGGTGGTGGAGGGTGGGGGACAGGAGAGGTATGCAAAACAGACAGATGGCTACACAGCCAGCCCGGTTATTACTGGAATAAATTGGGTAAATCACAGGCTAAGCAGTTGCTCTCCCTGTGGTAGAAGAGGATCTGACACCATGATTGAAAATTAGCAGCATCTCAGAGGCAATCATGGCAGGGAAGCTTGCTGTGCTGGGAAGCTCCATTGAACTGGGTATTGCACTTGGACTATGTTATTATTGCACTTTAAACCACAAGAACAAAATGTTTGGGACATGCTAATGACACCAGGAGAAACAGAAGCATTCTGATTTGGTAGTAATTGTTGTAATTATTTTCTACCAGAGCAGACACGAATATAATATAATTGGTCTGATTATTTATCAGCATTGAACACAAGAAAGAAAACAATGCCAGTAAATAGCAGTGGGTTTATTTTGGGGAACTGTTTAAAGCTAGAAAAGGACAAAACATCTCTCTTCAAAACAGGGCTTGTAAACACTCTCCACTGAAGACCTAACAAAGGCTTTCAGGATTCAAAACAGCTTTATATAACCAAGGGTTTGTCCTACTGTATTTGGTTTGGTGGCACTGCTTAAATCCAGGTTTGCTGAGCAGTCTTATGTCGAGCAAGACCCTTCCTGACATCTTTGCCAAATGTTACCTGTTTGCCACGAAATTGTCTGGAGTGGATGACTCTCGGTATCCTTTTCATAAAAAATTGTCAAAGATGCTTCAGCCATTTCTAAAAGTGGGACATAGTTTTGTCTACATTAATACTTTCTTATCACTGAGACTGAAGACTGAAACAAGGCGGCCAAGGAAGGAAACCAGGAGGAGAACATTTGTGAGGAGAAAGAAATTGCACCAAGACCCCAGTGTTGAAGCCTTTGAGCTGGTTCAGTGCAGTTTCTTAGAGGAACCTGAAACCAGGAGAGATGGGGAAGACTGGACAAAGATATGGTTCAGATGGAGGAGAGACATTCAAGGAGGCCAGGGAAAAAGAGGAATAGGCCCAGGTGGACAAAACAGGAGAGCTGTGGGGGGACAAGGACAGTTCTCACACAGCCAGGGATGCAAGACAGGGCACCAAAGTCTCACTGTCCCTCAGTGGCCAGCAAATACCTCTGAGACCCACTGGTTTAGCATGCCAGCATCCTCCAAGGCTACTCTACACAGAGGCCAAAAACCTGCAGGTGGTCTCGGCTAGCCCATTTCAGGGTATCTGCAGTACATATCAGAGTGAGAAGAGTGAAGTGCCCAGGGGACCATTCTGTAGAAAGCAAATTTTCTCCTGCTGCAGATGACTACTTTTCTTGTAAAAGGGGCTTTGTTGTCTCTGTCTCTCCACTTGGCACCCAGCTTTCATGGCACTTTCGGTTCCTCCACTCGTTTGACCTTGGAGCTACTATGCTGTGAACGCGTCAGGAGGGAACATGCGATCAATACTGGCCAACCCACTAACAGACCGAGCTATTATTACAGCAGGCAATGATGTGAGCAGCCACAAAAAGGAAAACAGATTTTTGGGCTCCTCATATGTCCAGAGCTATCTGCACATCCTGTCCCGGGTTAACTGAAAACATGTGGTCAAGTGTTGTGGGGCTGGCTTGCAGCTACAGCATCAGCTAGCTCTCGAAGTGTATCAATTCTCTATTTCCTTATTGCCTTTCTTGAATAAGCCTACTAAAATCTAGCTCAGGAAATGGTGAGATACCAACATGCCTAAACTTATGCCTTCATGTCACTGAGGCTACTACTCCTCCTGTGGAGCTTTGTTGTTTTGGCTGCCTCCTCTCTCTGGCTCTCTCATTGCAGCATGGGGGTTACCAAGCACCAGAGGACACTTATCCTTGCTTTTCTGAGTTGTTCCTACACCCCTAAAACATATTGCATATATAATATATATATATATAGTAAAGCTGAGACTGTGCTCAAACCAGACTCACTTTGTTCCTATGTCACATGGACACTAGCCTGCCCTCTCATACGGGTCTGACCCACTAAGATGAGAATATCTGGGAAACTTGGAGCCTGAGGCATCCCCTTGCAAGTGGCCTCAGCAGCTGTGGATGCTCAGTGTGGGTGGTTCAGCCAAGCCTGGCCCCTCAGCTGTACCATTAGCTGCTGTGGTGAGGGACATGACTGAAGTAAGGCAGCTGTGATAGCCGGGGCTCCTCCTAGAAGGGCCTCAGTATCTCCCACACTGAGGACCCGCAGGATCTGTAGGCTGCCCCTATGCAGCTATGTGGGTAGATCAGCAAGAGGCCCAGGCTATGCCCTGACGCCAGCAGTTCAGTAGCCCCACCAGGATGTCCCCAGCCTCACCAACAAAGGTGTGAGGTTCAAGTGACTACCAAGGCCTCATACCACCTTCTAGGAGGGGAATGAGGATTTTGTCCCTGGCCTCCATGGAAGCAGGACTGGACTTTATCCAGACCATTCATTGTCAACCCAAGACACCCGAGAAAACAAAATACAGTTAAACTACTTTTATTTAATAACACAGAGTGCACTTTATAAGAAATCAGAGTGGCCATACTTTCTCAGAGCCACTAGACCTTGTTGGAGGCACTAGCCCACCTCAAACCCTGGCAGGAGCGGACACTGCCCCAGAGGAGGGTGAGACAGGACAGGCATACAGTGACCTTCACCAGAAAACCCTCCCACCTTACACTTTCCACAGCCAGAGGTGGCATTTGTGTGTGCAGTGTTTCTTGGGGGATGTTTTTCTTTCTTCTTTTTCATGCTTGTATCTGTGTAAATATTTAGCAGCCACAGCGTCCTGTGGCACAGGGTTCCCCAGTGCAACCCTGTGCTCCGTGGAGAACTGCCTCCGGTTGTTTGCTTTGAACCTGCCACCTGCTAGTTTTATTTGATGTCCCTGAATTTCTCATCTGAGGAGGAACAGTGTACAATCACTGTCCATTTTGTAATGAAGGAGCTTTGTTTGGAGTCACTGTTGTCCAGGTGCCTGCTTCTTTTTAATTCAATGGTGAAAGCTCCCAAATACTTCAAGGACACAGGTCAGGTATTCATAATTTTTTTCTTCACTTTTCCTAAACATTACTGGCATGACATGTTGCAAAAGTCTGCTAGTTGTTACCCCAAATGGTTCAGACTGCAGAAATAGCAGAGAAATGCTTCTTCCCACTCTTGCTTTCACATATATAACCTATATGCACATCCTCCATGTGTCACTAGCTGCACACACCTGCAAATGCACCTCAACACACAGCTTCATTCACACATCTCACCCGGGGTGACAATCTTGGCCTTAGAAGCACTTCTGATTTTGCCTGTTTTCCTAGCTTATCTGGCAGGTAGGCAGATAGGTCAACATTCAGCTCTCAGTTGGAAACAGGGTGATAGGTGTGTTTTCTATGCATCATCATGTTTTCTAGCACGCAGATGGTGAGTGTCCTGCAGATAGACTTCACATCCAGCCTCTTCAAAGACCCAGGTAGGCACAGGGCACCCTACTTGTGGGCAATTGTAGAAGCACAGAGATTTCCACACAGTCAAATGAAACATGCATATACATATATGTGTGTGTGTGAGTGTGTGGGTACATATATACATACATATGAGAAAATGTTTGAACAATGCAAGAAGAACTGATCTTGTACTCTCCCCTAGAAAGGACTCGAGGTTCAGGGTATCCATATAACCACCCATTTTGCCATTTCTCTGGACTGAGTTCTCCTCTCTCATTTTTTATATGGTAACAGTACTAACCCAGTTAATTTACTTTAATTGAAGGACAGTATTAACATAAACAGGCCCACCTAAATCAAGAGAAGCCGTGGCCAAGTTCTTCAAACAACCGCCTGTCCCCATTCACTTTCCTGCAGTTGGTTAACTCAGATGAGTTCAGAGCTTCTGCGCTGCACCTTGGCACAACAGTCCTGCTTTCTTTGCAGGGTTTGTTTTCTGCTCTGAAGGGAAACACCTGCATATCTCCAGTGAGATTGGCTGAGAACAGAGAAAGATCTCAGCTTAGAAGTTACAGGCTCCCCCTCCAGCCGAGTCATAACCCAAACCTGGTGGGAGGACTCACCCTGGAGCCAGGAGTTCCAGCAACTCAGAGGTCCTGAAAGACCTACACTGAACTGACCATGCTCACAGTGCTATGCTCACATCCCAGTCCTCACCCCTGCCCATGCCAGCCATGGAGGGAGTGTTTGCATAAGGTATCTTGGAAGCCACAGAGGCAAAAGGCACTGTACAAATGTACAGGAAGCAAAGGGGCACAGTGGCCAGAGCAATGAGTGGCCTTCAGAAGATCACAGCTCTGGTTTCACTGGTTTCCTGAATAGTCTTTGGCAAATCCTTTCCCCATGCCTGAGCTGGGCATCCAGACAAGGCTGATGTCCTTAACCTCCTCTGTAAGGTACACTGGTAACTACAGCTAAAGACTACTACATAAGATCTTAGTGTATACCACTAGCCTGTTTTCTTTTAGCTTCAGAGTTGTCACTATCAAGGCTTATCACCATGTTTTACTGCAAGAACTGCTGTGTTTTGTAGTTAACTCAGAGGCTCAGCATGCAAGGAGACATGAAGGAACATAAATCTGATTTAACCCAAGCACATGCCAGGGGCCTAGACTAAGCTCTAGGAGCATTAAAAATAGCCCTTTGCCCTGCCAGCTCACTCAGGCCAATTAGCCTGACAGCACACTGCAGAGCTTTCTGCTGGCTTTCTGCTGGCTTTCTGCTGCTATGCCTGTGGTACTCTGGTTTCAGCAGGACAGGTGTCTATATATACAATGTGGTTGATAAAAGGTCAACACATCCTGTTCTATATATGTATATACTTATAAACACATTTGATCTGCCATAAGTCTACAGATGATCAGCGCTGCAGGCCACAGTGGCCACCATGTTTTTCAACCATATCTAGGGCCCTAAACCTGGATGTACTGAGTAATCAGGCCGTTTTGGAAGAAACATCACTGAGAAAGGCAATTCTGCATGGGAGATACGAGTGCAGAGAACTTGCTGGGAGCCAGCAAGTGCACCTTACAACCCTTGGAAAGCAGGCCAAGGCCAATTAACAACAAGCTGCAGTTGACAGGAAGGAGAGGATTTCAAGATAAGAGGGATGGCAAGAAGCCTAGGGGAGATGGGAACTAGGAGGGAAGAGCAGAAAAGGCCTCCTAGGAATGAGCTTAAGTGGGACTGCAGGGAATTAAAGCTGGTATTTCTGGGGAGCCTTGGAAAAGAGGCCAGGTCTTTAGGTAACAGTCTTTTGAGATGCTGGTTAAGATAAAAAGCTGGGAATATGGGGAAGAGAGAAATTAGCCTAAGGAGAGAGCGAGGAGAAGGGAATGCAGACTACAAGCACCTGAGATGGGTTTTTTAGAGCAAGATCCAGAGGAAGGGGTGAGCTACTGGCCACTGAGGAGAGCAGTATGAGGGCTCTATTCCTAAGGAAAAGGATTACTGAGAAACTGCTGAAAGAGGTGTAAGACTTATTAAAACTGTGAAACAAAGACCAGCTGTGTGGTCACCTGCCCTTTTGTCTGGAGAACTGAGACCTCCAGCAGGTCACATTCAACCCCCATGCAATAGGCAGGTCACTTAAAAAGCTGAAGAAGCTTCTGGGGGGCTGCACCAGTGAAGGCCAATATACTGTACCAGGTCCAGCCTCAAAGGGAGCAGCTGCAGAGTGAGCTCCTCTTACATGCAAAGAACCTGGCATTCATTTTAGAAAAGCTTCTGATAGTTTACTTTTAAAGCCAGTCTCTTGCAGGCATAGCTTGTGATTTTGGAGTGCTTGGGATTGGCAGTGCCCTGTCATAACTTGCCACACTCCATGCCCTCCTATGCCCCACCCACCAACACCACAAAGATGACAAATGCATGAGACTCACCAGAAGTGTGAATATAGCAGCTGTTACACTTTATTTCATTATTTTTATTTTTCCTTCTGATTGAAAAAGAAAAGACAGAGAGAAAAGTTACAAAAGTACTAGAAGGCAACGATATTGGCAGGACATCTCTGTTCCCTGCTCCCACCTCCTGGGCCCCCTCTGTCCAGGGGAAGGCAGCCTGCAGCACCTGTAGGCTGGTAGTAACATGTGTCCTAGGCCAAGCACCTCTGCAGCTCCCGTTTCAGCAGCACTGAGTGAAGTCTGGGAGCACTGGCAAGAGGCAGGGAGCTGTCACTCCAGCCGTCTGCACGTGAAACATGCCTCTCAGAAGATGGGTACCAGACTACAGCTGTCCCTCCTCTTGAGCACAGAGGTTTGGTCCAAGGAAGTAACAGTTCCTGTCCTGCAATGGTCAGTTTGATCTGGCAGCAGTTAAAAAGCTGAGCTGTGTCATCAAAATGAGATAAGCAGAATCTCTACAGGGGTGGGAGGAAACAAGAAAGGAATCAGCCTTGTTTTGGAGGAAGTGAATTCTGCAGGGACTCACAAAGGCTTTGCCAGAGGCACCTCACCAACAAACCAAAGCAGTCCCCTTGGAGGCAGTGCTGGTGCAGGGTGTGGCACAGCTGTGAAGGTCTTTAGCCAAAGGGCAGGCAGAGTCAGGGCAGCATCAGGACATGCGTCCCCTCACCACCTTGCCCAACTGCTCTGCCTGCCTGAGTGAGAAGCAGTTGGGGAGGGAGGAAGGCAGGGGTGGGGAATTTGGGTTCTCAGGCCTATAAGGCCTTTGGGCTTTTCCCCAAGAGTCTCAGTGAAGGGCCCAGAAAGTACCAGATGCAATGCTGGATCACTGTGTGGCCCTCCTACTGGGAGCTGGACTGACTGTTGGTCTCATCCAAAGAGTGGCATCAAAGACCTCCACACTGGAGCATATTTAAAAATAAAATTGATTTCTATTACTCACAGTTGCTCCTCTTGATCCAGACAAGGAGTAAACTACTTGCTCTCCCTTGAGCCCAGCCAGATACAGGCTCAAGGTGGGGAATGCCTAGAAGAAGAGGTTACTCTCTTCACCAGAGGCTGGCAACAAGGACTGATCAGGTGCAGCAGGGGGAAATGCCTTGTTCCTCTGCCTCACCAAGAGAGCTGAGAGCTTCTCCCATTAGCTGCTGCCTTGTAGCACAAAGCATGCAAGGCCAGAACCCAATCAAATTCCAGTGGCAATGAGGCCTAGCACGGTCCTAATTGCCTTAGGACTGTGTCTACAGAAAGGAAGTGGCTCACAGCATCCTCCAAATCTTCCTCCTGTTTCTTTTACCAACAGATGGCTACAAGTCAGCTACAAGTCAGAGATCCCATTCTCCCACTTCATGCTACATCTGGGTATACTTGCTCCACTGGGGGCCGATCTGAATTTAATAGCCAGTATAACAGGAGGCTAGAAGGCCTGCCAGATACATTTGATTTAGTTGAGTCTGGTGATGCCAGCTACAAACAGCATCACTTATGGGCAGCAGGGTATAAGGATAATGCTATGGACAAATATTCCATATCCTAGAACAGAGACAGCCTCAACAGAGATGAGATCCAAGAGCACACAATCACCCCCAAGTCCTTTTCTCTGACAGTGCCATGAGAAGACAGAAGGTGGGTGCCAAGTTTCCTTGGATGGCTGAACATAATCCTTCATTTGCTTGTGCCTCTCATTTCAATCCATTTTCAGATGAGATCAATGAGTTGTCAGCACACCAACTGGGACATGCACCTACAGATTTGCCAGTTACCCCCTCCACCTCCATCTCCCAGAGTCTTCCACTCAGGAGAGCTTAAAGTGAATGCAATTTTAACAATGTGAAAGAGGAGCCGTCCTTGCTTTGCAGGCTGCCCTGTCTAACATCTGTCTCCAATCCTGAGATCATTTCTGAGTAGGAGAAGGGTTTGGTCTATAGCAAACCATTGTAGGGCACTGTAGGCTCCTGGAAAACCAACTGGACTTGCTTTCACAACCTGACTCCTCATCACTGCTGCCATGTAGGCCATGATAGTCACCAAACCTCTCAGGGATATCTTCAACTACCACATCCAACATGTTTGACACTGCCCTGATGGCCACCTGTGTGGTTTGTGAACTTGACTGGCTCATTTTGCCCTGAAAGACAAATCTCTCCATTTGCCACCACACTGATGTGGTGATGGTATGAAACCAGGCACTGCTGCAGAGCCATCTGCTTCCTGCTGCCAGAGAGGTTGTATTGCAAAGACATGCCACTGTCCCCTTCTCCCCCCACCCATCCCCTTGGGCATCACCCCCTCCCCTTCTCCCTGCCAGGCAGGCAGTTGGTTGACAGTTCCTGAGGTTTTTGGAGAAACTCCTTCAGTAGGCACATGACGGTTCTTCCACTGGAGCTATCGGGCTCAGCGGCTTCAAGGTGCTGAGGGAACGGAAGGCAAAGATGGATGGATCATACACAAAGTGGGGTGGCGGGCGGCCTCCGTTGATGCTCTGCAGGGGAATACAAAGAGGGATGAAGTCAGTGCTCACGTAAGCTGCCAGCAGTGAAGTTCTTGCTTCAAAGTCCTGACACCCCACTCTCTGGTACAGTCACACCTCCTTGAATGTGTGGTCATCCACACATCCATTTGGTACTTGCAGCAATGACACTAGCATAAGCAATTAAGTGCTTTCCTCATTGCCTCGTTCCTACTCTTCTCAAGAAAAGCATATCACCCCCTTCAAGACTGAGGTCCCTGGGACCTACATGACCAGGACCCATGGCTGCCTGTAGCCACTCACGTATGTAAAATGGGGTGAGGATATACAGTGATCCATTTGGAGTCCCAGAGCCAGAACAGCATAGCTGCCAGAAGGTATCACATGGATGAGCTAAATTCACATTCATTTGGCCTTAAAGTAAGATCTACTACACTTTAAGTAGGGAGACAAACTAGGCTACCTCTGAAGACTCATTCTTCAGTCCTATGTTTTGACAACTGTCTAATATGGATTTACAAATCACCCTTTCTCAATCTATAAAGTCCTAGACACACTGAAACTCTCCAGAATTTTGGCTGCAGTCTCCAGTTTGGGCTTCATCACTGCTTCTTCTCCTATTTTATCTATTGCGTCTCCTCATCTGGTTTTATTTTCCCTCTAACAAATTGTATTTTCTGCTTAAATTCTCTCATTTCTAATCCACTTACAGTCTCTCTGCTCTTTCTACACTGTAATGCACAACCAGAATTTTCTCTCTTGAAGTCACTTCACATCCAGAAGCGTCTGACTGGCTTTTTGGGGAAGCTCCTCATTTAGCAAGCTTGATTTTCAGGAGCTCTGGAGCTCTTCCAGCTCCTGTGAAAATCAGCCAAAGGGCCAGAGGCTTGACACTTTTGGAAATCATGCCTTCCCTAGGTTTAGGTCTAGGCTAGAAGGAGACACCCAAGCCAGCCTTCTTTCTCACGCTGGAGTTGCCATCCAGGCCTCTTGCAAGGGAACTTCCCTGAATGAGGATGGTTTACAAATAAAGGAAAAATAAATGAAGAGAGAATCCCAGAACAGTCCTGGCTGCAAGATGGGTACACACACGTGGGACCTACAACAGCTGATGTTATCTGCAGAGCTCTGGGATAACCTGTGATATGTTATAGCCAACACATTCCCAAAACAGTGAGAAACGGCTCAGATATGCTTGGCGCCCACCTGAAGGCCTCACAGTCTGGTTTGTACCATGGTCTCCAAAGATCACTCTCTCCCCTTCCTCTTCCCTGTCCCCAGAGCATGGTCAGACCAAATCCAGAGTGAGGAGGCCAGAAATACCCATGTACCCATGTCATGACAGGTTAGAAATGCTATTCTCCGCTAGGCCGCGCTGGGATCTATGGATCCACTGGGACAGGAATTACAATGCCAAAGAAGCAATTACACCCCATTACATAGGAAATGTTTTTCATTTACTTCTTGGAGACTTTATTTTCTTTTTTGCCTTTGGAAAACAGAAACACCAGCAGGGTGGATGCTTCACGAACATGTTCTGGCCAGGAGAGGAAGTCCCATTGGTCTCCTGGCCAGCAGAGTACTTTATCATGCTCCTGCACAGACCATCTCAGAGTTCACACCCCAGAGATAGGTGCGAGCTACCAAATGCCACATGCTGGAGAGTTCAGCGGCTCAGAAATGCATTTAAATGCTCCATACCCTCATATTGTTCCCATCTCTGCCAGGAAGGGCTTTACCATTGTTTTTATGGAGGATGGGAAAGGCTGAGTGAAAGGGAAGCTGAGCTGCTCTCCTTTAGCCCTGGGCTTTGCTGTTAGATGTCTCCCTGCTTCCTCTTCTAGACCTTTCCTAGGAACATCCCTGGTGTCCCATGCCCAGACTGCACAAAGGGACCTTTTCGCAAAGAATTATCAACTCTACTGTCTCCTCTAAGAAAGATAATCATTTTGACACTTCAAGGTCAGATCTAACATATAGTTGCAACCACATATCAGCCTTTTGATGCCACTTGCCCCTACTCTGGCTGGATTTTAACTTATCACAGGACAGGCACACACAAGTTTTCCCAGCAAGCTGCCCAAATGGTCAGGCTCACCCAGTCATGCCAAATTAGAGAGAACTAAGAAAGTGTCAAAGCCAGGTCCCAGATGCTGCAGCAGAATCTGGTAGCTTGTACCTCTGGGATCCTGGTCATGGTTTGGCCCCACAGAACAACTTTCCTTTTAAAAAGGGCCTCTTTAAAAGTCAGTGTGGGCAGAGCATTGCTGCCTAGTTGATCTTTCCTCTTCAAATTAAGATGGGCACTTCAGAATGGAAAATGCCAACATGATGCTTGGCATCAGCTGTGCCTAGAGTTTCGGCCAGCAAATCATGCCCTGCTACATCCCCCTGACACCTTGGCCAGCAGCGTAAGAAACAAGAGAGGCAGATTTAAGGGCCTTTACTCAATAGCCACCTGCTGTGGGGTTATATATGGTGTGCGCTCTGGCAAGCCTCAGAGCTGGAGGGTAACATAGCAACCCCTATTCAAAGCTAAGGGGCAGAATAAATCAGCACATTTGTCCTTCTCCAGAACAGAGAAGGTTCCCTGTCAGTGCCAAGAGGGAAAGGGAACAAAGAACCTGGCAGTCCCCTCCATTTTGAAATGCCAGATGGGATTAAGGAAGGCAGCTGAATCAGTTGATTTCTGGCAGATGGCAGATGGAGAAGAGGCTGAGGAAAGAAGGGTCCTGAGGAAGGATGAAAGTCATCCACAAAACTCATCAGGCTTTGAGTAGGAAGGAGCCCGGGGGTCACTCTCTGTGCCTTCTGGGGCCAATGTGTGGGGCAGAGTGCCTTCCTAGGGCACTGCAAGGGGAAACAGCACAGAACAAGGGCCAAGGTAAAGGACAGGGACGTGAGAAAACACAGGAGGATGGAGAGATTCACAGGCAGTTGGACAGCTGCAAGTACTGCTTCACGCTGCACCTGATCCTATCTCCTCATTGTGGCAACCCCCAGGTAACAGCAAGACAATGGCTTTCAACAGCCCAACCACCACAATAACAGGTGAGGGCACAAAAGCAGCCCTATGTCTAACTACAGGTATAGGAGAGGCAGTAACACAGCTGCCCTTGCGAGAACAGCCTGACTGATCTGCAACCAATAATACCTTGAGGGGTCTGCCTTATACCTATTCCAAGACTGTCAGGACAGCACCTCTACTAGGGGCCTTGCTGGAGGGAAGAAAGAGCCCCAGAACACCAGCACCAAATCACTTGACTCTCTTCTTGCAGAAATACATGTTTTCTTTGGAGCACATATCCTGCTCTAGGGATGACCAACCCTGATCTGGCTTAGTCCATGACACCATTTGGGATCACAGCATGTGGCGGTCTGGCTCTGATGAGTAGTGCAAGGCAAAGCTCTGTGGATTTGTTCCCAGAAAGATGAGAGCTAGGGAAGGCTGCCAGAGAGGCGAACACATTCCTCCCATCCTGTTGCTCGGGCCAACTGCCTCTCTATAGTTAGGGAAAGTGTCCTAGCCAGCCTGTCCTTCCCCTTGGGCACTAAGGAGCAGCCTGCGATGCTGGGGACATCAGTTTTACTAAGGAAGGCTGTTTGCGTTGCTCCTGCCACAGCAGGCCTCTGGAGAGCTTTCCACAAACCTGCTTGACGGCCCCTGCTGAGCAACCCCGGGTCAGCTCCTGCAGAGGCTCCTCAGAGAGCAAACACTCCACACTTGACATTAAAGGCCAATGTGTTCACTCTAATGGCATTCAGGCAGCTGGGTAACTTGCACAAAATGGAGCCTAATATGGGGCCTGTGCTAATAGCAATCATTAACCAGAGCCCTCAATTTGTTAAGCAATGTATTTACACAGCTGGAGAATGGCCTGAGATACAATCACTTGGCTGCTGGCAGGAGGGCACACATGCTTAGATGTGTGCTCCATCAAACACACTCATGTTCACTTGCACATGCTTCTGTGCACATGCTTATCTGTTCTTACAAGCCTCGTTCTTCCTGGTACACAAATACTTCCCTGGTTACTTGTTACACACTCCTCCATGCACTTGCCAACCACATTCTGACTTCAAAATTACAAGGAGAGCAGTCCCTGCTCATATGAATCCTGTCCACTCACACCATAACTCAAGCCAAGTGGGGCCTTGGATGGGACTGAGCTCTACCAGTATACAGAGGACAGTTGAAGGGAGCACAGATCATCACTTGCTTATACAACTGCCCTGAGCAGGAAGCTAGTTTCAGTACCTGCGGACACTCAGATTACTTCATTGCACACTCCATTTGAGTTCAGTTAACTCCAAAGAGAGCTAATTTGTGTTACCCACATTTCAGGTAACTATGCACAGACAGCCTCAGTCACGGATGCTTGTCAGCATACACACAGGCACGCACACATTCCCTTCTTCATATATGCACTCCCACATGTACATTCTTGCAAATCTGTACTGTAGTCACCAACTGTATTATCACCATTAAATACAGGTGGCAAACAAGCAGCCAGGTTTGAAACATATCTGAAACACATTAACGAAGATGGTACAGATGGTGACTGGATCCAGTTGCCCCAAAGAAAAACATAGAGGTTAAATAATACAGAAGAAAAGCAGAGCTTAAATCATATTAGCAACTCTCAGACAACAGAAGAATGGGCAACTGCCCCATAAATCCATTTGTAACATAACAGTACATTTCAGCAAGGAAAAAGTACATAGAAAGAAGATAAGCAGGTAAGGAGTAAATTTACTAATATAAACCCACATTTGTTCTTAAATACCCCTCCCTTACCCCTGTGAAGTCTGGGAAAATACCCAAAATGCAGATTGTGAAATAACTTAATTTTGGACTCATGACTCCACAGAAACACGTTTCTCTTCTTTGGGTGAAGAGAAGGCAAGCACAACTCCAAGCATGCTTTCAGTTGTGGGAAAGCCAGTCCCCAAAGGAGGGGGGAAAATGAAGTTACCTAACACAACAATGTGCTAGAAGGGAATGGTGTGTTAAGGGTGACACGAAACCAAGCTCTGCTTAATGCTCTTTGGTCTTTTTTCATAAGAGGGAGGGCGTCAGCTCTAGTATCCTGGCATGATTCAAAATCGGATCAGTTTGTGCACCCTGTCAACCCATTTCCTACACAGGGCCAATCCAACACAGGAGTCCCTCCTTTTCTACCCTTGGGCCTATGCAGTTAGGAAACGCTGCTGAGCTCTGTTGAAAGGCTGCTGCCTTCCAGTGGTGGATGTCTCTCAGTGGTGGGTGAGTGATTCCTTTGCAGTCTGTAGACACTCTTGTTAAAGTCCTCTGGGATGAAAGGCACCATGTAATTGCAAGTTGTAAAGGCACATCCGATTCCCACCACCTCCCTGTGTGGAAAGGAATAAATCCCCAGAAGAGCCTTGGCAAAGGCAGATGTCTGCCCGTGATGCTGCCTGTTCGTGAGACGGCTGCCTTGCCTAGGAGTGGACACAGCCAGAGGTAGTGCCATATTCAGGACACATAGAGAATGAAGGCTGTCTGACTGTACAGCAGAGCATTTACAGATACAGCATTTTTAATTCCACTTTGTCCTGCTTCCTTTCACCCCTGCCAGGTAATTAAAAAGAAACTGGTGACACTTCAACGTTGATGTTTGAAACCATCAACTGTGAGCAAGGGAGGAGGACCTCAAGGCCTGCTCTTAGCTACATCTCTAAATCAGAGCATAGTCCTGACCAAGCTACTTCCCTTCATCTGTGCCTCAGTTTCTCCTCTGTAGAAGGGGGGTAAAATATATACACTGCAGTCATGCAGCCAGGATGAATTAATTAACAGCTACGTGTTGCAATCTTCTGATGAGAGGTAATTCCTTTCAATTACAGTCTCGCTTCAGGCAGTTTTAAAGACATAGTCATTGACAAGCAGGACCAGCTCCTCCAGAGGAGCAGCAATTCACATCTCACTGCTTCTTCATTAACTCCAATAGGGCTCTAACTATTTATTCCAGTCACAAACCTGGAGCGGCTCAAAGAATAACTTTTCAAATGCATACCACTCCCCTCTTGAAAGTCTCTCCTTCTCCCTCAGGTTTTTTATATAGCTTAATTTTAGGGAACAGGCAGAAGACAGAGCATGACAGAACTTCATTTTGGGATCACTATTCTTTCTTTTCTTCCAAGGAAAAGAAAGATCAACTCCAAATGCTGTTCTGATGAGGGAGAGCAGAACTTTGCAGTTTGCACTGTTTTTCTGTTTTCTCCATTACCCTTCCCTAAAAGGGTGAGAGAAAGGCCTGTCTTTCTCCACCAACATAAGGCTGCTTAACACCTACTTCCTTCTGTGCAACCATATTGCTAAAACCAGTTCAATAGTCTACAGACACATCACTCTTCCTCTTAAAAAGGAAAAAAAAAAAAACCATCAACATTTGCAAACGTGTGTGCAGAGTTGTCAGATGGCAACTACCAGACCTAGAGAGGTGCCACTGGACAGAAAACACCGAACTTTTTTGGAAGGCACTTCAAAGGGCCTAACAGATGCTTGCTGGTCACTTGCCCAAAAGCAGAAACAGGCCAGCTATGGGTCCCTGCTGGTACCAGCGTAACAAGCCTTTCTTCTTCTCTCTCTCACACATCTTTGAGATGTGTCTTTGAAAAAGCTGACTGCAAGCTTTGATTTTGCTTGCCTGACAATCTGAAGGACAGAGGCTGCATGATGAAAGGGGACAGAAGGGTCATTCAGAGGAGCAGGCTTGTCAGTGTTCAGTGATTAACTTGTGGAACTCACTGCCTCAGAGTCCCAGTGCAAATCACACTCTAAATACCACACAAATATCTTGTGAACATGTGAATGCATCCACACCCCCTGGCTAGTGAGCTGTGCCTCATCCCTACCTTCTCTCCTCCTCTGATCCAATATGGCCTGTGCTTCCCTGCATATGCACACCTGCAGCAGTCCCTGCACAAGCCCCAGGGTTCATGTATGCCTGAGCAGGAGCAGGCGTAGGCGTAAAAGGGAAGCTCCCAGTAAACACAAGCACAGGCACAGCACAATCTGGCCCTTATTCTCTCAACTGCACCTGAGCAGAGTCTTCACAAGTTTTGAACTGTACAAAAACAACATGACCATGTCCTCTGCTTCCTCCTCACCTTCCCATCTCCAACCCTCCCTTGTGCAGCAGGAACATTCTCCCTCCCTCCAGAGGAATCAAAACTGTCTGCCCCTCAGTTCTTCTCCATTCAGGCCAGGAACCCCAAGTCCCAGCGCTCTCACAAAGCTGGTGCGTGGGGCATACTTGGGCATGCGAAGCCTCCAGTTTGTGGGCGGCCAGGGCAACCTGATTCCCTCCAGCCAGACAGGCTGGCATAAAGCAGCACTATGCTTTCAACTTAAAGGGAACGCAAATTAAAACTGCAAAGTGAGTATTAATTATCCTGGCATGAGCAGGCTGCGAACAGATGCTGACACAGTGCACTTGCCTCTGGACAAACCGCTCCAGCCTTGGAAGCCAAGCGCAGGAAGTGGGTGCATTATGGAAGAGGTGTGTGGGAAAAGAGGATTATAGCACTAGGGACTGGAGAGGAAATGGGTGCTAGGTTCTCACAGCCATGTGAACAGAGGGGAGCAGGGAACAACTGCAGTGGCCCTAGATGTGGCAGTAAAAGGATGTGCCTGACCTACCATCTTGGACTTGACATTACTGCCAGAAAACACAGTGGCTCTGCCACTGTGTTGTGACCTTCAGCTGTCTCTTACCCCTCTCTCTCTGCTCCATCACCCAGGCGTGACCCAAAGGCTAATGAATCTCTGGCATCCTCTCTCTGTGGAACTTGCCTTGCCACTCCACAGCCCTTCCTAACCAGTGCTCACTGACCCCTGAACAGCAGCACAGCCAGGCACAGCCACCACGGATGCACAGCGCTGCCCCCAGGGCATCTGGTCATGGGGCTGCACCTCAGTCTTAATCACCGTTCTACTTTGCGCCACTCCCCCCCAATCCCCGCCCGTTCCTAACCAGCCCCGCAACCCCAATCACAGAATCACAGAATCACAGAATCGCTGAGGTTGGAAGGGACCTCTGGAGATCACCTAGTCCAACTCCCCTGCTCAAGCAGGGTCACCTAGAGCACGTTACACAGGATTGCATCCAGGCGCGTTTTGAATATCTCCAGAGAAGGAGACTCCACAACCTCTCTAGGCAACCTGTTCCAGTGCTCTGTCACCCTCACAGTGAAAAAGTTTTTCCTCATGTTCAGATGGAAGTGTCTGTGTTTCAGTTTGTGCCCGTTGCCTCGCGTCCTGTCGCTCGGCACCACTGAAAAGAGTCTGGTCCCATCCTCTCGACACCCTCCCTTCAGATACTTGTACACGTTGATAAGATCTCCTCTCAGCCTTCTCTTCTCCAGGCTAAACAGGCCCAGCTCTCTCAGCCTTTCCTCATAAGAGAGATGCTCCAGTCCCCTAATCATCTTTGTGGCCCTTCGCTGGACTTGCTCCAGTAGTGCCACATCCCTCTTGTACTGGGGAGCCCAGAACTGGACGCAGTACTCCAGATGGGGCCTCACCAGGGCTGAGTAGAGGGGGAGAATCACCTGCCTCGACCTGCTGGCAATACTCTTCCTGATGCACCCCAGGATACCATTGGCCTTCTTGGCCACAAGGGCACATTGCTGCCTCATGGTCAACTTGGTGTCCACCAGCACTCCCAGGTCCTTCTCCGCAGAGCTGCCCTCCAGCAGGTCAACCCCCAACCTGTACTGGTGCAAGGGGTTATTCCTCCCCAGGTGCAGGACCCTGCACTTGCCTTTGTTGAACTTCATGAGGTTCCTCTCCGCCCACCTCTCCAGCCTGTCCAAGTCTCTTTGAATGGCAGCACAGCCCTCTGGCGTATCAGCCACTCCTCCCAGTTTTGTATCGTCAGCAAACTTGCTGAGGGTGCACTCTGTCCCTTCATCCAGGTCATTGATGAAGAAGTTGAACAAGACTGGACCCAGTACTGACCCCTGGGGGACACCGCTAGCTACAGGCCTCCAACTAGACTCTGTGCCACTGATCACAACTCTCTGAGCTCTGCCATTCAGCCAGTTCTCAATCCACCTCACTGTCCACTCATCTAACCCACACTTCCTGAGCTTGTCTATGAGGATGCTATGGGAGACAGTGTCAAAAGCCTTGCTGAAGTCTAGGTAGACAACATCCACTGCTCTCCCCTCATCTACCCAGCCAGTCATTCCATCATAGAAGGCTATCAGGTTGGTTAGGCATGATTTCCCCTTGGTGAAGCCATGCTGACTACTCCTGATCACTTTCTTGTCCTCCACATGCTTGGAAATGGCCTCCAGGATGAGCTGCTCCATCACCTTTCCAGGGATGGAGGTGAGGCTGACTGGCCTGTAGTTCCCTGGGTCCTCCTTCTTGCCCTTTTTGAAGACTGGGGTGACATTGGCTTTCTTCCAGTCCTCAGGCACCTCTCCTGTCCTCCATGACCTTTCAAAGATGATGGAGAGTGGCTTAGCAATAATGTCCACCAGCTCCCTCAGCACTCATGGGTGCATTCCATCAGGGCCCATGGATTTGTGGGTGTCAAGTTTGCTTAAATGATCTCTAACCCACTCCTCCTCCACCAAGGGAAAGTCTTCCTCTCTCCAGACTTTCTCTCTTGCCTCCAGGATCTGGGGCTCCTGAGGGCTGGCCTGAGCAGTAAAGACTGAAGCAAAGAAGGCATTCAGTAACTCTGCCTTCTCTGTATCCTTCGTCACCAGGGCACCCACCCCATTCAGCAAAGGGCCCACATTTTCCCTAGTCTTCCTCTTGCTGCTGATGTATTTGAAGAAGCCCTTCTTGCTGTCCTTGACATCTCTAGCCAGATTTAATTCCAAACGGGCCTTAGCCTTCCTCGTCGCATCCCTGCATACTCTGACAACATTCCTATATTCCTCCCAAGTGGCCTGTCCCCCTTTCCACTTTCTGTAGACTTCCTTCTTCTGGTTGAGTTTTGCCAGGAGCTCCTTGCTCATCCATGCAGGTCTCCTGCCTCCTTTGCTTGACTTCCTACTCATAGGGATGCACCGCTCTTGAGCCTGGAGGAAGTGATGTTTGAATATTAACCAGCTCTCTTGAACACCCCTTCCTTCTAGGGCCCTCACCCATGGGATTCCTCCAAGTAGGTCCCTGAAGAGGCCAAAGTTTGCTCTCCTGAAGTCCAGGGTTGCGATCCTACTTGGTGCCCTGCTGCCTCCTCGCAGGATCCTGAACTCCACCATCTCATGGTCACTGCAGCCAAGGCAGCCCCCAACCTTCACATCTTCCACCAGTCCTTCTTTGTTTGTTAGTACGAGGTCCAGCAGCACACCTCTCCTTGTTGGCTCCTCCACCACCTGTGTCAAGAAGTTGTCACCAATGCTCTGCAGGAACCTCCAGGACTGTTTGTGCCTAGCTGTGTTGTCTTTCCAGCAGATATCGGGGTGGTTGAAGTCCCCCATGAGAACCAGGGCCTGGGATCGTGAGGCTACTTCCAGCTGTCTGCAGAAGGCCTCATCGACTTCCTCATCCTGATCAGGTGGCCTGTAGTAAACACCCACAACAGTGGCACCCATGCTAGCCTGCCCTTTGATCCTTACCCATAAGCTCTCGACTCGCTCTTCATCCACCCCTAGGCACAGCTCCATACATTCCAATTGCTCTCTCACATAAAGAGCAACTCCACCACCTCGCTAGCCTGGCCTGTCTTTCCTAAAAAGCACGTAGCCATCCATGACAGCACTCCAGTCATGCGAGCTATCCCACCATGTCTCTGTAATGGCAATGAGATCATGGCCCTGCGACCGCACACATATCTCTAGTTCTTCCTGTTTGTTCCCCAAGCCGCGTGCATTGGTGTACAGGCATTTCAGAGAGGTGATCGAGCATGCAGGTTTCCCAGGAGGGGTAAAAGAGGGTCCTCCATAGCCACATCCCATGCGCACTTCCCTGGCTGCATTCACCTGTTGGAGGCATCCTGACTTGAGCAGTCTTTTGCCAACTACCCTGGCACTATAACTCTCCCCTTCCCCCATCTTTCCTAGTTTAAAGCCCTCCTTACCATGTTGGCCAACCAGTTGGCAAAGACCCGCGTGCCCCGCCTCGTGAGGTGGATCCCATCTCTTGCCATCAGTTGTCGATCTTCAAACAGGGTCCCATGGTCGTAGAAACCAAAACCCTGTTGCCAACACCAGCGGCGCAGCCAGTCGTTAACCTGGAAAGTCCGTCTCCTCCTCCTCTCATCCATCCCCCTCACTGGCAGGATTGAGGAGAAGATGACCTGGGCTCCCAGACCCTTGACCACCATCCCCAGAGCTCTGAAATCCTGCTTGATGGTCTCCAGTTTGCCCTTGGTGTCATTGGCGCCCACATGGAAGAGCAGCAGTGGGTAATAGTCTGAAGAATGGACGAGCCTAGGCAGTCTTTGCATGACATCTCTCACACGAGCCCCCGGCAGGCCACAAACCTCTCTAGACAAGAGGTCAGGTCGACAGATAGATGCCTCCGTCCCCTGCAGCAGGGAGTCCCCCACAACAATCACCCGCCGCTTTTTCCGGGCGTTCCGGCAGGGCACAGGGTCTGTTGTCCCAGGTACTTCCCTGGCAGCCATGCCCATCTCCTCCTCATCCTGGAGGGCACTAAACCTGTTCTTCAGCTTCAGGTCTTCAGGAGGAGTAGGAGCCTTTCTCCTCCCACGAGCAGTGTATCACACCACAATCACAACACAAGGCAAGGGCAGAGCTGAAAACAGGGTCTTGGAGTTCTAACTCACCACCAGCTGTTTTCTCAGTGCTGTCTGGTTTACAGAGCTCTCAGTCACTCCACAATGGCTATTATGCAAGCACTTATATGATGTAACAGGGGCAAGGGCAAGCATGGCAGGAATTTATGAAAAGCAGGTAGCATTAAATGTTCTTTAATGAAGCCGAAAAAAGAGACATATGGCAGTTCCTCCTCTAGCTGCTATGGACAGGCTGAAGGTTGGCTGGGCTTTGCCATTAAACCCAATAAAAGCAGGGCTAAAAAGAACAGTGTCTAGAGCCAGACATTCGGCTTGGCTGAGAGGAGCACGGGGGGTGCTGATTGCCCCAACAGACAAATACCCATTCATGCCCTGATTTAGCTGAGGACCTGCTTCATTGAGCTCAGCAGAGATGTGCTCATCAACAGGAGACAAAGAGCCAGTATCTTGTCTAGGTTACTGGAGCATTACAATCTCCACGAGAGGACTTTGCCCAGTAAGTAACCCAAGGACACAACTGGGCAGGGAGATGAGGCTCTCTGATTGCCTCCAGGGGCAAGTTTGGGTTTAAGCACTCAGTCACATAGTAAAGACAATCAGGAGGGTTTGACAAACTGTTGGCAAGCTGCAGTTTGGGATCTCTGCTGCCTGAGATGTCAGGGCTGTTGATATGTATGAATACAGATACATCTCAAGAAACATGGTCTGAGGATCAAATTCAAAACCTCAGTTTTGCTCACACTGTCTCACTTTGGGCAAGTCACATTCTTTGCTGGTTTCTCAGTTTAATTCACTTTGAAATTGCAATCATGATATTTATCTGCATCTAGGATGCTATATTCAGCAATGCTTGCAAAGCACTTTGGGAGCCTCTGATGGAAGAGGCAACAGGTGTGTGTGTGTGTACACAGAGTCCTCTGACTTTTTGAATTCTTTGCTCCTTACTCTGCAGTCAGAACCAGAGATTTGCACCAATATTGCTCTGTCACCTACTATGCCTTGCATTTGTGAATAGCTCAGGCCCTTGTCTCAAGCCAGCATATCTCCTGCTCAGCTCCAAGCTGAAAAGGTCCCTTGTTTTAAGAGAAGAAAACCCAGCATGTTTCTGCCCTGGCCTTTTAGGATGCAGACACTAGAGATAAGAAACGGGGAACTCATTCCAGGGATCTGGCCCCTGTCCAAGCAGAGGGTATTCTCATGCACTGATAAGATCAAGGCAAGAGCACAAGAGGTTTATGTTCCGATTTAGAATTCTTATTTTATTTTTACATAGCAGAAAACATCTCTGATCAGGCTTGTTATCAGATCAGCCTTGAAATCCCTACTCCCTCTCTGCCTGCCCCAACATGAGCTCTCAAGATACCCAGGGACTTGCCAGTTGTGTCTTCTACCCACCTACTGCTGCTGAGATAAGCACAGCTCCACCAATCCCATTCAGAGACTCCCTGTAGGAGTATGTGAAGGAAGATCAAAAATAGGGCTAGATGATGGAATAGTAACCCTCATTCCAAGAGAGTCTGGGGAATTAAAGACTTGTGGTATTATTGAAAGATTCTGGAAAATAGGTCTCAGATTCACATTCACAGAGATGGCTTGTGGTGGACTTTTCCACGTAGTCCAGTAGAGTGCTGCATGAAAAATTGCAGCTGACTGTGCCTGGTCCAGGACTGAGGCAGTTATGCCCCATGAGCACATGCTCATACAGTCATTGTCCTTTCAGAGCTAAGAAAGTATCTTCACACAACACCCCACTGCACCACACAGACAGGCTCTGGATGTTAAAATACCTGCACATGTGCATGTGCCCCTCTCATCCACACCTAACACTGGCTTCTACTTACACACACTACACTGGCTGACTCTTTGGGGCACCGGTTACCACATCTGCACACACACATTGCATGCTTCATCACATAACACCCATGCAGGTCCACTCCTATCCCACACCCTGTACTGACATGTGCTACGCTATATGTATCCATTATGCACAAATCCATACTTCATACACGCACTGTCACCTCTGATTTATCTCTGCTTGCTTGCCCACTGGGGCTGATCCTCCTGTTTCTTTATCCTCTACAAACTAGGGGGGGAGGGGGGAAGAGATGGGAGGAGATGTTTTTTTTTCCCCTCACAGAAGGCTGTGACCTCTCACAGTTGCTGCTCCTGAAAATGTTTCAAAGATGATTGAGTCACTGCATATTTAGGAGGTTTATTAATCTCTTTACCTTAATCTGTCTAGGTTCTTAAACTTGTCACATCACTGTCCCACCATCCTGCTTAAGAAGAACTGCTGGGTGAGTGGAAAGGCTGTAGGCTAATACTGCCTGAGCTGGCCCACAGGAAGCTGAAGTACAGGGAACAATGACAGGGTGGCATCTTAGTGTTAAAGCAGCACGTGCAAAAACAAAATCCAGCCCAGGTCATCTGCTCCAGAAAGACTCCTGAGGAGCATGAACATTTTCAAAGGCTGAAACAGTGTTCCAGCGCCAGGGGACAAAGATACTGCCTCTCCACCTGATATTCCCATGGGAGGCTTTTCTGGCAGGAGAGGGACAAACAGCATGGCTGGGAAGATGCATGAGACAGCATCACCTTGTGTCTTGACACACCGGCAAAGCCCAAAGATGTCAGGGCAACAAAAATATCAGTCAGGATGGTATTTTTAAAAGTCAGCCTTATCTCACAACCACGTGAGACACTGTCCTCATCAAGAGCAGTATGAAAATGCTTCATTGACATTACTGGGCTAAGCATGTCTCCTGGCTGACAAGTCACTATCACCATCGCCCTCACACAGGAGGGAAAAACAAGCCATGAGGGAAGCATAATCCTTTCCCCATCAAGCTATTCTGCAGCAGAAACATGGGGAGAAAGCAGGGATCCTTGATTCAAACCCCCTGCACAAACCATTAGGCAGCACTGCTTTTCTGTCTGCCTGCTCCTCAGATCAGTTCATTCACTGCCTCTCCATCCACTTCTACACTGTCTGGATTTTGCTGCCCACCTGAGTTCAGAAAGAGACTGCATGTTCTTTACTTATGCTGAGAAAGAAGTGCTGGTATAGCAGGGCTTCTCAGGGCTGCAGCGACACAAGCAACAAGCAAACTGGTGCACATGGTGACATTTCATGTTCAGACACGCAGACAGTTGTCAGGTTCCTCCTGTCACAGCTTGTCAGCCCACTTGCTATGAGAGGTCCGTCTTCATTTCCTCCACTCTAACCACAGTGCCAAAGTCGCAACTGTGAACCTGTGTCAAGAGAACCCCAGCAGCAGAGAACCAGGCGTCTCACCTTGCCTCCTGCTGTCCCTTCAAAATATTTTACTCCTTACAGCTCAGAACAGCCCTCCCTAGTCAGCTAAGGTCCCTGATGTGCTCTGACTCAGTTACTGAAAGTTGAGCAAGAGCCTAGCATCACAGAATTGCTGAGGTTAGAAGGCACCTCTAGAGACCGTCTAGTCCAATCCTCTGCTCAGAGCAGGTTGCCCAGGACTGTGTCCAGTTGGGTTTTGAGAATCTCCAAGGACAGACACTTCACAGCTTCTCTGGGAAACCTGTTCAAGTGTTCAACTACCCTCACAGTAAAAAAGTGTTTTCTTATGTTTAGAGACAGAATTTCCTGTGTTTCAGGTTATGCTCATCACCTCCTGTCCCATCACTGCGCACCACTGAGAAGAAACACAGTGCCAAGCAGGTCTTACTGGCTGGCTTGAGGTGGGAGCACAGCATCATCCTTCAGAGGTACTGACCTCCCTCCAGCTGTTTCCAGAGCTGAGGCACCTCGGAAAGATATTCTGCCAAGGACCTGCTGCCTCCTTTCTGCACTGGATACATAAAGTGGGGATTTGCAATCACTTCAAAAAATGGAAGTAAAAATGTTCCTTTACCTAACAGCTCTGCCACCATGAAAAACCAACTAGAGACTGTGAAGTATCATGTGCTATTGTCATGGAAACCACACAGGCACCTCAGGTAGAGAGATGCATTGTCTCAGCTTGGCAAGGTTGACTAGAGAAACACGGATTTTGCACCATCTGTCAGAAGGGCCTGCTCTCAGTTTCTGCTATTTACTTTAGTGCAAGCTGACGTGGGCTCAGTAGGGAGCAAAAGGATAATTCAGTCTCTCAGATTCTCCAGGGGCACAGAGCAAGCTGGAATAATGAGCTCACGGTGTCAGGGGAAACTGACCCACCGAGGTGTCACTGAAAGCCCAGCGACTGGGGGACTGCTATCAACCTTCACTGGAAATAACTACAGTCCAGGGACATTAAAAAAAAGACAAGATCAAAAGCATGTGGGGCAGGGAAAAAGGAAGGTGACAAACAAGTTGCACTAAAACAAAGTGGCAGGATTAGACACTCAGGAGGTCTGAAGGACAGGCCACAGTCTGGGGAGAGCTTACAGGGCACAGGAGATAGCTCCATTGACAGCAATTCAGGCAGGAACACAAGAGAATACATAATAGACCAAGATTAATATGTACAATCAGGTATCGGGTCATGGCGGGGCTACTAGAAGACAGAATTGAAGTGCCCTGGCAGAAGACATAGGAGGAATAGAAAAATACCATCCAGCTCTGCACAAGACTGTGGCCAGCCCTATCTGCTCCTCCTCCCAAATTCACCCACAAAGTAGTGATGGGGAGGGGCACACAACAGCATGGAGAGACACAGTAGCACTTCTAGGTACACAAGGGCATCGGTCCCATTTTCTGCTGGGCAAAGTGTACACCCTGAAGGATCTAGTTCTGTCATTCATCCCTCGTTCAAGGCATCATTGCTGGCTATAATTACTGCAGTGAAAGTAGCAGTTCTATCACAAGGGACATCTGTTTTCTTCTCCCTGAGCTGTTTTTGTCCATGTATCACAAACACGTGGAGGATCACAGGGGGCTCAGTGGACTGAGGCATGTCGTTTGGCTGCAGCATGCAAACTCACACACAGATCTGCCACAATGCCATAGAGCACTGACTGACACAGAGCCAAGGTACCCACAAAGGAAATAAAGGTTGACTGAAGAGTCAGAGGATGGGGTGCTAGAGACAAGGACTAAGAGGTGCAGGCAACACAAAGTACAAGCAGGAGAGTCTCGAGCAAACCTAGCCCTGCTAGGTATGCGTGCACTCAAAAGCAGGAGATGTTCAGACACTTGCAGTGGCATCCCAGCTGCAAAGTCTTCCAAGCAACATAGCTCTCTCCTCTGGCTCATCCAGTCCCATGTCCCATATAGTTCTGCAGATGTCAGTGCAGCATGCAGCTACAGTCTCTTTCCAGAGCTATCTACCAGTACCTCTCACTCCTGCTGAACACCACTTACTACCTCAGATCAACACTTTTCTCAGTCAAGAAGGATCCAAATGACACCCTACAGGGCAGTTATCCTTAACTGTATGAACTCACAGCAAGGGATGTAGACCTTAACTCCAAGGAATCTTTGAACCTATGGTCTCCAAAATGGAAACACCAGTGTATTATTAGCCTCATCAGCATCCACCCTAAATTGTAACTGCAGTCGATACTCCAGATTAGAGGCTTTTGTTATGCAGCTGATCAAGCCAAAGGAAACCTCCAGAAATCATCTCCTGGGCTCAAAGGTTCAAAGAGAATCACCACATTTAGAAATATGTGGAAAGATGAAGGAACTGCACCAGAAAACAGCAACTTACACGAATTTTAATAACTCTAGTCTTCACTCCACAATTCTTCTTGAGCAGCATCTTCTGAAAGAGAAGCAGAATCCAGGGATTAGTAGCAGTAGCAGGAAGGAACAGGAGAGAGGGATGTTGTAGGGAGTCTCCTTTCACCAACATGTGATTAAAAAAAAAAAAAGATGAACGGATGGTTAAGTGAGATGTGAAAGACAGGACTATAAGAATTACCAGAGATGGCCATCAAGCAATCAACCTAATCTGAGATTCTCTAGCCCAGCAGCCCAGCTTGTAGTCTTTTGGACACAGTACTCCATGTTTTAAAATAAAGTACAAGCAGTTCCACAGAGAAAGCGATGGAACAACTGCCTAAAAGGAAGTTTCTTCCTAATTTCTGTCATTAGTGGTTAGACTCTGCTCTGCAGCAGGTGAATTTTTCTTCCTTTTATGAAAAAAAAATTGTCTATTCAATGTAAATGTGGATGTTCCCATTATTTAATATGTATTTTGATTATGTTTATTTATTTAGAATTACAAAACAAGGTAAAAAGCACCTGCCCACAGTCCTAAATGCCTTTGCCATATACTGTAAGAGCCACTAAAGTTGTCATAACATACGAACCGCACAGTTTAGCAAACAGGACATACTTAAAACAGCAATTATTCTGTGTAACTACAGAAATGAACAGGTGAGTTGCAGCTCTATCCCAGTTCTGAGGTGACATTTTGAAAGCTGGCAAGCAAAATATTTTTTTCCTTCAAAAACCACTTAAAGTGAAAAAACAAGGCTTCAACAGAAAACAGTTTTTCCATAAAAAGTACTTCAACTACTTTTTTCATAGTGAAAATCTTGGTGGTGAGGACATGTCAGGAAGAAACTTCTCCATCAGCTTTTGAAAGAAATAATGGATTTTCCTAGCTCCTGACTGCTTTCTATTCTTCACAGTTGGAAAACTATGTGAAGTGTGGGAAAGCACTTTTCACCCCTCATTTTAACAAAGCAATTGAGGTTTTTTTCAGCTGGAATTCTTAAGACAGAAGACTTGAGGAAAAATGTCCCGCCATCCTACTGAAGTGGAGGGTAAACAGTGAGGCCTTACTGCTTCATCACTCCCTCTTATTTGTAGTCTTCCTTCTTTTTCCAGCAGAAAACAAGACAAAAGCAACACAGTGCAGGTAGCCCTGGAAACTCAGAAAGCTTTAAAAAAAAACAAAAAAACAACACAACTCTCACAAGAAACAAAACTGAAGCCAAAGTTCAGGTGAAGAAAAATTATTATGTTTCCAAGAGAAAGTTCAGCTGGAGGAAAAAAATCCCATTCCTCTACCAGCTTCCATCATTTTATGTCACATGAACACATCTTTGCAGTGTACACCCACACTGCTGTCCAGGCCTTGGAAAGGGGACTGAAAACCCACTCGCTATTTCTATGTGCATCAGCCTATCAGACCCGAAATCCAACCCTCAGCACACTTACAGACTACTGTATCCCTGGAAAACAAACAGGCACTGCAGCATGTCTTGAAACCTGTGAGTTGTTTGGGGCCTTAGGAAAGTGCACTTCACTGTCCAAGCACACGTCAGGGAGAAGGGTGATGCTGCAAGGATTTTGAGCTCTTTCTTTCAATCCTTTGGCAGGCGAATCTTACTGCTGCTTTCATTATTCATCAAAGGGCTCCCCTGTGGCCATCCCTGATGCCTCTGCCCCCTAGGTCTGCCTTGGAAGCACAGGCTCCTGTGTCAGCACAGCCCCAAGCTCTCTAACCAGAAAAGACTCCAACAGGTCTTTGCACAAACCTAGTGGAAGGAGACAAAGAACTGCTGAACTAGACTAACCCAGGCCTGTGCTCTCCAGCTACGCAAGTAATTCTCTGCTAATTCCTATAAAACAACGCAGAGCTCTGTTCCCAGCTGTGCTGCAAGGCAGTTATTGTAAGACTGGCATTTGCTGTGAGGTTACTGCCTTTTTTAAGACCCTCCACAACCGCTCAGTGAAAAAGAGTCAGGGGAAGGGAGAACCTGGTGGGGCTGAGAAATCCCATGGGTATAGAGAAGGACAAAGTGAACAGTCGTGAGGTCTTGCAAAACTCTGGTCTCACCATAAGCTTTTTGTATAAATCACAGCGAAATGCTGCCTGGTGGGGATGAGGAAAGGTATGCTAGATAGCGCAATCCAAAAGCTCACTGATGGAATAAAGTCTGTGAGAGAAAGAGTGGGGTTGAGCAATGAAAGTGGGAATCAGGATTCCTGGTTTCAAACCCTATCCTTTGGAGAATATCACTGTTAGAGCAGGGCCTGGACAACCAGAACATACCCCACCACATCCCACTTGACACCAAGCTGTGTGGTTCTGGGTGAGACTCTCAGCTTCGCCGGTACTTTGTTGGCCAGGGAGCAAGTACAGCACCTTCCAGTCCAACCCAGCTAGATCCACTGACTAGGGAGGTCCTATCCATAGCTCCTCTGATGACTCCATCAGGGTGCCACAAAGACATTTTTTCCCAACTACAAATTAGCAGAGGCACCAAGACCTTAATTTTACTCACCCTGGCCTCCTATTAAAATGCATAGGAAGGAACAACAGAGCAAAACAATTGCGGCTGTGCAGCTACCTTTAGAGAAGATGACAAAGATTGACTGAAGAGTTTGAATTAGCCTATGGGTGGATGGACAATCAGTCAGACTTCACCAAGAGCAATTCAAGTGCTCAGTTTTATCCCAAGTCCTACACTACTGGCAGAAAATGGAGGTGCTCTTTTAGCTGATGCTGTAGTGATGAGCTTTAACCCTATGAGGAGCTTAACACTATTCCCACTATTGCTAGAGTTCAAAGAGGTCACAGTGTGCAGCAAGAGTGGGATGTCCTAGACAACAAGAATTTGTGTTGGTTAATAATGATCTCTGGTATGCCTCTTGAAGGACTTAGTAGTAAAATCAAGGCATGACATCCCCTCATTCACAGGGTGATACATACACATGTAAAGCTGCAGCATAAACCTCAGCAGAATAAGCTTTCTGAAATTACTGGGTGTTCCTACTTCCACTTAGACTAGAAACAGAGCAACAGCACTTATGTTGCACTCTTCCAGCTTCACTACAAGGATCCAAGAGCTTCAGAAGAGACAAAATAGAGGGAGAGAAGGAAGGGACGGAGAATAAGCTAGCCACACAATCCTTCAGCTAAAAATGAAAATACAAAAGGCCAGTTCCCAAGTGTTACTTTATCAAACCAAATCCCTTCTACTTCACCTGTAGCCACATGCTCTCTGCACAATGCACCCAGCATGGTAAAGCCATGATTTACAAAAAGTCATGTATCTGTATGGTTTTCCATCCCTCAGTTTTCCCTTTCCAGAGTCAATTCCTTCCCAAACCTGAGTACAGACTTTCAGATTAGGAAGCTAAAACATACTGCTGCCTAGCAACAGCCCAGGGACATTCCAAGGCAGCCTGTTCTCATCCTAACTCTCTAGAGGTTTCCATGTCACAAGTCAGCAACGAGATCATTAATTCCTATTCACATAGCTGAAATAACATTTATTTGCCTACAGGACTCTTAGTAGTCTAAATCCAGGGAGAATGGTCTATAAAAAAGGTAATGTATTCAATTTAGTAACTGTGGGATTACCCCTAACTGCCAGGCCAATCTGGAAGCACGGTTGTAGTTTCTCAAGTTATTTTCTGGGAGCTGTGACAAGAAGAGGAGCAGTGATCTGCTCAAGGTCACAGAGTATATTAGTTGCAGAGCTGAGAATAAACTGTAGGGTTTGGTTTCTGAAACCTTTTCTTCCACCTGCAGAAAAGGAAATGGAAGAAAAAGAGGCAGCATCAGTGCTCAGCCTCCCTATTTCAATTAAAAAGTCCCTTCTGTTGGTGTCAGACAGAACTGTTGGCATTAGAGCCAAAAGTTAGAACTTGGAAGTACTATTATTTGCATGATGGAAAGTTTATTTTATAATTTACTGTGGCTTCTGCTTAAAAGAAGGAAATGAAATGACTAAGGAAACATGGAAAGTCTTTTTGAGGGTATAGGAGTTGTGCCTTGCTTTAAAAATAAGGCCGAATTAGAACATTTTAGGGTTAAACTCCCAGAACACAGCAGAATCAACTCAGCCTAAGAACCCTCCCACCAATCCCACCTCCTGTTACACAAACACTTTCTGTTCATAACCCAGTGACTCCCTCCATCCTGGACCTGGATTTAAAAGAAAGTTGCAGGGATTGGAAATGATCCCTTAGAGGGTTGCATATTTGCTGAATAAAACACTGTAATGAACCCCTGAGCTGATATAGCCTTGCTACACATCACTGCCACATCAAAATACCACATTAACAGCAGAGATGAAACACCATCCCTGCTTCTCTTAAAGCACAGCCCTTTAATTCAGCCTTGCTTTGGATGAAATCTCCAATTAAGTAGTAGTGCTCTAAGTCCTCTAACACTGATTTGAACAGTTCTGAACCTAACCCAGCCGGTAAGTGGTGCATGCACAAACTGTATTATAAAATATAATAACAAACAAAATATAGCTATTCTTAAGGCAAAGTTACTCTAGGAATAGCATAATCCTTAAGCATGAATTTGTGTCACATTACTGCAGTTCAAAAGTATTAAAAACCTGCAATGAACAATTTAAAGGCTTAATCATAGCTTAATTTTCAAACATTTAAGAGTACGGACAATCTCTTAAATAAGTGTACAATATAAAATATCTTTCTGTATATTAATAAACACTCTTCCTCTTAGGTCTGCTTTTTATATACACTTTTCTATTTTTATAATGGTTTCATTTTCACTACCTCCATAAGACAGAGTAACAGCTCTTTTGTTTGCTGATTTTTTTTTTAATTTTATTACCTACTGGTAGTTTTAAACCTATGGGCCTGTCTTCAGTGAGATGCTGTTTCACTATTACTATTTTTCCAAACAAATTTAGTTGATTTGGTGCAAGTGTGCATAGGAACTCTCAATCCAGCTTCTACTATCTACCTACCTATCTACCATCATTCTACTAATTTACATTAAACTAGCAAGCTTCATCAAATGCTAAATATCGATGTGCAGCAGCCTCATTCCGATTTAAAGATTTTGCAAGGGTTTGCACTAATTTAATGAAAAAGACTTCAAAATCAAAAATCTCTATGTTCAGTAAACGTGCTGTGCCTTGACTCAAAGACCAGGCACTTAGGAGAACAACAACCATGCCAGAAGTTTGCCTTTCCCTAGTTTTGCTGAGGACCCTCCAGAGAAGGGCTGGTGCACTTTGACTGACACATGGCAGAGTTTTAAAGCCTTTGCCAGGAAACAAAGTTTTAAGCAGACCAAATAAAAAATTGATGTCTGAATGCCTATCATAAAAAATAAGTATAGAAATAGATTGAAGACGTTGCTTTGTTTGTTTGGAAAAGAAAAAAAAAGAACCAAAGAGGAAACATTACAATGCCCCAGGAAACACTACAATGTAAAGAGAAACTGCACTTTTTAAATCACAGCAGAAGTTTTCAGACAGGAATTGGTAAACAAAAAGAAAGGGAAATCTACCAAAAGGACAGACTACCCCAAGGAATAGTTTACTCAGTGCGGCTCTGTAACAAAAGGCTGGTCGAATTCAGCATTGGGCACAAGTAACAGGCAGTCACTCCTCACCTGTGGCTGAGATGAGGACAGGGAGGAAGAAATCGTGCTCAGTGATGTGAGGTCCACACAGATAAAGAAAAAAAAAAGAAACGAAGCCACAATGATGAATTGGCTGTGCCATCTGAGAAGCAGAGGGGTGAAGAGGCCACAAAGAAACCTCTCCTGTGAGAGCAAGGTGAAGTGGACACCATTGGAAGCAATGCCAATGTGTGAGCTCCAGTCCAACGCCACTCCTGGTGCACGAGCTCCAACCCAATGCCACTCCTGGTCTCCATGCTCAGCTGGCTGAAGCAGCGTGGCCCCACAGCCCTTCTGTCCCAGGCAGGCATTCGAGAAGCCAGGGGCCTGCCTGGCCTCCCCTCTCCAGCCCCCAGAGCTGGGCTTGGGCTGGGAACAGCGGCCTTCCCACCAGCTGGCCCAGCCCCAGAACAAAGCGTGCCCCCTGCCCTGCCATTGTGCAGCTGGGGACAGCATACTGAGGGTTAATGGCACACAGGCCAGGGGTACAGCTGCAGCGTGGTGGGTAGATGAGGTCAGGCCACAGCACAAAGTGGCTATTGTGCGGCAGGCTGCTGTTCCAGCCTTCTGCTTGACCAAGTCCCACCTCCATCCCACTGGGTGGCATGGGGCAGGCTGGCTGGGGGGGGGGCGCAGGGGGCAGGGGCTAGCCACAGAAAAGATGTTGCAGGGAGGAGGACACACGCAGGCAGACAAACTGGTAGCAGCCTCACACCATCAAAAAGACAGGTATTTCAAAACGGCCCTTTCTGAAGCACAGACTGAACTAAAGGAAGGGGGTCAGCTGTCCCCAAGGGTGGCTCTCCCCCACACTGCCTGCCCTGCCAGAAGCCAGGTTTGAAACACCCGCAGGGCCCCACCAGAGCTCAGCAGTGAGGCTGAAGCTTCCAGCATCTCCCTGACCTGACAGCCGCAGGAGTCTCCACAAGAAAACATCATGGCCTGGATGCCCTGTGCTTGTGCAGTCACCTGCTATCCAGCAAAGTGGTGCAAAGTAACCCCTCAGCATAGCCCTGCTTTACGCCCACCCAGCAGGGCACGAGGGATAAGGGAACAGGGCCCTGGCTCTACCATCATCCCACTGATATGGTGTTGGGCACCCTGCAAAAGCAAAGCTGGATTTTCCCTCCTGATCAGTTTAGGGATAACAAGTGAAAAAAATTTGAGAACTATTTTGTAGGCTGATTTTGGATTGTTTTTTAAATTCCTTGGCACTGAGCACTGGTACTAGGATTTGGGCATCACCTTGTAGCTCTGCAATACAAAAACTGTAAGGAAGAGGAGTAGGTCACAGGCTTCTCTTTGCTGCTGCAAAGCTGAAGCAACTCCACCAAGTGGACTTATCCTACTTGGACAAAATCAGAAGGAGCCTCAGAGAGAAGGGATATCACAGAGACAGACAGGCACATCTAATTGATACTGATCACTAACTAGCCATCTCTGAGCCAAGAAAGTCAGGGCTCAAACTCTCAGACACATATGATTTCTGATCAACACAGAAACTAGGGGACCAGGCCTTCCCCAGCTGTCATCTGAGGGTATTCTGCATTTGTCTTGCCCTCTGTACAGCGCTACGCCAGCCAGGGACTGCCCTGTGCCTGAGGAATGCCCCACTGCCTGGACCCAAGGGTGTAAAGCTGCGGTACCCAATGTGTTCCCATGTCATACTTGGACACCAGGTCTCTGCTCAGTCTGTACCCAGCAGAACATTAGGAGAACTGTATTCTGGCTACAGTCTTAAGTCACAATTATCATCTATCATAGTCTGGAGAGTGCTTCACAAGAAGTTAAACCACCTCACATCACTCTAAAATACTGGCTAATTCAAGTGTTTTGGCCAATAGTCCCTCCCTATAAAAACAAACTGAAGCATCCAAAGACTGTAAGCTGTGGTGGTACTGTGGAATACTCTAAAAAGCCTTTCAACTCTTTAGAAAGTTATTTCTATTTCATTATTTGTTAATTATTACTAATTACTAATGCATTTTTCTGTCATATTTGTCCTTACTCTATGAGAAACCCCTTCAAAACATCAACACATTTAGTCTCCTGACACTTTCATGTAGGACCCCTACCTCCATGACATAGGGCAACCTCAGTTTTCCAGGCAGCATGTCTGGCCACCAAGTGCTATGAACCAATGGCCTTGACTTTAGAGAGAATACTGACTGCTTAGTACCTCTGGACAGGGCAGCAGAGGAAGTCCTGATCACATAGTGATCAACACTCAGAATAAATTCAACTTAAGTAAATTAAATAAAAAAAGACCAAAAATGTGTACACCAAGGACTTGTCCGGGATCACACACTCAGCAGATGGTGAAGAATGAAAACCACAACAAAATAACTTCTGTGGTCACAAAATCCCCTCCAACACGGTGTCATTAGTCACCTGATTTTATGCACTACTGGCAGGGGCTCAGCTATCACTGCTGAGGGGAAGGAAACGGGTAAGTACCTATGGCAAATATGGGGGAGGAAAAAAAAAAAAAGACTATGACCCAAATTCCCAAATTTACTGATTCACAGGTTGGTCTTAACCATAGGAACAGCAAGTCTTCCTACTAAGGATTGCTCTGTAAATGAGAGTGAGCCAGCTGAACCTCAATCTAGAAAGATGAGCAGGTGATCGTAACAGAGTGGCACAAGGCTGCTGGGTCTGGTTGATGCCTGCTACAGAAGAGTTTGAGCCAAAGCCTGCTCAGGAAGGCCTGCCATCTGGCAGAGCATCTGGATTCCCACTGCCCCCAAGGCCCAGAGAGCAGATAACATTATTCAGTTTACAGGCTGTTTTTTGGAGCACTCCCCAAAGACAACCCTAAAACCACAATGCAAACACAGGTACCTGCTTACACATTTACGGTCTAAGCAACAGATTTTGTGCCCGTCTGTAGATGACTCCGGCTTTGTGCTGCTCCTGGGTCATCTTTGTGGCATACGGTTTGCCAAGATGCTCTGGATCTGTACTGAAGTCTTGTTTCCCTAGGCACAGATGAAATGGGCCAGATTCACCCTGGCACTTTTGCTACTAGCCCTTTGATTTGAATTTGGGGACCAGGGAACTGAACACACTATATGGAGAGTGTCTGGCTCAGCAGCCACTTCCCCTGCTGGTCTGGCAGAGTCTGAGTCTGCTGATCTGCAGGGTACATCAGATGGTTCATCTATTCACTCCTTGCCAATCCAAATCCCTTACTGAGTTTTCTTTGAGGCCTGAAAAATGCAAAACTCCATTTGTGCAGGAAACAGACCTGACTGAAAACTCCAGCACCTGTGGAATAACAAAAATATAAGGAAGGGGCAGGATTCATTAATTCCCTATCACTCATCTGCACATGACAAAATTACCAGAGTTCAAATGCTGGGCTAGCCCCTCCTGTTCACTAGAGCTTAGCAAACGGAGGAGTGTGAAGGGACAGGAGGTTCTAGTTTCACAGCTGGCAGGCATGGTAGAGGCTCCTGAGAAAAAGCTTACAAGGCTTTTAATTCAGAGTTGCCAATGTGACTGTTTCCTCCCTTGATTCCTGGTCTTGGCTCCAAAACTGTCCACAGGGAATGTCCAGTCTAGTCTAACATATCATCTGATGTCTCTACAGTTTGTTTCACTTTCACAGTTCCAGCTTGTGACTGTTAACTGAAGTCCTGGCTTGGATGCGACTACAAACCCCTCCCTTCGCACTGATTTTTGCCGTTGGCAGAGTTAGACTAGGAGGCGTTCTGCCTCCTACGCCATTATCCCATTCCCTTCAGAGCACTGCTGCAGCACATGGGAGACAGCGCTGCTAGGGGCTGATCTCCTCTGCAAGGTTCAAAACAAGCAGCCCCAGACCCTTCTGCTTGTTTGCTCTTCAAACACTGTCCCCCAAGCATACCAAGAAGGGGTTAAAACATTAGTACAACTCAGGCAATAGAATTAGTACAACTCAGGCAATAGAATAAACACAGTTTCCTTTAAGCAAAAAGGCATAGAGAAGGCTCTGAAAGTCACATAGCTCTATACCAAGGGGAAGAAGAAAAAAGCAGTGACAGGTACAGACTCTTGTTAACTGTGATGTCACTGGGACACAAGGAAAAACAGGATTCACAGACAGCTGCTGCAAACCCAAAGCACATAGGCACTATCAAAGCATATCCCAAACTACCTTAACACTGTCCTCAGCTAACTGAGAACACCACAAGACACTAGAAAGGCTATATGGTTTCACAGACCAGTCAACAGGGCCTCATGCATACCAAACAGGGAACAGACTGGAAATTTGGGACAGCAGCTTTCCAGAAGAGTCCTGCACACTCACACAGGTTCTCCCCAGCAGACAAAAGTATAGCTGTACACATTGACATCAAAAGAAAAAACAGCCCCAAATTGTTTCAAGTCTCTAAGCTAATTTCTTCATGTTTTAGAGTCAAACTGAATGTTTTAGATGGTGATATCAAGTATTTGTGGTTAACAGGATAAGTTCTTGGGCCTGATTGCCTGCTTGCCAGCCCAAAAACCTGCCCTAAAGGATATAGCTAGCACAAGGGACTTCCCAGGAGGTAAAAGAACTACACTATTTATCTCTAATCATCCACAGAAAATGCCCAATGGAGAGCAATGGGTTTGTCTGGGGAGAACCTGGAGTATGCACGTTTTCAGCTGATTCTTAGCCAGAGGGGTGGTCTCAGTGGGACTTCTCAAAATAGAGCAACATGGGTTTACTCATTGCACTAAATCATGGAAAGGATTTTTCAATGGCATGGAGGGCAAGCATAGCCTGTTTTTCAAAATGGAAACCTCAAAAGGTGACTTTGAATCGCCTCCTGTCCTCTCTCCAGTTGAGTGCAGTAAAGGATCTTACCCCTCGGGAACCTTTGCCTTGGGTTCAGTCAGTGCTGCTGGGGGCACCTGCGAAGGCAATTTTAAACAGAAAACACACAAGGTCATATCTTCATATGAGAACTTTGATTTGTGGATGGTGGAGAAACTTTGAAGAAGTGAAATGCAGACTGACTGCATAAACAGCAAACATAAACAGGGAAGCCAAAACAAGCCTGTCTAAAACAAACAAACAAACAAACAGACAGACATCCTGAGCCATGAGGCCTGCTCGGGCAAAGTCCTACTCCTTCCCCCTGCCCCTCCAACACACATGTGCACGTCATGTCTGCAGAGCCCCACAGCATATTTCAGAGTCTTCTTCTTTCACATGACTATGCGTATTTGTGAGAGATTCTATTTGTTTGCACAGGCACATGAACATAATTTTACATAAATAAGTACTGGATTAGAAGTTACAGGCCAGATGATGATCAACAGACAGACCAGACCAGAAAGACCATTTTTTGTCCTCATATAAGTATCCAAGAGGTGGAAATAGTAGAATATTAATAACCACAGAAAGAAATGATGAAATAACCCAACTGTTCCCACAAGCTCCACCCTACAACCTACTTGTTCCCCTGTTTCTTTCACCCCTTGAACCTCATGTATACATTAGTGATAAGGGAGCACATTGAAGGGGCTGGCTGGCTAATAGGATAAAGGCCTCTTATCCAGGGAGCTAATCCATTTATATACCATGTAATTAACTACTGCACTCAGAGAACATTCTCCCGTGCCTGTGACCTGCGCCAGGCCCCAGTGCAACACTGCCTGCCCACACCTGTCTCACAGCACTCACGAAGCTTAGAGCTTGTGACAGAATTCGATCTACCACCATTGAGAGGGCTGGCGTAAGCCAGCATCCAGGTGAGCAGCTTGCAAGGATTTCAGAGGAGCCCACAGCCCCTGCCTGGTGCTTTGTCCTTCCTCCTACATAGGTATACGGCTCCCTTCAGCACCGCTGTTGAGCACTCCTAGCTTTTGGTACCCTTTTGCATCCTCTTTGTCTAAGTCTTCATGGCTGCACATGGCCCAAGATGGCACAGAAGCTGGTCCAGCAAAGTCTGTATGACGTGAGGAGCAACGAAATCAGTTCAGCAAGCAGTACTTTTCCCTGGACATTTCAATGCACTGAGTTTCAGCATCTCCACTTGTCCATGGGTGCCAGCACTGGTCACTCAGCACTCCTGCTAACATTTCAAACCTCCCCCACACAGGTGCAGCAATGTGCCTGCTCAGAGCCAGAGGTAGGCCACTACACTTCCCAACAGGCAGTAGAAGGGTACAGTAACCCTTAGAGCTGCACCCACTAAGAAAAAGCTGGAGAACTGCTCACTTAGCGTATGCCAGTCCATTGTCTGCATCAAGCTCCACTCTCCAAATATCTGGAAATAAACCTTCAACTTAATCACCTGTAAACTACATACCACAGCCTGTATAGCACACACCAGTGCTCATAACACACATATCAACTTTAACACACAAATCATTTAGGTCTTTCTTTTTTCATTCAGGATTTTAGCCCACTTCATGCTTATGGAATGGTCACGACCAAGAGGGCTTGTTCATCCTCCACACTGGAGAAGGGCAAAAGTTCAGATCACCTCATTAAAAGAAGAAAAAGCAGAGTACAAAGGCAGATCTGAGTGTCTCAAGTCCAAGTTCATTAAGATCCTCTGGGCAGAGAGAGGTTAATAATAAAAGAAAGAATTTATACCACATTTATATGAATAGCTTTGAGGGTGTTTGAGAGATTTGGGTGCTTGCATCTAGAAAGCAAATGAACCAGTGATTCAGTTCAGTAGGGTTTTATACTGTGGACCAAGCAACATAGGCAAGTTTCAAAGTTGCAGCAGTAGTTACTGCTGCTTTCTACTTCTAACCCTACCAGCAGCCCGACTGTGAGATAGCTGTCTGATTTTTTCAGATTCTTGCGGTTTACCGTTTCACCCATCTCTAGGGTCTTTCCATAAGATATTTAGCCTAACTGCCCATAGTAGAAGAGGCTGCAAAATGCAAACAGGAAAAATTAGCACATCAAAAAATGCCTTTCACACTTCTTTCATCAGTCATTACAGACCCAAAAAGAATATTAGGGATATGATGAAAGAAGAGACATAAGAATACTAAAAAGATGCAGTACCAGGAGTACCTCCCTCTGCTTCAAATGCATTTTCCAAGAGCACCACTTTCACTGTACACAATTACACTCAGTCCTCTAAAAACACTTAGAAGATAAGAGAGATGGCCATGTGATTCAACAGGAAATTATATTAAGTTGAAAACAACAAGCTAAGAGTTTTATTTTATAACACACTAAAGTCAGACCTATTATGAAAACACACATATCACAAAGTCACTGTGCTATTTCAATCAGAGTGTTCTGAACAAAGCACTGCAGCTTAGAATTTTGAGACTTACCTTAATATATGCTCAATATACAGTCTTATCATCTAGTCAGGTACACCATGTTCTTGCATGAGGCTTGTCTGTCTTTCCTGTACGTAGAGCAAACAACAGTGGCAACAGACTTTGCTGAATAAACTCAATTGCATTCCCTGACCCGTGGTGGGTTCCCCAGCTTAAAACCACATCACCTACAATTTAATTAGTATGGATTTACAGCATTAAGAAAACCAGGCATCTGAGTTGCTTTCACTTTATCTATGCCTATACTAGGAACTGCACAGACCCACTAGCTTTGCATTTTGGAAAAGAATTTTTTAAACTGTTCCTTGTTTCTTAATCACATTATCCCCACATACTGTCATGCCAGAGCCTGTAGGAGTGTCTGATGAGCCTGTGAAGCGATATGCAAGCTAGGGAGCTTCTAAATTGTCCAAAGGTAGGCAAAAGACATACCTATGCTGTCAAAAACAGGCATGCCTACAGCAAGACTGCAAGCAACTTGCAGAGTACTGGACAGGGTTTCATCCTTTGTGTAACTGCTCAACCTAGTTCCTCCATAATCAAACACACCAAGACAAAATGATAGCTTGCAAGAATATGCCAAGATTTTAAAACATTATTTTTTTTTTTAATAAAAATACAGTTTCTGTCCTAACATAGACACAATCACAGACTTTCAGTTAGGTAAAGTTCCTAACACTGTTTAGAGAATCCTCAGTTTTTCAAATTCATTCCTACAGAAAGTATTTTGCATGAGCAAGCAAAGTCCAACAGGAGACTGAAAAAGATCATTTTCAATGATGAAAAAGGGCAAACTTAATAGGGTTCCTTTGAAGTATCTTCATTTGTGTTCTTAGTTTACCTGTAGCCCTCAAAACACCTATCCTTTCGAAACCTTGCATTTAAAAAAAAAAGAACTCTGACATATTTATCATCATCTCCTCAAAATTAATTGTAGCCCAACAAGAAGGGTGTATGTGGGAAGACAGCTCTGGAGGAGAAAGGCAGAGAGTTTTAGAGGTGAATCTACGCTGGTTTAACCCTGTCCCCATCTACATGAGAAGTGCTGCCTCTATTGAGTGCCTCCTCCTGCGAGATGAGCTATGGACCAGTGCCCAAAACTCCCATTGACATCAACAGGCTTAAGGAAAGTGAGAACAGAGCCCAGCAGTGCAGTTCTCATGTGAGCCAACAAAGGAGAGGCTATTCAGAGCTAAGGCAGAAAATCAGAGCTAAACCCCAGCCCACGCCAAGGACAGCTGTGTTGCTGACAGCCAGGCTGGCTATTCTACTAAGCCAAAGCTTTTCCCCAAAACAGCATTTCCTAGAGTGTTTACTCTAATCACAGACTTGAAGGCTCTAAAAGATCAGCCAGCTTCTGCCTGTTGAACACTAATGGCTGCTGTGTTCTCAAGTCCCTCGGACACACTGTGAGACAAGCTTCCTGCTTGCAGTCTGCGGAGGCAAAACTGGAGCACAAAAACCCAGCGTTAATAGTTAATCTCCATCATCACATGACTACCCTGTTCCTGCAGCTTCCAAACCCGCATTATCACCTCCTCTCCTTCCTTCTCACTCATTGGCATTGTCACACAGGAAGACCGCAGGGTCCAAAACACATCTGTGTTGCCTTTCAAACATCAGTGCCAAGCAATGCTGAACGAGGAAGGTGTCCTACTTCAGAGATACGGTGCTATGCCGTGCAAGGGGAAGGGAAAGAGACAAATGGGTTCTTGCTTTCCATTTCTTGCTACCATTCTCTTTGTGCAGTGCTTTGAACAAGTCTCTTACAGACTGGTTTTTAAGCATACTCAGTAGCAGACCCTGCTATCTTGTGGGTGCTGATTTCTGGTCATTTCTGTAAGTGCTTAAGCTGGGAATTCAACATTTGGTGGTGGCGGTGGTGGTAGGGGGTAACAGAAACAATAGACTAAACCTGTCTCTTCTGCTTGTTTCAATTCCTCAGTCTATATAACAAAGCCAGAAGGGAGAGCAAAGAACAGACACCACTCTCACAAACCCTCTGGACTACATGAGGATTAAGGGGATTGGTTCCAAACAACCATTTACCCTTTCCAATCTCCTCAAGCTCACCTCACAGTTCCTCCAAAGAAGTTAACTGTAAGGCTTTCTCCTTCTCAGCAGATGTTACCATAAGCAAAAGACATACCTTACCAGGCCTGAAGATCCATTCATCCACAGACCAAATACAACATGTGCAGTGACAGCATATGGTGAAGCTGCCTGCAAACTTCTTTTCTCCTCAGGCAATGATGAGATATTTGTATCACAATGAGCCACATGCTGAGGGAAGAGTGGACAGGGAGAGGTATCTGGCCAACCAAACAGTCACTTTGGGACCCAACCCATGCAGCCCTTCTAGTCCACACACAGCAAGGACAAGGAAGGTGAAGACAATGCTTCCCTATTCGAGAGAGCAATGCAGAGAAGGTCCTGACCTTCTCTATTCACTTCCAAGCAGCATCTACTAACTGGTCTTGCTGGAAAGTATAAACAGGTTGCAGCAAAACTTCTTAATCTGCCAAGCCCTTGAGGCTACTTTGGCTAAATTTAGAGAAAGAGAGTATACCAGCACTATCCTTCCACACTGTATGGTGTCAAAACAAGAAACAAAACAGCCTTTGATAACCTTCCACAAAAAAGACACACAACAGGTAACATGAGAGGCAGAGCAGGGAGATGCTGGAGGACAGTCGCCCTTCGGTACCCAGTGTCCATGCTGGGGCAGCCTTTCACCCCACCTCAAATCACATTTAGACCAGCCCTGTCATTGCTGCAGTTAGGGTCTGTAGGCTTTGCTGAATGATGCTCTCTGCAGCTTGCTGGCAGCCCACCATAAACCAGTCTCACATTTCTACTGGCTGTGGGCTTTGCCTTCTGCTGTTCAGTAGGAATTAATCTCTGTAGTGCTCTGAGAGAAGTAAAGATGATAAAGAGGTCAAGAGTTCAACCCTGTCCATTCATGTGCAGAGATTGTGGCAGCTGCTGTGGGAGCGCCTTCTCTTTTTGCTTGGAGGTGCCATGTTCAGGTTCTTCTCAGTAAGGCAACGTTGCCCGCCACTCACTTGCTGAGTTAGTGCACCTCACCTAAGTACCCTGGGATGGCCCATCATGGACTCCCTTGCCCAAATTTGCTCCCTCCAGGCCCACCTACCCCTCAGAGTCAAACCAGGAGCTCAGGCCTCACACAATGTCACCAGCATCCCCCAGGACATCTCCCTGAGCCACTTCCCAAGGACACATGCCAATGGTGCCGTATGCCCATTTGATCTCCTCTCCCTGGTCTGCAGCCAAAGAACTGGCTTTAGCCTAATACCTTCTTACCAGGCTTTAGAGCTTCGAGAAAAAAGAAAGACAGCAGGACTGGGAAGATAGCCAGGCAGCCTGCCAATCTAAATGATAAGCCTTTGGCTTTAACATCAGGCTCATAATTCACTGCCACTGGTGTCAGGTGCTATTATTGTCCCTTTGGGAATCTTAATACAACAAAATGTCTCTCTCTCTAGTTCTGTCTCTACCCCTTCCTACCCACTTCTCTCTCTCCCCTCCCACAGATCTATCTTCTTTTCAATACATATTCTCCCAAATTTCAGCCACATCTGATTTCCTTCCCTCATCCTCCTTTTCATCCTCCAAGCCCCATGGTGCACTCAAAATCATTCTGGCCAACTCAATCTTCAGACTCTCTTTCAGGATCCAAAGCAGCATAACAAGGAACCAGGTTTCAGATGTTCCAGCAGATGTTCTAGCTACTGGCTTATGCTTGGAGATAACCCAGATGGCACTTAGGCCCCATGACACTCCAAATAGCTATTTTCACCAACACACACACTTCCAGGAAGAGAAGGTGAAGTTGCATTGCTAGATACCCAGGGGAAAAGAGATAGATGAGTATCTCCACACAGAAGCACCCATACACTAACTCATTCATCTCCCCCTCGAACTGTTGTCCCTTTGTATGCATTACAAAGCCAGATCTCAAAGCACTCAGGTTAAACAAGGAAGGGATTAAGGGAGAACAGCCTAAGTGTCTGGCCCTAGGAATAGGCCAACACACTCTGTGCCAGAGCTAACACAAGTCTGGCATGGTGGGAGAGGTCCAGAGAGGGATGTGTGATCAGAAGGGAAGTCTGTTAGCAGCACACCTGAAAGGTGAACACAGTATCAAAAGATGCCATGGCATGGGAGAGAAATGCCACACAGAACTGGAGTTGACTTGCAAAGAAATTACTTCTGTACCTCAACAAGGTACAGACAATACTCTAACTTCTATTGTGCTGATCTCTGTTGGAAGCTTAGGAGTAGGACTAGTTTGTCCTACCTGCCTTGCCCTTGGCATTTAGAAGCAGGCAGCAGGTGAACTTTGGCCTTACTGTCACTAAAGTGAAGACACACTCAACTTGCCTCCTTCAGGAAACCAAAGGAAATCACTACCCTTTCTAGGAAGTAGCTGGGCTGAACTCTAGATGGGTTACCAGCTCTCTTCTGCTCCGATTCATCCAGCCCTGGCAGCATGCAGGACCTTCCATTGCAGCATGTCTTTGCACAGAAACCATCTTTCAGATATTAGATAACAGAGAGAGCAATTAGGGGATGCAAAGAAGAGACAAAGATATCTGCTGCCTGGCAGAGTCATAATCATCTCCTTGGAGCAGGGTGGGGTTCTTCATGCCTTCCCTCTCTATTGAGTCTCTCCACTTCCCAGACCTGGGTGCTCTTAAAAGGCACTCCTCCTTCCTTCCCTCCCTCTGTCACTATCAGACTGTAAACGCCTTAATCAGCAAACCAGATGTCAGTTGGGGGGCACTGAGCCACAGAGTCTTCACAATAGACATCGAACCTAAAGAGAACATCTCCTCACCTCCTCCAAAGAGACAAAGAAGATATCTCTATTGTGCTCCATCACCCACTTACACCATACCTGTCTAGAGTCACACAGCCTCCTGCCGCAGAAGTATATCCTTGCAGGCAGGTAGATCAGACAATCTAATAAATCTTTTTCAGCCCCCAATTTTTCCATGCTAGAATTGCCTCACAGTAACATACCATTTGTTTCGCTGGCTACTTCATTGCCAAATGCTGGCAGGGGTGAGAGGAACAGGGCTTCCCTGCTGGAAAAACAGCAGCTGTAGAATATTTTCTGGGGGTAAAAAATAAAAGCAGAATTGCAGGAGGTTACCAGAAGCAGGATTTCTCATTCTGTAATGGCGCAATTGGTTTCTTCATCAGTTTCCTTATTACATTGCTTCAACCAGTAGACTACTGCATTTTGGAACAAAGAATTGCTATGGCCCAACTTTTCACACCTCAGAGAGAAATTCTAGCATTAGACCCCTTAAGAAATGGTGTAAATCTCAGCTGTTCGAAGTGCCACAGAAAAAATTTGAAGCAGCAGGGGAGAAAGTCAAAGAGCTTAAGACCAGGAATAACTATTATGCTTCTTCTGTCTCATGTTATGCTCAACACAGGCCTGTGAACTCTGCTCAGTCATTCTGGAATACTGTGGCTGAGGGCAGAGACAGCAATGAAACTATCACCAGCACCAGCAGTGGGTTTTCCAGCATCCCATGAGAAGAGAGAGACAAGCTCAGAGGAGTGAACAGATGATAATAATCTTCAGTAACTGACAAGGCCTGGATTCAAATTGGAGGCCAAGAGGTGAAAAGGGCTTGCAAGCTCACACATTCTCTATCTGGAGGCTATTTGTCAAGTCCTGGAAAGGCAGGCAAGGGCAAAGCCCAGCTGTGCTAAGGAGACAGCAATCTTACCCTAGAGTCATCACTGCAGCCCAACTCACAAATCAGCAGTCAGGTGCCGAAAGCCCACACCCCAGAGTACCAGGAGTCACACACTGCTCCTTGGTCACATATGGCGAATGCCCACCATCTGGCTTCCTGCAGCCTCCATGCGGCCAGCATAGGCCCAAAGACAGTTTTGAGTGCTGATCGCCCTACCAGGTCCAATCCAACTAAAATGTCAATATTCAAATATTCAGGAAAAAGACTGTTGGGCTTGATATTACATCTAAACCCAGATCAGGACTCACTCTGCCCCAGGCCAAAAAAGCAGACAGGTCACCTTCAGTGTCAAGCGAAGATGAAGCTTCACTCCATCCATGGTGCACTGAAACCATATTCACCCACCAAGAGGATACAATGTTCACAATGAGAAATCCAAATGTTAGTACAGGACATACTTCCCTCATCTGTAGCAGCCTTTCTCATCCTAGCACTTTAAAACATTTTAAATAATGCATTAAGCCTCCATTAGACAATGCAAGTTTGGTATTATCTACCCATACGTACAAGGAAACCATGGCAGAGGGGTTTCACAACTTGCTCAGAACTACCGAGTGACTTAGGAGCATAACTGGAAACATACCTCAGGTACCCAAACTCTTTGCCTTGTACTTCAAAGCGATGATTTCCCTACCAGCCACCTACCCACACTTAAATGAGGGCAATTTCGATTTCTAACCTGCCACTCCAAAGCTGGTCTCCTTGGACTATGATCTACCTCCCTGCAAACTGCACTCTAAAATCCACCTTCAGCTGCTTGAAAAACCAAAGAAGTCCAGCAAGTCCCATTACACAGTGCAGAAGGATGGATCCTTTGCTTCCCTTTTATCTGTTTACATACCATGTCAAGAACAATTAGTCTCATCCCCTGGGAACCAGCTCAGCAGCTCCAAGGAGCCTTTGCAACATCCTGGACTTCCTCCTGCCTCAGCTAACCCTAGCATCCCCTGCAGCCTTCAGCTCAAACCATCAAAGCATCTCTCTGCACTCCTTGACCTGGCACCCTTGGCACTGCCAAAAAAGCCAGACCAACTCATGTTCACAGGGTGGCAGCAGCCTCAGTCTTTCTGGAACATGCACGACCTTCATTAAATTGCAAAGGGCTGGCAGCAGGGCCTGCGTGTAATTAGATTGCTGTCCAAGGACTGAGATCAAGGGGCAGCTGGGAGAGGGCATTCACTGGAGCAATGCATGTGTCTGCACGAGCCAGGGCTTTTCAGCTCAATTAAGGGAAAGAAAGGAAGAAGTCTTCTGAGCTAATTTTCTGATCCTTTGGAGGACTGAAGAAAAGAATGTATTGAATTCCACTTGCTCAGACTCAATAGGGAAGAGGATAGGTAGCTGGTCAACCAGCCAGCCAGGGTTGGAAATAAACCCGCCAACTGTCCAAACTCATGGCTGTGGCACAAAAGGGCAGCATCACACTGCCCTGTGAAGCTGGAAAGGCATGGTCTGGCATCTAACCAGAGTGGGACTTTTAAGCCTGCTCCTGTATAGCCTCTCCTGCTGAGGGAGGTTGAACTGAACAGCCCAGATGACAGAGCTGTCCCCATTTATCAACAGGCCAGAGAGGTAGAAACACAGCAATTCCCTGCTCCCTTAAATGCACTCAGACTGCCCCCAACCCACTTATCCCTCCCAAATTTACCCCTCTCCCTTACCAAAAGACATCACTGGAGCACAGAAAGACATTTTGACAGCACATGCCACCAGTCCACAGCCTTCCTGCAAAAGCTGTCTTGTTTATTCAACCCTAAGAATTGCTTAAAAGTCTCAGCATAGACCCTCTCCACACCACAGCTCTCTGGACCCATTTTCCACCACCATCCAACATAGACAGGATTTGATGCAATGGCAATGCCCTTTGCATCTCTTCACCCACTCTTGAGCAAACCATTTCACATCATGCGCCCAGAAGTACCTTCTGGTCTCAGAACGCATTTGCTCACAGCACAAATGAATCTTGCCTGGTATTCTTTGTCATCTACTGTCAGCTCCACAGAACTGCAGGAATGGAAAGTAAGGCTCAGGGACAAGAGTGGAGACTGCACCTGATACTCAAAATAGTTTCCATAGATCAAGTTTATCAGCTGTATTCTCATGGCCAAGCACATTATAATCAGGATAAGAATCACAAAGTAAGAACAGATTGATGTTCAGAGCCCAGGTAGAACCTTGAAGTAGCCAGTTAATATTATCATTCCTCATTTGCATTGTATTCATGACTAAAAAATGCATGGTGTCAACTGTTGCCCAGACATTTAGCAAGAGACAATCACTTTTGTTGGAGAATGCAGACAGATCAAGAAAGGAACACCCTGGCCCCATTTTATAGATGAGGAAGGGAGGTACTGAACATGACTTGCCTAACTTCGACACAAGGATTCTGTGGCAGAACTCAAAACTGAACCCAGATTTCATATCATTGCCATAAGAAACAAGATCATTGATTATTTCTGTCATGATTTTTGTAACAGAAGCAAGTACAGGTTGCAAGCAAAACCATGCAGGGAACAAGACTTTCTAGATCACACAAGAACGATTCATAAAGCTTCAAGCTTTTACCAGTTGAAAATTAACCCCCCCCCAAAAAATACAAATGACCACACTCCCTGTTACAGAATTCAGGCTGCATCCCATTTTGTGTGTGTGTGTGTGTGTGTGTGTGTGTGTGCGCGCGTGCGTGCTGGGGAAGGGGGGGGGGGGTGTGCAAAAAAAAGTACATACTTTTAAATCAAATCCATGAGCTGAATTTCCTTTTTTTAAAGCTGGGATTCCAAAAACTAGAAGTGTTAATGACATTTACAATAAAAATGTTACTAAAAAAAAAAGATCAGATTTCAACTGTTCTTGCAAGAATCATTCCCACAATTAACACAGAAGTGTAGCAAGCAGAAGGTCCAGGAAGCAAACCATTCTCATAAGGTCTCCCAGAAAAACCACAACAGTTTGGAAAGCTTATGCAAATTAGCTTCTAACCTGCTCAATGTCTATGTTGCCAGCACACTCCCAAACACACTGCTGAAGGGGACTTAAGGCAGAGCAGGTAGATGCTAATCTAGAATTTGAATCAGAGAATCCACCTGGGCTGAAAGGTATTCACACACACTCTCAAAAAAAAAGAACAGGCCACAGGCTCTTCAGCTTTTTTCTCCTCTCATTACAATGTGAGACTAATTTTAAAAGTCTGTCAGTATCAGTGGAAGACTTGGGTGATGTGAAATGCAGGACTGGGCCTTTTGAATGTTCTATGAGCAGAAACTTGGCAAGAAGGGAAAGGAGGGGGTGAGGAAAACTGTACTGAAACCACAAGACTCTACATTATGCATTCATGGGATATATGCCGCCAACAGGATTGAGAACAGGCAACTATGTAATGGGGAAATGGAGGGGGCTTGCTTTTATACATCTTGGAAAATAAATACATAGTCCTTTCTTTTAGTGGGACTGTCTCATAGGCTTAAAGGGGATGTTAATGAGATTAAATTTGGTACATCCAACCAAAGAGAACCAGGGAAATTCTTCCCTAACAAGAAGAAATCAGAACTGAAAATAACTGTCCTTAACTTACTGCAATTTACCAGGGTCAGCAGATGTCTGCAGATACTCTTTCAAATAGACACTATACCAGCGCAAGATGAAAGATAAATAATAAAGAGCTGAAATATTAACTCTGCAACAACACCTTCTGAAAGAGAGGTGCTGGATAGGCACTGCACAGGCCAGCTCACCCCACCAGTACCAGGCAGGCCACTGCTCTATTCCTTACCACATTTCTCAGCCTCCAAGGATTTCCCAAACTCCAAGTATTTACACAGCTCATTTCAAACTCCCTCCAAAAGTCCTGCAAAATCAGGAATAACTGCACCTAGAGCAAACTGTAAACAGTTTTTATTTGTAAGCTGGTAAGAACGTAACACACTGTTTTGCACTGCTGTAAAACCCCTAGGAGGAAAAAGGAGACCTAGTCCCAAGGAGGTCAAAAAATGTGGAGTGATATCCATCATCATCACATCTAGGACTACTTTCATCTCTCAGATATTTCTTTATACAGCCCTGAGCAACCACTTCTTTGGGAGTGAATGTTATGGGTCAGCTCATGGCACCAGGGGTAACTCCACTGCAGTGAACTCCAGCGATTTTGTTCCTATGTCATGTGATAAACTGGCCAGTAGGGATGCTTCCTTCTTAATGGGTAGAAAGAGAACAGCCCAACTCTGGCAAGAAAGACTTAATTAGCAGAGGCTTTGTTTCTAAAGAGAAGTCCTCCCTAAACTTAGGCCTAGTTTATCCTAGACAGAGAGCAGAAGTACTGATTATGGCTCTGAAGATGCGATCACAAGAAGAAGAAGCCTTATGAATTGTCTGAACCCTGCCTCAATAACTCTTCTTCCCCTTTGCTCACAACACTTGTTCTCAAGCGATGTTGCTTTCCTTGTACAAAGTTCCACCTTACCTGCTGCATTTTTTCCAGGTCCAGGCTGGGCCTGCTGACCTTATCCCCATATCCTTGTCGATGTCTCTTACAAGGCATGACTTGCTCAAAGCCTGCCCCAACACTTGTGAAGATTAAAGGTCTGGAGGCTGGGTTCCGCACCAGGGGCTGGAGTCTCTTAGGAGGGGAGGCACTGAAGAGCACAGGGCTTGGGCTAGCGTGTAGGCTATCAGCCTGTTCTGCTACAGGCTGGAAGGACATGGTGCACAAGTTCTTCACTTCTTCGTCACTGGAGGATGTGTTGTTGCTGTCACTGCAGCAGGCAAGCCTGCTGACCTGGGACCACTTTCTTTTCTCAGCAGCGAATTCTCGGTTGATACGCTCCAGCTCCTCTTCCGAGCTGTGGCGATCCAGGCTGGCATGAAAAAGGGCCCGAACCTTGCAGCATTGATTTTCCTGATTCTGAAGCTGGTTGGTGGCCAGAGGGGTCAAGGTACAATTCCGTCTTCTCTCTGGTGGGAAGAAGAGAAATAGCAGATCTGCATTCATGCCCTATCAAACCAGGCCTGCTCTCCCAAACTGTTTTCTTTACTTCTTCCCAAGTAAATTTCTGAACGGTTTCCCTCCTTCCTGAGAAGAAATACTTTCCTGCTGAATGCTCCCCTGTGGAAGTTCCCAGATCTTAGTTTAGACCAGTCTGCTAGATACCACCTTGCAAATTGTCACCTGGAAGTCTAGTTGTACGGCAAGAATATGGATCTGTTGCCCACCTCATTCCCTGAATCTGCAGAAGACATTATCTTACAAAATGTGCTATCAGTCACTTGCTTCTATCCAGAAAAATTAGTCTAGTGACCAGCTCTCAGGGAAGATGAGGTTAAGTAAGTTACATTACTCTAAGAAACAGGTCTATGGCTCAAATAGCAAAGATTTGGGATTTTGGAGGTAAAGGTCCTCAATTACAAAGTTTGCCAGATAAAAGAGTCTGCCTTCAGCCACAAGCTGTGCACCTTTTTAACTGTTCTGCTGAACTTTTTCTAGGTTAAATGTCTGGAGCAGGGATTAGAATCCTGGCAGGACATGTCCTGTGGGTCAGGAATTTAACTTCTCCCATCCTTGCATAAAAATCTGCCTAAATTTGGCCAGATTATGAGCCCCAGATAAAACACAGGGCATGCACAAAGGGCAGAGACTTAGCAGAGCTCAACAGGCACATTTCCTGCAGATTTCATTGACGCTAAACATGCTTCAGCATGGGGCCAAGCAGAATTTTCCCTTTCACTGAAGCTCTAAGCTGCTATATGCCAGGTCCAAAAAACTATGGCAAAGCATCTGTCTCTCCTCTGTCAAAGATCCTCAGCTAGGTCCAAGGATAGAGCTGCCCAATACCAGTGGTACAGGAGGGAGGGAGGGAGCTAATCTGACAAATGAGTACAGGGATGGGGGAAGGGAAGGTCAAGCCTGGAAATGGCAAGGAAGAGGAAACCTGGAACAAGATGATGCAGATGCACAAGCACGGAATAGAAACTGGAGTGCTAGTTCCAGCACTCAATTCAGGCTGCTGACCTGATTGGAGACCTTTGCTACCCCAGGTCTGCAGCATCTTAATCTGTGGTTAACGACCTCTACCTTTTTCAAGCAAAGTGCGACTGCAGCATCTGATAACACCAGCTTCTCCCTGTGAGGTCCCAAAGACTTCAAGCTGACTGACTTAATGAACCTGGTTGTGATACAGCTGGGACTGGGAAAGAGGCACTTCTGCAAGCAGAGACAAAAAGCAAAATGCACTTCCACTGTAGCATCCCAGGGCCCTCCTATCTTGTCCCTTTACCTCTGTCAATCTGAGCAAGTTCCTGGTTCTCTCCCTCAGAGTCGTCGCTGTCCTCATCACTTGGGGGGTAGGAGATCTAGGGGACAAATAGAAAGAAAAGGCTTCATTGTGAACACTGAATATTGCGCCTGCTGCTGCCAAAGCCACTTCCTCCACCCATATCCTGCAGGCGTCCACCCCAACTAACCGCACACACTCTGTTGTAGCACCTCCCTGTATACACATCCTCATCTCCCAACCTCAAACTTTCATTGTACCCCTCTTACTTGCAGCAACACAAAACACAGTCTACCACTATTTTCACCTTACCACACCGCCAACTCTTTCCCAAGCACAAACAAAAATACCCTGCCCTTAGCGCCCCAGACACACAAGTTGTAACCATCACGACCTACCACATCCACCTCACATGGACAACTAAATCTCCAAAACCCACCTCTGAAACAAAGACACATCCTGTCAACAGCACTATCATCTTGTAAGGCACCCACAAATGGATGTGGCGTGTCACTTTAGCCATCTTATGTATGTGCCCACACATCCCCCTTGAAGACACACACACAAGCCACCGAAGAACAGACACATCTTTACCGCCTTGCTTTTGTACAAGACAGCTCTGAAGAATGTAATAAAAAAAAGAAACACAATTTCACAGAAACATAAACAATAACAGTATGCTCTCCCTGTCAGCACTTGCAATATCACTGAATACTCTTAGATGCTCCAAGAGTACAGAGAACTCATATTTTGTGTAATAGGAATTTTCAGAAATATTTGCTTTGGGATTTGCATGGACCTGACCAAACCACTCACCTTATACCCAAATACCCACTCTAACACTGAACAAACTTGGTAACTTCTTCTTGAGATGGGCTGAGAGTTCTGAAGTTAAGTTTTTCAGGTAAGATAGATCCAATTCCTGCTGAGTTACCTGGAAGTCACTAGTTACTATATCAGATCAAACCTCTGAGATATGCTGCTTAGTATGTGCCTCTGGCAGTGGTCAAAACCAAATGAGTCAAAGGAAAATGTATTACTTCAAAAGAAACCCTTACAAGAGACAATTCTTGAACAACACGATCACTGCAAGATGAGCTTTTTATCCCTTATGCCTTTTTATCAAAAATAACAACAGACATTCCCATCATTCATAGCTTTGTCTGAGTCTTGCAAGTTATTTGCCCACAACAGTATCCAATGGCAATAGGTTTCAAAAGGTTACATGCTGTGTTTCCATTTTAAAAGTGTTTGATGTGCTGTTCCTAACTTTTATAGAAGGTGAGGCAGCATGCAACCATTACACTGATACAAACCCATTTCGCCTCCACCATTGTTCCTAAGGAAACGTCCTCAGAGTGTTTTGACCTCATTGGCACCCAAAAGAGCAACTACACTTAACTGGATGCCTGTGAGGGGAAGACATGTACACCAAATACAGAGAAATAACAGGAATAGCAGAGAAATCCTGGCTGACATGGAGTTTGACAGCTGTTAAGTCAACCCACCTACTCTGTCACCATCCTCCAGGGTTTTTTTTATGCAAAAGTTTGTTGCCACCTTTTTCCTCCTCCCCTTTTAGAGGTACCTTTTGTCCTTCTATATTTACATTGCCCTGTAAGAAGCTAGAAAATATTTTCCTATCTTGTTGGTCTCTTTTAAACTGCTTTTCCAGCTCTCAAATCATGAATGGGGAAAGTAGCACAGATTTATCCTGATTTCTAATATTCTTGAAGTAAACACAGGGGATTATTTTTCTACAGTAACTACAATTTTATTGTATGTATTCACACACATACGTTATTTAATAAAGGCAGCTGGTGCTGAGGAATATTGCCAAATTAGCAGCTTCTAGTTGTCCCCAGAGCAGGTATAATACCTTGTTTATGTCATGGTAGTTTATAGAGGTGCCAGCTGAGCCTGAGGTGCCATTATGCTAGGTGCTGTACAAAGAGACAGAAGCCTGGTCTTCAACATAAAAGCTAAGGCTCCAATTCTAACTTGGGAGGTACTGACCTTAGTTCATGGCTCATTCCCACATAAAAACCCTTCCCTTGGATGTGGCAGGATTTTCAATGAGGTTTAATGGCTCTGACAGTACTGCAAGGGAAACTAATCAGCTCTACTGTTTGCACTGTGTACATGTCAATACAGGGCATGGCACTGCTTCCAAAAATGAGGCAGCAACATCTAGCACATATAGGTCAAAGAGCTACCACACAATATCACTGGCTTGAGATGATTAAAATCAAGAGCCAGATTTGAGTCAATGATTGACATTTTGAAGGTCTTTATATCTACTGGTCCTGACTTTCCAATATATACAATTCTCCCCATACAAACACAACATAGCCAGCCCTAAGTCTCGTCATAGACAACTCATTTCCAGTAATCTCTCCCTGGTCTCACAGGCAGCCCAAGACTAATTCACCCTGAACTGCCTTGAATGCTTCTCTAGAAGTTCAGAGCACCTTCAAGAGAGAAGACAAGTCTCTCTCAAACAAGAAGAAACTGAGTCTGTGGATTTGATCCCTTTGTATATCCCAAAGAAATTAAAGTGAATAGGACAATACGAAAGGCTTCATAGAAAAATGGGGCTCCCACAGTCATGCTAATCATCTTCCTGATGCTAGCCTTGGGGAGGGGAAAAAAGAGCACCCACTCTTCTGACCAACTGGGATTTTTATGAGCAATATATTAAGCACTGTTTTCAGAATCAAGGCAACTAGAGACACCTATTCAGCCATTCTTCCTAACTCCCATCATTTCTCTTAGATCATCTCACCACAGCACATTTCTCCTGACATTCAGGCTTGATTTCTACTTATCTCAATTTCATCTCATTATCCCCACTGAGTTTATTATATCCTTGCTACAGACTACCCATAAGAAATTGCCATATTTTCAAAATATACACCACAGGCTAACTACAAAAAAGCTTTAAAATCTATCAACTGTGCAGTTTACACATGCATGAAGTTAAAAGAAGACAAGACTCAAAAGTCATACTGCCTCTGATGTCCCATAACATACACTGTCTTTCATAAGCCCTCTCATTTCCAATTTTGTGGGGTGTTTTACGGTGTGGGTTATATACATGCACATATAATACCCTTCTGCTTGGTCTTCTTGTCTTTCAGACACCATGATTTCCTCTCATTTGTCATTTAGCAAGGTCTTCTATTTTAATACTGTTAAATTCTCCTTTTATTAGTATTAGTAAATTCTTCAAAAACTGTATCATGGTTTTGGAAACTGAATTATTCCAAACTCCACCAGCTGCCACGTACGAGACCCTAGCTCCTGTGTTCCAAGCCTAACAGAACACCAGCTTTCGTAGCAGACTGAATATTAACCTCGTAGAGTTCACATTTAAAACTCCTTGCCATACCACACAGACAAAGTTTAGCAGAAGATTGAGAAGGGGACTAGACATTTGTCTAGGGATAACAAGAATTTTCGGTGACTAAAAGGATACAGGGAACCAAAAGACAATCCTCTGACTAATTACAGATAAATACTCTTCCTTGACTACTCCTAGCCTTTAACAATAACACTTCCTCTCCTCAAAAGCATTCCACTGAATGAAGCGGTATTGTGTTGTAGAAGCATGCACGTGTGAGCATCTGTGAGCACAGAAGCAATGTTGGTGAGCATGTGGGTGTAAATGAAGAACCATTTGCCTAGCCATTTCAACCAGCATTGATCTGGATGTCCAAATTTGGGGGAAGTATGTTTCTATGCCATTAGGGAGGAGAGAGAGGGAAACACAAAGTTCCTTCTCCTGTGCTGATTGCAGAGTTTGCTCCTACTGTTCGCAGGATACCCCATGATGCAGTTATTGAAGATACTTAAACACATCTGTGACACAAGCTGTTTTGTGATGGAAAAAGGTAGGGGGAGAAGTTCTTCCATGAACTGAACTGGAAGAGCCTCTTCACTCACTCACTTTTTCCCCTCAAGCTGGAAAAATCCTGTTCTTCCATCACTAAAGTTTTTTTCTGTACCAGTTGAAGCAGCAGGGCTCCCTCCTTCCTTGCTCCCCTGCTTCCCAGCCTGCATCAGGAATGCATGTAGGCTGCAGGGTATCATGCCTGCAGTAACACTGTGACTAGCAACTCTCAGGGTGCAAGTTGGTGGAAGTTCTTAACCAGAGAGCATGAAAACTGAGCTTCTGTTCAGAGTGGGACAGAACAAATCTTGATTTCCAGAAGCATGGGCTTAAGTCAGGCTACCTAGATCCTGAGGAAGGAAAATGCTAGGCTTACAGAGAACAGTAAGGATGTGCATGAGTGTGTGTGTGTGTGTTTGTCTGCACACACACACACACACACACGCGTATGCATGTTGTCTGTTTATTGCTTTAAGTCTTCTCCTTCACTCTCCTGTATTCCCATGGACAAAATTAATACCTGTTTTGAAGACACTGTTTGCATCGTGAGTTTGTTTATCTAATGTCTAGGGCTCCTGGAAAGAAGTCACAATTGTGGCCAAACCTGACTGGAAGTACAGAGGAGACAGGCCACTGCCCTGGGCTTTGGGATACTCATTTGCAAGTAGAGTGAATCAGAGAACTCCATGCAGAGTCAACTTCCCAAGCACAGTGGCTGGGTTCAGCACTGGGAAGGGGCCCAAAAAGACCAGTCAAAATATTGTTCATGCCAAAACTGCAAAGCACAGCTGGACTCTCTGCAACTCCCATCTCCCCCACATCAGTTCTCTTGCAGCAGTCAGAATCCATATCAAACACCCGTTTCTAGATTTCTCCCTGCCCTTCTCAGGGCTAAGCTGGGAATATTCTGCAGGGGAGGACCAAAGACAAAAGCATCAGGAGCTTTGGGGAAAGAGCAACAAGTCCCAATGCCTCACTGTTGTTCCAGAGAAGCACAATATACATCACTAATGAGCCCATGGTGCATGATCATGTACACTCTGTAAGTCACCAGAAATGGCAGAGATCTAATGGTCTTGGATCACAGGGAGCAGAATTCAGCTGGTGCCTACAGTTGAGCTACACTGTTTTACGACAGCTAGAGATCTGGTCTTACACACCTGTATCAGATGAATCACAGCAACAGCTTCTTCCATTGATTCCTATCCACCATGGGTCTGTTCTCAGAAGCTCTGAGCAAATATTTTTAGAATAGACTAGCCAAGATCCCTCTATTAAATCTCACTCAAGACAAACTCAAGCCAGTACAAGAACCAAAACCTCTTTATATAAATATTGCTGCAGTTATCTTCAGGGCCAGGGTTCAGCAGCTCACAACAACTGAAATTAGAGATGGTAATAAGTCACCACAGCCCTCACTCAGCAGATGGATGTGGCCTGATAACAAAGGTGAAAATACAGCCTTCAATCCTCTAAGTTCCTTCTTGTCCTCCTGGACCACTATGCTTTACTGAATAATACTACTTCTGCTGTACGTGGGCCAGGGGAATGCTACAGTTCCATATTGTGATATACATTGTCCTTTCTGGTAGCAAGAATTTTTGCATGTCTCAAAACTATGTCATTAGCTGAAGGGGCAGGTTAAGGTTTACAACACTAATTATGGTGACAGAGACCCCACACCCCTCCAACTCCACTTCTACCTGTAAGTGAAGCTTCCAGATGCATCACTTTCCAACAAGTCTCTGGCAAGTTTCCTACTCTCCTTCCGCCATTCAGTTTCTGCTCGGTAAAAATGCCCAGTTCGTCTGGCCTCAGCCAGCGGTCATGTGCATGTAGCAGGAGCCACACAATAGGTTTCTCTCCACCTCTGTGACTCCACTCATGGCTTTGTGGATGTGATGAAGAGATTTATAGCTTATCCATATCCAAGTTTTAAGGACTCTCTTGGAAGACTACTATCCACCTGTTGTATTTCTCATTCTACAAGCGTGAAGACAGCATTTTACATATATAATTCATAAGGGAATTAGCAAAAAAAAAAAAAAAAAAAAAACAGCAATAAAGCATCAGAAACAGAAGAAGCAACCTACAAAGCAGTTGTGCTGAGAAGAGATCCCTTTGCAAAGGAGGTCAGCACCTCTGACAGTTCACAGCAGGGAGCCCTAACATTCCCCTTGCTCGCACCCTGCAGGAATGGTGTCACACAGCAGTGTTAACACCACACAGCACAGCAGTCCAGAAAGACAAGGAGGAGCCTGAAGAATTAAAAACTATAGCTCCACCTTCATTCCTGGGCCTCATCCACCTACATTAAGCTACGGTGACTTGGTTCCCTCTAATTTCCAGCTGAACTTCAGCTCTGAACACTGTCAGAGGAAGCTAACAGAGGCAGCGAACAGACGCAGCAGCTTGCGCAACAGTGTCTGGGCTCTGCTTAGAACTTTTGAGGAACTTGCTGGAAGTTGTGGGGGCTTTCTGGGACCCCCGAGGAACTAGAGGGTGATTGCTGCTAACAGGAAAGGGGATCTAGGCAAGGACAACTACAGGAGGCCTTAACTTCTGGGAGAAGCTCTAGCTAGGTGTAGCTGCCACTAATGAGCTCTCTTGGTTGCCACTGATCAGAGGGAGCTGGGGCCTTTGATCAGGGTGGGTCAAGCACCCTGTGAGTCAGTGCTAGAGAGAGGCCTATATAAGAGTCAGGCCTAGAGTGCAGCAAACAGAGGCAGCAATACGCTCAGCAGTTTGTGCAGAAGGGTGCAAGAAGGCACCTTTGTTTCCAATCCTAGTAGTGTATGCTTCCTCAGATACAGTCATGACACGCCGCAGAGCACCTTCCCCAGTAGCTGTTGGAGTCGCTGCATCAGCTGTGTCAGAGGCTTCGACACAGACAGACCCTCTGACAGCTGATGCAGCTCTACAGGTTTCAGGCTTCAGAGAGTGCTTGGGGCCTCTCCATGAGGCCTAGGCTAACAGACAGCTCTTCTGCAGAAGGTGCGCTGTTGTTGATGAGTTGTGTCATCAGGTAAAGGAGTTATGGGAGGAAGTAAGCAGGCTGCGTATCATCTGAGAAGATGAGCAAGAGATAGACAGGGTATTCTCAGAGACCATACAGCTCCAGGAATCCCAACCCCCCACAGCAGTGGAGCTGCCGGAGGGCTCTGTGCCATGTGAAACGGTACATCATAACACTGTAGAAGAAGGCTGGAAACTGATCACTTCTCAAAGGAGGAGAAAGGCTCTTACTCCTCCTGAAGACTTGCAATTGAGGAACAGGTTTAGTGCCCTTCAGGCTGAGGAGGAGCTGGGCATGGCTTCAAGGGAAGCAACTGGGCGGACAGACCCTGTGTCTTGCGGGAACACCTGGAAGAAGCAGCGAGCAATTGTTGTGGGTGATTCCCTGCTGCAGGGGACAGAGGCACCTGTCTGCCGACCTGCCCTCTTGTCTAGAGAGGTTTGTTGCCTGCCAGGGGCTCAAATATGAGATGGCATACAAAGACTGCCAAGGCTTGTCCACACATCAGACTATTACCCTCTGATGCTCTTCCATGCGCACACTAATGATACCAAGGGCAAATTGGAAACCATCAAACAGGATTTCAGAGCTCTGGGAACGGCAGTCAAGAGTTTGGGAGCTCAGGTCATTTTCTCCTCAATCCTGCCAGCGAGGGGGAAGGATGGGAGGAGGAGTAAATGGATTCCAAGTCAACAACTGGCTGCACCACTGGTATTGGCAACAGGGTTTTGGTTTCTATGACCATGGGACCTTGTTTGAAGATCGACAACTGATGGCAAGAGGTGGGATCCACCTCACTAAGAGGGGCACACATGTCTTTGCCAACAGGTTGGCCAGCCTGGTAAGGAGGGCTTTAAACTAGGAAAGATGGGGGAAGGGGAAAGTTACAGAGACAGGGTAGTCAGCAAAACATGGCTCAAGTCAGGATGCCTCCAACAGGTGAATGCAGCTGGGGAAGTGTGCATGGGACATGACTATGGAGGATCCTCTTGCACCCCTCCTGGGAAACCTGCATGCTCAATTACCTCCCTGAAATGCCTGTACACCAATGCATGTAGCATGGGGAATAAACAGGAAGAACTAGAGATATGTGTGCAGTCGCAGGGCCATGATTTCATTGCAGTTACAGAGACATGGTGGGATAGCTCGCATGACTGGAGTGCTGTCATGGATGGCTATGTACTTTTTAGGAAAGACAGGCCAGGAAAGCGAGGTGGTGGAGTTGCTCTTTATGTGAGAGAGCAACTGAAATGTATCGAGCTCTACCTAGGGGTGGATGAAGAGCAAGTCAAGAGCTTATGGGTAAGGATTAAAGGGCAGGCTAGCATGGGTGCCACTGTTGTGGGTGTTTACTACAGGCCACCTGATCAGGAAGAGGAAGTTGATGAGGCCTTCTACAGACAGCGGGAAGTAGCCTCACGATCCCAGGCCCTGGTTCTCATGGGGGACTTGATATCTGTCATCATCTGTCATCATCAGGACCACCCTGATATCTGCTGGAAAGACAACACAGCTAGGCACAAACAGTCCCAGAGCTTCCTGCAGAGCACTGATGATAACTTTTTGACACAGGTAGTGGAGGAGCCAACAAGGAGAGGTGTGCTGCAGGACCTTGCACTAACAAACAAAGAAGGACTGGTTGGAGATATGAAGGTTGGGAGCAGCCTTGGCTGCAGTGACCATGAGATGGTGGAGTTCAGGATCCTGCGAGGAGGCAGCAGGGCACCAAGTAGGATCGCAACCCTGGACTTCAGGAGAGCAAACTTTGGCCTCTTCAGGGACCTACTTGGAGGAATCCCATGGGTGAGGGCCCTAGAAGGAAGGGGGGGTCCAAGAGAGCTGGTTAATATTCAAATATCATTTCCTCCATGTTCAGATCGGTGCATCCCTATGAGTAGGAAGTCAAACAAAGGAGGCAGGAGACCTGCATGGATGAGCAAGGAGCTCCTGGCAAAACTCAAACAGAAGAACAAAGTATACAGAATGTGGAAAAAGGCACAGGCCACTCGGGATGAATATAGGAACGTCATCAGAGTATGCAGGGATGCAACAAGGAAGGCTAAGGCCCATTTGGAATTAAATCTGGCAAGGGATGTCAAGGACAACAAGAAGGGCTTCTTCAAATACATCAGCAGCAAAAGGAAGACTAGGGAAAATGTGAGCCCGCTGCTGAATGAGGTGGGTGCCCTGGTGACGAAGGATACAGAGAAGGCAGAGTTACTGAATGCCTTCTTTGCCTCAGTCTTTATTGCTAAGACCAGCCCTCAGAAATCCCAGACCCTGCAGGCAAGAGAGAAAGGCTGGAGAAAGGAAGACTTTCCCTTGGTCTAGAAGGAATGGGTTAGAGATCATTTAAGCAAACTTGACACCCACAAATCCATGGGCCCCAATGGGATGCACCCACGAGCGCTGAGGGAGCTGGCGGATGTCATTGCTAGGCCACTCTCCATCATCTTTGAAAGGTCATGGAGGACAGCAGAGGTGCCTGAGGACTGGAAGAAAGCCAATGTCACTCCAGTCTTCAAAAGGGCAAGGAGGACGAACCAGGAAACTACAGGCCAGTCAGCCTCACCTGCATCCCTGGAAAGGTGATGGAGCAGCTCATCCTGGAAGCCATCTCTAAGCATGTGGAGGGCAAGAAGGTGATCAGGAGCAGTCAGCATGGCTTCACCAAGGGGAAATCATGCTTAACCAATCTGATAGCCTTCTATGATGGAATGACTGGCTGGGTAGATGAGGGGAGAGCAGGGGATGTCGTCTACCTTGACTTCAGCAAGGCTTTTGACACTGTCTCCCATAACATCCTCATAGACAAGCTCAGGAAGTGTGGGTTAGATGAGCGAACAGTGAGGTGGATTGAGAACTGGCTGAATGGCAGAGCTGAGTTCAGTTCCATCTGAATATGATGAAAATACATGCTATTTATCACAGGCAGACAACCCTCTCAGACATAAGGTGAAGCCAGTACAAGGGACATTCAGAAGTGGAAGGACCCCTACAGCATAGCCAATTTTATCTGTCACACAGGCATGGAAAGGGGAGGATGAGAGATGGCTATCAGATCAATCATTCCTGCTTAGCCCACAAGAATGTGTCTCCCCACCCCTCCCAACTTGCACCCCATTCCCACTAGCCTAACTCAGTTATTAAGTTGTTGCACTGAGAAGAGGTCCCTTTGCACAAGCCAGCTTCTCTGACAGTTTACAGTGACTACCCATCATTCCATGGGCCCCCTCGGCCAGGCAAGTGCAGCCTAACAGGAGCTGGCACAAATAATAGATCTGGTAACAGCTTTTCCATTCTCTCCTCAGAAGACCTGAAGAGGGCAACTGCCATCACTGTGAGATACTTCATTAGTTGAGGAGAAGCTGCCTGTGTTGGGAAATCTCTTTCGACACTCGCTTCTGCTCAGCCATAACGAACTACATTAGCCAGATTTGCAAACACAAGGAACAGCGTCCTACAGTAAGGAGGGAAAATGCATTTCAAGGGCCAGAACACAAATGTTTCAGGTTTCTTCCCCTCCAAAAATCCCAGGTTAACCCTTCTGAGGGCAAGCAGAGTTCCATCTCTATGGATTTACATCAGACTTGATGTTTCACCATGGAGCAAGCCAGTAATGTAGGATCATCCTTCAAGATCAGACCCTTGATCCACCTGGTTAGGTGTCTTTAAAGTCAGAGTCAGCATTATGCGAAAACTTGCCATGGCTCGCAGTGTGCCAGATCCTTTCCTGATAGGCATCAAGTGATTTGCAGTGGTCCTCACTTGGGAGAATCTGGCCAAAGAGGTGGTCTTCTCATCCCACACACAGAGGGATGGGTTAGAGATGAGCAGCACAAAGAGAGGATTTGAATGTTTACTGTCTCCTCCAATATAAGAGTCAGAGAGCACCAAATTAAATCAATAAGAGCCAGGTTCAAAACAAGCAAAAGGTCATCCTTCCACAAGACGTAGTTAAGGTGTAGAACTCATTGCCACAGGATTCTGTGAATGCAAAGACTCTACACAGATTCAGGGGGAGAGATGGACAGGTGCAAGAAAAAGTCCACTGGATTACTAATTCTGAGACAGAACTGCTGTCTCTGTAAGTTCATGAGATCAAAGTATGTTTGCTCTGTTCTTATAGTCTTTCCCAGGCACCCACTGCGAGAGATAGGCTTCTAGGTCTAATGTGGGATCATTACTCTTAAGGTCCATTCACGGAAATAGGCCATATAGGGCATGCATATTTATGTGCAATGTTACAGTACAAGTGGATACCCAAAACAAAACCTGATGGTGTTCTTGCAGACCAGACTCACCTCACTCAATACAGACAACTGCTGACATGATAGCCAAGTGTTACATACTAAACTGACAACCCCATATACCATATCAGGTGAAAGACAGAGGAATTTGCATTGGACTGCAGCCCAATGCAAAATACCTCTGAGGAGTTTCCTCAGGAAAGACTTGTTCTATCAAAGTCAGAATGAAGGGTTTTTTATGGACAAAAATACATACATGGAAGCTAGCGTTTTTTAAGCCTCTAAATGATGTCACTTATATGTTCCACACCAAATACCACTGTTCTCTCCTGTTAACCAACCTTTGGCCACAGAACTTTTTATTTCTTATGAATAACCAACTCCTAGGAAATAATAATAATAAAACACCACCAGCCCCCCTCTTGCCCCCCACCCCAACAGTCTGGCTGTAGACAACTGCCTGGAGCAAACACTTGGCTTTATGTGTAATAACTGGGTGATAGGACATGGAAGCATTATTTGATATTTTCCCAGCTTACATCCAGACAGACTTTCAGCACACTGGTGTATTTAGCTGCCTGTCTGGCACTTTTCCTCAAGACAGGAAATTCCCCTTCAACCAAAGGAAATTTTCTTCTCTTGTCTTATGCCCATAAAGAGCATTGCGGATTGTGGCCTCTTATGCCAAGAAGTAAGGACATCAGTCAAAAAACAAAGCATCTCTCTGAAAGAACAAAAAACTAAAAAAGCCTGCATCAGAGAAATAGTATGAAGGAGTAGGAAGGAGTAAAGGAAGGAGTAAAATGAGACACATTTCTGAACAAAATGAGGGAGAGTGGTTAAGACCTTTACACCATCACCTACTTGAATTCTTTGATCTCCCTGAAACCAGTGGCTCAAAACCAAGTTTGTAGTCAACTCAACTCAATTAATCAGCTACTCAAGGCCAACGAATATAGCTTGCTCCCTAGAAATATCAGAAACCAAGGCCTGTCTACTCTCATTGCGGACATTACTGTATGTTGGAGTATATGGGAGTACTTTATCCAGACATTTTTTGCCCTTTCATAGTTCTAAATTCAGATAAAGACCATCTGCCTTGCAGTCAGGCAACAAACCTCAGGGCAACACATCTCTGAAGTGGGAGACATGACCAACAGAAAACCTCCTTAGAGCACCTAGACTCAGGCACTGGTTCCTTTCTTCCTCAGAAGGCTTTTCCAGCCCTGAACTCCTAGGTCTTCTCATATGGGCCGACACTGGAGCAAGGGTTGTGAGGTGATCTCAGGCAGGGCTGCAAAGGTGATCTCAGGCACATGTGTGCTGGGTACAATGACCAACCAGCCCAGACATCCCAGCCCTGTACAACAGCACCTGATTTGAGGAAGACAAGCCATGGCCCCACAGTCTGCCAAGCCTGCTAGGCACCTCCTGAGGTTTCACCACATCCCCTCACTGACAACACCCATTTGGAAGGTCTCACACCAGCGGGGCACAGGCATTGATCTCCCTTCCCAGCACCACAGCTCAAGCCTTGGCAAGCTGAAGGGGCTCTGCAGCAGTGACTAACATCTGCAGTGAGCCTGGATAGTGGGCAGGCTGCCTGTTTAAGACAAGCTGGGGAGAAGAGGACTGGAAATAGAGACTGGCCCACACCAACTGCCTGAAAATTTGATAGTCACTCAGAGAGCTTTCCTTGGGTTTTTAGCCCCTGCTCCCCCAGATGATGTTCTGCCATGCTAATCCTAGAGCAACTAGGAAAATCCAGAACACTGCACGAGCAGTTATGCAGCAACTTTGCTGCAAATCTTCCAGGCAAGATACTTTCCCATGTCCAGGTCCACCAGGAAGTCTCCATGTGTATCGACAGTATTTCACCCTCCATGAAGCTATCAGGGCTGGAATAAAAAGGATACCATATGAGCTCTTCACAGATGTGCCTACATAGGCAAAGGGTATTCTGTTGTAGCAGTCCCATTCTGCTGGGGCTGTCTCAAAGAGAGAATAGCGGAAGTCTACCTGGGCCAGCACCTGGCATGCTGGCAGTAATTACAGAAAAAGAAGAGACACTCTCCACATAAGATCTGCATCCTCTGCATCAGTCAGCACCTGGGGAGATGCCCTAAGCTCAGAATGTCTGTCCTACAACAAGGGAACAATTTGGACTTTGCATGGACCAAGGTACACACAGAGGCCAGGTCAGTGTCCAGAGGCCCACCCATGGTAGGGAGGAGGTTATAATGGAGTTGGGAAGTGAGAAAAACATAGCAAGAGAGGGGAGAAATGTCCAGAGGCACCCTGAGCTATCCACCCTCAAGGAGTGACCAAGCAGATCCAGAAGAAACTGGTCTTCAAACTGTGCTTCACATGTGTGGTGTGTCCCCACAGCTCAGGCAGACCTGTGCCTGGACGGGCACGGAACAGCTCTGTGTAGGTCGCATAGGGCCACGTAGTCTCTCAATCAACTTTTAGGCCTGAGTCACAGAGGAGAGAGGCTGTGTAACAGCACAGTCCATGCTACATGGGGAATGCCTTCTATGCAAATAAAGGTCACAGCTAATTGGCTTTCCTCTAAATCCCTGCCTGGGTGTTCCTGCTGCGTGGTTGTGGGTGGTGCTGGTACCTATTCAAAAATAGCTTAGCTGGCTGACTCTGCCGGTCAGTGGTGGTAAGAGGAGGCCAAACAGGCTGTGACCATGGCCACGTACAACAGCTACTGCAGGAGAAAACAGCCCTGAGAGCACACATACCTGTGATACTGGTTGCTAGGCAGACTTGGGTCACCTGGCAACCCAAATCCCAGTGAACAGGAAAACAGGGGCTCCAGAAAAATGTGGGGGGGTAGGAGGGGTTGACGCTGCCTACGCTGTGGGGGGAAGTATATTTCCCACTGAGAAAGCAAAATAGGCCCTTGGTTCCCATACAGAGACATCCCAACAACACTCCTGTGCCCCAAGGAGTGCTCCAAGGACAGCCAGGGAAGTTGGCTGGATTGGCATGCTAAGCAGAGTGGTGGTGCCCTGCCCATTCGGCACTCCACAGAGATGTCCTAAGGGCATGTGAGCCTTGGGGGTGAGGGTGGGGAGAAAAAAAAAGAAAAAACACACCAGCAAACCACAGTTTTGTAAGAGCCATAATTAACATAAATGATTGCCTGGGTCTGTTTTCTTTTTTTAATTCAAATATAAGCCATTCTTCTGCTTGGGTAAACTTTCAGCATCTCAAACAGTGCAACATAAATTCAGGAGCCATAAGATGGTGCATGACAACAGAAAATTATGTAGAACTTCACTGTCCTGCAAAGCAAGGTGGACTAATCTGTTTCCACTGAAATGCAAAAACGAAATAAATAGGATCACATTTTCAGAATTCAAATGTTCATTTAAATAACATCAGGAATTGCAAAATGCAAGAAAAAATAATGAGATTTCTTTGCGATACAGGCGTATGGGCTTTTTAAAAAAAAATCTATTCCATATTTTCATATTAGTCATAAATGAGGCTAGCTGACAGGATGTCTCATTAAACTGCTCCAGAGTCAATGAAATTCCCATTTTGCTATGCTTGCAATATTTGCTGTTTGTCTGAAGTTGCACACTCTGGAATCAAGTCATTATGGGAGATCATCAGTGTTGGATGATTGCACAGAGAAGATGACAAACCCTGAAGATTCAGAACTTAGAAGCCAAGCAGAAAGAACTGCAAACCTATTATTTTACAAGGCCTCAGGCAGAGGTCTCGACAGTTTATACCTTCTGACCGTCTGGGGCTAGCGGTACTGCCCTTTGCCTCAGCTAAGTCTATCAATACCATCTATCACGGCATTTTTTACCAACTAACATCATTTTAGTCCAAATTATCACAAGCCTAACTCGAGGCGTATTAGTAGGCGTTTTGAAAGCCGAAACTATACTTGCACACCTACATTTATGCAAGTACTTGTCCCCCTCCTGAGTGAGATTACGATGAACCAAAAGAGTCTAATGTTACCACCAGTTAGTAAAAGAAAAGTTTAAATTTAAAACCAAGTCCTACAGTCCTGGAGGAATGAACCTGTTTGCTGAGTATGTTGAAAGCCCATGAAGAAGACAACACCTTCACACACTACAGCAGACAAAAGCAGCTAAATTTTTACTGTGCAAAGCTTTCTTCAGTCAATCTGGAGACCAGTGGCTGGCCAAGCACATGACAAGCAGTCAACCCAAAGAAACAGAGGAAATTAATCTTCTGTCCTCATTCACAAAAATCATAAGCCCTTATACAGAGCTTTGAAAATGCACTATTCTGTGTCAGTAATAAAGACATCGATTCTCTCTTTTTTTAGCTGAGAAGACAAAATTTAAGGAACACACCCCTGGCTCTGCAAAGTAACCAGCTACCACCAGGACAGCAACTCAGAGTCACTGCCTGCCAGCCCAAGATTCACTGCACACAGATGACTGAACCCTCTTCACACAGAACTGGGATGACTCCCAGTCACTTGTCAAGGCCGGCCAGTCAGAACAGAATCTCATAGCTGACTACTTGCAGGTGCCAGCAGAAAATAACTGGCATGATTTGCTGGTCCCTATGGCTGTATAAGCACTGTGTACAGGCTGTGAGGATACATGAGGAGAGCTGACAGGGTGGCTTCGTTAGAACCTGGTCCGTACTTCCCTTTTAAGCAAGCATAAGGCTAGAATTAAGCAGCAGAAAAATGCAGTTCTCCATTACCAAAACAGACTCCACATAAGACTTTGTTACATTGATTGACATTAAGGAAATGACAAAACATGTCCTAAGTACCTCTGCCCAGGCCAAAAAGGAATATTCCAGGTACAAAAGTAATTTAACAACTCCTGTGGTTTGAAGCATCAATTGCATTGCCTCCAAAGCTGTTTGTGTCAACAGCAAAGCTGGAAGGAATTGCCACCCTCAAAGTACTTAGTTTTCTTCAGCTACGTGTTCCAGCCAGTTAATTTTTATACTCCACAATCCAACTGTTTCATTCTGATAATACCCAGGGCCACTAATTAAGGGCTTAGTTTGACTGGCAATGCACAGACTTGTTCCAACCAGATGCTCCCTGCCCCAAGGAGCTTGCTTGCAAGCAAAGCTTACAAAATAGACACCTACACTATATCCACTACACAAACATGCAAGGGCACAAGAGTTGAAGAAGGATTTGGAGAAGATGCATTTGTGTGAGAAATCCCTGCCCCCCCAAGCTGTGGGGATGAACAAGCCATTTCATTTGCAGAGTGCACTCTGACTCTGGTTGGAAAGTACTTCTGAAGGCTCGGAATCTATACTGGTCTCAAACTCGCATGCAACTCCAGAACGTATATTTAAAAAGCTATCTTGAACAATTTGACTTACATTTCAGGAGAGGCTCTCAGTGCTAACCAATCCAAAAACCATGAAAAAAAAAAAAAGTGTAGTGACTGTAATACTGGAGGCCCAGATAAAAATTCAGCCCTTGAGTTACAGGCTTCTTTTTCTTCCCTTATTTGAAGCATTTCACTACAGTGTGCACAACCCCCTTTTCTTACTCCTTTGTCCTGTCCCACAAAGTCTGCTCTGGAACAGGCCCAACCAACCCTAACCTGCAAATTTAGATCTGCTTTTGCCTCTTGATTTCCAACAGTCAGCCAAAAATCAGAGAATTCTGAATCTGGCCTAATCTCTAGCAAATAACACCAGACCATTGAAGCAGGAGGTTGAACAACAGGCTGAAGCATAAGGCTCCAGTTCACAATCCCTTCTTGGATTTAGCTGCAGCAGCTGAAGGACTCAAAGCCAATGGGCTGGCCTACAGACTGCAACAGACGACACGCTGCCATTGATCCACCCCTGCAACAGAGGTAGTAACATCCAGCGAGGGGACAGCTGGATCAGCAGGACCAGTCCTCCCAGGCTAAAGCAAATTTGAACCCTGGCAACCATACTTCACAGCCCAATCATCCTTACCAGAAGCAGAAACTGCTAACAGTACATGCTGCTCCAACAGTGTGTGAAATACCAGGAGCAAACACATCAGTCAGTCAATCCCTCCCTTCCCACTATGGTAATATCTGCGGAAAGGGCAGTAAGGGGACAATTACTTCTTCAGCAACACTAGCATGAACCAGCAAACCTCTGAGTCAAAGCCCTCTGAGCAGAGTTAGTGGTCAGGTGCCTAAAGACTAACATTAGTAAAAAGAACAGAACAAAAACAAACAAAAGAAAAACACAAAAAAACTATTACCTCAGCACCCAAAGCATGTGTAACTTCTCGATTCATTTACATGAGGCAATGGCAGCCTCTCAGCTTTACCAAGTGGGGGAAGACTAGAAAGACCCACCACAGCCACACTAGACCAATTCAGGACAGATGGTACCGAATAAAGATCTTCACAGTGGGCAGAAATTTCATCTTAAAAACATTCCCAAAGTTTGGATGCCAATCCAAGGTCAGCCAAATTTCCAAGTTTACAAAAAATGAGTTGAAAACCTCCCCAAGGACAGTCTCCTGGGACTCTGCCTGATTGCAGTACTCTTGGGAGCTAGAAACACAACAGCAGCTTGTTTTCCCTTGAATTTAGGAACTTCTAAGAAAGGTCATAAAGTCCAAAAGCAAGCGGGTAATGAAAGAGAAAAGCAGCTAAGCATACTGTTTTTTAAAGCTCAGAAAGCTCTTGCTTTGGGCTGTGAATGGAGATCCATTCTTATTCTTTCAAAATTAGTCCCACATTCTCCACTGACACTACTACAGACCTGATTTTATGCCCACACCTAACTAACTTTTCACTAGGTTCAAGGTCAGCAAGACTAGACCTATTAAATAATGCGTGCCAGAATACATACACACCTGCATGGGTCACAGACAGACTGTGAGGAAGCTGAAAACACCGAAGTTCAGCTTGCGACTAGCTGTTCCACAAGCATCTGAAGGCAGTGGAGAGAGATCATACCAGCAACCAGGACCTGTCACACTGTCTGTGTCCAGTCCAGCCATAGGGAGCTCCCATTCTTCTCACTCTTTGTGATACCTGTCCTATGTCCACACCTGCAAAGAGTTCTGGCCCAAAACTTAAGACAGAGCACTGCACGCTCTATTAAGCAATTAGTACACTGGCACAAGGCTGGAGTAAGCCGAGGCAGCCGCCCATGGTCCCCAGTGGCCTACAAAACATATGCAAATCCAGAGTTTGAAAGTCTGGCTTTCTGCCCATACACATGTATACCAGTCATTGTACCACTCCCCATGGCAGCCTGCAATGCTACCTCTGATGGTCTATTTATCAGAATTTCAAGAAACACTGCAAACTTAAGTCCATCTTCTCTGCTGAGGCTGCAAAAATGCAGCCCACCTGTTTGCAACACAAAACCTAGCACTAATGTGAACAAAATGGCTACAAATACCCACTCCTACAGTTTTTCTTGTGTGCCCCCACAGTGTCCTGAAGGCTGCATATATCCCCCCGAGATTTCTTTATGAAAACTCTCGTGGTTTCACAACTTGAGGTTCCAAGAGAAAAACAGTAAATATAGAGGAGGTGATCACAGCCACAAGGCCCGAAGATATAACATTCAAAAGAAATCCCCCACTGCCTCTGCACAGAGATATTCTGCACTGAATCCGTCCACCACAACCTAATGCAATGCCCTTATTTTATTTCCAAAGAAATCTAATCCTCCCTCCCCTAAAAAACACAGAATCTGCAATCCTTGCAGAAAGAAGTGCATGGACACAAAAAACTTTGAGGAAATATCAGTACCGTTTCTAACAAAGTTGCCATCAGCCTGGCCTGAGTGACTGTGCAGAAGTACAGACGCACTGCAATCCGCCTCTGTGTAACACATACAAAAGACTCCACTAGAGTCGAGTATGTGGATCCCCAGCCCCCATTCCAAGCAATGAGGGCTGCTACTTTTCCCATATCACTTCGATTTGGGGCCAGATGTTGCACTTTCAGCAGCACCGATGCCAGTCCAGAATAACTTCACTGATTTGAGCTGGTACCTCCAGATTCACAACAGTTTCACCAGATCAGAATCTGGTACTTTTTGTAACTAGCTCATCATGACTCCATTTTTATCCCATTGCATACAGTTCAGAAATTCCTCCTTGTATTTGGCAGGAAGGGCTTGGATATTCCTTATCCTGAATTTGTGATCTTAGCATGCCTTTTAAAAACTATACAAGGACCTAGGGAAAGTTAGAAAAGCCACAGGTCAATGTAGTGAGCCAGACTGCAAACTTCAGCTGAAATCCCGGCCTTCAGAACCAAAAGAGAGAGAAATGTAAATAACAAACAGAAAGGCATTTAAGGCAAATTGTTTGTGTACAGTGCCTAGCACAGTGCAGTTCTAGCCTGCTGAGGTCTTTAGGGACTACAGATTACACACAGACACAGATAACTAGATATACAGGCATATGCCTATGTAGCTAAATGTAAACTTTCTTAAAATAAATATTTCTAGACTAAAAAATTCAGACACATATGCCTTTATTCACCCCTCCGTGTTACCACTGAATTGTGCAGGGTAACTCTGAATGCAAAGGAACAAGACTTTAGTAACCAGAATATAGTCTAGGCCAGTTCCTACTAAACACACTGGATGAGAAGAACTGGCCCAGCATAATAAAAACTGAAAGTTAATAGCTTTTATTATCCCTATTATTAATTACCTGAAGGGTACAAAAAACATCCAAGACCAAACTGGGTGTTCTTACCTTTAGCTGGAAAGGTTGAATTTCATTCAAACTCTGGTTCCTGAGCTTTTTGGTGAGGATCTTCAGCATGGTATAAATCCAAAGAGCCAAGAAAGGGTTAAGCATACACACACATCTACATCTGCCGAGCTGCTGCTGCTATGCTTGGAGGAGCTCCGCAGAGCTTGCATTCAGCACCCCCAGGTACACAGGGGGGCAACGCTCCGGACGGCCCGGTTTCAGCTCTGCCCCTCTCTTTCCTCCCCCACCGCACTCTATCTCACAGCCCTCAGCGTGCGGGGGGGGGGGGGGGGGAATCTTTTTTAAATGCCTAAAAAATATAAATATAAAACTTCCCTTGCTTTTTTTTTCCCTCGTTATGCTTCAGAAAGAACGGAGGTAACAGCTGGCAGGGTGCTCCGAGGGGACATTTGGTGTGGGGTGTTTACTGAGACGGCAAAGCTCTTTAGCCGAGGCCCTGGGCTCTGCTCATAGCAGCGGTCTAACGCGCCCCCCGCCGCTGCGGCCGCCGGTGCGCGCTGCCCCAGCAGGCATCCCGCCCCGGTGCGCGTCGGGCCGCCGCCGCCGCCCCGGGCACCCCGCGCACCGCGGCCGCTCTGCGCCTCTGCCCGCAACGGGAAACTTGTAACAAACAGCGCGGCAGCCGCGGCGCCCATTGGCCGGCCGGGGCGGGCCGTGTCAAGCCCAGGGGGCAGGGCCTCCGCTTAAAGGGGCCCCACCGCCCCCGCGCCGCCCCCCGCGCCCGCCCCGGTGCTCGGGGGGCCCGGGGGCTGCCGTCCCCAGGCGGCAGCGGTAAGCGCTTGCTTCAGCTGTCTGCGCTGGGAAGTGACATGGTCAAGTTGTGCTCTGCTAGAGTTGCCCCTGCTCTTCTGTGCAGGGCCCCGTGCCGCGGCGGGGGGCTAGCTGTGATGCCTTACGGCAACCACAGGCTACGGTCTCAGGAGAGCCGGGAGGCCCTTTCTGCTCCATGGCTCTCCGCAGGCACGCTGGGGAAGCCTGGTTTTCACACTGGAGAGCAGCAGCTCCATCCTGGATGGAGAGTTGGACGAGTGGGGTGATGCGAGCCCAGCCCCAGGAATACTCCTCACAGAGTAAGGGTATGAGGGTGCTGTAAGGGTTGGTAATGTGGTGTGTAGCACTGCACCAGTGGAGCACGGGTTTGAACAGGCCTACTGTGGTACGGCTGGGAGTTCTTCCTGGTGACACTTCCTGGGTCCCTGACCTGAATGGGCTCTGCTCAGGATGTAGTACAGATGTCTGCCTATGCTGTACTGCATCCTTGCTTGCAGCCTGCTCACACCAAAAGGGTAACAGAATAGGTGCCATGATCTACCCATTCCATCCCCTGATTCAGAGCAGTGATCTACAGCAAAGCAAATCTGTATCCTATGTGGAGTCCCTCAAGCCACCCAAACAACTTATAAAAGGCCTACAGAAGCAGGGAAGCTGGCACCTCTGCTTTTTCTCACAGCAAACAAGTGCAGAGCCAGGATGGCACAGCACCAGCTACTGTAACTGTACCAACTGCCCTACATATCTGCAGCAATTGCTTCTTAAGGCAAGAGCAAGGTGCTCCATTTCTATGGCCGATTCTCCAGCACCACCCTGGCAAAACAGTCAAGAAAGTTATCAGGAATTAACTGATGCACTCCCAGCCACTTTGAACTCACAGGAAGCCACGAACTCACTTCACAGAGGCACTATCCAGCAGTAATAACAAAGGGCTTTTAGCCACTACCAACTACATGCTAGAGAGAAGATTTCAGCATCTAGGTAAATGGCTCCTCTTACCTATTACCTGTCCCTTGGGGCCAACAGGGCCTTTCATCCTAACTTTCCTTTGGGAAAAGTTCTGAAACATCGAGGAGGTCTCAGCTTGTGTACAAATTCCAAAGAAGCACAGGCTGTTTAACATATCAATTCTCTCTTCTCAGCCAGCACGCCTGTAATGAGATAAGGAAAAAGCACTGATAAACTGCTGGCTGTGGAAAAGGAAAAGAACATCTTAGTTTCCGAGGAAGGAGGCTCAGTTCAGCTCCAGTTAGCAAAGTATTTTTCTTGAAGGACTACAACAGGCACAGAATCCAAGCCAGAAAACAACCTTTTTGCCTTTCTAACAGTGTATTCTTAGAAGATGGCAGCAGAAGTAGACTAACACATCTGTTAAACCATATTCACTGAGTGTATTCTGTATTCACACTATGGACTTAATTCTCAACCCATTTTCTCCCGCAGTTCATACCAAATTGAAATCATCCTCCAATCTTATGACTCTCAGTCACCATACATTGTTCTAGATACTTCTGGTTTCATTATTGCATGAATACAGCAAAACAGGTAATAGTGTATAATATCAGATCACTTGCCTAGCTAGTCTAGCATCCTGCCTCTAAGAAAGGAGAACAAAATGCCAGATGAAAGCATAAAGCCTCCATATAGATAGGCAATCATATATCTCATGTTAGGCAAGAATTACTCCTGACCCCTCACTGATAATCAAGGTACACTCCAAAACTTGACAAGTGAGAATCTCTTACCAATTTTTTATCCTGGTGAATGTCACTTAAGGTGATTCATATTTTGATTTCTTTATTCAGGCACTGGAGCCATTTGCTTTCTCTGTAATGGTCTGTAATATATGACCCATAAACCACAGTCAGCTTTAACTACCGGGTATGATTGCTTTCCCATATTTGAGCTCTCTGTGTTCAAGGGCTGGAATAGGCACATTCCAGGGCACAGTTGCTTGTCCCAGGACAGATGAGAAGCTGAAGAGCTCCCTGGAGCAGAGAATGGCAGAACCTGCCATCCCACCAGCAAACACCTCAGAGCCTCTACATGAACTCATGCAGCCTCACCAATGTGCAAAACAACAGCAGTGACCCTAGCCTGGCGGGTTCAGTGCTAGGCTGCTTAACCTGTTCCTGGGCCAATGGCACTAATGACAAGTGGCAAAAGCAAATGCCAGTGATGCTTTGTCATAGCACCTATGATATGAGAGAAACTAACACTGTAATTTCTTGTATTAACTCTGCTTCAACAACCTTTGCCTCCATATTTTGCAGCAGATACCTGCAGAGCAACAAGTTCTTTCCTGCTTTGTATTTCATATAATTAGAATAGCCAGGAAAACCAAGTTCCGGTACAAACAGTTCTTTCTCAGGTCACGTTATACACACTTGCTCCCAGTGTTTTCACATGTTGAGTGGCCACAAGCATTTCTCAGCTCCACTTGCTTAGCCAGGCAGGCTCAGTATAAACTCACAGACTGTCTAACTAGCCTTGCACACCCTTGCACTGGTAAAGTACCATGGCCTCTCTCTTGCTCCACACCCACAATGTCAGGAGCCGCTGACTGACAGTTCACAAGCTCTCCATTGATCCACAGCATCCTGCATCTTTTCCAAGTGAGAGAGACATGGCAACACAGTGCTGCAACCAGAGACAGGCAACTTAGCAGAGCCCTATAGCTTAGAAAGCCCTTGCAGAAAGCAAGGCTGCAACCTACTGTCTCACATCTTCCCCATATGTGTTCCTATGTGATCCCTGCCTCCAGGATGAGACCTGACATGCTAGATGAGTTCCCAGTATGTGATAGGTCATGATGCTGCATGGCTGTATACTGGAAAGGAAGCTCTCCAAGAGGTCTGGAGATGTTGCTTCTCAGCATGCATATGGGTTGCAGAATATTATCAGAGTGACTTCCACCCAAGGATAGTAAAATATTTTCCAGTGCTAAGTAGTAGTATTATCCCCAAAGAGGAAAACTAAGACAGGGGAAGATTACTTGACTTTCTGAATGTCACAGAGGAAAGCTGTGGAAGATGCAAGAATAGAAGTTATATCTCCTGGCTCTTAGCTGCATGCTCCCAGACTACCCCAGACTGTAACCTAGCCTGTTACTAGATCACACTGGTGGAGCTATGCAAAATTCAGTGGTTTCACTTCCCAAGCATCTCATGTGATCTCTTTGCTTTGGTTTTGGTTCCTGTGGGTTTCTCACCCCTGGAGTTTTGATCTGAATAGTGGGTTCAAACCAAATCCAAATCTCAAAATCAGACAAAGGGGCCAAGTTTCCTCAGGTCATATGATAAAAACATGAAAAATGCATTGCTGAACATTTATGGTAAGCCCATACACCTGCTTCAGCATTGCTCCAAGACCTGTTTAAATTCCTCACAGCTGGGGGAGGAGTAAAGGGGAGGCAAATGGGAAGCTATCCATGCAAGCACACATGGCATTGCAATGACAAAGAGGGCAAGATGCTATGAGCTAAGCCAGGATCCCGGCTCACTTCCACAATACCCACATGTTGCTGCCTGTTACTGTCACGGGTAAGGCACCCCCAGAGAACTGCTTTAGTTCTTTGTGTGCCACATCTTTTCCCTCAGAGAGGCTCCTCTCTGGGAGTCCTGGTCAAACAGTATGATAGGGGAGATGGGCAGGGGGCGAAGACAATGCAGCTAGGGTTCGTTTAAGGCACATATCTTTTGAGTTCTGTCTCCCATTGTGCCTGGGGGACAGTCTAATACCCTCTGCAGCTTATCCTCCCCTGGGTGTACCACTGACACTGTGAGATGCAAGAACAGGAGTGTGTGTAGGTGCAGAAAGCCCCATTAGGCAGGCCTGGCCAAGTCTTCTCGTAAGAGCAGAGATGCTGTTTTCACCCTTGGAAATCACCTGCGGATTTGCTCAGCCCATCTCACACACCAAACTAGTCTTTTGCCTCTCTTCACCACATCCTGCCGTATGCCGTAACTGCTCCATCTGTGCAAACTCTGGTCTGAACATCCCAGAGCTAAAGGCCAGAAACATTCTGGGCAAGAGGTTCAAGTGCCATCTACTGGGCATCTTCCCTCATTACACCAAGGGAGACTGAAGGATGAGGAGCTGGAAAAAAAACTTCCACCCCCTCTGGGGTATGATCTGAACCGGGTGAATGTCCAGGATGGACATCAGAGTGACAGTCAATGCCGGGCATGGGGAGAACATTCCTAAGGTTTGCCAAGTGCAATGTTAAGAGAGAACGGCAAGGCAGAAGGAGGATGAAAGCTGAGCCTAGAAATCACTTGGAGAGAGATGCAGATCAAAATCAGGCACTCCTTGAGCTGTGCTACTGTGCAGATCCATCCACCAGCTGTCTGAGCCACAGCCCAGTGCCTGTAGGTAGACAGTTCACGAAAATAATGAGAATGGTTCCCAGAACAGTGTGACTGGCAGAAGAAAGGCAGCTACAGCATGTGTTCAGCATGGCAAAGGGCACTGAGCTCTATTCCTGATCTTGCCATTGATCATTTATGGTACCACAGGTAATTTCTCCTCCCTGTGTATGAATTGCTTTGCCTGTAGGCTCGTCCAGAAGGGATCATCTCCGACTTTGCCTTTGTGCAATGTCTGGCCTAACACTAGCCATTCTGAGTCCTCTGCAGAACAAACAGTAAATTTCCCCTTGACCCTGCTGCAAGAATGAAGTTGCAGTGCACACAAATGCTCTCCAAGCTAGTCCTGTATGTGCTGTCTGTGCAGCCCACTACCAAGTGGGGTGTTGTGGGTCCTCTTCTAGGCCTGTTTGCACAGGAGCAAATGTTTGCAGCACCACCTAGAGAAACATGGTGTAGGCTGTAATAGTAATCCTGCTCTCCCTCGTTCTCAGTGTGTTAGCCACGTGTAGGCTCCTCAGAAATACAGACAAAGGAAATTGAAGAGTTCTCCTGCTTTTAATAGCTTCTTCCTTTTAGCCCCTGAAGGAGAGGAATCATCTCATCTGGCTAAAGGATCTCTGACCTTTTTTCCCCAAATTCATTCACTGCAACTCACTAATGTCTCTTCCTTTTCAAACACCTTCATGGTAATAGTCCCTGCAGTGGTTCTGAGCCCTGCCCTGTAGCTAGTGGGGAGCAGTCAGTCCAAGGAGGCACGAAACAGCCACTCTATACATCCCACCCCCCACAGAGAGGGCCAACCAACTCATCTGCTGCCTCAGACTTAAGGTCTTTCAGACAAAAGACAAGAAATGTCAAACTACACTGCTTAGAAGGGCAGCTCTAGAGAGAAAGAGCCTAGGTTCCTGTGAAAGCAGGAAATTTCTCAAGCAAAAGTGCTAGGAAATGAGCACACTCGGCCTCTACAGAGGAAGAGAGAAAATATTATGAAGGTTGCTAGTTTAATGGGGGGGAAATTCCTTCCTGGAACTTCCTGGCTGCCCAGACAGCCTCTGGGCTCATCCCACGTCTATGAATAAGACACAGCTTTCAACACCAAAGAGGTTTCTCAATTCCTCTAGTTACGGCATCCTATCTAGAGCCTGTTTCTAGTTGTGAACCATTTCAGGGCTTAAAGGAAAATGAAAAAGGAGCCAGGTTAGTATCACTGGGGAAAAAAATCCATCCCTTGGAGAAAAAGCAAGGAGGAGGCAAGCTTGAACTTGCTACCTTGCAGTCCACTCCTGGTGTGAACGCAGTGTATGGGTAAGGAGAGCAAGAGCCAAGCTGCGCCTGCACTGCACCCTGGCTGGGCCAGCTCAAATTGCCATCAGATAATCAAAAACACCAGCCAGGCACTTGCAAGGTTTCACAGAGCTGTTAGGACTTCCCATTAGCCTACACTCCTTCTCCAGCTGCTGCCAAGCACCAGTTCATCAGTGGGGAAAGACAGTTCTGGGTCTACTGAGGTCACTGTGCAAACTGGTACTACTGAGCTGCTCCCAGCATGGCAGGGAGGCTGAGGAGAGGAACAGGAGCCCTGGCTGAGGCCTCTGTGGGAGTGCCAGTACAGCAGAATCCTCAGAGAAAGACTTGGAAGTAATATATACAGCTCTTAAAATAAGCATAGAAATGAAAAGTACTCTAATGACCCAGGATTTGGCCATAAACCAGTCAGAAGCCAACAGAAGGGGTCCCAGCATCCAGTAAAACTGCACTTTGAAGGTACTCTTAACTACAGAGCAAGACAAACTGTCTTCAGAAGCTTCTGCCTCAAAAGCTCAGATCACTAAGGGCCAAGGAGGGAGAGGGCCCTTAACCTTAGAAGATGTTGTGACGAGAATAAAGCACACATGGCACTTACCCTCTGCTTTCTGAACCCTGTGAATGCAAATTGCACCTGTATGTTCCCCAAGCTCCTCTAGAGGCCAAGGCCAAATGCTGAAACCTTTATCAGTTTCCCACAACTAAGGGCAATTATTTGCAAGCTATCCACTGAAAATCTTAGTTAGAACAGTTCTCCACGCAGCAAGGCTGTATAAACAAGGATGAAAGTGGCCTTGGGAAGGAGGAAAGTTTGGGATCAGAAAGAGTGAGCTCTGCATGCAGGCACGTTACCACTAAAAATGGTAGAAAAGGAGGACAAGAGAATACAAGCTAAGACAAAGGGCAGATAAAGGGTGGGAGTGGGATGTTTTTTATGGAAGTCTGATTACACAGCCCTCCCTTATGTCTCTGTGTGTCTAGAGGAAGATTTTCCAGCCAAGCAGTGCTGTCAGAACAGAGGCAGGATTTGGCTGATCAATGCAGATGTGACAGCTACATTAACCATGGGGCTGCTGTCCTATAAACCCCACCTATGGACCGGCTGGCTAAGAAAAACCGTGTGAAGAGCTACAAATTGTTTCTGATGCTTATGCCTGTACTATACACCAGCCGTCCCCAGAGGGCACAAGAGACCACCTCTTTGCCTCGGTACCAGATCACCTTGCAACCCAGAGCTGCCAGGAGAAGGGAGAGCAGGCTGGAGGGTTTTGGCTGTTTCTTGGGTTTTCCCAGACCTGCTTCTGTGTTCTTCCATATCAGCTGAGGGCAGGATCTGGAACTGCTACACAGCAGCAATGAGCTGCTTCAGGTCAACAAGCACGTGTGCAGCATCTAGCAGAAAGTCACACTTGAATTAGCCAGAGGTGTCAGTGTGTCTCACACAGCTAGCCAGGGAGGAAATCCCAGGTTCTGTACACTCCCTTGTCAGTGCTTAAACCCAAGGACGCTAGGAAAGGCCAGAGTGAGAGGGTGGGATTCAGAGGCAGGTCCAATCCTAGGATGACCTCTCCTGGTCTGAAAGTCTGAGGGATGGGTAGTAAAGTCTGACACTAGTAACACCCTGCCACCAGTCTTCTGCTCAAAGCAGAACAAAAGTATGGCCTGCACAACCTGATTGCATTAGAATGAGGCAATGCAGAAAAATTCTTTCCATCTTAGCTTCCACACCACAGCCAGCATTCCTGGAGGTATAAAAGAGTAATTTCCTGGAGCTTGTCTTTGGAAAACCTTTCCTCTTTCACAGCTAGATCTAATCAGCTGTTTTCTGGCTTCCTTCTAGATGGGTAATGGGCCCAGATACATAGCATCTGTCCCCAAATTAACCAGCTCACATATCATGAAGTGCATGTAGCAGGGGCATGTGATTCAGTCTCCAGGAGACCTCTGTAGCTGTGTAGCAAATTGTGAGAAAAATGGGGAAGAGAGGTTCAGTCCAAATGATGAGACATTAATCTCAGTCACTCCCCAGCCCTTCCCTTCCCTCCCCCCCCCCCCCCCCCCCGTAAAAGTGAAGAAGGATTTCTGAGGATCCAGCCAAATTCGTTGTATATATGGCAGACACTGGCCATATCTGTAAATAAATGGTCTTCAATACACTTCTGCTCAGTTGTTTGCTGCTGTCACACTATATCAGCACTGCAGTATCAGAGCTGCCCCAGCACTCCCCCACACATTGATTTGGCTGTGGTTGGGATGTGGATACTCAGGTCACATATTGCATAGCACAGTGGCAATCCCGAACAGGCAGAGTCACATAGGGTACAAGAGATATTCATTATGTCAATGTTCATCTCTCAGCCCTGGCCTAGGTATTTTGATGCTAATGTGGTGGTTATATTGATAGAAACGACGCTCAAGCCACAAAGAGAATCAGGATAAGAGGATAACAGGCAGGGTTACAAGAAAGAGCTATGATTAGACCAGATATATGGTTCAGGAAAAGTATGTGACTTAGAGCATTGTAATTAGCACCCCTAATACAGAAAGTTATGTTCCTCCATATAAACATAGGTGTGCTGCTATCAGTCAGACATCTGTCTGTGCCATTTTCCAAAAGATATACAAAAGCGAAAATCTCAAGTACTTTTGCTTAGTGAAAACTCAGTAGCATCATTCCCAAGATGCTGTGCCACAAGAATCAGTATAACTGAATGTACTTGCAGTGATGTTCCTTTGCAAGATCTAATCAGTCCCTCTATGATTTCATCTAGCAAAGTTATCTTAATTTTAAAATTTCCAGGTTTGACTCAAAGGCAAAGGAAGCTATTTTCTACAAAGTCTGAAGAAAATTGCCCAGTCTTTGAAAAATTACCCTGCTTTGTATGATTTTATTGTTTCTCTTATGTTTCGCATGCCTTGCTCCCTAAAAAATGTTTTAAAAATGCTAAACAAAGTTCACTGTTGGTATATGCAACCATCATGCTGGCAGTGATAACAACTGTGTAATTACAACCCATTTGGCCTTCTGCAGGGTACCTGTTATTTTGGAACACTAAAGGGTCATTATCACAGACAAGGCTTTTTAGCTAAGGTGATAGAAGAGTTAAAGGATCAAGGCTCATGTCCATTAAAAAACAAAAGTCATCCAATAAATTTGGACTTGGGAGAAATCAAGTATCTAAGTCCAGGCACGCAACCCTTAAAACTCTGCCTAATCCCTTGGGCTCCTAGACTATGCCTATACCAGTAAATTAAACGTGCCCAGGACTGTTCTCTGGCACTGAGGCCCCGGGCACAGGATGGCTTGCACCCATACCGTTAAACTCATTTATCCTCCAAACAAGGCAGCTGGATCCAAACAGCTTATTGGGAATGGCCCCTGGCCCACGCTAACTCCCTCAGCCATGCCTGGGAAGTGTTTGAAAAAGCATTAACTGGCACAGGCCAAAACCATGGCAAGAGTAAGTTAACAGGAATCAGCTATTAAATTTAATACACAATGGAGTTCTAGTGCCTCAGAACATTCTCTGGCACCACTTAATTTGCTGATATAGATGCAGCCCCAAAATCCAGATCCTAAACATACAGTATTTATATACACATGTAGTGCCTATGTATACATGCTTCCATACTATCTATATATACACCTATGTAGTATAGTATACACTTATACAGTATACTTAAAAGTAGCAAGTTTGGTTTGCGTAGGAAGAATGTTGGCAAAAGTGTGGGGGATAGTGTTAAAGTTACTGGTTGACTAGCTAATCAGCAGTTCTGACTTTGAAGCATCTTCCTTCCTTCCACTTTATCTTTCAATTTCTATCTTTTCAGACACTGGCATTTTATTCTGAATAACTGAAACATTTGAGGGCAATTTTCACACTCATAAACAAACTGGAATGTGTATTCCTCCATGCTTGGGGGTGTTTGTCTGGACAGGGCCTTTGCTTCTGAGATTTGCTGTGAACCACCAAAACTGTCTTGCATCTATGCTGTACATGAGCTGGCAGATCCCAGGAACAGTATGAAGACCAGGGCTTTCCTGTGACTGAGCATCTCGTGTCCACCTTGCCTGCAAGAAAGGCTTGAACTACAAGCTCTACCTGCTCCTCATGGTAAACAACACTGCAACTGTTCAAAGAAAGTCATTGTTCTGTCCTGTCTGTCTGTCATTAGCCACATAATGTCATTTTGCAAAGGCAAACGGGGCACACTGGGATGATGGGATTGACACAGCAACTGCAAGCCGATTCCTATAGCACATTTAGGACCCTGAGTGTGTTCTAAATTAGAGAGTACACTAAGTTCCTCCTGGCAACAATGAATGGCTTTCTTTAAAGCTACCCCAGGCAAGTTAAAGTGGAGACATAGGGAATTTATCTCCAGGTCTCACCTTCAGACCACTTCTATTCTTCTGTGGAGAAATAGCACCCTGTTGCCATCCAATAATCTTGCTTCAGAGATGGAATATGAGCAGTAGCTGCCCTTGCCTTTTTAAAGGAAAGGACCTGGGCTAGAAAGTCAAAAACCCATGTTGTAAAGGAAGAAGAAAACCCAGATGCGTACATGCCCATACAAAGCCATGTACTGCACACATCTTGTCTCCTCTAGGTGCGTGGGATGGCCATTAAACAGATTGGACAATAGCTAGATTAAGCTGTGTTTCCACTGTAACCATAAGCATCTGAGTCAGCAGTGAGCTAAAAACCCAGGTGCCTTAAGACCTGACTCCACATGGTGTGCAATGGCTGGGACACTTAGGGAGGTCTGCAGCTCTGTGCGATGTACCTTCCTGCTACCAAGGCAGGCAGAGTTCGGAAAGCCTGCTCAGAGAGACCACGAAGCTGGTTTGCCTGGCCAATATGAGTCACGATGACACCTTTAAGTCAGCAGGGAATATGTAATAGCAACTGAGAAGGCTGTGAACAGCCCCCACACAGACTGTAGTTAATGCCTGTTGGATGCTAAGAGGCCCCAAGCAAAGGCCCAAGACTTGTCTCCAGGTGCACACGTAAATCTGCCCATAGCCCACATGAGTGGGAGAACACATGACAGCTGAAGGCCTGAGCTTAAAACTAGAGCAGATATACTCTGTGACTGATGCAACTGAGTCAAAAGGAAATGACCTACTCCTAGACAGCATTGCTGGAGCTGCTCTAAGGACAGAGTCATACACGTGCGCAGGCAAGCATAGCACTCTAGCTGAAAGCATCTACAAATCTGCAGCCAGGGCTCAGCAAACCCATTCCCTGCCAAGCAGCAAGGAAGGTACCAGAGATTCGGGGGTCAGCAAGGAGAGCGCAGCTCACTCCGGCAGCAGCTCTCTGAGAATGGGTGGGGGAGGCCTTGCTCGCTTGTTAACTCAGGCAGGGCGACATCTTTCCTCTCTCAGAACCCCCCCTTCTCCCTAGGGAGCCTCTGTCTCCTTCTTACCCGTAACAGCAGTCCCGGGGCGGGGGGTCTCCCGCCCTCCCAGCGGGCCCCTGCCCTCAGCGGGGCTCTTCGCAGCGGCGGCTCCGGCCCGCGCCCGGCAGGGGGCAGCAGCGGCGCGCGCACCAACGGCCGCCCGCGCCTGGCGCCGCGGCGCCCCAACGGCTCTAACGGCCGGACGGGCCCCGCCTTCCCCCCGCGCTGCAGCCAGCGCCTCCGCTGGGAGCGACCGGCTTGGCTCGGCGGCGGGGGGGGCGCAGCGACGGCCCAGCAGGGCGGGGAGCGGGGCTCTGCCCTAGTGAGGCACTGCGGCACCCAGGGGCAAAGGCAGCTGCCCCGTGTCACTGATGCGTCCGCTGGGGTCCCCAGCCCTCGCTGCTAGGAACCATTCCCTCCCCCCCCCCCCCCAAAAAAAAAATCCACCTCAAGGGGGCTGGTGCTCACTCACACAGCCCTGGTGACCATTTTAAGTGTGCCCCCCCCCCCCCCCCGAAAACAACTCAGCCCCTATCACTTGATGGAGGAGTGTCTCAGGACCTCCTGTCACTGCAGTCGTACAGTGGTGTAGAGCTTGTTGAGGGCAGCATGGTCTCAGCCTTCTTCTTACCCCAAGGCCTCAGCCACCCGCATGGAGCCAGGATTCATGGTTCCCTGTTTCCTTCACGTATGCCTTTCTAAGCATCCCTCACTTTGGCGCAATCTCATCTTGTAAAAGTTGGGACATCAAGGCAAGCCGCAAGACTGTGCAAGCCCCTGCCAAGATTTTCCCATTGTCATGGCTGGCCAAGTTCCTTCCCCTTCCTCCACCCACCAAATCCTGCTGGGTTCCTGGAAAAACAGCAGCGCTAATACCAGTGTCTTCAGGCCACCTGTGGCAGAAAGGGCTTTTTCTAGGCCTTAGACCTAATGCTCAGTACAGAGTCATTTGACTTCTACTTTGCCACTTGCAGCTGCTTCATCTCCCCTATTGAAAAGGGCAATACCTGTTTTGACAGCATTAGCTGCTAGAGGAAAGTTAGATGAATCAGTGTTCTCCAAACTCCAGGACACCACCACAGCTGACCAACCTGGGCTATATGAAATCCACTCCAGTTGCAAATTGTCATTTCTATTGTTTCTTATAGACCAGCCAGCAGGTATGCAGATTGCCTAGAGAGTATCATCTCCTTCTTGCAAACCTTAGGAAACTGCAGGAAGAAATAGCTGAGGAAACGTTGTGGTCTAAGATTCAGAACAAGACAACAAGAATCAAAGCTTCTGGGTTACATGGTGATCTTTCATTTTCCAAGTCCTCGATCACATTTCTTAATCTCCTCTTAGGCTTGTTATTTCTAATACGGCAGCATCTTATCCACCTTTAAGGGTTGGAGCATTCTGATGAAAGTCACTCCTATAGGCAAGCATTTTAATTATATGGTTAAGATGACAAGTGGATTTTTTTTTTTTTAAATGATGATGGCCCAATGGAAAAAAAAAAATCAAAATGCTGACTAACTAGAGGTGGAGAACATGCCATTAAGACAATGAAGGTAATAAATCAGGACTCTGAAGATCTTGTTCTATTTCTTGAGGCTGGTTTATTCTGTGGTTCTGCAAAAGTCGATTTTCTTTTAAATGCCTTGGCTCCCCAAGCTGCAAAAATGGAGGAAAATGCCTGTTGCACAGGAGCGATGTGAGATTTATTTAATTAAATAGCATTGACAAGGTTCTTGGAAATTGTCAGATAAAATGTGTCACCTAAGAACAGAGTACAAAATAAATATGGCCGATAGCTTTATCATGAAGGAAATGCCAAATGTCTGTGTCTTTATGGCGTTGAGAAGTATGAAATACAAACAGCCTTTTAAAAAAAAACAAAAACAAAAGAACATTATGCCTTGAATTTTTTTGCTGAACATTACTTGTTAGACATTGAATTTACTGCTGAATAGGCCGCAAAAGGACTAGTGCATTATTTTCCTAGCGCATCATACACAGCCATAGCAAAAGTGAAATTCATACAGAAACAACAAGGAGCCTTCTTGTACCTTCAAAGGCATAGGAAAAGGAGCAAGGAAAGGTGTCAAACCGCAAAGTTTGCCCAACAGAGAGGCCAAAGGAGGAGAAAGAATCATCAAAAGCAGCCACAGGCATCTGAGAGGAAAGCACAAGTGAGTGGGAAGAAAACAACGCATAACACAAAAATAAAGCCCCTGGCCCGTGTGGGCACATTCAGATTAAAGGGCAGGGGCCAGCCAGACTGACAACTATCTCTGAGCACTTCCCTGGGGAGCAAAGACACTAGGTGCTTTTACTATATAATGAAAAGGCTTTAGGCACCTCTGTTCATGCCAACTCTCATTGCTCTAGTTACTCAGTCAATTAAAAGTCTTACCCTCACAACAGCTTTCCCCAGCATCCTTACCTGAATCCTTAAGGCACATCTGCTTGCTTCCTCCCCCAGTGGAGGTAAAAGAACAGGCAAAGGTAGTGTGGTGGGTAGAGTCCATCAGACCTACCCAGGTACAAAACCTGCTGGAACAATGTCTTAAAGGCTTGCTTTTCTGGCCATTCTGAGGGCATAAGCCATAGGGTTTTAATCAAAGCTCAGGTGCTCTTTTGACTGCTTTTCTATGGCAGGTCAAATGCCAGCAGTCCCCCACTGACATAATGCATGAGAATCATTAAGTGACACTAGCCAGCTGCCTTGCACCTTCACAACCATAAGAGCACACAACAAGCCAGCAGTGGTACAATGCTGTAGTGGTACAAACTGGAAAGGCAGTTAGGAAGCCCTCCTTCTCTCCCTAATTCCAGCAAAGATATACACACAGGAATATCTTGACATCCTTTTGCATAGCCTTTATCTTACCCAGGTCTGGCCCCACAGTTCAGAGCCCTCTGCACTCCAGCAGCATAGCATATGCAGTGTAACACAGCCCAGCAAGATGTGGGTGTGACCTAGGTGGACTCAAAGCCTCTAGCTCCATCTAAAACTCTTTTCTACAAGAAGTCATCCTCACAGCCCCACGCACCCTTCTTAAGTAAATCCTACTCCAGTTTTGGCATCACTGGTGCACTGCCAGAGCCTCAAGGCTCTTCCTTTTCTGAGAAAAATCTCAGATTTCTGTAGGAGTTTGCACTCTTGGTATAAGAGCAGGCCTGTCAGTGCTGACTGCCCCAGTGTCTGCATAAGCTATGGAGCACTGGACTGGTTGGAGATTTCTGACACCACACTCTGATGGTTGGGAGAAGAACAGCAACCCAGGAAATGGGTGAAGAGCTGAGAGCATTTCAGGCACTTTATTGCCTCCAGGTAGCTGGGGTGCAATCCGGTCCCATCCTGCTTCGAGTCTCCAATCAAACTGTCCACTGTTTTTAAATGAGTTGTACAAGGCAGAAAGAACACAGCCTGGCTCCCCACTACAGACTGGCTTGCCAGGTTGATGGCAGAACTCATTTGGTCTGGAGCGACAGGAAGAGCCTGAGTACCAGAGCTGCATTTTCTTCTCTCTCAAAGATTCACCAAAGGGTGACTTGCTTTCCTAGATCTGAGGAGCTTGGCTTAACTCCAGAGATTAAAGGTGCTGAACTGGGAGGGAGGGAAGGATCCCGTCATTAATAAAGGCCTGGTTGCAAGTCTGGGGAAGGAGCCTGTTCCATTATTGAGTTATCTCCCTTCCTTCTGAGGAGCCTTTGACCTGGAGGAAAGGTCTGAGTTCAATAGAATAATCCAGGCAGGTCATTAAGCAGGAGGTTAGTGGATAAAGATTAGTTCTCTGCAACCTCTTCTTCTTGCTCCCCTCACTATAGACTTCCTGCACAATGAGACAGGAGTCCTTACCTGTGCACAAACCCTACCTATTGCCAACTGTTGGGAAAGCTGTGACTTTGAGCACTGTTAAGAAAAGGCCACTGAACTGCTAAAATCTGACAGCATCTCCGTCATATCCAAACCAGGACAGCCAGTTTGCTCTCCATGCCTCATTCCATTGCTACAATAAAAAGTGGGCAGCCCAGCAGTTAATGCTTGCAACTCAAAGTAATTGGAATTGCACAGGGCCTAATTTTGAGCCTGCTATTGTGCAAGTCTGGGAAAGGCACCAACTCTCCCTGTGTCCCATTCCCCCCAAGTGAAACAAAACGCTTACCCATCAAGCAGCAGGCTGGCACATCTAAGTGAATTAACAGCTATAAAACAATCTGAACTCCACACAGGTCTGTCAAAACCATTATCTGGAGTCTGACATTAGTTAACACCCACTTCTCCAAAGCAAATGGCAAAAAAAATAAAAATAAATTTTAAAAAGCTACATCAGGCAACTATAGAATGACCTAGCCTTAAAGAAAGATTTGACATCATGCAGCCATCTAACAGTAACATTTATCCATCAGGACTGACATAAACTAGACTTGAACCAGACAGTCCAGAAGTTCCCAGCCACCCTCTTAGCTCCTAAGACTCAGAGCTTTAAAAGATTTAAGTATCTAAATAATGTCAGCTGTCTGAAATCTAAATACCTTTGAAGAGCAGGGCCTCAGGATTAGTCTGCTAACCAGAAGAGCCTAACTTTATGCCATTGGGAATACCAGCCCTGATGTCTCACCTGATACTTGTGAAGAGGTAATTGAGGATGGAGAACCCACCTAGTTAATTAAAGCAGCTCAGTATCTTGCTTCTTAATAGAGAGATATAATCAATGTTAATCTTTTGGGTGTGCTAGTAAATATCCAAAGGGGATGTTTGTTTTGCAATTTCCCTCTTCCTTAATGGCAGCTTTTCCCTACTCTACACAATCACTCACCCTGCAGGTCACAGCTATAAATATTTTGTCTTCGCCAATAGCTGTAGTATTTCAGCATCTTCTACCTCAAGCTTCACCTCATCCATTATCCACATGCTCCTTTGTGACACCATTTCTGAGTCGATTTTAAGCTGCACAGGCTGTGAGCACTGCACAGACTTTTCTTCCAGCTCTGGATGCCAAGCTGATCCATACCAGGTACCTGAAGGAGGAGCATCAAAGGAGAGCAAGCTCCTGCCCTAGGCAACTCAAGGAGAAATAAATGTTTGTCTGAACCATCAGAGATTGTACAGATGCCCATCTCTGACTGAGGAAGAGATTGAAGAGATGGGGTAGCCTGAAGAGGGGGATAGGGAAAGAAAGGGATGGAGGGTAGTCAGGAGAAGGGAACACGAGGTGGGGGGGGAGCATGTGGCAGGGGAAAAGTGAAGTGAGACAAGCAGTGGGGGAGAGGCAGGATGTCTGAGAAGATGGAGCTTGAACTAAAGTGGCATGACTGAGAAAGTGGGGATGGCTTAGGGTCAGAGATAAAGGTTAGTTGAGGAGGCAGCTTACAAGATTGGAGATTGTGTGGAAGAAGATGAAGACAGTTGTGGGTATGGATGGAAGGTTTAGTTATGGATACGGTTAAGTTCCTACCTGCTAAGTCCTAGCTACTGGAGAAGTTTTGGAATTGCTATCCAGTGGGCATAATGAGGGCCAAAAAAATTCCAACTGCTTTTAAGGTGGGGCTTGAGAAATACCTAACAGGAGTTCTGTGACATGATGCCTGTGATTGGAGAGGATCAAACTTTGTGACCCAGAGATTCTTTCCAAACATAAAGTTGGGGAGGTTTGGGGATAGGTTGGTGCATAAATAACAGGAGAAGGTGGCAGTGGTATTTATGGGGGAAGAGGAGCGGAAAGGGTGTGCAGAGAATATGGATGGATTGAAGAAAAAGCAATTCTGGTACCATTGTTCCTAGCCTCTTGGGCAACCATGTGCAAATGCCCTAGAAGAAGCTGGCTTAGCTGCAGGCTTTACAGCTGATGCCACTTTAATTTCTGACATGTCACTAATGGAGAAAGATTTAACATGTATTTATTCAATGTCACTAAAAATACTCCAGCAGTTGCGGGGGATGGTGGATAGGCCTGATCAATGGGGGAGTGGGTAAAGGACCTGCACGCTTGTAAGAACAGAAATGTGATGTTTGTAAACAGTATTTGGAAAGGCTCTCTCCTAGTAACTACTGAGTATCCTCTGCCATGAAAACCTGCTGTCAAGTGTCATGTCAAATCAGGAAGACTGTGGGCAGTCTCCTAAGTGCAACTTGATGGAGGGGAAGTAATTGCAATACTGTGGCACTGTCTGAACCTGGCAGGTTCTTGTTAGAAAGAGGCAAATGCTGTTTCCCTGGCAATGAAGGAAAGGTCTAATCCGATTTCACTCCAGATGAGTAGCTTTAGTACAGTGAGTCCCTTCACCATTGCGCCAGCAGTGAGTGGTAATCCAGCAGGTTTTAATCTGCCTCCCAAAGTCTGCAGAAAGTATGGGGCAATAGGTGAGCGAAGAGGACAGCTGGGCACATCATTCCCTCCCCCTTCTCCTACATGGAACAAAGTTGGGTCACTGGTTCCTATCATTTGCTTCTTCCTTGTCTCTGCACGGGGAGGCTTGGATCCACAGCCAAGAATGGCAAAGAGCCTTCTCTCTCCTTGCCCCAGAGCCGGCCTTCTCTGTGGTAATGGAAAGAGGATCCAATACTTCATGGACCAGGACTGACCATGATGTGACTCCTTCAGCCACTGGACTTTTAGTCAGTAGATCATGAAGACCTCGACAGCAATAGGAGGCTTATTTGCCCACGTTATGCAGTTCTGTCCCTATGCTTGCTAATTAGAGATGGGCTTACATGAAACACTAGGATTCAAGCCTCCATGAGCACCAAGGGAGCTCAGATCCAGATTAGACGGTGCTTGGAGGCTTTGGTGCTTGGCACCTTAAAAATTACATAGATAGACAGAGCACACTGGAATAGATGAGACTTTGCAGCTTTGGCTCTTCTCTGCTAGTTATAATTATTTAAGATGATGTTTGACATCACATTCAAACTCTTGCACAGATAGCGGCAGCAGAGAACAAGAGATCTCAGCCACCTAGGAGAGGATTATGTGGATATGACAATGTTCAAACCTGGGCTCTGCCACGCTGCATTATTTAAGCCCAGTAACCAAATTTAGTAACCAGCCCCTGAGGCGCTGAGAGAAAAACACAGCTTCCAGTGCTCCCTTCCCTCGCAGTTCTGCCTGCTTCCTCCCTTAAAGGAGCCACGACTTTTCTTTTTCTCTCTCAGCCCCACCAGCCTGGCCTGATTCCCCACTGCCAGGCACTCTGTGAAGTCCTTTGCGCAGGGGTGTAATGCGTGACCCAGGTGCAAATTGTCACGCAAGGTGTGAAACTGTGGGAGCCCTAGGCCTGCTGAGTTATTCTCAAGGGAAACAAAAGCCATTGCTGCTCTGGGTCTTCAGGATGCAGAGCACAAAGGTGGCATCTGTACAGTGAAGCATGAGCTCAGGTATAGGCAGGCTGACCCAATGGTGCGCACGCTGCCTGTCCAGACTGCTGGCCGCTTCCCAGCCATAGCTCAGCCCCAAACCTGCATGTGCACTCAGGCTGTTAGATGCTCCCATCTCTGCCTAGACCTTGTGAAGCACATCAGGCCCCCTCCTTCCCAGGAGCTTTACAGCTCTAACTAAATCTGTGCCTGAATGTGTCTGCTGGTAAATATGTGGATAGAAGCAATTCTGGACATACAGACAGGTTCAGGCTTGTGTTTGGGCGAAGATCTCTCTCACCCACAAAATGCTGTACAGTCACATTTCAGCTGGTGGAAGAGAGGGGCCCAGCTCTGACTCCCACCCGGCTCTAACCTTGCCTCAGTGGTCAGGCTCTGTCACTGCTCCAAACAGTGGCATTTATTAATCAATTTTCAAAAGGATTAAGGCAAAGGGAGCCTGGGAGGCTCTTCAAATGGGAGGTTTGGGCAGACCCTCTTCAAAAGGCACCTCAGACTGCCAGTTACGCTGGCTTGTGTTCAGTGACCAGGTGCTATCCCACAGCAGGCCCTTGTCTCCCCACTAGGTCAAGAGTGCCCAAGTCCATGAATGTGACCAGGCTCTCTGAAGTGATCTGCAGGAAGGAGAGATGGAAGGGAGTGAATATTTAACCAGCACTGTGTCAAATGCAAACACATGTCCACTGTATTGTTTATTGTCTCAGAGCACTGACCTCAGACATACATTTGAGGCAGCACAGCTTAGCTCCCCACTAATTCCAGCAGAGCTAGCTTGAGAGACCCAGAATTTACCTTGGCATGTGAGGAGGTCATTTCAGTAAAGCCCAAGCTCAGCCTCAGGGAGCCAGGAAATAGTGCTGAGACCTGCTGGTGCTGTAGGTGACTCCCGCCACCATGGTTATTAACTGCAAGGCGTGCCCTCTCCAAAGCAGCGATGGGACGCCGCAGCCTCTTAAAACTGTCTGCCGTCTCTTAGATACCTCCCTGGCCTTCTGCCCAGAGCCCTGGAGGCAGCGAGTTGGAGACTGGTGTTTACAAACACAGTCTTTTAAAACCTTGTGTGGAATGAGAAAAAGGAGCAAGCCCAGCTGAAGGGCCCTGGGAGGAGCAGATCTAATCAGAGCTCACAGGGAATGTCTTTCTGAGCCACGTCTCTTGACCTAGATGAGGCATGGCAGAGCTGCCAGGACAAAGAACAATTTCAGGCTGGCTGCAAGGGAGCTCTTCACTGAATCAGTGCTCCCACCAAATCTGCCCCACATGTGCTGGGCCACTCTGTATCTGGTTGCCACTGTGCAGAGCGCATAAAGCAAGACTAATCATAGAAGTCAGGATGTGCAAGGAAAGAAAGACTTTGGGGCTGTGTGGACAGTATCAGCAAGTCCACAGGCCATGCAGTCTCCACCATCTTGTGCCATTTCCAGATGCCTAACTGTGGGTATTGAAGATCTATCTGGCTCTTAAAAAAAATTTTTTTTTTCAATATTCAGTCCAATTGTCTGACCAAACTCTAAGCTGGGTTATTTATCACATGCCTCGAACGCCATGACAAATATGGCATACTGTACCAGTTTCCCTCAGTTACTGTCACCCCACAGCCATTTTATCTGTAGATCTCAGGCTCTTTCCCAGCACTGCTATTTTTCCAGTGACCACCAGAGCTGATACCAGTGTTGGCCTCTGGTGGATGGTCCCAGCAAGTAGGCAACATTCAGCGTAGACTGTTCTTCTCCATTCCTGAGTCTTCCTGCCCAGTCAGCATTTCACTCCTCTGCACAGACCACCAACAAGGTGCCAAGAGTTGGTGCCAGAGAGGATGGCAGTGGTGGCTGTCGTGTAGGCATCAGTCCTTGGAGAGCTGTCCTCATCAAACGCGTTACCCCCAGGACACCAAACGCCAGTCAGCTGCTGACTGGTTCCTACTGAACAGCACTGGGTGTGACATCGAGAGCAGGGTGATTTTCTGTGAAGACAATTTACTAGAATCCTTTCTGAGGACTTGTCTCCAAGGGGAAATTCTCCAGCATTGCTGTTGTGGGATAAGTTATTCTGCAAGAACTTTTAAAATAGCTGCACATGGGGACACAATATGCTGGAAAAACAGTCATTTTATTCTGGTGTGATCACTCCATTTTGTGAGTCTGGATCTTTCCCCTCCCTTCCTTCCACTGGAAAGTTGGATGCTTGATTCAACTGTAAGCTCTTTGCAGGCAAGGATTTGAGGGCCAGGATCTGGCCTAAGATAGGACTGTTGCCTAGCACTGCAGGCTTGAGTGCTTTCCTTGCTACTTCAAAACAAATGACAAACTGTGCAAATGTACAAAGCTAGCGTGTAGCCGCTGTTGGGAAGAGATGTGAATCCCCAGCCTTCTCTAGGGACTGACATGGAAACCAAGCTGTGAAAATAAAAATAACGGTCCTGGTAAGAGCACAGCAAAGACTTCCAGCAGCTGTGACTAACATTAAACCACTTGGCAAAGGCCTTCTTGCTTTCGCTCTCTCTACTTCTCCCCCTCTCCGGGAACCTCAGCAAGGGCATAACAGGAATCCTTATCTGGGGAAGGGGAGGATGAAGAACACGTAGACGCCCAGCCTGGGATTTCCTACAGCTATTGCTAATACCAGGCTGACAAAGGCCACGTGCAGCAGCTCTGAAAGCAACTCACAGGAAGGGAAAGGCGTGAGATTGTTTGTGTGAAATGTATACACCAGGGTTAGCTGAGGGCAGCCCAGACTTCTCTGTCCTCTGCGATTTGGAAGCAAGGCCCCAGGTTTTGCCAGCAGCCTGCCTGCCGCCCAGCCTGCACTGTTATTCTAGCAGGGATGTGTCTGCAGCACTGCGCATCCAGGCAGAGACTTTCAGGACAGGTTGCTTGGCAGGGAGGACAGGGGAAAGTGGGTGTCAAAGAGGATAAACTTGTAATGTTCCTCAATTATGGTGCAGAAGCAGGCCTCACATTTCCTCTTAGGGCTCAAACTTACCTCAGCAGAGCTCTTATCACAGTGCACACGCATAAGGAATAGAGCCACCTCTGCCTGGTTGCACTGGGCCCTTCCTGGGATTGCAGACTCCGTACTTCTGCCCTAGACTGACACAGTTACAAGCTTCCTCAGGGCTGACCTGGTTGCAGCTCTTAGCCACAGGAGACACATGTGCACAGCAGAACAGGACAGACACAGACTGCTAACTGGCAGAGGCAAAATGAGGCAGTTGCCTGCCCTGTGTGGTGACACAAGTCAGCTTGACTTGGGGGCTAGAAACCTGCTCACCATCGCTGTAGAAGCAGGCTCAGGAGAGAAACCCCTCAGACAGTAGCTGAACTCTGTCCTCTCTCTTCTGTGCTGCAAAGCACACGGCTCTGGTGTAATACCATCTTTCATCGGAGAAGTACACTGGCCATGGCCGTGACCCATCGCTAGCTGCTGAGCAGCAGCCTTCTCTTCCTAGCAAGACTATCCTCTCTGAGGGCCTAAGCTCTCTGGGGATGGGGACCCAGGGGAACAGTGCTTTTAAAGCAGTCTGTCCTGCAAACTGTGGCCCCGATACCATTTGCCCTTAAGTCCAAAAGCAGGAAGATCAGTCCTTTTGCTTTTGTTACAGCCGGTCAATACCTAACCTTTGGGACCTGGCTGCCTACAAGACATGGAGAGAGAATTTCTAAAAGGCAGCAATAAAGAGGACGTGGGTGCAGGGGGAGGAGGAGGGCGGGGAGGGGGAGAGGAGGGATACGTATGTCACAGCTTACCTCAGAGCCAGAATTAGAAGCTGGGTAAAAAAAATAAAATCACAGCAGGAAATAATGTGTGGCTTAAAATAGCAACATCGAATGGGAGCGAGAATGGGGAGTGGGTGGCATTTGAGGTTGCTGCTCTGTTCCTCCCTCAATGGCAGGGTGATTAATATGTCTACACTACTTGTGTTTATGTAACAAAGGGCACTAAAGGCCAGAGCTGTATTTTCACTAACACTGCAGGGGAGTCTGTGAATGTTTTCTTCCCCCCATAGCATTAAGTGGGAGGATCTGCACTTGCACTTCCTGCCCCAGAAACAAAAAAAAAATATCCATGCTTCAGCGCTGCGCACGCAGTTACATTTCTATGGCTTGGCAGGGTGGAACAGAGACCTTTAAGGCTTTGAAGGCATTCTTCTGTCTTTCATTGCTCCCCACAGAAAAATCCCGTTCCCAGAGCACACCTGTAAACGTGGTCGGGTTGTCTCTGGCTGGAGGCTGCACTGTAATAGCAGGCAAGGTACCAGTGCATGTTACTACACATTTTCATGCACACTCTGTGTATTTGCAGTGAATCATAGATCTTTGAGACAGGTCATACAGTCCATTTCCCTGCCAGCACAGGATTGTTCCCAGCCATATACTTAATCCCTCACATTTCTCTTGGGAGACAATGATACAGGCTCATGAATCTTTCTTCTACATATCCTGTATCCTGAGAACTGTATTAAAGAATGGGGGGAGGTGCTCACGTTTTTTTGTATGAAAGGAATATTCCTTACCAAATATTCTTCGGAAGGAATATTTCTCTTGGGTACATTAAGGAACTACCCAAGAGAAATACCCAGTCCACCTGTTCTTTGATGATTCTTAAGTTACCCCGAAAAGCAGCCAACTGAGATCTGGTACTTGTTTTTTAGCTGCCTAAGACTGCTGTGATCTCCTCAGAACTAATGAGCAGAATAGGCCTGCTCTGAACTTGCAGAGAAAGGAGGAAAAATGTCCAAAGTGACAGGAAAATACCAAAGGCTGCAGGAAGGTAGTGTGTCACCAGGTCACACTCAGTACCTCTAACTCATCTGAAAGGCAGTGTGGTGCTACAGCTCACTCCTCTCAATATTTGGTCCCCTCAGAGAGCAAAGGCAAGAGCAGGGCCTTCTTCATCTGTGAACAAAAGGCCTAAGCCTGCACTCCTTCCCAGTCAGTCCTCCTATCAAAATATCTGCTTAGGTGCATGCAAATAGCATAAGACCAAATTTGTCAAGTGATAAAAACATGCTGCATAGACCTGATTCTCTGATACTGTCTTACATCAGTGAATATCTTTGACATAAATTGGGACGTGCAGCTGTGAGAGGAAGGAGAATCAGGCCCAGATCTGATGCATATCTTCCCACAGGCAGGCAGAGCAGTATGATTTGTTTAAACATGGCATGCTGGTGACTGCAGACAGAGATCACGCCCAGCAACTCAATCAACATGTATAATATCCTGCTAGTTAAATCCAGCTGTGGTAAATATCTCCACCATGTTATCCCTCCAAGCAAATATAGTACCTGTATGGAAGAAATTCCTCAGAATGTTTCCTGTCTGGAGCTGAAGCTTGCCAGGGACTGAATTTCCTGTGAGGCTAGAGTTGGGAATGGAAAGCAAAGAAGCTAACAAGAAAATGATATGATACATATTTGAACCTGCTCTACAAAGATCATCTTCAGCAAGCACATTTTACCCCTGTTTAAATAAAAATGAAGCATTTGGATTTTCAAAAATCAACTGGGTTAATTTTCATTAGTAATTCTTATTTTTATCTCCCTGCTTCTCTTTCTGCCTTTTTTTTTTCCAGCTGCAATTCTGCGACTTACATATCCTGAAAATGAAAGAGGTTGTTTTTGCCAATAGCAAAGTGCTATGCATCCTTTCAACCATCTGGAAATGGATTTTTTATTCTTCCTCCCTCCCGACCACACACACACGTGCACACACACAACGAAGTCTTTGTCCTTTGGAATCATTTCCCGCACCAAAGATGATGGTCATGAAAAGAATTCAATTAAAAAAGAAAGTTTCACAGGCATTAAGAGGCCAAGATAGAATAAACAGGGTGATTTCCTGGGCTCTTGTTTTTATCAAAGCTGCCACCTCATGAGGAAAAGATGGATGGAATGGAGCATACGATTCAGTGGTTAAAGATTAAGTGAGGTATTGAAGACTTCTGGTTCTCTTCCTGGCCCTGCTGCCAATCTCCTTTGTCACAAAAAGCAAGTTACCTATATGCTTTGTGCCTCAGTTCCCCCAGCTATAAAATAGGGTACAGGTACTTTCTAACCCCATGTGACAGATCAATGCATTCATGTTTGTAAAGTGAGCTGATCTCCAGAGATGAAAGAAAGAAGTAATCTAAAGTGAAAATTACCATGATAGCTCTATGCTGAGACTAACAGAGTCAAGCAGGACAGTCTGGGAACCAGAGACTAGACTTGATCATCTCTTGCCCAGAGGCAAATGTTAAGTGAGCTATGTCACCATGCTATCCAGATGACTGCAGGTCTGCAAGAGGAGACAGAGAAGAGCCAGAGCCATACTGACTGGTACAAACATGCTTACAGTGTCCAGCTGAGAATGAGTAACAGCTGCTTGCTCATCATACTGATTTCTGTCACTACTAGTGTTTCTGAATGCTGAAGTGTCCCAATGCTGTGACTCAGGGCTGTGAGTCATGAGCTGTATGTCTCTACCACATGGAATCACTCACTTGCTCTCTCAGATGAAATTGCAGAAATCACAGATCATCTTGGATATCCTACGGTGGTAAGTCTTAGAAATGTAGACAGATATTTACAAATGCATCCAGAAAAAAATCATTCTGTCTCCACTGACTCTCTGTCAGTGATTCAGATTAGGGACTAGTTTCACAGCAAGAAAAAGAAAAAAAAGCTAGCAAAAAGTAGAAGTCTTTTTTCCTTATGTGGACATTTAATTCCTGTATCGCCAAAGCTCTAGTAAATCTGGACTAAGCAAGATGCAGCACAGGTAGCATTAAACCTTTGCCTTTCCTGCTTTTACTGATCACATACCTAGAGCTCAGATGCTGACTGCAGAACAACACGCTCTTTATGGCACCCGATCTGCCTCATCCTTCTCAAGCCTCTCCAGCCCTCCTGGTAAGGAGGCCTTGTTCTAGCAGCATTCTCCTACCCTCAGTGCTAGACTGCAATTAGTTGCATGCAGGGCTAGAGTGGGAGCACTCTCAAAGCTACATGACAAGACCCCTGACAAGACATCAGATACTCCCTAGGCATCGCCACATGGTGAGACCTATGTCGACCATGTACAACGCAGCACACAACTTTCCCATCAAAGGACTGCGTCAGCAACCAGCTATGCATTCAGGATCTCGCATCCAGCTCATATAAATTCTTTGTTGATACAGGTGCAGCTGAAATGGGTGCTGCTTCCTCTTGAGATGAGGGATCTGGGGCTCCCCTCACACGGAGGTGCAAAGCCTTGAGTGATCTCATTGGCTGAGAACCTCCTATCCTGCCTGCTGGTACAACACCTAATCAGTGAAGCCGTGGCCCACGTTGACAAAAGAGAGGCATTGCTGATACTCACCAGCCAACCGCTCTAGTGGCAGTGCAGTTTATATTGGCAAAAGAGTGTTTCTGTTGGCATGCACCTCTTCCCTCAATTGATTAAGTTACGCTTTTCTTTGCAAATATTTCTGCAGCAAGGTGTTTTGCTGGTGTAGAGATGTGGCAAAGAATCACTCTCACTGCTCACAGTCAGCCTGGATCCTCCCCACAAAACTCAATAAAAGACTACAGCAATCTCTGAGAGAGTTTTGTGTCTGCCGAGACAGGGTCAGTGCTCTTACAAGTCCGAACCAATGCAGACAAACCCCTAGATCCATAATAGGAAAGCAAACACAATGCTCAGAGCACAGGGGCTCCCGGGTAGTAGGAAGTGACTTCAGTACACCAATTCCTCTATTCCCGTAACTCTCTGTGAGTTTGCCAGTAATCCTTATCGTCCTTGCTAAGAAAGGAGTGCTTTTGCTAACTGATTACATCCTCTTTTCCTTACTGTGGTCAGCCAGTTGCCACATGCCAGAAACAGCTGGTATGATTGATAGATAAGCACGTCTGAATGTATTTTCCTCTGTCTGCTGTAACTACATCATCTCCACAGACACTACAACAGCAGTTCTATAAAGAAGTGAAACAACACAGAGTAGTTTTGTTACCAATGCTACTTTTCTAGAAAGAGTGATCCAGTGAATCTAAGCCTTTTCCATATTTCTACAGAAAAACTGTGCAGATCTTCATGAAAGAGGGCAGGATGGTCACAACCCCCTCAGACCAGAGCATGTCCCACAGCCCAACAACCCCTGCAGACTCAGCAATTTCTCTGCAGAACCAGGGAGATGCAGGCCTCCAGGGGACCCCAAGACACCACCTCGCAGCCAGTGTCCATGCCCTGCACTGGGGCAGGGTGGGTACAACACCACCTTCTAAGACTAGCCAAGAAATGTGCAAAAAGGGACTCTTCGAGAACAAGCATGAATGCATTTGTTCTGGAATTTTACCCTATTTGATTAAAGCTTTATGCACCTTGACTTCAGCATTTTTGGATAGCCTGAAGACATTCTTCAAATGCAATAGCTCAGTAAATTAAGTAATAAAATGCTTCAGGATCACCTCTACTCCAAGCACATGACCTTCACTTAATAAACGCATCATGACAAAAGGCATCCCAGGCCAAATTCCTCCTTGATTTGAGTCACAGGAGTGACATCAGAGATGGATTTAGCCCAGCTTGTTAAGTGACTAGAAGATGGGCAATTTGACTTTTTTTTGTTGTTTCTGTACTAGTTCCTGGAATCTGGTTTGTAGACACAGCCCTTCCCTCACTGTTAGCTCACGCCATGAAGTGGGCGGGGATGTTCAAACAGCACCTTCTTTGACCTTTCTGAGACGGAGATTATTGTTGTTGCTTTTTTGAATGCTTCTGAGAAGCTCACACAAGCCTCTGTCCCCGATCTCCTGAACTGCATCTGCAGTATCCAACCACAGTCCCTCCAGAGGGCAGCGTGGCCCTCACAGTGACGACACTACCCTCTTAATTTGTTCCAGTCTGTTTCACGCTGACATTTTAGCACTGACGTCATCAGCTGCTGAAATTTCATTGCTGCTGCTGCTGCTAAGAATAACAGCCCTTCTCATCCCCCACCTTACAACAAATAATTATTTATTAATACAGTAGGGATCGAGGCTTATCTTTCCTGATACAAATCAGGTCCTGGTAGTTAAAAGAAATAAGAACAAAGTGCTGAAGATGCTTACATGTTGTCAGGCTGTGGGAAAAAAAATCAAGAGCATATTTTTGCTCTTGAGAGCAAAAGAGGTAAGAGTGTTTAAAAAAACTAATGGGAAAAGTTCTGACTGATCTGTTTTAAGCCTTCCTTGGTGGACAGTTTCAGGAATTACAAATTGTTTAAATACCCTAGGCTATGGGTTGCCCCAGAAGCCACTTACAAAACCCCAAATTCTTCAAGGCTTTGTACCTTGAATATTTGCTTATAGTTGTGCAGCCTAGGTGTAAAACACTGCCAAATCAGAATTCCCCATTGACTTTGGGGCCTGAACCAAATCCCATTGATTTCCGTGGGAGGATTTCCATTAACTTGAATGGGCATTGAATCAAACCTAAATTGGCAGCGCTTTGCATCCATTTGGCATAGTGTAGTTGTATGCATAAGGTAGAAAATCAGGTCCAAAGACACTGAGAAATGCTTTAATTAAGAGCACTACCAAGGAAATAGGGATTTTTTCCATTATTAAACCAATAAACTGAATTTATTCTGTATTTTTAATGGCAAAGAGTAAGATTTTCAAAGACACTTGGTCTAAAGATGAAGCTGTTTAAAGGATTTCCAAAAAAATGTCTAAAGGAAAATTAGGTGCTGAGGAGCCTTTGATAACAACAGGTCTGTTAACTTACATGCTTTTGAAAGTCTCAGTATGTATCTGTTTGCATTTTTAGTAGTCTTATAAATCTAGTTGTAAATCATGAGCCCCTGATAACAGTCTGGGGCTTTAGTTGTCATATGCATCAGCCTGGTTCTCATATCCCAGTCACACATTCGGTATTGTTAGTTAGGGCTGGAGCTGAGATGAATCTTACCTGCAGACAGCAGACAACCCACTGATTCCTTATCAGTGCCTGGGAGCTCATAAACACATTGAGCAGCAGCTGAGACAAACTGGCACCCTCAGAGGTACTGCACTAACTATTTCCTGGAGCTACCTGCTCTCCCCTGCGCACAGGAGGAGACCAGCACCTCTGCCAGGTAATCCACCAGCTTCTGGCAGGGGCAGCAACCCATCACCAGCCCCTCACGGGTCAGAGGTAGCAAAGGCCTTTAAAAAACAGATGCACAGAGGTCTTGGAAATGTCATTTTCAACCACTGCTGGGGAAGTTAGTGGCTAACACAACTTCCGTTCTGTAAGTAGGTCTGAACCTAGACAGACTGGCATCCGGTCAAGGAGAAAATTCTCAAAATTTCTTTGCTACCACTTTCCCATCAACTTTGAGGTCCAGCATCATTTCCTGTATTTTTGCCTGTCCCTCTTCTTGCACATTCCTCTACTGCTTGATCTTTAAAAACTGCTGCCTTCTTTATCTCAGCATGTCCCTTTACTGCAAATTAAGCAGTGTTAGGACCTGGCCTTTCCAATGGATCCTTTGGTTAGTTGGCTGGAGTATTTTGCCCGGCCATTATTTTTCATTTGGACTTGAATAATTGGCATAGTTTTTTTTTTCTGGAAGGCACAGGGAGACTGATCAGCAGACAAGAAAGATAGATGCATCTGCTTAAAAAACTGAGGGACCACAAGAGAGAGATGAGTGTGATATTTTCGCACTAAGAAGCATGCCTTCCCCTGAAGTGATTCTTTGCAGTGGAAACAATCCAGAAAAGGTAGATGCTAGAGAGGAAAGCAAAGAGAAAGTGAAAGAGTTTTTAAAGCCGAGACTTAAAAAAAGAAATACACGAGCTAGGAATTTCTCCTCCAACTCCTGGCAGCCATTCTTGTTCAGCTTGAATCCGTCAGCAAGGTCACATGCCATTGGGCTGAAAGGAACATATCTTTGAGCTGACGTGTTTCTCCCAGAAGACATCAGGACAGGGTTGGTTGGAAGACTGAGGGATTGCTGCGGCCACCTGATTTCCTCAAACCCCCGTGCTAACCTCTTCCTCCCCATGACTAATTTCCTTGTACCTCCTCCCACACACACCCCCAGTTCCTCACCCTGTGCATTTTTATGTCAAAAGAAATTTGCTATATTATGCCACCTGCTACTGGCATAAGGATCAGGTAAAGAGACAGTAATGTACAGGGGGGACACGCCCTCTAAAAAACAGAGAAGAGAAGAAAGATTCCTGTCAGATATTAGCAAGGAACAGGAGCAGCATTCCAACTAGCTCTTTCTGGTAAAAACCCTACTTCTGGGTTGAAGAGTTAAAAATGCATTTTAAAAATCACATTTAAGTTGCTAAAGAAATTGTTCACTACAAACAATAAGTCCTCAGATACACTTGTGCATGTGTCTGGAAGTCAGTGGGCCAGATGATACCAGTGCTGGTTAAGTTCCAAGAGGGTAATTCATGGCTTAAACCAATGTACTGAAAGCAAAGCTGTGTGTCCAACAGAGTTGCTTGGATGTGAGTGGGAACAATACTGCCCCACCATATATTGTTTGCTTTGTTTTGCTGACATCCACAAAACTGCTCCAACTTCAGGCTGAGGTGCCAGTACTGTTCTGTACCAGTTTTACCCTGGTGTTATTGCACTGACTACCAGTTTTAAGTCTGAACTTCCCTGAGGCAAGCAAGAGGGGGGAATAGGCCTATGGTTTTATTTGTTGCTTACACCAAAAAGAATCATCTAATTAAAAATCACTGGAAACCACATGCATTTGCAGAAATGGCTCCACTTCAGAGAAATCTCTCGAGGCAAATAACTTAGTAATTTTTTTAAGGGTTTAGACATTTATGAAAATAGCCTCCATAGTTACACTCGCTAGGATAAAATTACAAGTGTTTTCAATCCTCATACTTCAGGGCATAAGTTGATACTCAGCTGGGGGTCAGGAAGGAATTTCCTCCCAGAGGATATTATTGTTCTGCAAGGTATCTCATGGGAGACTCATGTCTTCCTCCAAAGTATCTGGCATTAGCCACTAAAAAAAAAGAAAAAAAAGATACTTCTCAAAATGAGCTATTGCTCTGTTCTCCTCTGATAAATACTGTGTGTCATATTTATATGCTCTTAAGTAACTGGGCAGCCCCACTGATAGAGAAAATGTGGACCTGTACTCTGGCAACTAATGTATGTGGGAAGCAGGTCTGAGTAAGAGAAATACAGAGAAGCGTCACAGCAACACTACATGTGCTGGATAGTAGACAAAGAGCCTGATTCTGCACTGCCTTGTGTTCTGTCTTGGGGTAAATGACCACAGAAAATGAGCGGTCACACCGTGGATCCAGCCCAAATGTTTAGTTATGCCAGCGCAGCGCCTAGAGGCCTGAGTTGAGGCAATGGTGCTAGAGCACGCGCGGGAGACGGGCGCAGGGGGAGGTAACGCAGATCTGCCCCAGATCCGATGGGCAGCCCAGGCGCGGCACTCGGCTCCCTGCCTCTGCTGCCAGGTAAACTGCTTCCACGCTCGCATGCTCCCAAAAGCCGACTGTTTTCCAATCCCACACGCAGTCGGTACTCACCAGACTGCCCGACCTGACTGTGGCAGTCCCGCTTCGGGACTGGTAACGAGCTCACTCCTTTCCTTCCCGTCCTTCGCTCAACAGCCGAGGACGCTTTCAGCCCCCCACTAAGAATGAGCCGGGGGCTCTCGCACACCCGAGACGCTCATAACGTACCCCGAGCGCTGCCCGACTGGCTGAGTACTCGAGGAGGGACCCCCCCGGCCAAGCCTGGCCACGCAGAGCCGGCCTCCCGTTTCAGCCCAAGCCGGTGAAACCTTCCCGGCCGGACGCGGGCACGGACCCAGGCCGAGGCCGAGGCCGAGACCAGCTCCGTCGGCGGGGCGCCGCGCACACGGACGAGCAGCCCCCGCTTCCCTGGCGTTTCACGAGACGCCGACGGAGGGAGGAAGGCCCGCCCGGGACAGCTCCTCCGCCGCCAGGCGCCAGGGGACCAGCGCGCCGGGAGCCGCGCCCGGCCCGGCCCGGCCCGGCGGCAGGGGGCCGCCGCCGCCGCGGCGCTTCGGGGAGCGCAGGCCCGCGCCGGCCCCCGGCCCCGTTACCGGGGCAGAGCGGGGTCCCCCCGCCCGCGGGGCCCGGGCACAGGCCTCGCCCGCGGCGGCGGGGCGCCCCCGGCCCGTTGCACAAGCCGCCGCGGCCGATGTTGTAAGGGACCCCGGAGATCCGGGAAGGGCGGCGCGGGCGGGGGGCGGCTGCCGGCGGCGGACACGCACGCAGGCAGCCCTGCTGGCACGGCCCCGCTCCTTCTGGGAAGGGCCGTGAGTCACCCGCCGCCCCGGGCCAGGGGCGCCGCCAGCGGCACGGCACGGCCCTTTCCCGGAGCCCCCGGGGCCGCCCCCCGCCTCAGCCCGCCGCCGGCACCTTCCGCCTCGGCTCCCCGCGGGGAGGGGCGGCAGCCAATCACCGCCCTCATATTTGCATACGGCGCGCGGGCGCTTCTGGCCAGGCGGCGGCAGCGGCAGGACCCCTCCCGCCCCGTGGGCGACACCGCCCCGGCGGTCCCCGGGGGGGGGGGGGGTGTCCATTTGCGGTCGAAGGCAGAAAGTAAGCGCGCGGCACCACCAACGCTGGTCGCCATAAGCTTTGGGTTTAGCAACTCCGGGGGTTTATATAGCGCTGGAGGCCGGAGTTCTAATTGCCCGGATGACCCTCAGTGGTCTGGGGTGCAGGCTTCAAACCTGTAGCTGTCTAGCGACAGAGTGGTTCAATTCCACCTTTCGGGCGGAGCGGTTTGTAGCTTTTGTCAGCGCGGATGTTGGTGACGGTTCAACTGCTGCGGCCTGTTGCCGTTAGCGGGGGCAGCCCCGGCTCGGCTTGACCGGGTCACCAGCCGCGTACTGCTGAGGGGGATTTTTGCTACTTGCTCGCTTTCTGCTGACAGACTTCCCTGTATGCTGGTTTGCGGCGAGCTTTTTTTTACAAACGCTCACTCTCAGCCTGCGCTGAGCTAGAAGGCGGCTCGGTGGGGTGGGGCAAGAGGCCGTGGCTGTGTCCCAGCTCCCCGCTGAGGGCCTCCTCACTGCTCTCCCTCTGCTTGGATGGGCACTAAAGGGAAATGAGAGATATAGATGATGCATCTCCACCATTCTCAGGAACGTTTTGATTTGGACATCTCAGCAAAACAAGTATTTTCACTGCATTGTTCTTCCCTAAGCCTGGTGCCTTGTTTTTGACCATCCGTTTGGAGCAGGCTCATGCTGGACTGATGAAATAGCAGTGTGCTCAGCACAGCTGAAGCAAGCAAAATCTCCCAAGGGTGCCTGGGTGACAAGTCAGATTTTAATTGGATTCTACTGAGCAGATCTTTTTAAACAGTGTCACACGTCCTACAAGAACAGAAAAAAAGTAAATAACAGAAGCCATTCTCTAGATCTGCTCCATATTGACTGTAACCCATCTCCCACCCACGCTACAACAAAGATGCTTCACTTCAGCAGTAAGCACTGGTGCTAATAATGTCACCCAGCCCCATGAAAAATAAAGGTTAGTGTGAAGCTAAAAAACATATTCTTTGAGCAGAAGGCAGTTATTCTGTGATATCCTCTTGCAATGACTCCAGCAGATGATTTGCAAAACCTCTCGTTAGGACAGGACTCCAAACCGCCCCACTATGGGGGCTTTTTTGAGGACATTTCCTCATCATTTCCTGGTGCCACTGCCAGGAAGGAGGATTCTGCCAGGTGAATCCCACAGGGGAGAGAAGAAATACTGAGTCAGTTATCTGGTCTCTGGTGTTCCCGGGTGCAGTTTGGGCTTAACACCGTCATCCATAGTTAAATATATAAGTCCCTCTGAGGATCTAAGCCTGGATGACTGTGCTTCCTTTACACAAAATGACTCATTCCAGCTAAAAGACTGGGAGGAGAAGGGAAGGGCACAAAGTGCCCTAATACCACCACTATTTGGCTGCTATTGCTTCCAACTTAGTGAGCACCGTTGTCAATGAGAAACAAGTAGCTATGGTGCCAGCAAGGACTGTCCTTCTGTGAATAAGCTGGCCTGTGAGGGGAAATCTGGGGGGGGAAAAAACACAGCTGCAGCTCACATGGCACATGCCAACTTTTTATTGCTTTGTGAGAGATTTGCGTGAGTTCTCCCCAGTGCAGCTGGGAGCACAGCGAATCCCAGATGTCTATCTATCTGCTTCGTGCCCCTCCAGCTACCAGGCTGCATCCGCTGCCCATAATGAACTTTCTATGTGGAATTTCACTGTGGCCTCAGAAATTGGTATCTGTGCTGTAGTGTGGCTGGGGGCTTTTGTTTGCGTCGGAGGGGGAGCACTGGAAAGGCCTTTGCCCAGTAGTGGGCAGCTGAGGACGTTAAAGTTAGATGTCAGTTACCAAGTAGAACATAATACGGCTCTTTCATGTGGTATTTATAACTGAACATGCTGTTTTGTGTCGGCCTATTTTTTTCTTCCAAGAAGTAGTTTTGGATTCAATTATGACAATTACATTCTTCTATTCACCCCCCCTCCAGCCCCCACCCTTGCCCTATGTGCACACAAACACAAATGGGAATTATGTGCTCTGAGTGTGATTTGAACTATACAGCCTGGGATCTGTGCCTGGCATTGAGTTCACTTTTTTTCTTCAGAACAAAAAAGACTACATCCACTCCACACTCTTTCTTCGCCTTAGAATAAAGTGTGATGGTCAGATTGCTGGTGGGGGTCATTTGTCCCTGAGGGGAGCTAATTGGAAAAACAGACTTTCAAACACATGAGGAAGAAGACCCGGGAGCCCAGGCCACAAAGGCTGTGGTAAGCAGTTGAGGGGTCTAAGTTTGTGAAATTCTGTGTGAAGTAATGCTACACAAGCCCCCTGAGCTGCTTACACAACCCCCACTTGGCTCACCTACTCAGGCAGTACTTCACGTGGTCAGTAATGCAGGAACATGGCAAGAAACTATCCCTTCTCTTGGGGCTGTGCCCTCACAAGTGCCCTAGCAGGACTGCACTCCTAGGACACAGCTGAACCCAGAGGAAGCATGAGAGGGTAATTAGGACAGGAGACACAACAGGATCCCTGCTCTTGGACCCTTTAGCTAACACAGGAGATGGGACAAGGCCTTAGAAAATAGGGCACTGTATTTCAGTGCTATTTTTTAAGCACTCTGATTTAAGGAGAACGCCAGTGTGGAAGCCAGTGTAGATGAGCAGCCTGCGACTTTGCCTTATAGTAAGGACATTTTGCACAATAATATCCATGTCTTGCCTGAGTCTTGCTTTGTTTGGAGTCAGTCATTAGTCAGCCAAAGCATTCAGCGTTTGAACCTGAATGTCACTTTCTTCACTGACAAAGGGCCAAACTAACAGGAGCCAAAGGCTTTGCCACTGGTTAGAAGGCAAGCCAGGGGTTATTTAGAGCCAAGATGCATGAGAGCCTGGCTTTTCAGCCGAACATAATCTGCCTCCTGTTGTTTTCCCCGTGGAGTCACAGAGCGGTGAGGAGGATGTGTTGGTGACAGATGGCTGACGCGACTTGCTAAGTGTATGGGTGACTGGGCTGTGACTCAGCAAGTGTTTGGTTACAAGAGCCCGGGTGCATGTGCTTTTGCACTGGTAACGTTGGACCTGACTAGGTCCCCTACATAACTAAAACCAGGATGTCACCTGATGTCTGTGATTGCCTTCCTTCATGGGAGCAAAGTCACGTGATTGCCTTCTACTAGAGCAGAAAGTCAAGCTTCTAATTATTGTTTACACTGATAATGGATAAAATCTGAGTGCATATAAATATATGGCCTGCCAGTGATGCCTTCATGTCCAGTTGGCCAACAGGAAACCATTCAACACTCTGACCTAAAATAATGACCATCTTGTTTGGAGGGAGTAGCTCTCAGCAAACTTCTTTTGCAGTCAAGTCACTAGAGGGGGACAAAGACCTGTTCTGGGTATACATCCAAATACCAGATTCCCCACTGCAGCTGTGGGATACAACTCGGGAGAGGCAGAAGCAAAGACGGCCCTTGTATTCATCAGATTTGAAGCTACCCAAGTGCTGGGGCAGTTTCCCAGAGGCTGAAGTGGCAGCTGGGGATCAGCTGTGTGTAGGGTGAACGAAGCCACTCCTTTTCCACCAGAAGCAAGTGGTGCATGCATGTGCATGTATAAGTTAGTTAATAACTTTTATGTCGGCTCTACCCCAGCGTTCCTCACTATGTAGGGCCAGCCCTTCCATAGCTGGCTGTGGCTTTCGAAGGCTAAATTCCAATCATACCAGAACGCAGGACAGCGTCACCATGGCAGAGGATCCAGACAATCACGTATGCTTAAAGGTACGTGCACTTTATGAATGGGGAGAGATGAATTCTCAGGTCTGGATAGGTGCCAGGTGTTACTGTTGTCTGTGTGAGTTGGAGACGTCATGGAAATACTGGAAGATTTGAACTTGAACAGAGTGTACCTGCGTGCATCCCACATGCGCGCAGAGAGCCGAAGTGGCTGGAGCAACAGCAAGGCAGAGTTTGCAAGTAACATATTGACCTGAAGTGCTTAAAAGCCACTACACACGCTCCCCTGGCAAAATGTCGACTGGAATGATTCATACAAATGGATTGTGATACGCAGTCCTCAGCCCAGCCAGGCTGTGCTTGGAACCAAGACACTCCCATTTTCTCCCCTCCAGCATATTTCCCTGACCAAATCCAGGATTGAGCCATTTGGCTCTGACTGGAGCTGGTCAGAACATGTTTTTTTCCTTTTCTTTTCTCTTTTCTTTTCTTTTTTCTTTTCTTTTTTTTTCTCTCCTCTCTTCTCTTCTCTTCTCTTCTCTTCTCTTCTCTTCTCTTCTCTTCTCTTCTCTTCTCTTCTCTTCTCTTCTCTTCTCCTCCTTCACCCTTTGGAAAATGTTGACATTTCAGCAAAGGACTGAAAACCCAAACCCTGAATATTTTCCATTGGAAAATGCTGGGGGAAAGGGAGAGGTATAATCCCCAAACTACCAACAATCAAATTTCATTTGCTTTTAAGGCTTTTGGATTTATGAGAGGGGGTTACATTTTGAGGAAAGAAGACACTTACTATGAAAATATTTGTTCTCTCAAAATCCATATTTTCACTAGAAAAGTGTTCCAACTGGCATCCTTTTCACTGGGGTTAGTTTGGACATTCACTACATCTAATCTTGGAACTGACCTGAAGAAAACCTAATTGAGAAACGTAAATCTTTTATTGGATTATAAAGCACAAATGATGCTCATACAGCACAACTTTGAGATAAATCTTGATGTTCTGTATTTGTCAACAGTCACATTCACACAAATAGATCAAGCAAGTTTGGAATCTGGTCTCAGGAGGTGGCAGGCTCCCAAAGCTCCAGCTGACTTGCCTTCAAGCTCTGAACACATTCCTAAAAAGAATCTACATTTCATGAGATCACATCAAAGGCTATAAGGGAAACAATATGTACTGAAATGTGTATTACCTGTAACTATCCCTTGAGTAACTGATAGCACAGGAACACTTGCAAGCATTTTGTTCTGATGTCTTCAGCTGATTCTGTCTGAATTGTAATGTAGACCTCAAACATCTGTTTCATCTTGTCTTTGCATATTATTTTGCTTTCCTGTAAGTTAAAAATAAAAAATGAAAGGGACATTGTTAGCGTAACAGAACACACATATTTGTAGGGGAGGAATTATGCCCTAAAACTTTTAGTAAATGTGGCTAATAGCAGGTTAGAGTTTAAAAATGGAAAGATTTAAAAATGGGTATAAACTGGTCATAAATAAACTTAGGCTGCAAACTAGTAGAAGTTTTCAAAACAACAGCAGAGTGGTTACTGAATCTACTCCTCTGCTGTATCTTACAACTAATCAAGATCTGTCTTAAAATAGTTACATTTTTTATTCCCATTGGCCTTATTAGGAGGACTGGGAGACCAAACAGATTAAGCCAGGGCATGTGACTGTTAACATTCATGGAAACATATTCCACAAATGAAACTTCCTGAAGAAAATCAGATTCTAGCTTCCTTCTGGTAACTTAAGGGGGCAATGACCTATTTATATTACCTTCATATCACGCTGGCACAGGGGCTGAGTCCCACAACAAGAACTCAGAACAACCCTTCTGGGCCAGAGCAATGATCCCCCCAGACTAGTGCTCTGCTCCCAGCAGGGGCAGGAGGAGAGACTATTCAAAGAGAGCGCACAAGCCTGGCACTTTCCTCGTCTGTTCCCCTTGTATTTCCTCAGTATTCACTGTTGTTAGATTGAGGATGTTAGACTGTACATCCCTGCCAGTTCCCTTTGGTATCCATTCACAGAGCTGTTGCCTGAAATTGTCTAATCCCATTTTGAGCCTGCTGATACTTTCTGCCTCTGCAACCTGCTGGGCCAACAACTTCCAGAAGTTCACTACCCACTGTGTAAGAGGTACTTTCTTTAATCGGTTTTAAACCAATCTTCTATGAGTTTCATTGAGTGCCCCCTAGTTCTATTACTGAGAGATTTGGCTACTAACAGTTCTACAGTCACCTCAGCCACAGCCTTCCTGATTTTGTGAACCTAACCCGTAAGCACCAGAGAAATAGCTAAGAATCAAAATATTGGGTTGCTCAGCTCACTTCCGTTCCTGTCACTTACCAACTTGCCCAGAGTGGTTATATGCCTGGAGCACTCTGGATGTTACCAAACTCAGAGGGGAAAAAAAATGACATCAAAGCAGATGGACTGCAACCTCCTTCCACTGCTATTCTTCCTGTGCAGCTGTTCATCAGCAAAGCAATGGGTCCGTTTTGTGGCTAAGAGCTGGATGCTGGATGGCCCTGTCCTTCCCTTGGGGAGCTGCAGTTCCCTGCCCAGCAGGGGGCTGCAAAGCAGCAAGCAGGATTTCGGGGAGGCTAGGCTGGCAGTCCCAGCGGGGGTGTCAGGGGCATCTTCCAAAGTGGCTTTAATTAATGAGCACATGTGCAGCGAGGAGAGTTACAGCATCCCACTCAAATTGTTGACTTGGAGCTGCTTCTGGAGACAGCCGTATTCTGCTCATTAGGAAAGAGCTTTTTTGCAATGCCCTTGGATTGGATGGCTCTTGGATTGCACCACAAGATCAAGTCCACGTACGGGCTGCCTGCCTTTCGGCTGCCAGCTCCAAGAGGGTTGTTTTTCTTGTCTTCTCATTCTCAAGGAGTGCTCAGCCAGATGGCCTGTTTTCGAATGCACTGTGCGTTGGTTGGATGTGTGTTTGGAGAGTCTGCCAGCTTCACGAGAAGGAAGAAAGAGCAAAAGAAAGGGAAAAAAAGCGCCATTTGGTATCTATCTCTGGGACCCAGCCAGAGTTGAGGCTCTGTTTGAAGAAGGGGGGAGTCTTAAGAGAAAAACTCTAGACAAAATTGAAAGCTGGAGAAACTTTCGAGCTTGACAGACCGGGAGACTGAAGTTCTCTACAACACCTATCCACTGTCTCACTTGCAAATATGTAGCAGAGTCCCGCAAGAACAGTATTAGAGCAAGCATCGAATACCTGTCCTGCTGCCCTCCCAGTGTCCCTCACCTATGAGCTGAGATGCATGGAGGTGACTCAGCCGGCCTCTCCACTGAGGCTGGGCAATGCTGCCTCTGGCTTTGCGATTTGGCTCTCTGTCCACTAAAAACTGAAATTAGAGCATGCAGTCCAGATCAGCCCAGGAAGCAGAGCTGCAATGGAGTTGTACAAAATAAATACCACCAGCACTCAACTCTCTATGAAAAGAGCCTTCATTTTAGTGCAGGCCAATGTCATTTTCTTGAACCCCCTGATGTTTGCTTACCAGAACTACCTTCTGATGGGCAGCAAATAAATACAAGGCAAACAGAGAAACATTTTCTTCCAGCACTCAGAGGCAAATAATTTGAACCTGACAAGAAAAGTCTATTGGTGAAGGGAAGGTGAAAGTTTTAAAGGTTGGGTGGATATAACTTGGCTTTCTTATTCAACTTGATGTTGTGTTGTGGTAACAACACATTGTTCCAAGCAGCAGGAGGAAGTCTTGCTAATCTGAGCTGGGGAAAGCCATGTTTGTAACCATCCCTGCTGGCTGACATGCTGCTGTGTTTTACAAGCAAGCTTGCCTGCTTGCTCATAGAAATCATGGCACAAAGAAGATGGTTGCAGGAGCATGTGTATTTGTGCGGATGTATGTGTAACTGCAAGCCCCGTGTCTCTGCTGATTGCTTCAAATTATTTTCACTGAAATGATCAGAATTCAAGGGCCATCAGGGCAGACCGTGTCTCCATGGCAACACAGGCTGGGCTATGGGAGCAGACATTCTTTAGATAGCGAGGGCAAAGGGGGTTCTGACTCCCTCCTGTTGGCCACATATTTCAGGCAAAACCTTCCAGTATCTACGGCATGCCATAAACACCTCTGGCTTCCCAGGATTTCCTGACCATCATTGCACTATGTCCAACAGGCACACCACACTCACGTCACAGCAGGAGCAAGGACACCATTCACAGTCTCCAGCACAAAAAGATCAGGACCCTTCCCTGAATGTGGGAAACATCATCAGTTGTTTGCAAAATAGCATCTTTGACACTGAAACCTAGTGGTGCAGATGCCGTCCTGGAAGGAAAAGAGAGTACATACAGGTCAGCCAGTTCAAGACAGTGAATGCTTAATGCAGATACATCCTTGCATGGGTAGGAAGGCTGTACAATGAAATCGCCTCTCCTCCCACCCAAATAGGCTGCTATTGCTGTATTTACAGCTAAGATCCTTACGAGAGATTGTCTTTTCTGTCTGCCAGAAAACAAGATGGGAAAATCCACCAGTAAGTTCAGTCATTCTCCCCAGGGCTTCAGAGGGTTCATTAAGCCACTCAGGTAATTGCCTGATTGTCACTGAGTGCTGTGTCATGGAAGTGGTAAAGGAAGGATTGCCGTCTTTCTAATTGCACGGAAAATTCAGGGGTCCAGGAGTCAGAACACAGGGCTCTGACACAACTCAAGGGATGCCCTTAGGCTAGTTACTGCAACTCTTGGCAAATGGAAACAGTAATTATCATGACAGTTGCTGTTGGGGCGGGGGGGGGGGGGGTAGCCACATGTTTATAAAGGTCCTTCGTGCATTTTGAGTGGACGATCAACTAGAAACAACACACAGCCATCAGCTCACCCAAGCTGCACTGGCTATGTCAGATGCCAGTATCAACCTCTGCATTGTTGGTGTGTGATAATTTTCACTTGCTTTATTTCATCACTGTAGCACTGCTTGACTCCTAGGCAAGTGCATCTCTAGCACACTGGCCAATACTGGTCTTCAAGTGCAAGCTGACAGGCTAGTCTGAAAAAAACTATTTCCTGTAGTTATCTGGCTGGGTGTCATTACATACCCAATGTTGTCCAAGGAGGGAAAAGTAGAAGAAATCCCCAGGCATGGGGTTTGGGAAACTTGTGTGGTGTAAAGAGGGATGAGGCCTGCCTTATAGCACCAGTTCTGGCTGCTCTGGCACCAGCTTTTGTGTATAATTGTTTTGAGCCACAGTCAGCATCTGGATGGGAGTTCCCTGATGAATGAAGGAGCAGACTTTCAAAAAGCCTCTACTGTCCAGCTAGTTACAATTCAGTGCCTACCTCAGAGCACCGCAGGTCTGTATTGTGTTGCCCATTATGAACCATAGTCTTGAGTGTGGCTGTACCAGAGTTGAGTAGCACCCACTCAGGGACTGGGAGGAATGACTCCAGTTTTGCAGCAGAGCAGATCCTTCAGGCACCATCCTTCTTGAGTGGCTCAAGGCTTTGAGAGAGTGAGCTCCCCAACCCCATTAAAAAATGGCCAAAACACTGCTTCTTTCATGTCTGGCCCTGTTCTGCACCCAGCAGCTCTAAGAGCATATCCTTGACTTCATCAGAACAATAATGTTGCCAGCCAGAAGAAGGAGACATGATGGGGAGCACACCCAACTTCTTTTTCCACCTTCCCACCTCTTAATTGCTGGGGAAAACCTCTCTCTGATCAGCTTCTCCAAACAACAGGAGATGGGACAACAGGCACAGGACAGAGCATGGCGTCAGTAGCAAGTACATGATTACTGAAGCTGGAGTTCTTGTTTAGTTTTTAAGCCTAGATATACACAGAGCGGATGGTACCAGGGATCCATACTGCTTATGTTGACAAGCCTATGCAGGCCAGGCATGGAGCCAATGCTGTTCTACTGGAGTGGCTCACTCAGATCCATTCTTTCAGCTAAGTCTATGAGCTTTCCTGATTTGTTGGTGGTCCATATCTCCTGTGGACCATATGTTTGATATTTAGTGGGGAAAGCAGAGGTTAAAAAGATTAGAATTCCTTTTGAAGTTAGAAGAGGGAAAATCTTCAGAGAATGACTTATGGATAGAAATAGCTCAATCAGTCAAATCCAGAGGTTCTGTTTGACTCATGAGCTGGAGCTGGATGTAAGGACAAAGACAGTTGCTTTAAAAAATCCTCGTCAAAGGTAAAATGGAAACCATAAAGTGGAAAACAACTGAGTAGATGTTCTAGATACTGTACTCTCAAATTCACATCACTACCACACTGACTGGCTCTTAGATTGTGAGTCCACAGTGGTTCACAAGTCTCCCTAAAAAGAGTGTGTGCATACACACAAACACACGCACAAACATGTAAATACAATATATGTAACTATTAACACAAATATTCATACTGCAATTTCTTGGCAGCCATTTTACCATGACTTCAGCAAGGCTTTTGACAGTCTCCCACAATATTCTTGTATCTAAGTTAGGACATGATGGTTTGGATGGATGGACTACCAGATGGGTAAAAAACTGTTTTAGATGGTCAGGCTTAGAAAGTAGTGGTTGGTGTGTCATACTCTACCTGGAGGCTGCTAAGAACAGGAGTACTGCAGGGGTCTATCTTGGGACCTGTCCTGTTTTAACATCTTTATGAATGGTCTGGAAGAGGCAACTGAATGCTTGCTCATCAGGTTTGTAGATAACATCGAATTGGGAGGGGCAGTTGATTTGCTTGAGTGCAGGACCACCATTCAGAGGGACCTAGATGGGATAGAGGAATGGGCTGACAGGAACCTTATGAAATTCAGCAAGGACAACTGCAAAGTCCTGCGCTTGGGAAGGAAGAGCCCCTGCAATGATACAGGCTGGGGCCTAATGGGCTGGGGAGCAGCTCTGCAGGAAAGGACCTGCAGGTGTTGGCAGACAGCAAGCTGGGCATGAGCCAGCGGTGTGCCCTGGCAGCAAGGGAGGCCAACAGTATCCAGGGCTGTGTCACCAGGAGCATAGCCAGGAAGCTGAGAGATGTGATTACCCCCTTTCCTAAGCATTCATTAGACCACATCTAGAATACTGCATCCAGTTTTGGGCCTTCCAGTCGAAAGACATCGATAAACTGGAGCGAGTTCAGCAGAGGCCAGCAAGATGGCTGTGCGCTGGAGTACTTGCCCTGCAATGAGAAGCTGAGGGAGCTGGGCTTGTTCAGCCTGGAGAAGACATGGCTTTGGTGGGGGGCTAATAGGAGCCTCCCAGTACCTATGAGGAGGTTATCGAGAAGATGGAGCCAGGGTCTTCACAGTGCTACATGGTGGGAGGATGAGAGACAATGGACATAAGGTGAAACAAGAAAGGTTCAGGCTCAGGATATAAGGAAAACCTTTTTCTCCATGAGGATAGTCATGCAGGGGAGCGGGTTGCCCAAGGAAGTTGTGCAGTTTCCATCCTTGGAAGTTTTCAAGACCCAGTTGGATAAAGCCCTGAGTAACCTGGTCTGGTCTTATAGCTGAGCTCCTCCTGCTTTGGGCAGGAGGTTGGACTAAAGACCTCCTGAGATTCCCCCTGATCTCCTTTCCAACCTGAATGATCTGAGATCATATGATCTTGAAAGGTCTTTGGTTGCCAGAAAGTTATCCACTTAAGGAGCAGACATAATACCATGTGAGTTGATGTGAGCAGAGGGTGTAAAGAGGGACAGGGGGACAGACTCTTCAGTGGTGCCCAGTGACAGGATGAGAGGCAATGGGCACAAATTGAAACACAGGAAATTCTGTCTAAGGAAAAACTTTTTTACTGTGAGGGTGACTGAGCACTGGAACAGGTTGCCCAGAGAAGTTGTGGAATCTCTATCCTTGGAGATATTCAAAAGTTGCCTGGGCAACCTCTTCTAGGTGACCCTGCTTGAGCAGTGGGGTTGGACTAGATAATCTCTAAAGCTCCCTTCCGACCTCAACCACGCTGTGATTCTGTGATTCACTAATCACTCTGTCCATGTAGAAACTACTCCAAAAAATGTCACGGTGAATAGTTTGCAATTTGTATACAAAGATTTGTTTGCATAAAATAATTACTTGAATATTTTAGACTAACAAATAGTTGAGCCAAAGTCTGTCTGCCTGTTCTTCACAGGCTGAGAAGGAATGAAAGTTCAGTGAGTTTATCACCCAATTACAGACCAGTTTTCCTTAATGTCCAGTCACCAGTTAGTAGATTGAAAGCTGTGTTCTCTCTCATTGAGGGCCTGTGTCATCCACACATGAAAAAGAATAAGAATGCCAAACACCAAAGGCTGCTAGAAATATTTCTTTGATTATTACTACAGCATCTTCCATTTGAGAACTCAGATTTCTTCAGTGCTGTTAATTAAGCCTCAAAACATTTATGTCAGACAGTTCAATATCGTTACCCCTTTTTACAGATTGGGAAACCAAGATCTAAGGTTTACTCAGGGTCACTCAGTGAATTAGGTGCAGAACCAGAAATATAATCTGGGAGTACTGGCTCCCAGGCTGCTCTTGCAATCTGTAGACAAAGCTCCTTCCCTGTAAAATTCCATCTAAGCTCTTCGTAGAATAATTAGAGCAAATTTATTTCCTCACTCGTTAACAATGAAATCTGACAGGCTTTGTACTCAGGATGCTGAAGCTCAGTTAGGAGACCAAGGCTCTTCTCCATGAGGGGAGGCCTGGAATGTCAGTCTTTAGGTGGTTTAGTAGGGGCATGGTTCCAGCTGCCAGGTACTTGAACTCCTGCCCAAAACCCTGTGGCAGAGCTTTAGGGGAGAAACAGAACATGAATGACCAAAGTGAAGTACCCCAAATGTTGGGAGGGATTCAAACAAAGAGCAGCTATTTTTGTAATAGCATTGTTTTGCCCTTGGTGGCACTTAAGTATGAAAGAATATCTACCAGCCTTGGTGTTAGACTAATTTCACTTTTCTTTTGATTTTGTTTGTCTATGAACTGCACAGGTAGTATTTCAAATCAGCAAGCTGAAAATGCTCTGAGGCACAGGGAGGTTCATGGCAGTATTTCAGATGTGCCCCTCAATTGTGTCTTCTTCAGTTCAATGAGATCCAGAGCACACAAGGTTCCTAAGGGCTTCAGGTTCCCTAGTGGTGACTTACACTATCTTGGGATTCATAAATGAGTCACAGACTTCTCCACCTTCAAAAAAAACATGATAGCCAGGGCAAATGACCCACCTTCCTCTCTGTCATCATCTCTCCCACTGCTACCTCAGAGGCCCAGAAGCTGAGACATGAAGAGCTTCTGAAGCACTGAGCACTAACCATTTGGAAGCTAATGACTGTGAAGGGTTCTCAGCACCTCTTAACCACAGGCCATTATTTCTAAAGCTGGAGAATCCCAGACTAGGGGACACATTTAAAAATGCATCCTACTTGCATCACATGAGCATGTGCTGGCAGCAGTGGGAGACAGAATCCAGACTTTCACGTTCAGAAGTGTGTGCTTTTGTTGCTCTGACATGTTTTGTTTCTGCAGAATGATTCTGGGGAAATCCTGCATGCCCTCTGCCTTGCTTTCTTTAGCTTTTGGCTATATGAAAGCCTTCTGCAGAGTAGGGTTGAGGGTAAAGTCCAGAGACCAAAAAAGGTGAGAGGGGGACCATATTTTACAAGAAGTCTTTAGGGTGTGTGGAAGCTCATTTTCGCTGATTCTTCAGTGCCATCTGTCCCATTGCTACCAAGTCTCCAAGATCAGGGCCAGTAGGTGGCATGTTTGAATTGACTTTGAACATCTGGAAATAGTTTGCTATTTGTAGTCCCTTCCCTCAAAGCTTCATTTGTGGCTACACATGTTTAACAAATTGCCTCTTCTTTGGCCCCAGATGTCTGAAATGGCCCTTCCCCTTCGCTCTCAGGCATTTTTAGCCTCCAGGACAGAGTGCGCATAAGCTCCAGCAGTGAGGCAGATTGACAGGAAACAATGGCAGGAAAGCCCATTGTCTTAACATTTAGGGTCAAATCACCTAGGCTCTGCCTGCCCACTTCCTTTGCTCCAGCATTGTCTTGGTGACCTGTGAAGCAGAAGTTCACACACATCTTCTCCTGCAGAGATGATAAGATTGTAGACTCCCAGGCAACAGGCTGGGGAGTGATGGGGGGGCGGGGTGAAAAGGAGAGGGAAAGCACACAGGGGAGCACTTGTGTCTGTTGAACCAAAATTAAAAAGTCTGTGGAACAAAGGAGGTTGCCTTTGACTCTGGATCAAGCAATCCAGAGCCTGGAAGTGGCTATGGTTTTCTGAACTTCTAGCTGAAAGTAGCAGAAAATAGCTCTTTTCTTCCATACTGGTGGCACTGAGAGCTGCTTCCAAGGGCCCAAAACCGCAGAGAGTGAAACCCAAGGATGCAAGTCTGAACTTTCCCATTATTCTGATTTTCCCTTGGAGGGGCAGGGGAAGAGTTTTGAGTGTCACGTAGCTGGGAAGAGAGTTCAGGCTGTATTACCTCAATGGCTTCGAAGAGACCAAGAGCAAAACCAACCACAACTACCTGTCTGGTTTAAATAGGGTCAGGAGAAGTGGCAGGATAGGGAAGGGGATATTTCTTCACCAAGCTGTGCATTCAATGGAAACATGCTTTAGCAAGAAAGGAGAGTTCAGCTGAAGTCTAGAACGTGAAATTGGACAAGTGGCTTTCTAACGAAAAGCCAAAGGGGAACTTCCACCGCCTGTTTCACTGCAGCAAATGACAGCAAAACATTGCCACCAAGGGGAAGGGAGTGAGGTTAATTTGCAGTTAAGAAGCAACTTTGATACTCAACTGAGCTAAAATTTGTATAGGTATGTACAGATACAGATTTCTTGTGGGCATCTAACTCCTTCAGTTGCAGATGAGAATGACTGAAGACATTCTCATGAGCAGAGAACCTTCTATGCTGTTGACTCTTTGCCCAGCAGTCACACCAACCTTCTGTTTGCTCACAAATATCCCACTGTGTCACTCAATAACCACAGAGACTGGTAATTAAGACAAATCACTGGGAGTGATAGGTTAGGAAGCAGTAGATACAGTAAAAAGCATTAGCTGAAGTAGCCCTGTAAGAAGCTTCTTGTGGTGATAAACATACTCCTTTTTCAGGATTTCCCCAGTGAGGCACTACGACTTGTTTGTATGGTTGACACATAATAAGGTAAGCTCTCTCAGAATTTCTTCCATACCAAATGATTCTGGCAATCTGTAGGAAACAAGGAGAAGGGCTGAGTTAACACAAGAGTGGCTGCTTTTTATGTCCCTTTCCATCCTGGGACACAAGAACATTTTTGTATGTTGGCATGTTGGTATTTCATTGTGGCTCAGCTGGGATCGATGGCAGATGGCATACTGGCTTGTCCAGAAGAAGGACTAACAACATATGAAAACATCTCCTATGGCCAGTGAGGCTGTAGGAGAAACATCTGCAGCTGTTCACTTTAACAATTCACAAACAAAATAACCAACCGATAGGAAAGTTACTGTAAATTCATCAGGCATATATTATTCAACCATCTGAAGAATGGCCTGATTAATGAAAAGGTTATTTGTGAATAATTCCTGAATGATGATAACACATCGGAAAAAGTACAGAGAAGAGATGCTGGGCTGATTAAAGGATTGGAAAACATGCCCTACAGTGAAAGACTCCAGGAGCTCAATCTATTTGAACAAAGATCAGGTGAAGGGTTGACTTGATCACTGTCTCTCAAAGCCTATATAAAACCAGAGATTTGATAATGAAAAGCTGTTTAAACTGGCATACAAATAAATAAAACCATGATAGGGAACTGAAATTGGACAAATCATGACTAGAAAAGAACGTGATTTTTTAGAAGTGAGAGTAATTAACCAGTTTATGTAAGATGGTGGATTTCTCCATTCACTAGCAATATTTTTAAAAAAAGGAGATTTTCCCCTGAAAGCTTCTCTGTAATTCCAAGAAAAAGCAATTCAGTGTAATCCTGCAGCCTATGGTATGCAGGAGCTCGGACTAATGATGACACTGGCTCCTTCTAGCTTTGTAATCTCCGAATCAATGAGCAAGTTGCTCAACAACTGGGAGCGGAAGTTAGGTGCTGAATATACCAATATACCAGTCATGAATGTTATTCAGCAAGCTCTGATATTGAAGTCTGCAATAACTGAGGTGAAAGAGATGGACTGGAGATCAGAACACCTGAGGCCCAGCTGAGATCAGTGGAAAGACTGACAGTGCTAACATCACCTTTAGTAAATCACTTAGTCAGATGTGCCAGATACACCTCCTTCACTCTCTTTGTTCCTCACAACACCAAAATCCTCTTTGCAGATTCTCTGTCCCTTGCTCTGTCCATCTCTTTGCTTTCCATCAGTGAAAAGAACTTAGTACTAACTCAGGAGGGTTTGTGAGGTTTAATTCACTACTGACTGCACAGTGCTTTAGGATCTCATCTGGGAGATTCAGTCTATGCCTGAGTGATTCCACTCACTTCTTTCTTTTGGACAAAAAGTGGGGGAAGGCACTTGCCTCCTCACATCTGGCAGCGATTGCTGTAACAACTTTAAAAATAGATTTTGGCATAGAATTAAAAAACATAAAAGCGTCCCAACTTTGAAGGCTGAAGGAGGGATTAGACAAGGCTGCTTGATCTGGTAATTCACAGGGAAATGAAAAGTTCCTCCAGTCATTACTGTGTATCACTCTCTGAATAAAGAGAGTCACTGCCTCAAACATTCCCAGCTCCATGTAGCTAAAAAAATGCCACTCCTCTTGAGGCCAAATGCAAAGCCACTCTTTGGGTCATGGGATAATATCATAAGGGTTCAGTCTGATTCATTATAAGGGAGGAGGTTTTCATATCAGTGAACAAGGCAGTTCAGAAAATCAATTCAGTCTCCACACCATCAGTGGATTTCACATCTAAAATCATAACAAAAGCTGCTAGAAGGGAAATAGGCCCACTGCTCAGCTGCCTTTCTTTGCATATCTACTTGAAACCAATCTTGCAGAAAGCTCTTAGCCTCTAGACTGAACACTAGCTGGAGCTGAAATAAATATGAATGAACAATGGTTAGGATGCTCAAGAACTGACAGTCAGATGGGGTAATGTGGTTGTACTGGGAGAGAAGAGAGGGACTGGTGAAGACAGAAGTCTGTGTGTGCGGATTCCTTTGGCAGCGGGTTCCCTTTGTTGAAGTATGTATAATAATTCCTTGTACTTCTATGAGGCTTCCTTTTAAAGACCTACAACTTCTTTATATAGAGCGAGATATAACAGTCCTTATCGTAGAGCTGCCAGGAGGTATAAGCAGGGAAATGTAACTGGCCCTGTCTTAGAGCTGCCAAGAGGTACAGAGAAAATGAACTGCCTGAGATCGCACAGAAAGACCATCCAACATAAGGCACTTAGCTAAGAGACCTAAACTGTAGGTCCCATACCAACCTATACCTAACAGAAAGAGATGGGGACTTTATCTTCTCTCTGGATGGGCCTATCCCCCCAGTTGACTATAGTGGTTAGTGAAGCTTTAAGTACCTAGGTTGAATGGATGAGGTTAGGCCCTCAGCCCAACCTCGTTATGCCTTGTTTTAGTGGCAGCTCTCTCCATTAAACTCTGAATTCCAAACTCACTGAAATCAATGGGAAAACTCTCAAGGATGCCTATGAGCTTGGAAGAAAGCCATGCATCTGATTATCCAGGCCTTGGTGGTTACCATTTCATTTGGGGAATTTTAGTCAGGATTTTAAAAACAGTTCAGCTGCTGGTACCAAGTCATCGCTAGGACTATTCCATTCAGCCTAACTGGGAAGGGGTGTTGTTTCCTGTGGGAGAGAAAGTCTGGGGAGATGCAGCATTACCCAGTGCCATCTCTGAGCCTTGCATATGAGTCAGTCATACACAGTTCCAAAGTGGCCAGAGTCCTGCATGCAAAGGATTCAGTGCATATGCAGTGGAAGATGGTCTGTGTATGTGCGCTGTTCCACTGCCTATGTCTTCTGGAAGGCCACAGTCCTATTGGAAAATTAATAGTTTCACTCAAGAACCTCAGCCACTCCTACCTAATTTCTGCCTATCTGCTAATGAGTTACAGGCTCCTTCTGGAAGGGAGTCAACCTCACAGGAAGCAATGACAATGAGCACGCTGGAGCAGGCAGCTGCCCATCCTCTCTGGTAACCTGAGATTGCAGCAGGGCAAGGAGGATTACGCACCCTGCCCATCCCGGGTTGCATCGCTGATTGCGAGCTGTTCCCTTTCTTGAGGAAAATATCAGAATCAATAAAATGGCCTTTGCTTATTGTTATATTTCACACTGCTTGACCTTTCTGTTCAGCAGTTCTTTGAATGAGAAATGAAGCCAAGACTGGCAACTGGCAGATTAGCTTTAAAAGGTTTAATGATAAATTGCATCTGACTGAATGAACCTAGGAGGCCTGAAGCAATTCACTCGCTCTAAATCTTTGGGTTTTATTGAAGGGGGTACAGCTGCAAGTGGTATGAACATAGGCAGTGGGGAGACATGAATGTCTAATTTCTAAACTTTCCTCCGACTCTCATATCACCAAAGCCCTTGGATACATCATTTACTCTTTCTACCTCACAGCCCCTCTTTGCAAAGCAGACCTAGCTATCACTCTACATCACACAACAACTACAGTACTTATTATGGAATAGAGGCAATGCAGATCATCTTCTGTTCACACAGCTGCAAAAACCTAGCTCCCTATGCAGTCAATTAAAGTGTAGTGTCTGTACAGTCTGTGGCCTTGGGAAGGACCACTGACCAACCTGCTGCTGCTCTTTATTTCCACTCACAGTTGAGAGTGTTTGACCAAGGAACCATGCAGCTCCTTGTAAACTGAACTCGCCACTGCTGTACCTGCGTGTTTTCAGGCAGGGCCAAAATCAGGACCTCTGAAGACTCTTTGGCAGTAGAAGTAAGTCAGAATTCGGTCACAGGAGCATTGCAGGAGCGTGCACTCCAAAGGATCATCTCAGGCTCTTATGGAGAGTCTGATAGTCCATGAGGTTAGTCATGTCAAGCATCAGGAGATTTAATGGGAAGAGGGAAGCAAACTGCAGACACACGTGTGGGCAGTGATTTGTCCTCTCTCAGTGAAGGAGACCTTTCAGCTATTTGCTCTGAAAGTTTGTTCGCATATCATTCCTGGGAGGGACCATGCAGAGCCCTGTCCTGGGGGAAGCCACCCAAGCATTTATGACTGCTGGAGATGTAAGATATTATTGTGGCTGAAGAATGGGCTAGGTTTCTTGTCAAGGTACTGGTTAGTCACTGGTCTCAGTGTGCTGCTCTGTGAACACAATGCAGTACTGGGTCCTGACTTCATAGAAAAAGGAGAAAAAAGAAACTACCAAAAAAACCCCAACAGAGGATATTTCACATAGATGTAATTAGAAAAAATATGGAAATTTTCCTTTTTTGGATGAAAACCTGAAACCCAAACTTTTCTATATAAATACCAGATTAGAAGAAGTAAAAAATCTTCACTCTTTTTCTCATCTCTCCTTTCTCCCCTCCCACTTTTCTCTGTGCCATTACTGAAAAGAGAGTAAGAGGAAAATTGATAATAAAGCCTGGATCCTCCAGGCTTATGAGGACAGTAAAATATTTTACATAGGAAATTTTTTGAATAAAGGGCTGTAAGCAGCTCCACATCCTGACATTTCATGTTGAGCTCTCCCCCTCCACAGTTTCTGTATTCTTCAGGGAAATCCATTTGCCCCTAGGGTTAAGTACTTCAATTATTAACCCAGGTAAATAATCAGGGCTGAACACAGCCACTATGTGAAGCATGACTGCTCTCTCATCATATGATTGGGAATATTCACAAAAAGTGTAGAGAAAGTATGATCTCTTCATGTTCCTCCATGACTCCTCTACTGATTAAATTCATTAAAGGTGAGTTGATCAGCATGAGACCTCCTGCAAGACAGATAAGTTGGTATATAGGGTTTTCATTCCCCCATTTAATGTAAAATACATCAGTTATAAAATGTATGGAATGGATCCTGGAGCTACATATGAAAGTGGATTGTTTGCCAGTGCCGGGTGCTACCATAACATGTACGTCATCATGCCTTTCTCAGTTGGTGACTAGTAGTTTGCAAAGTCTGGGTGAGCACGGAGTGATTTTACCAGACATGAGTGAGATGCTATGCAAAAGCAGTCGTATGGTGTTTGAGGTTTGTCTTTGTAACTGGCTCTAGCATTTGAATACACCTCCTCCCAAGCTGTTGTTTCCTACTTTGTACATAAATCTTCCATCCACTTAGCTTGAATTTTGGTTCCTTGCTATGAAGGACCTTACAGATATGAGACTGATTGCCTAGAGAGGGCAGGCAGATAGTCTCAGTTGTAGAGTTATATTTTTCAGTTTTAGCTTTCTGGGTTTGCCCTTTAAAGATATGACAGTTGTATATAAGTGGAAGTAATTTAGCCCTGGAGGGGTGAAACTCTTTTTTAAGCTCTTCATGTAATCTTAGTTTGTTATTGCAAAAAGATTTCTAACCAGAAGCAACTGGGTCCAATCTGATGCTGAATTATAAATAACTAGAAATCCTCGGGCTGTCCTCTGCAGTGCTGGAGCAGTTGCCAGATGCACTTGGTGTCAGATGTATGTCTAACTTGAATGCATTTGCCTGCATTTCACCCACAGGTTTTTATAGATAGGAGGCCAGCTGGGAAGGTGTCCTGCAGAAAGTCCTGAAAATGGAGGCTCACCAACACCAAAATATTGGTGCAGAGGAGCTGATGGAGTGGGACCCTACAAAACTAGCTGCTGTACAAATACAGTGTAGAAGACGGTTCCCGCCTAGAAGAAGTGAAAAGCTGAAACTGGAAACAGAGAAGTGCAATGATTGCCTCTGGTTGTTCAGCAGCTCAAAAAAGGGGGGGGGGAGGGGGAATTGATTTGACTCTGAAGACACTTTAAATACAAACCTACCAATAGTCCCTCTCCAGTAAGCCCTTCTGTTTTACTGCTAGCATGAAGTGCCCAGATCACAGATCATCATTTTGCATATGAGCATGAGGTCACTAAAGACAGCTAAATACCAGAGTATGTGGGCTCTTCAATGGGAGCATCATGATTTCAAGAATGATGCAAGAGTATTTTTGTACCAGGCAAGCAGTGAGATCTGGATCTCGTTAGTTACCCAGAACTAGGTCATCAGAAGCTAGTGCAAGGCAGGGCTGGGAATATCACCCCAGTCTTCTCCTACTCCATCTGGAGTATAGACTGGGTTGTGTGAGCAGGCAAAATGTTTGGACAATAATTCTTCTAAGATCAGGTGCTATAGACCAGATCTTCATCATGATTCCTAGCCAGCTCTATCCTTTGGACATTTAATGAGGTCAGACTAGATAGCAAGGCACCCTTAAAGAACTGGACTGAATTTACTGGATCTGTTATGTTTAGGGAGTAACATCTAGTCCCTTATTGATCTTCCTGGTTTGGAAGAGTAGTTTTTCCTATAATAGTGAGATTAGAGCTCATCTTGTCAGAGTTAAATAAAAAAAAAAAAGGAAGGCAGTTTTTTCTGGTTCCTTTGGATAGGATAGCTTTTGGAAAAAACATGTGATTCAGTCTAGCTACGCTTTGTGGGCAGCTGAAAAGGATTTTGATCCATCTAATGATGTGGAGAAATAGTTTGTTCTTTGTCAGGCAAGGAATATTTCCAGCCAGGCTAAAATTTGGCTATTTACCAGAGGCGTGAGGAACCCAAGTGCAGATGAGCTTAAGCTAGTTTTAAATTATCTGGTCAAGTAGTCTGACAGTGCCAAAGAGTTTAACGTGGGCTAAAAAGTGACTGGAGTGTACATATACTTTCAGTGATCAGTGAATCCCCTGTAACAGGCCATCTATGAATATATTTCCTTAATGCTTCTCTTTTTAACCTAATGGGCTGCCTCCTCTCTACAGGAGGGAGGATATTTCTTCATATCTGGGAACGTGGCAGGGCAAGGCCAGATGGACAGTGCTTATGAAATAGAAAGAGGAAAGACAATCTTTTGGCAGAGACTATGCAAAGGTCATATCATACTCATAGTGCGTCATCAGGACTTTCAAATTATTTGTATGTTGTTAGGTAAAATAGGTCTAGGGAGACTACAGCAAATAAAAATGTTTAGGCAATTAGCTAGAGACAGTTATGCAAGAGCCCATGGCTTCAAACCGATTTTTACATATGCCCTTGCTGCACCTCATTTCTAGCACTTGTTCCTTTACAATGATTACTATTTTTTAAAATATTGATCCCAGATCTAGCTCAAATCTGAGCTAAACAGACAGAAGTGAATGGAGCACTGTCCTGCTTAATTTTGTTTTTCGGTTATTCCATCAGGTGTAAATGACTGACTGGCTTCAGAATCAGACGCATAGAGAAAGGAGTGATGATGCATTCAGTGCTTGCAGGAAAGCAGCCTTCGGGGCTTCTCAGCCCAGGGTTCTCACACCAAGCAGCCATCAAACAACATGGCATTGCACATTCAGTTTCGTCTCCTCCTTCCCAGCCCTCCATCCTTCATAAAAATCCATCAAAATTTCTACTCCAAATTGCCCAGAGATGTGCACTAGTACCAGACACGGAATGACAGACAGCCATCTTTTGGCCAGGTACAGCTCATGAGTAGCTCACTAAGAGCCTGCTGGGATAAGGCAGGGAACTGCTGTGGCTGTATTGTTCCAGTCCATTCTCCCAAAACACTGAAATAAATAATAACTTGTTTATAATGATGCATGACATCAAGGCAATACTACACAGCAGCATTTGAGAAGCAGCTTTGAACTCTATGACCTCCTTCCAAGTAGAAAGTGTTTAGGGATGTAGAAGGCTAAAGCCTTTATTCTTCCTCTAGTTCTCTAGAAGAAAATATTTCTACTTCTGAAATTTAAAAAATGGGCAGAACCACATCCACTTGCCACACTTAAATCTGTTTTCTTCTCCCTTAGAGATGGTCCCTCTGGCTTAGGACTGAAGATACCTCACTTGCCCAAAGTGATGGGAGTGATACACCATTTCATTCTGCAATAGGTTTTTGGCACAAAATGGACCATGTCCAGGCACTGGAGCCATTTTCCTTCAGTAAGCTACAGGAACAAAAAATTCCATTCCTTATCTGTGCCATACCATTTTCACATTACATAATTATCCTCTCCCTTTGCCTTAACATATTCTGTTTAAGTGTAATTGTAAGCTCTCTGGCCTTGTGGGTTCACAGCTTTGTTTTTGACGCACTCTTTCTTTGCCATCATGTCACAGCTGCTCTTCTAAATGCCTTTGTGCTACATTGCAACCAATCTCATCTTCGTTTCATGGTGCACTAAGTAAACTTTGCTGCCTGTTTGAATGCCGTATGTTTCTAAGCAATAGAAAAGGTTTGCTGATCAGTTAACCACTTGTATTTTCCCATTTTACAGTGTAGGAAAAACAAAAGCAATCCAAACATTAGCAGAAAAAAAGTCAAAACAAATGACAACCAATCCTGTTCTCCTGATAGATCTGCTTTAGAGATGTAATCTAATGTACTTTCCACCCTTTCTTCCCTATTGGCAGACTCTTCTTCCAAAGAAAGAAAGAATGTCTTCAGCACTGGTGTGGGTGGCTTATGTCTGGGGGACTAAAAAGTCTCAGGACTGAGCTCTGCTGACGACTAGGCTGCTCTGTGTACAGTACACCATGCACAGAAGGTAACAGCCTTGCGTTCTGTTGGCCTGAGGAGGGAACAAGGCTTAGAGACTTGCTGAGAACAGCCTTCAATCAGCTGTACACATCCAGACAATGTTGTCTTTAGTGTCCCAGATGGTCCCAGTTGTTGGCATAAGCAATGACAATGACAGTCGCTTCTTTGCATTAGACTCACCACATATGCCCCACGTGAGTTCAATTTTTCAGCTGCCTGCTGATGAGAAGTGGAATTCACCCAGAGAAAAGCTGTCCTTGAGGCCCACAAGATCTCAAATCCTGTGGAAAAAGTCTTAGTGGGGAGGATTAGTCGTATGATCACTTCCGGCTGCTATCTAATTTTATCTGTGTATCACTGATACCGCATGTCATTCCTTTTATCATGAGAACCCCTCGACAAACAGGACTAAAAATAAAAAGCAAGAGCTCGGAGTTGGCACGAACCCTGCTACATGGACTCCAATTTGTATAGCAGGAACTATAATCACTCTGAGACGTGCCCAAGCCCTCGGGCATCCCACGGGATTTCAGTCACTTGTTTACAAGGTGTTTTGATTTGCAGCTGTTTGACTACTGTGGCATTTCAAGAGGGGGCGGTTTGAAAGGATGTTGTTACTTTGGACGTTGGGATTGGGAAATGGGTATAGAAAAATCACACAAGAAAACAGGCGCGTGCTGTCTTTGTTCTTCCCCCCTTACATATGAATGATGTCAATACTGGGGAAAAGAGCTCCAGGAAGAGATTCTGAGACCAGTGCTCTAAAGAGAATAAGCAGGGAACAGGTAAAACTGTGAAGATGGAACCGTGCCCTGACCTGCCATGCCAGAGTGCTCCACATCTGATCTGGGGGGCTGATTTGGGTCCAAGCCCACGGATCTTCTGGCTTCTCTATCAAGGCTGCCAGCAAATAAATAGATATTTTGACACAGACACCTTTAGGAATTGGGCTAAAAGCCATCACCAGCTCACTTCAAACAGGCCACCAAATAGCCAGCAGCTGAAATGGATTTGGTCACTGGCTCAAAGTGATTTAGTAATTCATAAGGCTCTTTCTGTCATTCCTAATCTCCTGGCCTGGATAGTTCCTCTTTCAGAGCTGTATTAAGTTAATGCCCACCTTCTTCTGGGCCCTCTTAGGATAATGGATTCAGATACGCAGAAAGAATGTAAAAATCCATTTGTTATCTGGGATCAGTGATTTGCACAATAGTGCCCGTGAGTGTTTGTTTAGCACTGTTGAGAGCAAGAACCCTGCTAAGTTGTAACAAGCTGAGAGATGGAAAGCAAGAAGATAAAATAGCCTGGTTGTTTTAAAACTATGTCCACTGAACTGAGGGCATTTTTTGGCTTAGTTAGCTATTTGCCTGTTTTTTTGTGGGAAATCAGGAAGGACTGGTGGAGCTTTTCCCAGGGTTTAGGGTGTTATTCTCTTGTTTCCACTATTGGTTTTGTGTGCTTTAATTGACAGTCACTCATGTACAAAATACAGTGCCAAGCTGATATTTACCTTGCAAACATTTAGTCTGCTGCCCCTCTCTCCTTTCCTATGAGTTTTTCAAGTGATGACTTGCTTGAACTGTCATGTGCACATGAAGAAGCATCATCCCTGCCAATCTTGGATACAAGTCCTTTGCCTGCCCAGTGTGTGCCAGCAACATGACCACACTTTCCTGGCAAAGTAGCAATCTCCTCACTTCCTGAAGGTAAAAGAGGCTTCAGCACAGACTGTAAAGCAGCATAAAAATGGGAAGAATCAGTCAGATTATAACGTGGTAATTTGTTGCTTTTCTAGATGGAAAAAAAAAAGCCATGTTTGATTCTGAGTGACACTGATCATTTTGGCACCAGCAGCTTCTCTGCTGGAGACATGAGTGACTTCTCTTTTTAGTAAGCATCAGAATTATCTAGGCTGGCACTACAGTTCATCACACTTCTTGCTTTCTCTAGGCAAAGTTGAAGGAAAAATTTGCATTTGCTTGCACATGCCATCAGGGATCTCAAAGTACATGACTTATCCTAGCCTACACAGCAAATCTGTATCAGAGTTGGGGTCAGAAGTCCTGACTCCCTCTCCTTTCCTCTAACCAGCACTTCTTATCCCCAGGGTTGGCTATGACTACTGCCATCAGCATGCGCTATACTGTCACCATCCTGCCATATATATCAGTTTTAAACTCCCTGTTTTTCACCCATAGCTATGGAAATCTGTCTACAGAAAAAGCTGTAAGAAAGGAAGTTGAAGATTGCTGAAGTCTATTCTAATCCACGGTGTCTATATTTATGCGGCCCTTGTCACAGCAGAGCAGAGAAAATGTCACTGGAGCAGTTTTATTTTTGCCAGCAGGCAAGAGGTTTAAAAAGAGGCAGTATAACCTCTATTTGATGATGTGTTTGTACAAATGTTTAACTTGCTATTTAATTTAAAAATCATCTTTAATGTTGATTTATATTCCTGGCAGTAAAGCCAGAAGGTTGGCAAATCCATTCCATTTCAGTCTGTGCTCTTACTGAGGCAATAATACAGATCAAAGAAAAGAAGTCTTACAGCACTAACACTTTATCATCCTGAATGTTTTCAAGTTCTCACTCTGATATTCATGGGCAGATTATGTAACTACTAGATTTATATTTTTCAAGGCCGAATAGTAAAAGATTGAAATGTTTGTATCATTAAGAGGAAGTATTTGGAAATAATTGAATTGAAACAAGGAACAACATATCAAGTGAACACTTGACACAAACAAGACTGCTTTCCTTGAGTTGACATGTTGCTCCCATCTTTTATAGGGTCAACCATTTGTTTTCATACCATATGACATCAAATTAACTGCATGTTATTATATATTCTAAGTCTTGCTTTCCATCTAAATATGTCAAGTTGACATTTTTATTGCCATACAAATTGTTAAATATTCAAGGACTTGAATTCCTTCATTAGCAGTTTATCTAATTGGAAGGAGAGGGAGAAGATGTAAGGATGGATCTATTGTGTATTCTTTAAAGGATAATAAATTCTTGATTTACAGTTCACTATCTGACTGGTCAGAGGAACATCAAAACTTGTTTTAGTGCTTCCCTCCCCTTGCCCATTGCTTTTGCACAGGATCTCATAAATACTAATAGGTATAATTGCCTAATGCCTCAGGGACTTCAAGGACATAGCAGTATTCCTGCTTTTTAAGAAAGGAAACAAAGACAAATGAAGGTTAACAGGTATGCCTAAGGATACACATGCCATGGAGCAGAAGGCAGCTCTCCGGCCACATGCGGTGTGCAGGAGCATCCTCTCTCAGGCGGCAGTTGTTAGGCTGCTACACCTGGACACAGTGCCCTCGCACAGGGCTGGTTCTCGCAAGCGGCTCCGGGGCTGCAGGACCCACGCCTCGCACGCTTCCGAACCAACCCCAACACTGAAGGGTCCTGAATTAGGCCGATGATGTCATAACATCAGCTTCATGATAGTTAAATAAATAAACACCGCATTCTTTCCTTTAGTCCGTTGGAGATCCTAGACTCATATCCAAAACATTTCCACCACAAACTACAACAGCCCAAGTTTATTTTTGTTGACTTTTTTAGTGAAAACTTAGCTCACATAAACACTGCACAACTGCAGGCTAGATCAAACTGTTCTCTTGCAGGCCTACACGCTCTATGAACCCTTCAGAAATCTCCATTTCCCTATTTTGTCTCTTCGCAGCTGAAGTGCCTTTGACAGACCGGAGGGGGGGGAGGGGGGTGTACAGCGCCGAGCACACCACGCGCCGAGCACACCACGCCCCGCAGCCGCACGCGGCCCAGCAGCCCAGCCGTTAAAGGCCGCGCGCCCCGCCCCGTCTCGCCCCGCCTCCACAGCAGCCCCCTCGCTGCGGCCGGCCACGCCCCAACCGCCGCGCGCTGCCGCGGCCGCTCGGGAAAGCAACGGCCGCACCCCGCCCCTAACCCCCCTCGCGCCCCGGAAGCGCTTGTGCCCGTGATCCCGGATGCGGTCGTGTCTCCGCAGTTAGGGAGGGGGAGGGGACTCGCGTGGCCGTCCGTGCGGGGAGCGGCGTTATGTTTCTAACGGTGGCGGCTTGTAAGTGGCGCCGGGAAGAGCTGGGCGTGCCGGCGGCGCGGCCGGCGGCTGCTGCCGGTGCCTGGGGGAGGCGCGGTGGTGATGTCAGAGGCGGGCGTGGGCCCATGCGGCGGCGGCGGCGGCGCGGCCTTTCCTTCCCCGAGGGTCGCGCGCCAGGACTACATCTCCCAGTGTGCCGCGCGCGCCAAGCGGCCGCGTGCCGGGGGGAGGGGGTGTCTGGAGGCGCGAGGCGCGAGGCGCGGGTGGGGTGGGGCGGGGCGGCGCCGCGGCATGCCATGATGGCGGTTGGGTGCGTTGTGAGGTGGGGGTCGGGGCAGCCCAGGCCGCAGGGAGGAGTAGTGCCCGCTCTGCAGGGGACGTGCCCGAGACACGGCAATAACCCTGGAGAGCCACCGTCCGCCTTTAGGCAGGGGAAGGAAACTTGGCAAAGCACCATACCAAAAAAATAACTGGATGTGCTGTCTGCTCCTTTAGGTTGCACATATCAGCAGGTTATCTTTTGCCCCTGAGTAAATAAAATTAGCTGTTCCTTGCTGTCCTCCAAACCAACCACAGTTTATCTCTATTCTCATAAAAGTCTTGAAGAGGGATTTAAAGAAGAGAAGGGTCTGTTTTCAGAGAGTTGTGGGGGTTTTTTTGTATAGGGAAGGAATAGCAACGTTGATGGGAGAAGTAGGTAAAAATGTTTATGACTAGTGGTGTTGGCAGAATGCTAGATCATTGTGATAATGGGCTGAGGTGAGAAAATAGAGGGAAGCAGAACTTGAGAGCCCTTACAAGTGAGGTTAAGAAGCTCTTGGTCAAATGGAAAAACAGTCAACAGGGGGGAGGCAGGGTAACTGGAGAGAGAATATGGGGCAAGGATCATGACCGTCACAGTATTTGGGTAAGTTTGGTGTGTGGTGAAGGATCCGTACAAGAGGAGATTGCATGGAGGCTAATGCTAGCCAGACCAGACTTTTGTATGGACAGAATATAGATGACCAATTTTTTTTTTTTATAACATTTATGCTGTAGATTTATGATTGCTTTACCTAGACCTAGTTGATAGAAAAAGGAAAAAAATTTTTTTTGCCTGTTTCTTGATATATGATGGGCCAGATCAGGGGACTGGTGAAAGTTGAAACTAACCTGGCCAGAAGGTTAATTTCATCTGAGATCAGCTCCCTGATCTGGTTCACTGTATGGTTAAGCAAACCCTTGTGTTGGCGCAACGGGAAGAACCAGAGCAGAGCTGGGCATAAGCAATAGGGGAGAATGAGAATATGCAATATGGATCATATCTGCTTTAAGTGACTGTGAAACTATAGTGTATTCATGTTCAGTGTTGCAGCTTTATATTGAAAATGTCCAGAGGCTGCAACAAGTAAAATCTGTTGTGCTAGACGCTGCATTTGCACAGACACTTTTAAAGGCAGTATGATGAAAGAGTGAGCAGGCAACTGGAAGTACAAGGACAAGAGAATTTTCTTTTGTGATAGTAAATCTTTTTGCACAATCTATCAGGGGCTACTGCAAAGGCAGGCAGTAGAAAACTCTAATCTTTATATGCTGTATGTACAGGAAACAAGATAAGATGATAACTGTTTCTTTTTTTTCCTCCTCTTCATGCTGCAAAAAACAGTGGCCAAGAGCAAATCTAAGTAAGTGATGTTTTACTGACCTGTGTTTGATTTCTGCTACCACCCTATATCTTAAAGTGACTTAACAAGATATTGCACCTATCTAAAATGTTTTAATATAAATGAGGCAATTGCAGTCTTTGAGTCTATCTGCATCCTTCTGTGCCCCCCTGCACACGTGTTTGTTTCACAGGTAAGCAGAGAGTGGTGTGAAAAAACACTTGGGTTCTAAAATGGCAGCAAAGGTAGGTTTTGTCCTACAGGGCAGTCATGTGTGGCTCAACTATAATATCCAAAGTGCTCTGTGCAGGGGAAGTGCGCCTCTGCTTTTATGATTAGAGAGAGGCTATACAATAACCTCCTAATCTTCCTCTTGTTTACCTTTCATGCTCTTTCAACTGAGGAGTGCAACAGAGGTGCATCTTGGGGCTTCATGTTGTTTGTGGGTAGGACTTATGACAGATGTTTTGAACCTTGCTTTTCTAATAGATAGGGCATAGAATGGTTCCTGAGTTTAACGTGTGTATGTCGATATGTGAGGAGTGGAAGGGCTGCAGTCAGGATTCTGTGCATCTTGATTTGCTCTTTAGTTCAGCTCAAGAAAGATGTTAGCAAATCCTGGAAAAAAATCACAGTCCTGTGACCTGAAAAGAAAGGCGATGTGTTCAAGGGTTGGAAAGGAAGGAATATATACTTTCAGCACACTAACAGTCTTACATCTGTGGAAGCAAGGAGACGTCATTACGTAGAATTGTATATGGAGAGAATGACTTGCATCCAAAATGCTATTTATAAGAAAATTAGCTAGACAAATCTAATGGTCTGAAGTGATAAATATCAATACCTTCCTGACTTCTAATTCTCAGAAGTTGCATTTTTTGCAACCATATAATATTTGGTACTTCACAGCCCTGGGAACTGTGGCCTTTGGTACTTTTTAAATTTTTTTGAATATTTTAAAAATTGGTCCTAAACAGAGCTGGTACCAACCACTTGCTGGGTTTAAAGAGATTCTTCTGCTACACGATTCCTGCATAATTGTCAGCATTTAAATCAGAAATGCATTTTCCAAGTATGTGTCTGACAGAGAAGAGAGCAGTTTGACATCTTAGCATTCTACTGTTATCTGTTTGCAGAAATGAGCACAGCAAAGCAGAACGTTTCCTTGAGTTGTTCCTCACCCCACCTCACCCCCCGCTGTTCCTTTCTCTTTTCTTCCTAGGTTCTTTGGGAATATGTTCTCTTCTTACGTTGTTTGTTCTTTTGTGCTCCCCTTGTGTTTTTTCCCCTGTCCTGAGTTTATTCTTCAGCTTTCCATTGTTCTTTTTTGTTTGTGCCTGTAGTTATATTTCTTCATTGGGCAGCAAGTTTTCAGAACAAGGTGTACTGTTCAGAAAGGACTTGGCCTAAGGTAAAAAGAATTTCAGAACCTGGTCGTACTGATACCACAAGCCCAGAAGGGAGAAACTCTGCACCAAGAGACTTTGGGGAAGTGGGTGAGATATAGGGGAAGGAGTCTGTGTGGTTACTGATGTTACACATCACACCTGCAATAGTGTACAGGAGAGGACAGTAATCAGGGATAATCCCTACACTACATTTGGTCAGTTTGTTTGAGGGAATTCAGTGGTCTTAGTTTTTCTTAAAAAAAAAAAAAAAAAAACTTAAAAAAATTAGATTGCAAAGTTGAAAAGGAAAGGCTCAAGGAGTACATCGGTGAGAGCTGCACAAGTGAGGAAAAATGGGTGTCTTCTCAAGGTTAATTTTGACAGACCATTTTGTATTGGAAGCAGCAAAATCCAGGAAAGTGAATGAGTGTGCAGAGGTGTATTCATCACTTTATTACAATGGAAGCAAAAGACATAATTTACAGACTGGTTAAGGGGCTTGACCTTACTTTCCAAACTTAAGAAAATGCCCTAAGTTTCTGGAGAGTTGAACAGATCTTGGAGTACTTCTGGACTGGTGAGGGACCCGGCTGCTTTCTCAGTCACGTTGGTTTCCCTGCCTCCAGGGATAGTATAGCTGCTACTAGTCTGCTCTGCAAACTGAGAGTCCTCAAGGTTTTCCCTCTTCAGCCAGGTTAACTTCAAGTCCTTTATCTCTGGAGGGACAGACGATGCCATGGAGCTCTGCTTCTCCTTTTTGCATGCCTCTTCTTCCAGTGTATCTGCTGTAGTTCCTCTCTGCATGTGGAAGTGATGATATTATCTGCAGTCTAAATGTCTTCAACTACTATCATCCTTCCTCTCTTTCCATTATCTTTTAAGCAATAGTGACTCAACTGTATGTTGATTTCTCATTTCTTTCTTTCCTGTTTTCCCTCCCCCCCCCACCCCTTTCTTTTGTGGAGGAGCTATTTCTCTCTGGTCTTGTGTTCTATTTAGGAGTTATTTACTTAAACTTGATGCTGAAATTTATGGTTTGCAGTGGGCCCTTTGTCTGAGTTATGAAAAGTTTTAAAGCTCCCATCCAGAATATCCATAAAGTTGAAATGAACTATATTTTGTGAGTGTGATTGTGCCAAATAGTTCATGTTAAAAGTTTCTACATTTGACAATAGCCTGACAGACACATGGTGGCCATTGCTGTGTGCTTGTACATTGACACAGAGATGTTCCTTGTAACTTTAGATACATTCTGGTGAGGATGAAAAGTGCGGCAGAGACAGGCTACTGTTTCAATGTCAGGAGACTCCGGCTACAGGAAAAACTGGTCCTGCTGAGATACGATCCTCTTGGTAAGAGCTTGGGGAAGAGGTCAGACTGCTTTGTATAAGCTTCTCGACTGTGTGGTGTAAAAGATTTGAATATAACAATTTTTCCAATCTAAACAGAATATGTCATAACGTTTCATACTCAGATGACTGTACAGTTGCTGTTCTTCATGACTTTCCAGTGGGAAGTAAACGTTGCCCTCGTTTTACAGATTGTGGCACTGAAACAAAGTAATGACTTGCCCAAGACATCACAGTGTCTTTGATGACAGTCATGCCACATGTCAGTGGCAAAGCAAAGTGACACAGGAGTTCTTTCATTCTGTTTCTTTGTGTGGTTTGCTAGATCGTTACCTCCAACAAGCAGCCAGAAAGTATGCATCAATAGAAATGTTCTATTAAGCTGCCACGGGTGCTCCAGACAATAAACTTTGACCATCGCTTACAAAATGGGTTTCTTTTAAAGACATAAACACCACAAATGATACTGTTCTCCAAATGACAGTTTGTTGCCTCTTTCATGTTCCTCTGGCCCTTGCAAGTTTTTTTTCAGTCTAAGAATCTGATTTGTTGGGGGCTTATAGCACTTGCCAAGAGTGCCTTTTACTCGCAAAGCTTTTTGAAAGGTGACTTGGAGCTCAAGTTTCTGGGGTAGGAACCAGTCTGTAGCTAACGTTAAAAAGGTTAATTTGGGGAAACTTAAAAAAAATAAACCAGATCAGACTAGAAATAGCACAGGAGAATTAATGCAAAGAAGGATTATTTATATCTAGGGCATAAAGCTGCTCTAAGTGTATAACATAAAGCATGGCCAGTGGTTATGTGGTTCACTTTTTTTTCTTTTTTTTTTTTTTTTTAATGTTCATGTTAGCTGACTAACCTTTTATGCTCTGATCTAACAGTACAGGAGCTTTACGTCAGGTGAGACTAACTTCCAGAGAAACAGTATGATCTCTTCAAAGTATTAATGCTGACCAAAGTTGTTGCTCTTCTGAATTTCATACAGAATGAGAATCTGAAATCATTGGGATTATTTTCTTGAACTAGAAAACAAGTTTAAATTACTATTCCCTTTACTGCATCAGAAAATTGTGCAAAACGGTCCTCCAGAAGTTTCACAATTTGTAGGAAATGTGAAGAGAATGGAGAGCTCATGCTAAGTAGTAGCTTTATTGTAGAACATGGTGTAGGTTGTTGAAGCCAAAGAAATTGGAAATAAGACAAAAAATCTCTGATTTTCTTTGTAGCCTATACTAGAACACAAGTGAGAAATTGCAACAAGGTGATGCATGTGTGAAAGAAAGTAAATTTGGGCTTAGGTATCAGCTCACATCAAGAATATATGAGGAAGCATTTTCCCTTGGCATGTATTTTCCCTTTGTGTTTTGTACTTTTTGAAAAAAAAAATAGGACCTCTGCAGAATGAAGCTTTTTAGTGAAGTAGTGGCAGTAGTGCAGAAGTTTCACTACCTCATAACTGCAACAGAATGCTTAGGAAGTTGCAGTACTTCTTAAAGTGAAACTTTTATGTGGAGGAAATATTTCTGTTGTTTTGTAGATTGTCCTTGTATAGCTTTCAAAGGAAATAATATAATGAGGTTTAATTGGAACAGTGGCACTCTTCAAATGGCATTGTAAATCTTTTTGTAGATTCTTTCATAGTAATGCATCAACTATGCTTGACCTATAAGTGGAATGACTTCGTTAACTTCATTATCAGGTGTTGGTGGCAGGCTCAGTTTGTGGCTTATTGAGAAGTTCACATGGCACTCAGTTAACTTCTCTGTTGATACATGCGACCAAGCAGCTCCAGCTTGTAACCTGTAATTGTTTGGACTCTGAAGTCAAAGAGTAGTAGAATGTGGTAAAAACCTATTTTTGTCCCTATATTGAAGAGCTGTGACTCGGAATAGTCACAGGGAGCAGCTGTTGAATATTTTCAGGCACTTAAATCCTGGTATTTATTTTCATAGAGGTAAAACGCACCTCTTAGGAACTAAAAATTACATGCAGTGAAGTGAAAACACTGCTAAACTCCTTCAGGAGTTGGTTAACAGCAGCACTGTGTCAGTCATAGTTGCTCTACGTTCATTTAAGCAGCAAAGCCAGTCAGGAGAAAGGAATGTAAGCTTGTTGAATTGAATCTTAACTCTTGATGTTTCTAACAAATTGTTCTTTTTTCTCTCTTTCTCTCTCTCTAGCAAAAAAGCGTGTCCTCTTCACAGAGAAGAGAAAAATCCGTTCTATGTGAACAATGACTGGACTTGATTTATGCATGAGGAGAGGACGGCTGGGGGGAGAACCGGGTGAACGCTGATTCAGAAATCCTGCAACATGGGCTGAAAAGAGAGGAAATGAACTGGGATCACCGTCTCCTGTGATTTGAAGGCCATTGTGAATAAAACAATGTAGAGAGAGAAAATTCTTAATGTCTGGACATAGATCATCACACTAACATTTATTTATCTTTTGAGTTATTTTTACAGTCCTCGATTAAAAAAAAAATTAAATAGCAAATCCCATTGTCTGTGTTTTCCATTGTGAAAGAGGCTGTAATCTTCAAAGGAACTATTGTTTTATAAGGCAATAAAAATTAACATTTTCCACAGCAGGAATTCAATGGCAGGATTGCAAGTTGTTCTAACCTACCGGCCACAGATTCAACAGTAGTGACCATGAATTGGTGTCATTCCTTGGAGGGGTAGTGTTGTACCAGTTCCTTCCTGGGTAATGAAGGAACAAGGGGAAGCTGGTGAAGTAAGATGAGCTTTTGCATAAGTTAGGACCAGAGTTAATAGGTCTTTATATCAAGTCAGGTAAGTTGGCCATATTTTTTATTTCTGGATTTTTGTCAAGCATGAAGAGAGCAGATCATCACATTAGTTTTCTGGTCAATTCTGTTGGAGGTTTTTCTTCTTTAACTATCTCACCTATGTTTAGAGCAATATGGCTAGAAACATTTTTATAAAGCCTAGTCCAGAAGTGCTCTCGTACTTGTCCCAGCACAAGAAACCTTCCACAGGCTGGCAGAACAGCGGAGCACAGTGCTGCAGCCCCTGTCTGAGGGGCACACAAATGGGCCAGAGCTCAATATACAATGCCTTGTTAAGAGCTGAACAGCCTGGGGAGGAGCCAAGTACTTGCTGTGGGTAGAGCTGCTCCCAAAATGCTCAGTGAGTCTGGCTTTAAATAGATGCCAACCTCAGTGCTTGCAACTGATGGCCGAGGTGATGGAGAAAGGTTACAACCTCAAAGCTAACATCGCTTCACATGCGCTGGCATCGTGTCGGAAGTTCTGATAAAATCAAGTAGAAACATTGCCAGGAGCCTAGTAACCTCCAGATGTTTTGCTATAAGCTTTGTATACATCTCACAGTGTAACACGTTACATGGGATTGCCACTAGTGTAACGGTTATGCATGGGGCCAGAGAGAGACCTGCTGTACTGTGTTTGAAAGACCCTCCACCATCCTTACTATTGTAGAACAGGAACTAACAGGATTTCTCAAATAAGGAAAGAGACTTTCCTGGTCTTTGCAGGCAGCAGAGGAGAACCTCTGTGCAGGTAGGAGAATAATGCTGTCTGAGATAAGATAAAATCAGTACATTGAGCTAGACAATGTGAATTAGAAAAGGTCCCGAGGCAAGTCCTTCCTGTAAGGATATGAAGATTGTGTCCCTGATGCCTGGACGCTCACTGATGCAACGCAGTTAGACTTCCTGATCATTTCCTCCATGGGTAATTTGGGATAGTAAGCCAGGTAGAAGGCCAGTGCTCCCACAAAACTATCTCCAGCTCCCTAGAATAAAATAACAAACAAGTTTAAGTGTATTCACAGAGGGAAGCAGTTTACTAGAAACACAAAAGTTGCAGCACTGATTGCAGGAGTAAAGAAATCGTTCAGGAGTTGAGTTCAGTTCGCTCTTCTATGCTTAGGAAACTGAGGTGTGAAACTAGTGCCATATTATCTTTCTTTTCGTCCAACCATTGAATTAAGGTACACACTATAATGTGGCTTAAACTTGAAGGAAAAAAAAGAAATACAAGTGTGTTACAGCTCAGCTAACGTGGGTGTAAACACTGCTTTTGAAACTTCCTGTTGTTGGAGTGCCTGATTTTGATTTCTCAACCTGTTTCATTAAATCTATTTTTCTCTCATTTAACTTCTGTTTTTCATAAAGGGCAGTGGTAGAAGGGAGCGAGAAAAGGGGAAAAAAAAAAAGCCATGTGGCTTGTGGTGTCTGTAAATTCCTAGTTGCAGAACGATACATTTTGATGCCTCCAGAATTTAGCAGTTCTTCATTACAAAGTTCCCATTAATGAAGGTCTATGCAGTGTATATCATCTAAACCACTCATTCCTGGGACAAGCTTTGCCACCTGTGCTGAGTTTGATGACAGGAGGTGAAGGAAAGTGTCATTGGACTTGAGCTCTTGGCAGCCAGGGCCCTCTTAACTACCTGTCCCCATGTCTCATCTCCTACGAGAGCTGCCCCATGGTCTGTTCTCCCCCATGTGAGTCCCCGACAAACAGGGACTGGGTCTTCCCCATGCAGGCTCTGGCCATGCCCTGACTTGCTTTGACCCTCTACCCCAGAAACCACTGGTTTTGCTCTGATCAGCAGTGAATGACAATTGTTTCCCTCCTGACTGCTTCTTAACAATAACTCTTGTTTTGCTATGTTCAATGCTCTATAGTGTTCTGAACAACAGGCAAAATGAATCATATTTTAACTGGATTTGCACATTTCATTCCACAGTGTCCTCCTTCCCTCTCTCCCCTTACACCTGTCCTGATTTCCAAGGCTAGACTGATAACAATTCTTGTTGGTATGGTGAAGCTGGTTCTGAGTGTCCTTTTTTTTTTTTTAATCATACTTTTTTACCAGTAAAAGTGTTATGCTGAACACACTGGTAATACCTTATTTCATTCAAGAACCAGCAGCTGGACTATCTATCTCCCCTGGAGGGGTTTGCCTCTCTAGCTGTAATAAAAACCCTCTGAGGACCCAGGAGGCCCCAAGACTCACAGGACAAGAGCAAAGGTTCTGGCAAAAGTTAGTAAAGATAGATAGCTGAGCACAACTTCTACCTGGAAATGAAGACTAGGCAGTAACTTTCCAATTTTGTGTTCTAGTGGTTCTCACTACTAGGATCACAGTTAAGCCAAAATCAGCTGCAGAAAACACCATTTCTGCAGAAAGTACCATTTCCACAGACAGCTGTTTATAAAATAGCCATTTGGGCAGGGCAGCACAGCAAGTGCAAGGGAAGCCTGAAGAGGGTAAGCACCGGGCATGAGCTGCCCACCACTACGCCATGCCTTTTCTCCCCTTGCCCGGCCCTCCTACAGTTGTTTGCACTGCTATTACAGTCAGGAAACTCCCTAGTTAACTCTCTCATACTCTGAATTTTGGATGCTATCTATCTTCTGTGGTGTTTACACTGGGGGTACAGCGTAGAGCAGAGTCTGGCAAATTACAAGTTAACAACAAAAGTCACACTTCAGCCTGCAGCTGTAGCAGCACCTGTTTCAATAGCTCTGTAGTCCTGAAAATACAACTGGCAGGTGAAGGTTTTATCAATTTCTGTTGGGCTTTTGTCTCTCTTCTGGTTTCCATAGTGCTCCCACAGTGGCAGGTGGAGCAGTAACAGGTGACTGCTAGTTAAGCATTGCCAGTATCTTTTGTCTGATACATAATACAAAAATCTCTGGCCCATCTCGGAGTTCATAATCTAATCAGTGCATGATTAATTATTGAAGCTATTTTGGCGCTGCTGTTACACACACAAGTAAAATTTGAGCAGGCAGATCTGTTAAGTTGTAGTCCTACCAGGAAAAAAATTGTCATTTTTCACGTCAAATATTTCTCATAAAGGGATCACTGGGTAATGGAAGAGGCCAAACATTATTTTAGTGAAGAATACTCAAAACATCTGGTGTAAAATGGCATGAACTATACCAGGCAGCAGCACGGGACAGAATATTGTCTTTTTGATCATCTTTTTTTTTTTTTTAATGGCGATATCTAAATACCACCCCAAGTAATTGCTGCACTGTTTGCTATTGGAGCAAAAAAACTAACTACACGTCACCCATGTCTTAGTTTGGATGACAGCTGGATGGACTCTAAGTTCTCCCTTCAAAGGTACTGTGCATCTCTGCTGTGGATGATGCTCTGAAGATGTGCAGCTGCTGTAGAGCTCTTGTTCAGCGCTGAACAATGTTAAATGACTAAAAAAATGGAAAAAGGCATGAACAGCAGACTTCCATGTGGAATGGAGAAAAGGCTTCCTAGTATTTTTTGCAAGAGAAAAGATTGTATAGGATAATTGGAGAATATACAGAAAGGATTTGAGGCCAATAAACTTTTGCTACAATCTATACTTTCCATACACAGACTGAGGCAGTCAGTCTTTCTAAAGAACAGCTACTATAGACCCCAAGGGAATCATAAATTCAGCTTTTGATAAGTAAACATTTTCTATGTATGTGGAGTGTTCTCAATATAGGAGTTCCTACACTGAAAACAGTTGCATGTATGAGACTGATTTTGTAGATACCCTGTTCAACCTTGCTTCTGATCTGTGCAGACACAAATTGCCAAACATGACTTCAAGAGCAATAGCGGAACTGATTCAGCTGCAAGGTTAGCTGCAGTAAGAACTATTTTCAGCCTACAGAAACAGACCTTTCCTCTTTGGTATTGTGGATTAAACTATGCTGGGTTTGTTAGATTCAGTAAAGGTCAACATAGAACCAAAGGAACAGTCTCTTAGAGTAAAATAAAGATTATTCAGACTCTGGATTAGCAAATAGTAGTTTTACATTTAGCTGTTTCAAAACCTGCTATAAGTAAAAACACAACTTTGCAAAAATAATGAGTTTGAAAATGACCAGTAAGATGCACTTCTTCTACTCACTGACAAAATGTAAACACAGAATTGATACCATAGTCATAATATTTTACATTCTTCAGCATTTGTCTTCCAGGAATCCTAATACTTTGCAGACTTTAAGATAATCCTCACACCATTGAGTGCCTGGGGACAATTCATTCTATAACTACAAAAATATAACTTACTTAACTTTCTTTAAAGCAGTAGATGCTAGTTGGTATGAAATAAAATAATGAACTAGATAAAAAAATTTGGTCTGATATGGTGTGGTAAGTTCTAAAATGTAAATGTTACAGTTTTGACTAAGTTTTATGTTTTTTCAGCAGTTTTTAAAACTTATTCATATTCTGTGCCACTAGTCTGGAAGGTCCTTGTCTTCCTGTGTGTCTGGAAAAGGGCATTTTTGTTTATTACAGTCCAGCACTGATCGAGATTCTGTGCCTCTAGAGAAGAGAAAACCCACAAAAACACTTCTATTTATACCTTAGCTTTTGTTAGTCCTGATTTGTCAGAAGCTGGTTCACAACTTTAGTATAACTATTTTTATATGATGCTGCCCTGAGAAGCTTTTTAAGGAAAGTACTTTGTAAGTGGAAACTATACTGTTCAACAGTTGTATTTCCAGCAAGTAAAGCATTTTTCAATCAATCACGATTAGAATAATAGGATGCATTTCACTTATACAATAAGATGACTTGTTCACCAAAAATATTCGGAGGCCATGAGGCTGAAGCTACAGTTCACAGTGGTGCAGCGGCTGCACTGCCTTTTTCCAGGATGACCTCTTGCTCACCCTTTCCCCTTTCAGCCTGTTCTCTTGGGGAAGAATAATTGCAACTATGTAAGAAGGGGAGGGGGTTTTGGGTCCCAAAGCCTGACATTGTTATTGAACCTCAAAAAACCTTGCTTGGGTGATTTTCGAGAAGTCATAGTTCATGTACAGTCTATGTATTACATGGATTCCACTTAATACATTGTAAGATCATGTTATCAAATCCTAAAAGAAATGATGCATTGTACAGCAGTGCAACAGAAACATCAGCCATGCCTGTAACTATAAGCTCTTCACTTAGTGAATAAATCAAAACACTGATCTAAAAATCATGGAAAAGTGCATTATAACATAGAATCAAGAATATTTCTTGCAATAATGCTTCCAGTCTACTGGGAGCATTCACAGCAGTGCAAAAGCAAATGAAGCCTGAGGATTATGCTGATTTAGTGCGGTCTAAATAGATGGCAATAAAGAGATGCCCAGCTCGAAGGAACTGGGCCTTGGAGAATTCCTGTTTTATTTATATCACCCCATAACACTGCAGTATTGGATTATGCTAGGATGTTATCACTCTACGCCAGGTCTGCTTAACATTCTTTGTTGCATCACTGCCTAGACTGTACCCAAGCGACGAGTTAACCCTAAATAACACAAAAATATCCGTCAGCAAAGACATTCACCAGGCTTTCCTCAGAAGCCGGGAAAGCCTACAACTTCATACAAGAATCACTGGGGTGTGCTTTGATGCAAGGTTACAAGTGCAGCTGGAGAAGCAGTTCCAGCCTTCAGGATACATTCAGACACTCTTGTGCCAAGAGGGTCTATGTCTCAGCTAAGAGATAATTTCAGAAAAATGCTCAGGGAGTGAAATATCCCTTGGTAACAGTGGCTGAATCAGCTATTGAGCTTTTTTTTGGTCTTTTTTTATGATTTCCTTCTCTCTAAAACAGCCCATGTTTATCCTCTATGTGACAGAGAATGTTTTTTTTCTGGAAAATGTTACTGGCTTGTTTTTTGACTTTTGCATTCATTTGCCTGTGTAATACTTTTTGGTTTGATTTTGCGGGCTTTTAATCTTTTTTCCCCCCTTTTGTGCTTCCATTTCACTGGACAGAGATTTTGGCAGTTGGAATTAAGACAGTGCTGGAATTGAACTAAACTAACCTGAATATCTTCAAATTATACTCTAAGCTGGAGGCCTAACAAGGGTGACTACTCCAATGGTGTCTGAGGTTCCTGATCCTGCATGAAAGGATTGCTGTCTTTGTAGCGAACCCCACAGATACTGGCGGGGCTCTGCAAAACTGTGCTTATAGGACTAGGCCATCAGTCGCAAACCTCTAAAATCTGAAATATTTTAAAGTTTTAGGGAAGTTAACCCAGAACAGAAAGATAAGAAGTCCTTAAAACTGAACTACCACATTCTGCGATAAAAAACAATTTAACCTGAAGCAAATAGCAGGGCTAGCCTTCTGAGAGCTAGCCTAGACTTCTGAAGCAGCGGTCCACACTAACTGACTTCTGCAAGACTACTTGAGTTTAAGAGAAAGGAGAAGCACTAGGGACATTGTGCCTCACACTTTGAGGGTCTGAATCCATGACTGCATTAATGTGCCTTATCTGTGCTCTGAAAACAGAGTGTGTATGCACTCTTGTTACTAAGACAAGCTAGAACTTGTTACCTTAAGCCAAGGGAAAATACATAGAGAAAATCCATGATAGTGGTGCTGGCCTGTTCTTTTCTTCTTCCTCTCTTCCTTTCCCAAACACACATGGAAACTGTCTGATGTAGTCTACACACTCCAGATCAAGTGATGGGGAACCATTATGTTGCTACCCTAACATACCCTCCTTCCTGCTAGCCATGTGCAAAATGGCTGTATTTAGCTCTGCTTAAAAATGAAATATGAGAGGTATAAGCTAACACATTTTAATTTGTATTCACTGCAGGTTGAGAGTGCACTCCTAGTTCCAGTGATTCAAGTGCAGTTTCATAATAGTCTTAAGTCAGTCGAAGGTTTTGCTGTTGCTGAAGCACAGACCCCATTCCTGTTTTATCCTCGTCACATGTTCCCACACCCTCCCCCACATGCCATCTAGTGCCTGTGCAGCCAAGCAGTGAGGCAGATTAGTTCTCAGATCTGTCCGAGGTCTAATGCAGCCAACACTGACCAAGAAACATTAGTTTCCACCCAGATCAGCAAGCTGCTCTATTACCACATGATAGCTAGCCTTGATGCAAAGGAGAAAGAGGTTAGAAACACTCCTTTCAGCGGCATCATGATCTTGGATCAGCTTAAGCCAACTGTGAAACCTCACCCTCAGTCAACATGAGGCAATTCATTAACTCAGTTGTGTATCCGAGTCCTAATACCCTGGCTCCTAGTTCGCAGAGGGAAAGCAATCTGTTCCACTCTCGCCCTGTGGCTCAGACGGGAGGAATGAGGGAACGACCATGCTTCCTCTCTCTGTCTTTTCCAGATCCTGTTCTGGGAGGCTGTGGGAAGGAGCAATCCCTGCCTTTCTTGCACTGATGTTGCGTGGTTCTTGCATAGCCATGCAGGGGGAAAATTTCTTGCTCCCCTACTCAAGCTGAACAAGGGCAGCATGTCATCTAGTCCTTCACATCTCTTGAGAGCATAGAGGTAACTAACTACACCCACTATAGATTGTCAGTTGGGAAACATCAAAACCAAAGTACACCACACAATGCTTCACATCAGCCGTCAGGAATTTTTACCCACTTCCTGACAGATTTCCTGATGGTTCATTAACAGTGATTAATCAGCCTGACCGTTAACCCCCTGCATTCCTGAGAGATTAATCTTGATACAAGGCCTCCTGCACACATTTTCTTTCCTTTCTGAAACATCCTACTACATTAAGTTATTCACTGATTCTAAAAAGATCAGAGACAAACATTAGAGAGGAATGAATTCCCCTGAAAAGTAATCTGGTTTGTGGTGAATGTTGGAAATAAAGCATACAACATTCACAACTCTGCAGTTTTTAGTTTGTATGTTATCTAAAAAGCACAGCTGAAAGTGTCTAGAGATCTGGTAATATTTTGGAACACAGTCCTGATTTACATTTTCAAAACTCATATAGCATCTGTTTTGAAGGTAGGTAATATTGCTCTCATTTCACATTACAGGAAATGAATAGAACTTAAGATCAAGAATTTTAGAAATACCCACTCAGAGACATCTATGGGCTCAGTTCAGAGGTCTGGATCTTGCATGGACTTCAATGGGAGTCACATGATCTACAGATCTTTTGAAAATGAGGCGCAACTTGGGAACCCCAAAACGGAGGTATCCAAAATTAGTAAATGGACCTCCACAAGTTGCTCAAAGCTCTGCTAGACTCTCAGTCAGAATGAGAACACCAGAGCTCCTGCCTCTCTGTTTACACGAAAAGCACTCAGCATGTCTGTGAGGTGATGACATTCTCTCTGTGCACACTGATAAAACTAGGGAGAGAACAAGGGAGAGCTCTGTTCTCCTGGGTAATAATATTCTGCTTTGTCACTCAACACAGGGGAAGAAAAAAAGAGGAAGAACTCAGAAACTGTTAAACACCTCACAAGTTATTCTATCTGTGTTGCAGACTAAATCCAGAAAGCCGGCAAAGTATTCACCCACAGGGAGCACTCTATTTTCTGAATCATCAAAACAAGTCAGTGCCTTGTTGCTCATATAAACTCCTTTGAACTCCAGATAGTATTAATGAGAGGTGACAAATTTCTTTATTACACAATGGAGTAAGCACACTGAACCGGGCACTCCAAACTCCGTTCTGGAAACAGCGGATTCATCTGGCTGAACCTATGACATTCTCGACAACTAAAAAATTCACCACTGCTATGCTACCAGAGTGATTGAGATAATTTTGCAAGGAATATTTCAGTTTAGGATACATTTCTGAGTAAATAGTCAGTTTAAAATTAGTGTTGGCCTTGGTACTTGCTTATTCTTTGGTTTCACACCTGAGCTATGATCTGTGACTTCATTTCATTTCATCTGAAAGTTCATACCTAACAGGGAAACTCAAAAACAGCAGAGGAAACCCCCCACACTTGTTTTCTGTTGAAGTACATGTAGGAAACATATGACATACAAAACACAGCCCTGGACAACTCTCATTACACTTTAACTCAATACAAATCTCTCTAGTGGCACTCTTGCAAATTACAGCATATATGTCAAAATTTGTGTTATGTCAACAACAGGGAAGCATGCAGATGTTGGTGCTAACAGAAATAAGATGGGCTTTCAGCTGAAAATGCTACAGGAGCTATACCTAACCCTCCCAAAGTTTGAGAGCGTATGGAATCAGAGTCTTGGTTGAAGCTCAGCACTAAATATAGCAGCTTCTCAGGATGAAGGTTGAATTGTACTTCTCAAACTGGTTTATCAAGCCTCAAGAGCACACAGCTACTCTCCTGCTCTAATCAAAAGCTTCACTTATCTCACTTCCTTGAGAAGTACTTCACTCCCTTCATTACTCATGTCACACTCATGCCAACTTGTAATTTCTTCCTCACAAAGCTCACGCTTATGCATTAATTCACAAATTTCATTTAATAAACAAACGAAGCTAGAGCCCAAGCCCTGCCCAGAATGCGTCACACCATTCTGATAGTACACTGCAAATATTTGCAGTGGGTTTCCCTTGCAAGCGGTGATCTCCCTAACTAGGAGGGAACAGGCCAAACTGTTAGGGGCTGTGTCACCAAATATCATGTTGGGGCTGACATGGCTTCAGGACCCCAAAATCTAACAGCCAAGTCAGAAGGGGGAATTGCTTGAGGGTAATTTTGATAGCCACAGGAGTTTTTTCTCTCAAACTGAAAATGCCAAAAGACTCTTACTGATCCCATGTAATCTGATGAGATGCACTCAGAATGACACAACTGCCATCTCGCCTGGAACTGATCAAAAAAACATTTTTTTTTTGCACGAAAGCTCCATATGCTCAAATGCCTCTTTCAAAACCACAGTATCTAGCCTTTATTGGCTGGCCACTGCTCCCGCCTACCTCTGAACTACATATCCTGGAAAAAAAAAAAAAAAAAAAAAAACTTGAGTTTTTTTGTCTGAGCTCACTCTAGTATTGTCCTCTTGCCAGCTCCCTGCATTTTTTTTCCTGCTGAGTTCATCTAATCTTTTTGATGAGTACTCTAGTTGAATCTCCCCTCTCTAAGTTCAGCAAGATGTGACCTGGGAGACAGAACTCCTACTCTGTTCAAGAATATTATTCTCTTTTACCTAGCCATTCTGCAGTTCTTAACCTGCAGGTCATGAGTGCTGAAGAAAATGACCAGAATTTATCAGAGAACAGGGCTCTCTGCTCCCTCATTGTCTTCAGCAGTAGTTCAGCACAAAGCCACAGCTTCTGACAAAAAGATATTCTTTGCAGGATTCCCCAAAAAGGGATCTTTCCAAAGAACATACTGCTTGCTTAATGAATTCAGTAACAAAATCAGAGACGCCACTAATGAGGCACAAACTTCCAGAGACTTATCTTTTCTCTGTATTTCTCTATTTGTGTTTTCAAATGAATAAAAATAATGCACCCTATAATGATTTGGCTAGTTGAGGCTGTAAAGTATTTTCTGTCTAGGGGACAGGCTAAGAAGGATTAACTCCCTCATTCTTGATAAGAAATAAAACTTCTGGCATTTTCTGTGGTTAGAATTTGCAAAAGCAAGAAGCCTGATTTCCCCATTATTCTCATTTCTCTGTTCTTGTTCTTTTGAAAAACTAATTATGCAATATCACCAATCCAACACAAACCTGCATGGTTTCTGAAGTGACCAAAATTATTTATCAATGAAAACTCTGTTGGGGGAAATCAGGTCTTAATTCACTATCAACATTATTGCAATTGGCATTTCTGTGTAACTGAAGCAGGCAAGAGGCCCTGGAGCCAGATTTACCTTCTCCCTCACCACAATCAGAACTGATGTGAACAGAAGTGAGGAAAAGAATAGGTTAGAATAGGTTCTACAATAGCTTGGATGGTACCTGGTTCTGCAGAAAGTAGCTTTAGAGAAGAAAAGGAGGCTTGTGACATTTATGAGCTAATCATAAATGCAAGAAGTAAAAAATGATGAGTAGTTTGGCCAAGAATACTCCACTATTACACAGTGGATCACATTTTCAACTTCCTACAGCTCTGGCCAGAAAAAGACACTTGGGAAGGTGATGCTCTTGATGTGCCAGAGGCGCCAGCTTCTAGTAGTTATTTTTAACTGCAGGAATTTAATTGGCAAGCATGACTACACACAGTTGGTCTTCCCTCCTCTCAATAATTTGTGCAGATCAGGTATCCCAGACTGCCCTGTACCATTATAACTAACACTCTCTTGTGTGCTGCTCTGAACACAGTGTGAGCTACAAGTCTGGGATGGAATTTGCCCCAAAGCGTCCTCTTGGTAGAGGCTCTGTGTTGGCTTCATCATAAAGACAAGGAGAGGAGTGCAAATCATGAAGAGGGATGTAGCACATTCTGCTGCAAAGATTTTGACCTGTTTTGCAAGCCTAGTCAGCCATACTCTGTTTTCAACCTGTACAGATGTTTCAATCCCTAAGGCAGCCCAGAATTGCAATGGCACAAAGATAGCTTCAAGATACTTCTGAACTCAGCTTCCCTAGATGTCATCAGAACATGATCCCAGGCCCAGAAGTCTGCTGTTGTATCTTTCTCCCACTCTGGCCCAACACCAAATAAATGCTGCCAGCACCCCTACTCCTTTCTGTCCAGACTCACCAGTGGGGTAGCTTCCAAACTGGAAAATTTCCTATTATAGTAGTAGTGGAGCCAAAGCCCCTATCTTCATAGGATGATCCACAATTCCACAATCTCTTTCAGCCTCTCCAAGAAACATGCGATGCAAAGCAGCTCCTACAGTATTGTGTACTTTCTCATTTACGTAGACATCTATGATGGCCCTGGATGGTCACAGCTGATATCCTGACAACATTTTTCCTCCAGTCCTAACTGCCTTTGAAGAGAAGCACAGAGAAATAGTCATGGTTTTATCAAGGGAAGCAGGTCCACCTTCCACAGGTTGCACATGACCAGCAGAGCACAAGCCAATCCCTGTGTGCTTCTGTTCCCCATCTACAAAACAGAGGTAAGAACAATACTTTACCTCATGTTGTGAGTACAGACATATTCAATACTGTAATGTGCTCAGCAACTTTACATATATGCATACATGTATACTGAACAAGGCTGTGGGAGGAGACAGGACAACATGCCATGATCTGATGCTGACAGTGTGTACCTTGGCAGCAAAACCAAATACTTCTTGGTATCCTCAAGTAACTTAGTCAGAAATTCAGTTTTACTGTGAGGTTTTTGTTGCCTGGCACTCTGAAACCTTAGAAGGGACTCAGAAAACTAAATATTGGTTTTAAACTTATTTTCTATTCTACGTCTTTATTAAGTACCCCCTTGTAATTTAATGCAATTTGTGGCAATTGCTAATACTGCTTTGGGCCCACTTCTCCCTGTCAGCTGTATCTCTGTTAAATTATGCATTTCCATCTGGAAAGAAACTGTACAGGACTGTAAGCTCTCTTCCACATAGAGTCAGGAATGGAGAGGGATTTAATTAGATGCTCTGTGGTTGAGCAAAGGACTAGAGCAAAGCCTGGGTGGTCTGTGGAATCTTCCACTGGAAAACAAGGCTGCTAATTGTGCTGTACAAGCTTGCTTCTGTTTGCTCATTTTGTTTACATTGTTTGTTCTTACAGATTAAAATAGACAGTTACTAGGCAGATAAACAGCCTTTCCTCCCATGACAATGTTGTCTAGTAGTTAGGAGAGTAGCATGGGACAGTATACCCCCGTGCTTCATTTTTGGCTATGTCACACCAACTGCCTATGTAACTTGGAGCAGGGCATTTTTTGACCAGCACTTTAGAGCACCCAATCACTAACATGTTTTGTTCCATTTTTCCTATCTGTAAAATAGGGATAATAAAGCTTTCCGTTGTCAAGGTGGAAAGAGGGAGCAACCGGTTTGCAACAGTAATAGCCCTCCTTTCCACCTCCTCTCATTTGACAGCCAATGCAAAGGGATACAAAACACTGGCAATTCCTCTTGTCACTGGATACCTATATATACTTAGGCCACCAACCAAGTCTTCAAAAACTTAAGTGTATTTAGAATGCCTGAATCAGAAGCAGAAACTTGTGATGAGCCAAGCAATTCCCAGCTACACTTAACCGTGAGTCAACTCCAATGTAGTGATTTCAGTCATGTGCCCTTTCACAGTTCAGCTGAACTTCAGAACATAATAGATGCAGCTTTAAATAGATTTATAATGCAGATTGCTGATTGGAGTGTCTGGCAGATCAATTTATTCCTCATGGTTCCTCTGTTCCAAAATTCAATGGATTCCATATTTGTAAAAGAGGGAATGCAGAAGGCTAAGTCAGAAAGTGGGCTATGACTGGAACTAAACTTATTTATTAACCTATTTTGGTTGCAAGTTAAAGAAAGGAAGCTATTATGCTGTTGGTTTGCGGGACATTAGTGGGAGCTCTGGGCATAATTACTCTGTGTTGGTGTGTGAATAAACCCCGCCGATAGATAAGTTGTTTGCCCGATAGTAACTTTTTCTCCTTCCTTAAAAAGGAAAGAAAAACAAAATGAAAAAGAAGAAGAAAAAAGAAAAAAATAGCCCTTGCCCTTTGTGGTCACTTTCCTCCTTCACGCTACATCTTTGGGTAGGAAAAGGTTAAACACCCTACCACGTTTTTCTCTTCTTAGCAAGTTAAAGAACTGTACATCAGACACATTGTCTGCCAAATGCTTCATTTACTACCAGCTGCATTTTTACTTTATTGAGAGATAGCTGAAATAAAATCACTGTTCTTTGTGCAAACGGCATGCTAAATAATGTACGGCTACAAGATTATTAAATAGCAAAGGCATTTGATAATATTAGAGTCAACCACAAGTCCCACTTCTGCTGATGCACAGAATTTTGAGTAATTAGTCATTGCACAGAGTGTTGTATTTATATCCCCTTGAGCCTCAGACGTTATGCCACAAAGTCAGGAGACAAAGAATTGCTGTTATTAGGAGGACTGTTTTGGATTTATTTATATTCTAAGGCTTTATTTTCAGTGTCCACTTCACTCCTCTCGCTCAGGCTTCTCCAGACCAGAAGGTACAGCTAAGTCTGGAAATTTTAGTGTAAACCATATTTTTACAGACAAGACCTCTCAGCTTCAAGCAAAAGAACTTCAGTGAATTTGTAAAGCCCCCAGAGAAGCACAACAGGCCTGAGGTTATATGACAAGCCTGGGAAAAGGCCTCCCAGGTTCTGTTCTGATCTCTAACAGACTTCTCATGGTTTACATGCAAAACATTAATAGCAGCTCCAATTTATGGATAGATAAATTGGGATACAAAGAGGACAAGTAACTCTTCCAAGGATTTACAGCAAGTCTTTGGCAGAGCCATGGAAATCTTACTCAGTCCTTTGTTCAAATCACTAAACCACACTGCCTTCCTTAGACCACAATTACTGTACAGGCCTGAATACTGTGACATATCTAAAATTATATAGCTATACCCTTATATCAGGCTTTTTAAAATGAAGATTGTATAACATTTTCAGAGTCCAATACAAAGCTACTCAGTGAGCATTCTCCTGCTTAAAAACAGCCTCTTTAATTCTTTCTCATAGTAAAAGAGCCAGACTTAATATATTGTAATAAGAAATCAGAGAGAAACTTAATAGGATTTGAACAAAAAACATTTGATGACAAATTCATATGGTAGCAATGAGCCTTTCTTTTGCAGATTTGACATGAAAGAATAATGGTAGCATTTACGATTATGACAAACAGTATGTATCATCAGTCTCTGAGAATGTTGTACAGAGAAGGACTATATAGAATAAATTATACACTTGTGTCAAATTTAAAGCATAACTGAGTAGATTAAATTTTGAATTTTATCATGTCTCATAAATAAGCTTCCTGTTTATAAGCATGTCACTTCAACCTGTGATGTCCTCAGCTTTCCTCAGCAGGCTGTGCATACTGTGCACTTGAAAGGCACAGGTAAGACACAGAAAATGCCAGCAATACAAGAAATGCTATGGGAAATTTAATGGTTGTACTCAGGAATACTGTGAAGTTAAACATCCTAAGTTCCCCCCCCCCCCCCCCCGTAAGATCTAAAAGAGATAACATGGACTTCCTGTGATGACTAAGGGCACCTTTGTGAAAAGTGATTCCAAATTTGCATCTAAATATTGTGTGCCCAAGTGATATGCAGATTCCTGATCACCTGATTTTGAGTGCGCAAATGCAGGATTTTTGTGCACACAACATCTATATGTGTAAACCCAAAGGTCAAGTAGAAACTGCTAAAGAGATCTTAAGCAGAGCACCTCCACTACATTTTAAAAGACCAGACAGGATGGAAGTTAGATAGTCAACCTAACTGGTGCAGGCACATACGGATGTTATTCAGCATCTTGATCCAAACTGGGATCCAGAGTGAACCAGAGGTTACAAACACTAACCCCAGAGTACCTTCCTCCACAAAGTGATCTCAGTGCTGCAACCTGGAACTGGGGCAGTGGCAGTGGGGCAGCTCTGGCTTGTGTAGTCAAAGAGCACCCATTTTCCACTACAGCCTATGCACAGGGGATGATTCTGCCTGCTCCAACCCTCCTATTTGAACCCTAGACAGGACACCTGTCCTCAACTGTAGGTAACAACCACAGTAAAAAGCAAAGCCCAGACCTGCTGTGCGCAGCCCCAGAGGTGCAGATGCACTCTAGCCTGCCACAGCCACAGATCACTGCGCTGGCCCATCTCCTGAAGGAACCCAGCACGGACAACCACCTAAAGCTCTGACCCCGTGTAAATGGGGCTCCAAGGCAGCCTGGCTACCTCAGCCAAGCCCGGCTGCATTTAGGAGGCCCTGGTGGGGCCTCCGCTCTGCCAGCGTGCGTGGCACTCCAGCAGCACTGCTGGCTGGCCACTGGCACTACCGCAGGGGCTCGATTCGGTCCCCCGCTGCCACTTGAGGATCTCTGCTCTGTAAGATCCCATGGTGCTTTTTCGCAAAATGGAAGGGAACTAATCTCACTGCTGGCCAAATTCCAACTTTGGGTAATTACATTCATCTGACAAATTCTCCTTGGCAGTTTCAATGGAATATAATTAGTAAATGTAAATAGATGTAAATAGTGCTGTAAATTACACTGTGCGTGATTGTCAGGAGCAGAGCAGGAGGGAGGGGGCAAAGGGGCAAAAGGAGCCGAGCTTCATTCTCCAGTGGGGATGGAGTTGCCTTCACCATTCACAGACCGCATATGCCCCTGCCGGGTCACTGCGCTCTGGGTTGCAGCAGCAGCAGCAATCACGATCCAGTCCGACCATGGGGTTCAGTGCCCAGATCATCCACTTCACCTCAGGAACAAATCTAACCTGATGGTGTTTGGTTGTGTCCCACAGCTGGGCTCTTACACAGCTGCTGTGCTCCACCTCAGCTGTGGGTCTGTTCCAGCAGCAGGCAGACTGCTTCAGCATTTGCCCACCTACGCACGCACCAGTGCTGAATGTGTGTACATGGCATTATTGATTTCTATGAAATGCTTATCAGATTTGTGAATGGCTTGTGAAGCCTTCTGCTACCAGTTGAAGAAGTGTCATAAATGGAATTACATAATTATCTTTCAAAGCTATTTTAATGCAGCTTCATGTACCTAATTTCAAGTAAAGTGGAAATAGCTTCTACTAAAAATAAAGGAAATGCATATACTTAAATTTAAGTAGTCAAACAGATTTAAAAGCAACTATTTAAAGTAGACAAAATAGATGATAATGTATCCCCTAGATTTTTATATTATCTATATATTTTAATTTTATTTATTTTACATGTATCAGAAGTCTCTTACATAGGTAATGTGTTTAAAATACAAAGTGCTACAGCTAGTGGGCTTAATCAGATATTACTTTCTTTCATACAGAAAATCTGAGGATTAGCTTTCAATAAATCCCTAATTTTTAATTTTATTCAAAATTTGCATATAGAAACCAGTAGAATGAAGGGAAAGTTTATTTTCTTAACAAAAGGTTGTTGTCTTATTTAGCTATAACAAGAGAAACAGATGTTTCAGCTTTACAATACCACGTCTTGCAAAACTTCCTTCTAAACGACTAGTCGTGCTCTACATGTTTTGGACTGTGAAAGGAGAGCTCTGCTAACAGTCACAGGAAGCACTGCATACATTAGTAGAGCCCACATTAAGATAACTAGTGCTAAAAAAAAATCACCAAGCCTTTTTTTTTTCTTTATAGTATTGATTTAGTGTGGGTGAAAAATGCCAGATTTTCAATCTTGAAAATTCGTGTCCCACCACAGAGTGGGAGATGGAGCCAGCTTTTCCCAGTGTTCTGCCACTAAACTCTTAGATTAACTATCTCAGGGGCTAGGAGGAAAATTCAGACTCTATGCTCTATTGATCTCTCTGATAAGCCTATGAAGACAGGGAATGGGGAGCACACTACCTGGAAGAACGAACTCAACTTGTTATTCTTTATGGCTGTAACTATCCAACTATTTTTTCACCAAAATTTCTCACAGTTGCTGTTCACAGAGGAAATGGCCTGGAGGCAGTATTGAAGCTGCACTTTTGCAGAGAGGACTCTGGCCAGTAGCAGCAGCTGTGGGAAAATTTCTACAGTGGAGAAGGCTGTTGAGGCTCATTTTGTATCTTATGTGTGTATCTTCTAGATTGCAAACTCCATTTTAATACAGACTAGTTTCAAAAGGGCACTCTAACAGTTTGCAAATCCTATGATGAGTTATACACATCATTTAGCTCTTCATCTGACAGTAGCTTTGCCTTCTGCAGGTCTAAACAATGTCAATTAAGGATATGGGCACATACTCCGATATGATTGCTATGGCAGCTTAAAAAATTACTGCCTGCTCCCTCAAGATACACGAGCTCTTAGGCTGAAGTAAGAGGGCAATTTAAGGCAGCAAATTTTATTTTGTATTTAATGATAGCCTAGGAGCATGCACATGAACAGCTCTGACCACTCTGCTGATGGGGGGCTGCTTGCTAAGCTGTCACAACTTGAGTTTATTCCTTTGGAGGGGGGGATCCACTGCAGATATGCATTTGAATATAGTGTCCTACTACAACTTTTAGTACTTATTTTAGTAATAAAACTATCCATTATTTTGACTGGTATTTAGAAGGGTTGCTTTAAAACCACTTGCTTTCAAGCAAAGTGATAATCAGTCTAAGCACTGTAAGTCTTTTATAATGGAAGGCCAACACATCTTTTTTCATTCAGTCTGCAAGAGTAACTGAGCACAGCTGTTTCACTGAAAACAACCCACTGTCATTTAAGTAGATTAACAAAATTAACTGTGAAAATCCTCTGCTATATGAAAGCCAATAACCTGCTGGCCACAAGGAGGCAGGGCAAGGATTCAGTAAATGCAAAGAAATTGCTTTTTTTTTCTTTCTTTCCTTTTTTTTAAGGAGTGTTAAATTAATTAAGTCATGAAACTCTGAAGTGCTAGGCAAGATAAAAAACACTTTTCAGCCACAGTGTGTGGTTTCAGTATTGCTGTTTTATTCCAACAGCAGCAAATACCATAATAAATCAAACAATAGCTGATCTGGCAGCAATTTTATGCTTCTTTTGAAGAAGCAGTTCACACATGTTTCTTCTTCATCACTTCTGTGCGATGTACAGTAAAAAGGAAAATTCTAACACTAAGATTTGATAGCAATGGTGGATTTACCAACTCAGGGCAAGAAGCAGCACAGCCAGGTTCACAAGGTGTTGCTCCCAAGCTAATAAATCCTGTTTCTTGGCAGGCATCAAGGCAGGTTTGGGAGTTCTGCCTTTCTGATTCTGGGGTTAATGTGAGCAGATGAGGTTAGGTGTCTGTAGTTCCTTATCGAGTGCCTTATACGCACGACAGTACAGTGATGCCTTCTTTAACCAGAACTTTAGGACATTACACAATCAACCCTAACTCGAGGTCAAACTTCTAAATGGCAAAAGGGGCAAGAGAGGAAAACAAAGCCCAAGTATGCCTTTTTCAGAGCTAAATTGAAAAGGATTAAACATAACAGTGAAACAAAGCCTTCCACAGTATCAACACATCACAGTACAAATCTATCACTGATCTTCTGTTTTAAGAGAAGTGACTTTACTCCCAGCCCTGCCACTGGAGGCCACTCAGCTAGAGGCGTCCCCTATGCCTCCCTTTCCTCATCTTGTAAGCAGTTACTTTCCTTCTTTGTGAAGCAGTATGAGGTCCATGGATAAAAAACATGTCAGAAGAACTAGTTATTATTAATACAATTCAGATATGGAATGCACCAGATGGTAAAATCTCCAGGATTTTAATGAATTATTGTAACAGAACATATGTAATATGACGTTATTATAACAGGCATTTAAATGTATAGTTAGTACATACAACGTGACCTGCTCCGCTCTCAGTAACTCCCCTGGAATTATTTTGGATTTATGTCAGATAATACTAGGAACACAAAATAGCCCCATATGTGCAATGTGGTGAGGTTTTCTTAGCAAGGCTATCTTAACTATTGCCTTTCCTGATATTTTTTTCTTTTTCTTTTTTTGCTGGGGGTATTGTATCTAGCAGTTTAGCTGTTAGAGAATGCTTTCTGAATTTAATTCTGAGCAAGTAGTAAAAAAATACCCTAAAAATGGGAAAGATGAAAATGTCTCTGAGCAAGTATTCCTTATCTACCATCATAACATAGTTAAGTCATGAAGCAGCGAATACTTTTTTTTTTCCCCACTATATTCTGTAAAAATTACGTCTTCAATGTACCTTATGCTAGATTTGGTAAAGGATTTGTCTGGGTAAACAATTCAGGCTTGTGTCAGAAGAGCCAACCACTCAGTTTCAGACTATGAGGGCAGTAAAATCTCCTTTCTTCCACAGCATTCAAGTTACGGAGATGATAAACTACAAGACTGGGCAAAGGTGAAAAAACAGGACTGCAGCTCAAGTGACTGGCACCACACATTTCAGTGAGAAAGAGACAGGTACTGACTTCAGTAAATAAGGAACATGAATATACTATCAGTATTTATAATAATTCTAGCATATCTACAATACAGCCTATAAAACTCAAGTGAACTGATATTTAATATACAAGAGGCTGGAAGCAAGATATCAATTTCACATCATAAATTAGCCTTTGTGCTAGTGCCCAAAGATTTGGCTGATTACTCATTGCTTTCCCTTAGTGCTTAAGTAGTGTTTTCCAAAGCAAGACAGTTAAACCACAAAAACGTACCGTAGTGTCCACAGCCCTGACCTTCCCAGCAGGAACGTGCTTTGGAATAGGTTCTTCTACTGATATCATCATGCAGCCTTCTGCTCCAAGAGTAACGATTACAAGCTTACACCCTCTTTCTAACAGCATGCGTCCCACCTTTTGAGCATCTTCAAGGTTGCCAACTGGGATGCCCGTTAAAATTTCTGCCTGGAAAATAACCCACACAAATGAAAATCATAATTTGACAGTATTCATTTTTGGACAACAGTTGCATTTCAAAACAGTATTTAATATCTTCTTAAAATGTGTATTATAGGATGATCCTGAAACCACTTCCTACACTGATACTCAGCTATGCCTTGCTCTGTGCTTGAAATCAGTGTGCACTTCAGGCACTGCAGACTAACGGAGAGCAGCTTAGGCAGAGACACAGGAGGCATCGGTTCTGTTCCAGCTTCTACAACATGCCTGGCATGCAACCTTTAGTAAAATCACATTTCTCCCACATGCCTCGGTTTCTTCATATGTGAAATGAAGACAACACCGCAGTCCTTGGCAAAAGCATTTTGTGGTCTAATATGAAAAATGGTACATGGCAACTTGGTCACTATTCTTGAAGGATATTTACTGCTAAGTGAGAAACTTTTAAATTCTCAGGGTTCAGCTACTGACGAATTACTGGGGAAAAATCTCTCTCAGGAAAAAATACCATTGCTCAACTTTGATCACCGTGTCTACTTCAAATTATATTTTTAGATAAGAATACCTAAAAGTTGTCTGAAGCCCTCTTTGGGTAAGGGCCCATTACAGGATTATTATATATGTGTACTATGGCAATGTCCATAGGCCTCTGTCAGGACTGAAACTCCTTTGTGCTGGCTCTTTACAAACACAGATAAACGCTTCTTCTAGCAGATGGTGACTTTGAGTCAACTTCTCCCAGCTGACTCTTAAAATTAATCCCTTCTAGCTCCACCCAGCTAAGAGTAAATTTCCCCAAAATCTGCAATGAAGACTCCAGAATCAAACATCCTTTTCTCCACTTCATACATTTGCTGGCATAATATTTGTCAATGCTATGCACCTTTTTTTTTTTGGTGGAGGGTGGGCAGAAGAGGAGGACAAGAGTGGAATAGGAAGAAAGGGAAGAGAAAATAAGTTTTATCTGATACACTCTACCAAGCAGTATTCCTCCTTCCTACTAGAGTATGCTTTCAATTCTAAGTAAAAGTAAGCGTATATTGCTGTCTTTACTGAATCTTGTCCTGCTTGCCATAGAAGAGGGAAGAGCTACTCTTACACTACAAGGTTGCTGCATCCTGAAAAAAAATGCAGCCTGCAGTATTTTCAGATATCCATCTATTAATCGGGCATAACTTCCACACTCTTAGGGCTTATTTTCAGTTGAATGCTTACTCTGGAATCTCTTTGCCAGCTATACTTCCCGACCTCTGCTGCACAGACAGCTCAACTTCTTGGGAAATAGCTGCTGAAACATTTCAAATTACTTTTCCATGTATTACTGAAACTTGAAATCAGTGCACTATTCCTTGACACAGCAGCCTGTAAACCATAGCAATTCAGCCACTGCTCCATGGAGTACAGGCCATCCCTGTAGTACAGCGGGGCAGGCAGACAGCTGGGGACAGGAACTACCACAGCCATCCCAGAGTAAACCGCCCCCAGTTGCGAGTCAGAGGCCTCACTGCTTGCCACTGTCATTTCCTGTGTTTCACTCTGGCCCAGAACAGAGAAGCACCCTGAGGCTTTGAAGGGCCGGCCTACCCCAACACACTGCATTAGAGTTTATATTATCATTAACAGAGTACTCATTGGTTTTAAGTTTTGTGTTCATAGGACCAAGTTCTGCAGTCCCTCCTTAGAGAAACGCACTAATGATTTCAAGAGCTGTTGAGTCACAAGGTAGATGCTGGTGTGGCAGACCTTGCTGCATAAACTCAGGTACTGCAGGTACAAATACACACAATTTAAAACTACTTTTTTTAGCCACATTGATGCCAGATCAGAATATAGTACATTTTAAATTACTGAGAAGGCAACTAAACCTACCAAATTTGCTCTTTAGCAATGTCACTACATTTCTCAAAATTTTCTTGCAGTAAAAACTATTTAGACAAATGAAATCTATTTATGTTTTTTTAAAGGGTACAAAAGTGTTTTCAGAAGATAGAATTTGTTTCAAAAAATGCCTCACAAAACTTTTTGAATATATCTTCTTGCATGGTTTGCAAGAAATCTGTAACCCAATAATGGCTTTGGAGCACCTAGGGATAGATAATAAATATTATTGAAATGTATATATTCTAATATTCAAGTGCTTACAAAGTCTGAGGTTCTTTGTGAATTTTAAGATCTCTGGAGCAGGAACTATGTGTTCTTACATTCAGAACACCTAGCACATCATGTTACAAGAATAAAAATAGATTATGAAAACGCACACACAAATCCTTGAATGAAACTAGATAAATGAATTTCTAATCTACTTCACAATGGGCAATAATTCCAAACATTCTAGGCATTTTGCAAAGCCTCCAAGAAGAAAGTGGGTTTGGTTTTGATAGAGACATAGTCAAATTAATTTGGGTTTACTTTAGCTGATCTTTACACTTCTGTAATCTCATGATCACGGTAATTGAATTATTTAAATCACCATAAAAAGTATCAATATTGAATTTTTGCAAATGTTTGTATTCTTGAAATTGAGCCCACAGTACTCAAAATAAACAATCACAAAATGATAATATTCTTTGTAATGAAACACACATTTGTCTGCTTAGTATTAATGTTGTACTCCTTATTGTGATAGCTGTGTCCTACATAAACAGGATTTTTTGCTTGGTTTCTGGAACAAAAATTGTTTGGGGACTGATATATTTAAGGTTTTGCAGAAATCTTTCTTTTCATCATTATATTGCTTATAACAATACACAGATTTATTTTGAATCAGACAGGGTCTGTATAAAAGTAGACCTTCAACTGCTTGAAACCACTATCATATAATTCATTTACAGCAGGATGGTAAAACTAAAAAACAGTGGAACAAGCTGGAAGAACCATAAAAGCAACAGAAGCCAGACTGATTCTGTGCCAATAATTAGAGATTGTGGTAAATGTCAACTGATGTTAAATACTGTGGTGAGTTTTTAAGTTCCTCCCTTCAGTAAAATCTTATTTAAAAAACAAACAAACTATGGTACAATTGACGGAAATAACTAATGGTTATGTAAAGAAAAAAATTAAATAACAATACTAAAAGTTCAATGTGGACATTTGCCATAGTACTCTACAAAAGAGCAGCAAATGAAGAAATTTATTTTTCTGCAGCTAGTCTCATAAAACTCCTCATTTACATGGGCTTATTAAAGCAAGAGGACATTGCACAAAACTTCTGTCAGAATAAACTTATGATGGATATTATATAACTAATCTACACAGAATTTTCTTAATTTTGATTATAAAATTAGAAGAGAAATGTAACTGAAACTTTTAATTTGATTGATATGAAGGTTCTTGGCCATACTCTTCTCTAATCTTAGTTAAGTCTCTATGTCTCTTTAGACTGTGGAGTCTAGCCACAGTAAGCTGACATAAACCAGCACTGCTACATAAAAAAATGGTCCTGCCCTCCCTTCCACTCCTGTCGACACAGCTTCTTCTCTTGTGCCAGCACAGGCGTTCGTGTGGCCAGGCAATAAAGCGGATTGTAAGGCAGATCTGTGTTAAAATTAACCCCAAAATAAAACAAAACAAAACAATTAACTTTCAACTGCAGTACGAGTTCGCGCTGGCTATAAGTGAGAATGAAACTATGATGTGAGCCTTTGCCAAGTGTTCCCAACTGTGGCGCACTCAGGGCAACCTATGGCTTACAGAGCCACTTCCGAGGAGAAGTGCTAGATCCTCTACTTGAGGCTTGTGAGACCAAGCCTGGAGTACTGGGTCTACTTTTGGCATCCCTGCACAGTTGGGGGCTGGAGCACAGGTCATACAAGAAGAGGCTGAGAGAATCAGGTTTGTTCGGCCTTAAGAAGAAAAGGTTAGGGGAGATCTAATTGCTGACTACAACTATTTAATGGGTGGATGTATGGAAGATGGAGCCAGACTCTTCCTGAAGGCTCATGGTGATAGGACTAGAGACAATGGGCACAAGCTGGAACATGGGAAATGCTGATTAGATATTAGGAAAAGCTTCTGCACCAGGAGGGTGGTGCAGCACTGGAATAGGTGCCCAGAGAGGTTGTGGGATCTCCATCCTGGGAGAGTCAAAACTTGACTGGACACAGCCCTGAGCAAACTGATCTAAGTTACCCTGCTTCACCAGGGTGTGGGACCTCCAGAGGTCTGGTCCTACCATCTATATTCCTCAACATATATAAACCGGTGCGATAACAAGACATGTTTGTTCTTTGCAGTCCATCTTTTTCTTTAGTGTCCACACATCACCTAGCACAATAGCAACTTCGCAAATGAAAAATATTTTCAGGTACTGCTGGAATAGAAATAATGAATAATAATAATAATGAAACTGTGCCAGTTTTACAACTATCCCATCTAAAACTACATACAACAATTTTAAATATTTAAACACAGTAAGCCAGTTGGCTACAAACTTGCCTTGTCCCTGAGGAGACTTCTTGAGAATGACAGAACAAAAACTTGATCTCACTAATTCTAACACATGTAAAGAGTCCCAGAGAAGTACTGAGACAGATATGGTGCATAAGCAATTGCAAGAGTGGGTCACAAGCCAACTTAGTTCCAGTTGTTTCAAATTATAAATTTTTTACATACATACAGGGAGAAATACTTATCATGCTAGAATAATTAAAAACTGATTGAAATGAATTGGCTTGAAGCTATTCCCTCCCCTCTCCTCCCAAAAGTAACATTTTTCATTTTAGACTAATCATGGGAAATTTCATAGTTTCCAGCAACTGATAAAATATGCTTTAGAACAAAGTTGGAATTCAAATTAAAATGTACTGTGAATTGCTGGCAACTTCTATGTAATGGAGTGATAGTACCTTTCTCCTATGTAAAACAAAAAGGTCAATTCATGAGATGTTCTGAAATACTTTAATTCTAAAGGACCTATTGTTGATTTGTGTAGTAGAGATATCAATTTTTTTCTTAATAAAGACTATCCCTATTATTAACCTCTCTGTATTAATAAGCAACATCTTAAACGTCCTAATCCAAGACTCCAGATGCAGTTTTATAATCTCAATATTCTATGAATCTTGTAAATGTCAGTACTGTTTCTGTTTTTTGGCTATGCTAATAAGACTTTCCATAACTAATATTTCTTCCAAAAATGATTTAACTTTTCCTAATAGACAAAAATACATAAATGGAAACAATGAGCTAGTATCTAATTTTCTGTATTATTTTTATAGGTCTTGCAGTATTATTTAACAAAATTAGTGACAAATTTATACTTAGATATATTGCTTTCTACCATTGAAGATTCACAATATTCTGCTAGTATTAAACTAAAATTTTGCTAGGCCTTATTTAGATCACAAGTCTGCTACCCATTTTATATTAGGAGTAAGCAGTTCTAAGTGTTGCATTAAAATAGCTCAACACACTAAATCATTTGCTGTAACCATTCCAGATTTTTCCTTCTCCTGAAGGGCTCTTCAGTATTCCCTGAACAGAGAAGCAGCTGTTCTTCAAAACGTTTAGGACCAAGTTCAAATCACTGATGTGCAATATATTTAGGTTCCTAACCTGTAGGGCTGTGTAATTTTATGCACACGCTAAATAACAAAAACAACATAGGAGCTGCATCGACATTGTGGTTGTGCTTAGGAGCCATACTACAGCAAGGAATCGTACAAATATGTGGGAAAAAATGGTGAGTATCCTGAAGAACTTGTCTTGTATGGGGTTGTCTCTTTTTCAACATTTACAGACAACTGAAAAGAATAACCATTGGTTTTCACTAAGATGACATTTGATACATTTATTTTTCATTAGAAGAATTAAGGGAATGGAGAACTAGCACATTCCTGCACAAACCTCAGGGATTAGGCTGTGCTGCATCTGGGAATTAACAAACTAGTCTCAACAAGCTTGATCTTTCTGGGAAAAGATAAAACTGAACTACAGGCTAAGCAAAGAAAGAACTGATAACCTTGCAAGATTTGTTCTGAGTTTTTTTGTTCATGAACCACATAAAAAGAAAGTAATGTCAGACATAAAAAAAAATTTATTATTGAAACAAGCAAGACTGAAAAGAACAGCTTGTGAAGAGCCTTCTAGACAAACTAATGGTAGATAATTCACTGATAGTATAATTTTGTTTGCTTCTCCCTAGCACATAAATCCATAAGAACAAGCTGTGCTGTTAAACCAGACACTGCATGTGATTTCATTAAAACCTGAAACATTTAATATATGATAAAGTGTGAAGTAGCATTTGATACATGTTTGGGACCTGACATCCCATGGCTGTCTGAAACTATAACTGACACTTTTAAACTCTCCTTCTGTGATAAAGGCATCATAGATCAAAACTGTTGACCTTCATGGGAGCAAACAATAGAAATTTCTGACTCAGTAATAATTGAGCTAATCACAAGGGAGATCCCATTTTTTCTCATCTTAAAAAACACAAACTCTCCACATAATCTAGGACATGTCTTAATCTAAATGGCTAACTTTCCTTTCTACAGCTATCATAATCTTCTGTTACAAACATATCATTCACATGATATCCACAAATCACAGGAGTTTAGCATTTAAAGGTAATTTGGGAGAAACAACAAAGATACAAAGATAAAGACATTTTGGCAAAACCATGTCATAATGCTTGTAAATTTAAATGAATAAGAAACCTAAACCAAGCAATGTTTTAGAAACAGTTGAACTAAATAGCTCTAAAGTGTCTTTAAACCTGAGAAGATTTATTAAGAACTATCTAAAGGGCTTAGTAAAGATAAACCAAGAATACACTATTTGTCTTCCGACAGTACCTACAAATCCCAAATAAAAAAATAAAAGTTCCCCCAAAAGGAGCACAGCTGGAACAGAAAGGTTTTGGCTAGGAGGAAGTTATTCAAGACTTAGCGATAACAAATAGGAAGGAGAATGGAGCTGGAATAGAGACTCTCAAGACACCAGTTGTAGGCAGCACATTCAATAGATTTGGCCATAGAGAATAAAAAACCCCAAACCCATAAAGTAAGAATAGCCATAGTGGCTCAGAGCAAAGGTTCATCTTATCCAATTCCAATTTCTGACAGTGATTGCTAGCAGACACTAATGGAAAGATAGTAAAAAAACCCCTCTCTCTACATATATATATACATACATACATACATATATATGAAGATCTTTTCCCAGTATATATTCTGGCTCACCAAAGGTTTTAGGACTACCTGATTTAAGAAGATGGAGAAAATACAGATGGAGTTGACTGAATGAATAAAGTTTAAATATTTTGAAAGAAAAATCAGTATTATCCTTAATATTTGTCAAATTAACTTATTGCTTTTAAGAGCAATGTAGAGATGTGATTGGTGACCTTTATTTGGGTATGTAAACATTCGTCTCTATATCAAACTTCTCAAGTGCATACATTACAGTGATGTGAAATTAAAGAAAGTCATAAAAGAAAACAGAAAACAGATGGCACATGAATATAGAACAATTACTAAGATTAAAAAAAACTTGCAAACTTGTGACATAAGAAAAACAAATGCTTCATTTTTCCTCTTTTCTTAGCAAAAAGAAATGAACAATGGCACTAGTTCATCCCTGAAAATCAATTCAATAACAAATCACATACATGGAGGGGATGAAATAAAATATAATTGATTATTACAGTCCTGGTAATGTAATGGATTTCACTGTAAAAAATGAAAAGGTTATTGTTAAAAACAAAGCTATTTATGTGCAACTCTTGTTCTCAGAATATGCTGTAAGAGTCCCACAATTAGATCTGGACTCCTATGACAGGGTTGGTAGGAACTTCCATAGGTCTACCATATCCATAAATCAGAAGAGATAAACCTCCTCATCGGCAGAGAGCATATCTCCTGTCCTGACTGTGCACAAAGTGATCCCAGCTATCTTCAAATGGTAGGTACTTTCTAAAGAAAATAGAAAAGCATGCAAACTACCCTCAGCTCTGCAGGAAAGGTGGATGAGTGAGCAGGAATCTATTATAATTATACACCTGTATTTCTTGCTCTCCAAATAGAAGTCATTTTCTTTTCTCCATGTGGTGGTAATAATAATACACCCTGGCTCCAGCAGGCCAAACATCTCAAAGAATGTCTCTTTAAAGACTGTCCTCTAGCAATAAACTATAACAAAAGGAAAACTTTAACATGTGTGTTGCAAAGAGCAATGAGAGAAAAATCAGGAAGAGGCAAGAAATAAAAAACAAAGTTTTTGTTTCTAACATATGGGGAATAAGTTTCCTCAGGGGAAAAAAAAAAGTAAATAGTGACATTATGAAAAAAGCAAACAACAAATGACATTTGCTAAATTGGTGGGAGAGTATGGGTGTTCTCAGCCAAAAATGTGCACCATAGCCCCATTCAGCCAATCCAAGGGCATAGTCCAGGCATAAGTGCTTTCTGAAAGCATGAAGAAAACACCACATGGATGTCCTGCAAGTTTCCTGAACAAGAATAAATACTTTGCCTTATCATTCTTACCATCACATATAATTGAACTCTGATGGCTGTTAGAGAGTGCCTAAGCTACAAAAGATGTCACTGCCAGTTACACTGGAAACTTCACCTTCCAGAGACGTGAGGAGTCACAGCATCTCCCGCCTTGCAGGAAACAGCTATTTGCGAATTTTTGAATGCACTGAGGTGTCTGAACTTGGCTGACATGTATATCCCAGAATAAAACTCTGATATCAGCTTGGGTTACTTAGACCCTGAAGTGCCAGAAGACTCATGAACTAAGGTCTTCTGATATGGTTTGTGATGGATTTTAACAGAAATTTCAAAGAAGGCTAACTGAGCCTTGAAGAACTTATTCTGGCAGATGACAGGCATTGTCATCAGATGGAAAATCCTACAATTAGCAGGGCCATGCTCTTCTCTTAGCTCCTTCCCCTCCTCCCTACCCCAAGGTATCATGTGCATTGCAGAAAGCATGTTCGTTGGAGATAACCTGAACTATGTTCAGGGCAAGGCTTCTGTCCACTAGGTTACTTCTAACGCATTCCTGTTTATATAAAGAGAGGGTGAGGGGAAGGAACACAGCATGCATAATGCTAATAAATAGGAAATTTAAACAAAGGCCTTATGAGACAAGAGCTTAATTTGTCTCTTGTGACAAAAAATTATTTGCTTTGGGAGAAATAACACACTTGAATTCAAGAGGGAGAGAAAGAACAAAAATGGAAACATACAGTTGAAGGGCCAGAGAAAAGGAGATTCACTGAAAACAGATCTGACAGGAAGAAGCTACCATTTACCATCAAGTGCAGCATGCATGCATCACCTCCTGGCAAGCCAGTTTAAAACTGTCACAAAACTATGGCTAGCACATTCCTGCTAATCATTTCAAGGGACCACAGAAAAAGCACAAGGATCTATTTTAATATTTCCACTACTCAGTCCTAACATTTTAAAATTGTCCTTTTATGGATTTGTTTTACTCATCTACTTGCAAGGAAGGCTGGACACAACTTTCCCCTTAGAAGCTATTAATTGAATTTCAAGTGCAATCTAGAGTTCCAGAATACTCCTCTTTGCTCATTACGTCATGGATCAAACTTGCCAGAAGTCCTATATAAAAGGAGCATGGTTCAGTTTTCCTGTTCCCCATGCTGAGCACAGAATCCCACTGAAATTTTACTGCTTAAGACTCTAACATGACATGTGATCATTACCTCAGTTTCATTGCAGCAGAAGATGTCTGAATAGGTGTAAAATTGTGGATCTAGGTCAGCAAGGGCTGGAGCTGGATTAAATAAAGTCTTTACTGGAAAAAAAATGGAAAAAGAAAGTCTAAATCTCTAGTATTTCAGATTCATAAACTATAATCTGGAACATCAAATTTTCTGTTGTTATGGTTAATATCTTCCAAGTTCTGACTGCATTCACATCTCCCAATGTTTCTTACTAACACACAGAAGTCTCTCATTATCTGTGTCCACTGTTTATAGAGATGATAAAAGTTTTATTATATTAAAGTTCCCTTCAAATTAATGTGCAGTCACCTGCCATGATGGGAATATGACAGAAGAGTAATAGAAAAGAAAATAATCAAGAAATTATTAACTAAAAAACACAATGAAAAAAGATTTAGACAATAATACAATTTCAACAATAATTAATTTATGAAGTTTCTTCCAGAATTTTAATAAATTTTACAAGAACTGATTTAGTTTTAGAATTTTTTCTGAGTAGAATATGTATTGTTACCTCCATTCTACACATAAAGAAGCAGGGGCATAGAGTAATGAAGGACATGTCTAGACAAGGTTTAAATGTGCTTTTGAATGTGTTACCTAATATGTTCAAACTGCCACATCGTAAAACTACAGTGTAGACAAGGCACTGTATATTTTTAATGTTATCTGGCAGAGCTAAACCTTAACTTAACATGTGGTAGAATATGTTAGTTAACCTAACTTGAAATCCTAGCCTAAGGCCCTGTATAACAGCAGAAAAGGTTTGTCTTAAGGATAGTATAAGTGACTTACTCACTGTTAACACAGGAAGTCTGCAGATTTGGTTTCTCACTTTGCCAATTTTATGATTAATACTTGTGTCTTAACCACAAGACCATCTTTTTTATATAAAGCACACTTTCTTGCATTAGAAGTATTCCTTATAGTAAGTGGCCAAATCTTCCAATTTGGGTGCCTAAATTTCAGTCCTAAAGGTATAGTTAGATTCCCAAGCTATAGCATGTAATATTCAGGCACCCTGAACACTTCTGCATCCCACTTAATTGTCTAAAGAGAAAGATGCTCAGAGACTTGTGAAACCTGAGTACAGAGAAGTTTAGGTGATGACTTTTATGATTAACCCTCTTTGAACATTTTAGTCTATGAATGTACAACTTTATCATGCCTCTCTACCTGTCTCATTAAAAACATTATTATTAAAGCGATAAAAAAACACACTCAAAAGTCAAAAAATGCCAGAATTAGGATTTCCAATGAAATCTTAATTTGGCTCCCTTATATTATTACAATACAGTATGTATTATAATACACTCTTTAATTATATGATCACGTACCACTGAAAAACAGCATGTGATCATATAATTAAAGACTGCAACATAATACATATGCAGAAAAGAGACAAATTAAGGTTTCACAGGCAAGCTTAACTGCTGCATTTTCTATTTTTTGAGTTGCAACCCTAATAAATTTTTTTCAGCACAAATCTTTTAGGTATACTTTCCTAGGTAAAACAAACAAACAGCACATATTGAAAAAAACACTCTTTCATGCAGTATCATATTGCAATATACACGAGTCAGTAACAGCACTGGAAGTGTTCCAACTTGGGTTTTCAGTAATACAGGCTCATTGCTAACAGGGGTGGAAGACATTGCTATTAGTTTGCCCCCATATTTAATGTCAGCTGAGCAGTGGGAAGACTGGGGAATCTTAAGATTCCGGTTCAGGCTGTGAAAAGGAGCAGGGCTTGTGAACAAGTTAATCGGCTCACTCCCCTTAAGAATGGCAAAATCTGTTCTGCCCCAATTTTTTCTCTTCCTCTGCCAAGATCCGTTCTCCTCACTCAGTTTCTGTTCTTTATGCATCCTTGCACAGGCACTAGGTAACAGTAAGCTTTTTCACTCAACCTTCATCACATTGTATCTCTTGTGCCCCCCTTTCCTATGTTTCCTTCTTCCTACATCCAGAATGCCACAGTGCCAGTCTTCTCCCAGACCCAACCTCCACTCTCTATTCGACACACCCTATATTCTGTTCCACATTAGTTCCCCTTGCAGTTTCTTTCTTCTTTCTCTGCCACCCCAATAATCAAGCAAATTCCTCTTACAATTCCCTTGTCTGAAATCTTCTCTCCCTCCCACCATTCCAGACCAGCTTTCTCTCTTTGGTATTCAAAGCAAGCAAGCTTCTCCTCTGTATTTCCTGGACCTACACAAGACCTTAACAGCCTAAAAGAAATAAGCTGCTTAAACCCACATTTAGGAGCCACATTGAAAGTCATGCTGCCCAACTGGAACACACCGCAGTGTGGACAGACTCTCAGGGAAGTTAGCTGTGAAGCTCTAAAAATTCTTTATTAAGTCTGCTTGAAAGGTGGTATTTTTTCCCAAGGCATGTAATACAGTTAAAATTAGGCAGTTTTCCACACCATTGTAAAGGCATGTTTTTAAAAGAAATCTCCCTTGCTTTCAAGTTTTAAGTAAGTTTAATGTTGCCGGTATACATCCTTTAAATGGGGGAGTATTTTTCCATAGCCTTGTTTCTGTAGCCACAATGCTTGAGCAGTTTTGGCAGAAATTTTACAAATAATTTAACCACAGACAAACAGCTGGTATGGAAAATTGCAGCCCAAAATTAAATAGTTAAAGCATCTGAAAAATAGATCTTCCACTGGGAAGTGACATGCAATGTTAGTAACTGAGGCTGCTTCCAGCCCTGGTTATGATATGCTTTCATTCTTCACTACAGTATTAATAGGCTGGACATTATTAGCCTGTCTTTTATAGAGTCTGTCATTACAGAAGCCCCAAAACTGCTTTACAGACTTTAATACATAATAACACTTTGCCCATCAATGAAGTGGTCCCCCTCCTAGAAGCAGAAGCAGCTTCAAAGCATGTGGCCAGTAAGAAAAATCTAGAATTTTCCAGTCAGATTTCCATTGCAATTTATACCCACTTAATATAATTATTCACAGCCCTTTCTTCCTTCTCCCACAGACTGTCAGAAGATCTCTAATAATCAGTGCCACAATGAAAAGATGTCAAAACAGGAGCTGTCCCTCTCCAGCTTACAGATCCAAGTGATGTTCACTGAAGAGAAAAGGGCTCTTGCCTGCCTGTCCACATTCTTTCTCCGTCTTATTTTTTACTTCTTTTAATAAGAATGGAGAAGAACAAGCAACAAAACTTGAAACAGAGGTTTGAGGCATCTGGGTGTGCATCTGTTAAACAAAAATAGTCTAGTGCACTTCCCAACATACAGTACTGCATTATACATGAGGGTACTGCAGGCTAAATGAAGAGAAACTGCATTAACAATTTACAGTTGGCTAAGGATAAATTTTACAGTGCTACAAACTGAGCCGTTTAGTTAGATTTGACTGCATGTGGCATTTGAACATGTGTAGCCTATCGTTTTAAAGCAGAAACCACCAAACCTTTCCTGCTAGGAGAGCTGCACAACGATAGCAGGCTGACAGCGCAGAACTATAACTGGCCCACAGTTACTACAATGTCTTGTCAGTACCTTGTGCTGTCTACAGCTCCTAAATGCTTGCATATCTATTCAGTGTATCAGGTTTGGACTTTTTAAATTTGTACTCAAAAAAAAATCCATACTTTTTCTTCTGTCACAGGCTGGCATCTTGCCAGCATGAAGGGGCTACAAAAAAGTAGCAACAACATAATTCACAAATTTTGACTCATGACTCAGTAATATTCCATTAACCACTAATCTTTCATCCATTTTCACACAGTATAATGAAAAAATACAGTAAGCTTCCTTCTCCTTCTCCCCTCCCCATTTTAAGCATCCCAGGCACTTCCTCATTAAATTAAGTTTTTAATTTTTATTTGTATTTGCATGAACCCAGTTTTGACATTTCAAACAGAGGTCAAAATAATTTTCCCCATGCACACAGTTCTGTTCATATTGTGTATGACTATTACCACCACAGTTTCAGAGCCACTCTCTCCCAGACTTGCATCGAACATAGCTGCTTAAATTAGCATAAAATATGTGAAAGAGATGCATGAAGTTCTGCTACACTTGAATTTGTTCACTCAACCCTAGTGATCACAACAGGTGCACAACAGTCTCTCAGTGCAGAAGGAGGATCAAGAGCCAACAAGCCCCAGGTGCCACCATCTACTGGTGCAAGCTTGGCTCCAGCTGTGAAGAACCAGTTAGTTCTGCTCCCGGTTCCATCCCTGACTGACCATACTATTAGCTGTCCCCTCCCAGCCTTATCTTCTGGATAGATGCAAACAACATATTTTTCATCTCATAGAGATGCCTCACTTGCCTAGCTATTTACTTCTTATTGTTCGAACACTGTGGTAGCTGGGCTTGATGAACTGAAACTATTACAGACATTTAAACGACAAAGCGTCATGGCAGTAATGAAACTCCATCCTACTCAAGCAAAAGATCAGCTTTTATCCAGGTGTATGGCAGTGGACTGCTACACTGAAGGAACAGTGGCTTACATTTAAAAGTACAGTAACAATTACGAATAATTTCACAGATCATGACTTTACCTATTTGATGGCAGCATGCCAAGTCATACTGTAAGAATTCTGACTAAAGAGAAAAAGCATTTTTTTTACTTTAAGGATATTAACTTCTGTACAGAAAACCACAGTCATACTTAATGCTATACTAGGAGAACAGGGACAAAAGTCTGTTTTTGAGGTAATTTCATTCACTTTACTGTGTGTGGAACTTTACTGACTTGTATTCATTACACTTGTTCTGCACTGGAATAAAACCAGGGTCAGGGCCATAGTTCCTGACCTAAAGACATAACACTGTATTTAGTCCAACATGACAAAAAGAGCAAAAGCAGCACCAGACATATACGGGGAGATTATAAGGATATGGATTGATTTCATTCAAGGTAACCATTGCACAGTTTTAGAACTGAATTCAATTTTTGTAATGCAGCATGAATCTCTTTGCTACTGTTTCATTTGTGAATAAAACTAGTATTACAGAAATCAGACTAGACCACAGGATCTTTGTATAGAAAGCACGAAGAATATTTTTTATGCAACACAAATGAGGGACACTGAATGGCTTATGTTAAATTACCTCCACTGGCATGTGCCATTTTCAGAGCTTCGAGAGAAACAGCAGGTGTTATTTCTAGCTGGCAAACAACCACTTTGGCTTTACAGATGACATCAGCAGCCCTCTTCAGGTCTTCACAATTTAAAAGCAGATTGGCTCCTGGGACTATGACAATAACATTCTGTCCTAAAGAGAAGATACTGTGATTTTACGTTAACCTTTTGCAATAAGGTAAGTAAAACAATCCCTTGCTTTTCTCCAATATCTTTTAGATGAGGACTTCAATTTACTTTTCAAAAAAATATTTCTGCATTGCTGGCATTTCAAAAACCCAAATATTTCAGAAGATAATCAAAAAGATTAAAGGATTAATGAATGCAATGCTTCACCTCCAGTGCAGTACATATGCCTTCAGGATAACTCACACTTGGGCTTTCCACAGTCTTATTTTGGTGTTTTTATTTAACCCTACAGAAGCACCACACTAATCACAGTTCAGATGTGGGACATACACTAAGCATGACATTTGCATTTTCCCGAAATATTTCTTTAGCATTTGAAAAGAAGTGCATCAATGTGATTGCTGAGTGCAGATGCCCAAAATGCAATCAAAATTTTCATTTTCCCATCAGCTGAAAACAGAGAATATGAAACGGAACTATGAAAATTATGCATGTCCTTTAAATTTCAGAGAAGCAGGCTTGCTCCATTTACCTAAGACAAGTCATGTTAGAGCCCCTAAGCATCATGAAAACCAGAAATCAGCTTGCCGACAAAAACCACAAAGCTAATGACTGTCTCTAAGAAAAACCTTATTGGAAATGAGTAAAGAAGGTGGGTAGCAGATTCTTCTGAACTTAAAGATGGTCAATGGAAATTTCTAAACAAAGACATACTATATAGCAAAAGCATGGCAATATCTCACAGCATTTCTAAGATCCTTTTCATTCTAGCAGTTTATTTTACAGCTAAGTGAAGAGATTCATTTATGTAGGTTCCAAATATTCTTTTGCTTTTCTTCAGACATGCAAGTTTCCTTCTTTTATTTCTGTTTCTTTGTTTCTTTCATTCTTTTTTTAATCTCTGTTACAACACCTAGAGACCTTCAGGCATGGGTGCCTACAAATTAAAATTTATTATTAATCACTAAGGTATTAAATTCAATAAGTCAGTTGTTCCTTGATTTACAGTCTCAGCCCGCCCCCGCTAAAGATTCCTTTAAGGACTGCCAATCATTAAAGACTACCAATTCTGTAATGAATTGAATTACTCTGTAAATAAATATTTATGTTTTTAAATACATTATTTTTCTTGAATGAGACTTCAAAGTCCTTTGAATAAGCAACGTGCAAAGCTTGTCTCCCTAAATATGTTCTGAAAAGAAAGCAGGACAATGGAAAGAATAATATAATGATCTCAGAGGGAGGGGCCCAAGCTTTCCAGAGCAATTCTGCTGTCAATGGTTTGGTACAGAACAGCTGCATTTGAAAAGCTAAACCTCAGCATTTAAGGCCAACGCCCTGCTTTTCAACAGACAATGATGGGCATCTTGGATTTAAAAAAAAAAAGAAAAAACCTTTTGCAACAAGTAAATACTGTTAAGATATCTGAATCCTGCTGAGAAAGCATTCAAAGCCAAATTGCACCTATTTTCCCAACCATATATTCCTTAAGCTGATAGAGTCCAGCAGTAAAAGCAGCAAAACACAGGGAATCAGTGGAACAAAAATATGTTTCATTTCTGCCTGGACTCTGCGCTACCTAGAATGTCAGACTCTATTTACATGTCTTGCTGCATTATCTTGCTGAACTATTTAGCTGTACTGACATGTTTATTAGGCTTTAGAGTTAATGGCCCACGGCAATAAGGAAGGCTGTTTGCTTAAACCTACATGTGCAAATTCAAAGTAAACAGTGTTGCACTGGATCACAGTCAGAAGATTGTCTTTCTAACTACAAAAGGTCAGAGATTTATGGTCCGCTTTCAAACCAACTGTACCTGCCAGAGAAACCCATTACTACTGCCGTAAAAGAGTCCAGTCTGACTTGACCTAAAATGTATAGAAGAAGCCACATTCTGTTCTTAGCAACATATACCACACTAACTGTGAATGACAACAGTCACCACAAATTTATATCAGCATGCATGAAAGCAGAATCTGACCCAAAGTACTCACAACTAATATGAGAATTTTGTATTACTAGCAACCATTTTGCTGAAAGCAATTATTTTGCCAGGGAAATCAGATGGGAACTCAGCATCAGGAACAACAGAGTTAAAAACAGATGGTAAACAGAGGTGGAATTCCAACATCAACTAATTTTAAAAGTTTTTAAAAAGATTCTACATTCTATAAAATTCTAGGTTTAGGTTCCTTCAACAGTCAATTGAGAGAAACAAGTACTGTCAGAGGTTTTTTCATCTTACATATCTTAGATATCTGTTTGAGAAGGAGATAAACTGTTGTCTGGAGGTGCCTATCTATCTCTATTAACCAGAAATGAAGCCTTAAAGTGTAAACCTGACTTTGAAACAGGTCAAGTGAGATGAAATTTTTCCCACACCAAGAATGAGGAAAATGAATTTACTGTGTTACAGTTACGCTAAAATATCTTTACTTAGTTTTGTTGGGTGCAGCTCTACAATAGTAAGTTTTTCAGACATCAGCTAAAATATTAAGGGCCACATTCACAGTTGGTATAAGCTAAAACAGCTAAATGAAATTGATAAACTTATGAAAGCTTACAGATGGGGATTGGGCTCATCCAAAACAGCATGAATGCTGAATATGTAAATTCTGTTCTCAATTAGGCTTCTAAACCTGTTAGTGTCACTTCTAAGATGGATAACTCATTTTTATAGATGGCACCAGATGAGAAGTGCCAGTGGAAAAATCAAAGGCACACCAGTAAACATCACAGTACAATAATCTTTGCTTTACTTTTGAAAACCTAAAAGCCATCAGTAGTGCGTAGAACTCACCAATATCTCAAACAATGCAATTATAACAATAGCTGCAGAGCTTCTGCATAATAATTCATGGAAAAAAAGATGATATCTGTGACCATAAAAGAATGTTACAAGAAAGACATTTACTGCCAAGTCACACAGTTCAGGAACATGAGGGCAAGTTTTGGGTGTGTCATGGTATCACAATTTTTATGCAGTTACTTGGTACAAGCATTGAATAGTCTTGTACACAAAATATTAAAGTTCATGATGAATGTCAATATATAAAAATCCTATATAAATTCAGGTAATATTTTTTCGTAACCCTGAAGGTTCAAAACAAAGCTTGACTCTTATGGAAAGTATAATTCAATCAAGCTGGCACATGTATTCTGAGTATGTTTGCCTTGTTTATTTAGCCTTATCTAAATGTGCATTTTGAAAGCTTTTACACCATTAGTGCTTTGATATTGAAGGTACATTCACTTACAAAATAATGCCTATTCCGTGTTCATGAAATGGTTAATAACTTTATCTTCAAGTTAGCATAATGCCTATCTCAAGTGCGGGTTATCTTGCAGTGTTCCTGTAGGTGAGCTGGAGTTCCAGCTTATAATAATCAAGAGCCCCAAACCTGTTCTCTCAATGCATGTTAATCATGACCTGCCAATCTCTGTTGTCCCTTCACTGAATTTTTGCTATGAACATGGAAGTTGCCAGACTGGTTCAAAACTGCCAGTCTCGTCAGGCCAGCATAACGGCTCTGTCAACAGTACCACATACATGCAAAGCTTCAAAAAACCTCACAGGTAATTATGTAAAAATTTATTCAGAAAAAAGTTTCTTTTCTCTATATGTGTGTATGTAAAAGCACAACACGTATCATTTTATGGAGTTCTTACTATCCAGTAACACCAATAACACATCATTAGCTAAGGGTGTGGTAAAGGACAGAGCTATTGCAAGGAAGGCAGGCTGAAAGGGGAGACAAAAAAAGGTGGGGTTCAAAGTGAAATAACACCCCTCAAAGATGAGATGTGTTCAGAAAAGCAGATGTATGTGCCAGCTAGTCACCTTACAGAGGGAAGTAAAGATTATAAGTGTGCAGGGTCCTGGTAAGCTGAAGTTTGTGTTTAGTTGACTCTATCTGAAGAGGCAGTCACATAAAAGAGAACTGCTGGAAGGAATATAAAATTCCAGAAAAACACAGATTTCTGAGCCCAGCCCAAAAGGAACCTTTGCAGCATCTTTGGGTTGCACTTTTTCACTTGTAATCTCCCTCCACCATTTTGCATTCAAAGCAGGGATTTAACTTCTCTATCTTTTATTGAAAATACACTGCACTGTTGCAGAATATAATGCAGCTTTGGGAATATCAAATGTACCAGGTAATTTTTAAATGTCTATTACTTTGCCAATTAAAATAATGGATGACTTATACCTGTGCAATTCAGTAATCTGTATAAATCTTCCCAGAAATTCAGCAGCTGTGCAGGCTAGACAGGCACAGGTAACATGAGGGAAAGTTAACTTCAGAGCTTTCTCTGACTCTGCTCTCTCATAGCCACCTTTTCCTCTGCCTTCACTTCTCCATCATACTCTGCTCCCTGTACTTTAATACCTCTCTCACCTCTGCCTGTGATTTTACTCAGTTTATTGGAGCTGGTGTTTTTCCCAATTCACCACTATGAAGTGCAGGTTAGGTGCATGAAAATACAGTAATTAAAACTTGGAGAATTAAAGAGATGATATCTATGTTTTTTTTTATTTGTCTCTTGTTATCTTAACACAAAACAACCCCCTCCCCCTTCAAATGCTTCCGTTCTAGCTATAATCTGAACTAGCAGAGGCTGCTTTACACCAGTGTTTGCACTGCATGTTGTGGTGCTTCAACTATGCCAGCACAACTACTGTGGTAAAATATGCATGTGTAGACAAGCCCTTTGAAACGTGCTGTAAAACCTGTTTAGGTCAAATCAGCCAGGTTTCTACAAGGAAAAAATAGTCTCTCTTGCAACAGCAAAGCACATAAGTACTGCTATTTTATCGCAATTTACTCAATTCAGGCGCCAGATGGTTTTAGATAGAAGTAACAACCAGAACCATTACCAATTCTGTGCATCTGTTTGCTTTACAGCATAGTTCTGACCAGGTTTGCTTTTGTAGCAGATTTTAAACGAAACTGGAGGCCAGTTTTAGATGTGGTAGCTTAATCTAGGATTTTTCAGTTTCTGAAAGAAACAGTGCATGCCATCATGCATTATTCATTTCACTACGTGCATCACAAGACTATCAGAGACCATTAACACTGACATCGATATGTAAGATAGCTGACTGTTAACCTCTTGGCACTGGATAATCAGTTTCTGTTTCTTAGTGCTTATAAAAGTTTTAGATCTTCAAGATGGCTTTGCTCCTTATCCTTCAGAACAACTCATGGTGTTATAATTTCAACAGGTCATCCTCTGTCCATTCAATTATAGACTGAGTTTATCTTAGCTGACCATGCATGTGAATTAGGAAGTAGTAAGACTCTACTTCTTATTCAACTATTCTGAACTGCAAACCTAGCTCAAAACATGGCTATTGTACAGAAGAGAGAGGCCTGGGAGCATGTGCTACTGGAAATATCTCTGTCCCTCCTGCTTACAATGGCCAAAGTAGTGACTATATGTGATTGTGTCATAAGTGAGAAGTTCTCAAGAGCTGCTAAAGTAATTTACTTGCTGACCCAAACCAAGAGAAGGAAGAGGAAGTGACAGGTAGGTATCCAGTTTATTCAATGCATTAAAGTTACTTTATTTCTGAATTAGAGCTGTCATATAAGGTTTTGATTAATTTCAGCTAGAGAAAATTAAACTGAAATCTCCAAATAATTTGCTTAATTTTCCTGAATGTTCCTGTATAGACTCGTCTCTAGCCACAGTTCCTTCCTAGGTTTGCTCCTGGAGTGTAGTAGTCATGCTCCCTTTCCCACCTTGAGCTGTAGCCCAGATGAACCATCAAGTGTCACAGGAGCTTAGTAAGCTGATGTGTCAGCTGAGCTATGGTAACTGTTCAAATGAAGATTCTTAGCTGCACCAAAAGTGAACTAATTCAATCACACTTAATTTGTTATGTTTGCATAAACATAATTGATCCTGAGCTCTAAATTTCAATCTAGACACAAGCACTTCCCCTAAGAGCTCTCCAAATAAGGACACAACTTGCTTGAGGAAAAGATAAACAAAGTTTTCAGAAGAGGATAATTTAGCAGTTTTGAAGAACAATATGAAAACAAGCAAATCCTCTTTTTTACTTTCCTCTGTGAGAGCAAAGCCAGCCGCTATGGAAAATTAACACAGAACAAGCAAATGTGCCAGTTCACTGAGTATGCATTACTGCAGATGCAACTTGATGAAGAATTTTGGTACTATTATAAGAACAACATAAACACTTCTACTTATCCTGAAGACAATTACATTTCCTGATTCAGGACATAATGACTCACCTAGTGTGCTCAGGAGGGAAACCCTTTCTTCATAGTAGAAGTGCTAGGTAACTTATGGTGGAAAAGGAGAGCTTTAACCTTCTGATAGACTGGGTACTGGCTGATGTAAAACTAGATGGATCAACTAGCTCATTGAATTATGGCCATCTCATTGCTAATATAATCTTAACCTTTTAGCCACTATGGATAACATCTTATTCTACAAAATTGCCTGTAATAAGAGGAAATGCAAGAGAGTCTGAATAACATTATGGAAAAGATGAAAGATGTAAAAAAGAAAAATTCCACAATTAACAATGACAAAGCAAAGGTTTCTTTTATGGCTGTAGAGGCAGAACCAAGAGGACAATTCAGAGCAGAAATATGTACCTTCACTGTTGACAACTATTGAAGCAGTTCCAGTAGCAGCATCTGTAGTCTGACCTACAAATGCTAAGAAAGGGAAAAGTTACAGCATGCATTAGTTCAATACATTACTTTCAGCCAATAGCATGTGATTCAGTTTAATTGAATTAAATCTAAAATGAACCCATAACCTCCAGCAATTTAAAAATGCTAATTACTCTTTCATGTGCAACAATGCCAGAGAAGCTAACAACAACAAAAAGTGTTAATTTACACCCACAAAACAGAAATGCGAGTCCAACATTCTTTAATTTGGCTACATCTCTGCTTCAGAGAAGGCATGTTATTTATATAGCTTTCTCAGGCATTCTACTCCTACATGTAAGTATTTCTTTTATCCAAAGAAACAATAGACTCAAGGCTGGAGAAAAGTAAAACATTAAAACAATACAGCATTTATTTCTCTGTAGATTTGCGTTTCAGTAGGAATATTAAAATGTGCTATGAAGGTAGTGGTGAGGCTGTATGGTTCCTCTTTAGATTATTTATTCAGATAAATTAATTAGAAGTGAGGCTGGGAGCACTGTCTATTATAGAGTGTTCAATATTTACTACTATAAGGACCTGTTTTCAGCTGTCAGTAAATTTGTCAAATATTAACCAGTGGTCCAAAGCATTCTATGACAGGTGTTTTATATGAGAAAAATCTACTGCTTCAGTTGAGATTAATTCTGGTGACCTTTTCTTTTAGAAGCTCTGGTGTTCTAACATTTTAGTCCACAAACTTCATGCTGGGCAAGGGTTGCCCCCCCCCCCCCCCCCAAGATGTACCTTTTGTGCCCAGTTTAAAAATGTGCTCCAATTTGAACAAGGCTGAATAAAAATGAACATCACACTTAGTCAGATTTGCTAGAGTATCTGACAAGGGCAGAGCAGAACTCTCCTTGCAATTACAGCTTCTTTTTACCATGTACTAGGCCTACAAACTGGGACTGAAAGCAGAGAGCTTGTATCTTCTATGCTTTCAACGCTCTTCCTGCAGAACACAATGTTAGGGAACAGGAAGAAAAAAGAGGATAAGGTGGTATGTTAGGGAACAAGAGAGCAATATAAAGAAACCATATGCAAATGATCCAGGATATGAAGGGGAAGTGGATAGACCTGGCATTATGGCAAGGTTTTTCATCCTGTACCCAGTATCCTTACACGTAATAACAGGAATTGGCTAGATAAGGATTAGACTGGGATGAAAAATCAGGGACCGAAATGAGACAGAACTAGAATGAAGTTAAGGAAAACAGTGAGTCTGTGCACACAGAATCACCGTTGCCTCCAAATTGTGGAATGCAACTTGGGATCCCAGACCAGCCTCACCAGGAGAACATCCCATCTGCTTCCAGGGCAGATCAACAGAGCAGGTGACAATCTAATACCATTCTGAAATATTTTTTAATTCAACCAGAAGAAGTCTTTACTTTGGATCTGAATGTTCCAACCCTTCAGTTGATCTGTGCAATCAGTGAAGTGCAGTATGATGGAATTTCTGAAGGGATTTTTTCCTTCACTTTCCTTTTGCTGCCATAAAGACTATTTAAAATTTATGTTAAGATTGCAAGGTCAATCATTTAAATCAGAAAATATGAGACTTAAGGTTGCTTGTGGAATATTCATTTTCATTAAGTGCTGTGCACTTTGATAGCTTTAATTACATGATCAAAGACTATTTCAGTACACAAGGATTACTGCTTTATTCAAAAGGTAGGCCTGGTATGGAGAGCATTAGAACTGCACACTAACAGACAGTATTTTTTATGATAGCCTGCCTTGCCTTGTTTGTTGTATAAGTTGGAAGTTGTGCAATGAATAAAACTTTATATACATTTGTGAAATATTCAGATGCTATACTGATAAGCATAATAAAAAAGCCCACTAAATACTGATAGTTCTGTCTTCAAAGCAGGATTTGAATAATGTAGAGTAAAAGAAGCTTGTGACTGCATATTAAACAGAAAAGATAAACAGAATATCAAACTTCTACTTAGTGATTGCATCTGTCCATCCTGTCCACCTTGAAAGAGACAAGGGCTTGTAGACAAAAATGTGATCATGTATTTAAACAGCATACAATAACATATTTACACAAGATGGAATCAGGGTCAAAAAGATACCAAGGTAACAGAATATTGTGAATGCTTATTTTCCCCTTTTCCTGAAAGCCTTTTAACATTGATTTTTGTGTGAATGTGTGCTAACAAAGATTGGCTGCAGTCTATAGAATGGTTGCACATGTCATTTCATAAAATAAAGGTGAAATATAGAGTTAACAAATACATTTTTGCTCTATCCCTTCCCCCCCCACCCAATATGAAATAGAGAAGGGACAATAAAGCTGGATTTTTCAATTTCTCACCAAGCATTATCATCCTTAATGTCTGCCTAAATACTTGCACAACTGCACTGTCTTCAAGTGTCTTACACTAACATAATCATTTGAGATTCAGAGCTAATGACATTACATTTTATTTTCTTTCTCCAGTGGTACAGCTGACTTCAGAAGTCCCCATATTCTTAGCTATACTCATTCATTCCTGCCACTGGTGTCAAAACAATTATTCATAGTTTTGAATGGTAAAACATATCACATGGTTTGGCTTAATAAAATAGAGCTCTTTTGAGGGTTATTAACATACATAATTTTAGCAAGTATATTGGCCCAACTACAGTACAGGCACAATTCGCCAGTATAGAAACTTTTTAAACTGGCTTTTCCACATGAGAAAATGCAATAGATATCCCTATTCATTGTTCTTCTGGGGGCTGATCATACAGAACAGATGAGTGGAAAGATTCCCATTTCTGCACCAACATAGACATGGCAATGAGATAAGAAACTCTCCATTTCTCATTTTTAAATCTTAAAAAATAATTCAAAAGGCTTCTTTAAAAACAAAATTTTACCTGTGGATATACCATTCTTCTTCAAATTTTCAACATAATCATTGCCAAAGGAATCCTTCCCAACCTATACAAAAGAGGAAAAAAAGATGGGTCTTCTGTACAAAAAAGTAAGATAGATAGATAGATCGTCTTTAGGCAGACGAATGCTATGATGCAATTAGAATACAGCACTGTTTGTTTTGCAGCATTTTGCCTTATTTATTGGAATAGTATTTTGCAGATCTCTCCTCCTGTTTTGCAAAACTCCCCCCTCCACCCACGTCCCTATATTCAAAGTTTCATTCTCTTATGACCACTTTGTTCCCTTGATATTGAAGCTTTCTGGGGAGTGTAAAATGTGGAAGTTTACTGAATCTTGTACTTCTGGATCATTATTCAGTTTCAAACTGAAAGCATTAATAGCAACTTCAGTGTCCTTCCTAATTGAAGTCCATATTTTGAATTTTCTAGTTCTAAGTTTCCCCAGCGGAAAAAATATGAAACTGTGGTTATGTTCTAGAAAGAGACTATAAACATGGCATTGCTGATTTCTATAATTTCTCAGTACTAAATGTACTGTTTACAATCCAACATTTTTTGTTTGTTTTACCCAACAATACCAGGCTAAGATGAGTTAGAGAGTCAAGCTATGCTCTATTGTTTTTCCAACAGCAAGTTAAAGAGCTGGTAATTTCAGCTCCACTAATCCTTTTCACTGAACAGAATTCTGCTTGCTGTTTATTCAGAACAATAAATGTTTTTGTTACATTATGAAAGCTGAACAAAGTAGAAGAGGTATATGGAGAAAAAACGGTACAACTTGCTTAATGTCAAAATAACATTTTAATATAAACTTATTATAAAACCAGCATAGTTTTTAATTCACCAGTTTTAGCCCATGTGTTCAGCATGTATAGTTTGTGCTCCCACTTCCAAGAGCAAGTTGTGTATCTGAGCACTATCAAAGTCTGACCAATACTACAGTAAGTATTTTTGCAAAAGAAAAGGAGTCATCTCTCAGGTAAATAGTTAAATCAAGATCCTGGTCACAGACTAGATGACCAAGGAGTTACATGAAGAGCCCTAATGATCCATCTTCTCATAAAATAGCACTAAATAGCTAAATCTGCATTTGAGCTACTAAGAAGCACAGAGCAACTGCCTCTATTGCCTACTGTCAGAAAGCTTTGAGAAGGCCTGAGTACTAACGAATGATCATAAAAAGCAAACCCTACAATTCAGAATTCTGAAAAATAAAGTGTCACAGACTGATACCCTTTTCCCCCACATATTCTATTGCATAACCATGTTTTGAAGCATACTTCATTTCCTGCAACATCTATAAGGGATTTATCTAAAGCATTATTAGGGATGGTCCCAGTCTTTTACAAAAGGATGACAGCACATTAGGTCAAAAGTAGCCTAACCAGATGGACTGTTCCACTAATAAGTGAAAAAAACATTTACTTTGGTCAGTAAATGTGTCATTGTTTGCACATTAGAACATTTCTGCATCTTTGACTACTCCCAGCTTTCCAGATGGGGCTGGCAGGTTGCCAGAAGCTGCAACTTCTGGTAGCTTTTGGCTGGATGACTGCAGCCACCTGCAATTTTAGTCCCAAGCTATGCACACCTTTGCAACCTAACAGTTGTGCTACTGGAATGGATTCCACCGGACGGGATTGTCTTCTCCTTTCCCAGGCTGCTACAAAGCTTCAGCTACAACAAATCTCAGCATTTGTTCAGTTATTTCAGCAGGGAAATATTTCATAACTGTTTTCCAAAAGCTGAACCAAAACATACTTCCTTCAAGTCTGGGTCCTACACAGTTGACAGACAGGCATCCCTTTTTTTCAACTGTCATAACAACTGAGATCAGCCGTGGTATTTCTGCTCAGCAAGACATCTCGGTGCTGCAGGGAAGCCCTTGGAGGGGTCTCTGTGGAGGTCCTTCTCCTCTGGAAAGTTTTTTCCGTGTTGGTTCATCAGCATCCAGCCCAGTTAAGCCTAGTGCATTTGAAGGGCTTATCTTTCCATTCAGGCTTTGCCCCCAAGGAAGACAGAGCATTGGGCATCAGACTCATTTTAAATTAAAGGCACATTTACTGACCATGTCAAATTATATAACATTGTTTTAAATATTCTCTGCTTTTTCTCATACCCTGCTAGATGGAATATTGGATAAACAGAAAAATAAATGCCTTAGTCTGCTGACCACAGAACATATTATGTGCTGAAATAGCATTTCTTCTTTCTTGAGATCTTAACAACAGCAGTTTGTACAAGGATTATTGTCACAGTTTGCAAATTAGAATTAGTGGAATTACATATGTTTCAGCCTGGGTTTTCCCCACTTCCTATCATGTTTTCTATGGGTAGCTAGGAGAGCTGATGGATATGACAGCTAAAATTCTAGCAGCTTAGAGAATCAAAGTCAGTCTGTACCTGAAAATTAATTATAACGTCCCTGTTGACCAGTTTTGCTTCATCTATTCTATATACAATTTTTTTGAGATTGTTTACTCCTTTCCTTGCTTAGGAATTAAAAAGGTACTAAAGACAAGTATAAGACAGTACTACAAAAGAACAAAAATTTTTGAAGATATTTGTGATACTCTGAGCTTCATCTTAGATATAGCTATGTTCTTAAAATGAAGTAAGCATTCAGGCTTACAGTGCTTTTTCTTAAATTTGGCTTACAGACCATCTGTGTACCTTTGACCATTTGGAACTACAGAGAGAAAATAGTTGACTACATAACACAGTAATACAGCACTCCTTTTTCTGAATGGTAATCAAATGCAGCTGGGGCTTAAGTAAAATTTAGCATATGCAGTATCAGGCCAGTGACATCAATGCCCAGCAAGGATCATCCCATATTGTTTGCCAGAAGCAAAATAAGACTTTCTTCAGCACATACAGCTTCTTTCAGATGGCTTTCCTCCAACATCTTAATCTAGAAAGGTTAAAAGATTTTTTTTTGTAATGGTCACTACAAAAAATAGTTTGGGGAGCTTGGATCTCTCAAAGACCATTCTGCATTTTTCACTACTGCCACAGGGTTCTTGTATGATCATAAACTATTCATTTAATTTCTCAAGTCCTTCAGTTGCCTGACTATAATCTTCTATATTTCTCTGAACCTTTGTCTTGTCTTTCTGAAGTGGCAACTAATTTATCAATGTGTTATTTTAGCACACTGAGCAAATTGAGGAGGGGAGTTTAAGACTGATATTGTGATACATATTGGTAATCCAGACTAACATCAGCCATTTCCATAGATACTCAGACAGAAGTAACATGATGTTTGTCACTTCTACAAGCCAAACTCAGTACTTGGATTTTAAATTAAAATCCACAGCATTCTATGGCAGCTCTAGTCATAACTGTAAGTCATTCTAAAACTCCCTTTCTCCAACCCTCAACCGATAGTCGCTGGATCTCTTTTGTGTTTTAAAGCTCTGAGGTATGAAGGATGCCTTTGCACTTGATCTGAGATGTCTAAGTCTACTCTGATGGAGGAGATCCTCTGTCTAAATTGCAATTCTCATAAAAGGATGCCACCGCTCAGTGGAACGTCGCTCTGGTATTAATACTGACTCCAGTCCCAGAACTTCAGATGGTAGAAGCAATTGCTGCACCTTTACTTGATAAAACATGTTGGGAATTATGACCAAAACAAAAATGTGTACTGAGCACAAGGCAGGGGTAGGGAATCTGGCTTTAAGAACCTGAATCCACAATATGACTTGTTAAAGTAAAAATAACTTCATTGTAATGGCTCATTATTACCTGGTCGTTCTTAGTCATATTCAGTGAGAGACTTTATACTATCCCATTGGCCTATGCAAATATAAGACTGTACTGCCATGAAGTGAGACCATTTTGTGAAGCTATAAAGGGAATTTTTTATTTCGAAAGTAAATATTAACTTTTTAATAAAAAATACAAAATGCTAAAATTTATACATATAAGAGGAATCTGTGATTCTCTGCTGTTTCTCTTCACCAATAAATACACAACAGAAAGAAAGAAATAGGACTAGGTTTTATTAAAATAGCATAAATATGGTTTTGTAAAGCCATTAGCAGTAATACAAGGACAAACTGGAGACCATCAAGCAGGATTTAAGAGCTCTGGGGATGGTGGTCAAGGGTCTGGGAGCTCAGGTCATCTTCTCCTCAATCCTGCCAGTGAGGGGGATGGATGAGAGGAGGAGGAGACGGACTTTCCAGGTTAACGACTGGCTGCGCCGCTGGTGTTGGCAACAGGGTTTTGGTTTCTACGACCATGGGACCCTGTTTGAAGATCGACAACTGATGGCAAGAGATGGGATCCACCTCACGAGGCGGGGCACGCGGGTCTTTGCCAACTGGTTGGCCAACATGGTAAGGAGGGCTTTAAACTAGGAAAGATGGGGGAAGGGGAGAGTTATAGTGCCAGGGTAGTTGGCAAAAGACTGCTCAAGTCAGGATGCCTCCAACAGGTGAATGCAGCCAGGGAAGTGCGCATGGGATGTGGCTATGGAGGACCCTCTTTTACCCCTCCTGGGAAACCTGCATGCTCGATCACCTCTCTGAAATGCCTGTACACCAATGCACGCGGCTTGGGGAACAAACAGGAAGAACTAGAGATATGTGTGCGGTCGCAGGGCCATGATCTCATTGCCATTACAGAGACATGGTGGGATAGCTCGCATGACTGGAGTGCTGTCATGGATGGCTACGTGCTTTTTAGGAAAGACAGGCCAGGCTAGCGAGGTGGTGGAGTTGCTCTTTATGTGAGAGAGCAATTGGAATGTATGGAGCTGTGCCTAGGGGTGGATGAAGAGCGAGTCGAGAGCTTATGGGTAAGGATCAAAGGGCAGGCTAGCATGGGTGACACTGTGGGTGTTTACTACAGGCCACCTGATCAGGATGAGGAAGTCGATGAGGCCTTCTGCAGACAGCTGGAAGTAGCCTCACGATCCCAGGCCCTGGTTCTCATGGGGGACTTCAACCACCCCGATATCTGCTGGAAAGACAACACAGCTAGGCACAAACAGTCCTGGAGGTTCCTGCAGAGCATTGGTGACAACTTCTTGACACAGGTGGTGGAGGAGCCAACAAGGAGAGGTGTGCTGCTGGACCTCGTACTAACAAACAAAGAAGGACTGGTGGAAGATGTGAAGGTTGGGGGCTGCCTTGGCTGCAGTGACCATGAGATGGTGGAGTTCAGGATCCTGCGAGGAGGCAGCAGGGCACCAAGTAGGATCGCAACCCTGGACTTCAGGAGAGCAAACTTTGGCCTCTTCAGGGACCTACTTGGAGGAATCCCATGGGTGAGGGCCCTAGAAGGAAGGGGTGTTCAAGAGAGCTGGTTAATATTCAAACATCACTTCCTCCAGGCTCAAGAGCGGTGCATCCCTATGAGTAGGAAGTCAAGCAAAGGAGGCAGGAGACCTGCATGGATGAGCAAGGAGCTCCTGGCAAAACTCAACCAGAAGAAGGAAGTATACAGAAAGTGGAAAGGGGGACAGGCCACTTGGGAGGAATATAGGAACGTTGTCAGAGTATGCAGGGATGCGACGAGGAAGGCTAAGGCCCGTTTGGAATTAAATCTGGCGAGAGATGTCAAGGACAGCAAGAAGGGCTTCTTCAAATACATCAGCAGTAAGAGGAAGACTAGGGAAAATGTGGGCCCTTTGCTGAATGGGGTGGGTGCCCTGGTGACGAAGGATGCAGAGAAAGCAGAGTTACTGAATGCCTTCTTTGCTTCAGTCTTTACTGCTCAGGCCAGCCCTCAGGAACCCCAGACCCTGGAGGCAAGAGAGAAAGGCTGGAGGAAGGAAGACTTTCCCTTGGTGGAGGAGGAGTGGGTTAGAGATCATTTAAGCAAACTTGACACCCACAAATCCATGGGCCCTGATGCGATGCACCCACGAGTGCTGAGGGAGCTGGCGGATGTCATTGCTAAGCCACTCTCCATCATCTTTGAAAGGTCCTGGAGAACAGGAGAGGTGCCTGAGGACTGGAAGAAAGCCAATGTCACCCCAGTCTTCAAAAAGGGCAAGAAGGAGGACTCAGGGAACTACAGGCCAGTCAGCCTCACCTCCATCCCTGGAAAGGTGATGGAGCAGCTCATCCTGGAGGCTATCTCCAAGCATGTGGAGGACAAGAAGGTGATCAGGAATAGTCAGCATGGCTTCACCAAGGGGAAATCATGCCTAACCAATCTGATAGCCTTCTATGATGGAATGACTGGCTGGGTAGACGAGGGGAGAGCAGTGGATGTTGTCTACCTAGACTTCAGCAAGGCTTTTGACACTGTCTCCCATAGCATCCTCATAGACAAGCTCAGGAAGTGTGGGTTAGATGAGTGGACAGTGAGGTGGATTGAGAACTGGCTGAATGGCAGAGCTCAGAGAGTTGTGATCAGTGGCACAGAGTCTAGTTGGAGGCCTGTAGCTAGCGGTGTCCCCCAGGGGTCAGTACTGGGTCCAGTCTTGTTCAACTTCTTCATCAGTGACCTGGATGAAGGGACAGAGTGCACCCTCAGCAAGTTTGCTGACAATACAAAACTGGGAGGAGTGGCTGATACGCCAGAGGGCTGTGCTGCCATTCAGAGAGACCCGGACAGGCTGGAGAGGTGGGCGGAGAGGAACCTCATGAAGTTCAACAAAGGCAAGTGCAGGGTCCTGCACCTGGGGAGGAATAACCCCTTGCACCAGTACAGGTTGGGGCTTGACCTGCTGGAAAGCAGCTCTGCAGAGAAGGACCTGGGAGTGCTGGTGGACACCAAGTTGACCATGAGGCAGCAATGTGCCCTTGTGGCCAAGAAGGCCAATGGTATCCTGGGGTGCATCAGGAAGAGTGTTGCCAGCAGGTCAAGGGAGGTTATTCTCCCCCTCTACTCAGCCCTGGTGAGGCCCCATCTGGAGTACTGTGTCCAGTTCTGGGCTTCCCAGTACAAGAGGGATGTGGCACTACTGGAGCAAGTGCAGCGAAGGGCTACTAAGATGATTAGGGGACTGGAGCATCTCTCTTATGAGGAAAGACTGAGAGAGCTGGGCCTGTTTAGCCTGGAGAAGAGAAGGCTGAGAGGAGATCTTATCAACGTGTACAAGTATCTGAAGGGAGGGTGTCGAGAGGATGGGACCAGACTCTTTTCAGTGGTGTTGAGCGACAGAACGCGAGGCAACGGGCACAGACTGAAACACAGCAAGTTCCATCTGAACATGAGGAAATACTTTTTCACTGTGAGGGTGACAGAGCACTGGAACAGGTTGCCCAGAGAGGTTGTGGAGTCTCCTTCTCTGGAGATATTCAAAACACGCCTGGATGCAATCCTGTGTAACGTGCTCTAGGTGACCCTGCTTGAGCAGGGGGGTTGGACTAGATGATCTCCCGAGGTCCCTTCCAACCTCAGCAATTCTGTGATTCTGTGATTCTGTGAATACCAACTATGAAATTTTACTAAGAATGCAAATGTTTCCAGAAACATGTATTCACTGACTGAGCATAGTCAAGACCATTAAAAAATAAAACAAAATTCACACTTTCAGGGGAAATAAACCCCTTAACATTTAGCAAGAAATGTTAGCAAAGAATTCATTGCCAATTCATGTTGTGCTTGAATCTGATTGCTCTTGAATACAAAGATGATCAAATACACATCACTTACAGAAGCACAAACATCCTCAATATAAAAGAGCACTGTAGAACAACTACTGATAAAGACCCACAGGAATGCTCGCAGGTATAATTTAGTTTTATAGCTACCCTGCTTTAGCCTAAATATCAGAGTGGAAAACCAGTTAGGAAGGATTTCTTGACATGTTCCAGTACTTTTCAAAAAAATCCAGACAGACAATGATCCAACAAATCTAGCATCTTCCCCCAGCTATGGCAATAACAGTGTGGCCAGTCAATGTGAAGTTTTGTCTACAGTTATCACAGGGCAGACAAAAAGGCTACAGAGAGAGAAAATTTTATCTTAACCTTAGTAATGATCACTCAAAACCCATAATGTTTAATTGCAAAAATCAAAAGAAAAGCATTGTAAGAATATAGCATCTGCAAAACTGAATCAGACTGACGGTCCGCTCAGTTCAAGAACCAGTCTTTAGAACTGCTGCGTATCAGATGTTTTGGAAGATGGGGAAGAAATCCCATAGCAAGCCAAGGTGATACAATTTGCCTGTGAACATCTCATCCCAATCTCAAGTAATTAGACAATTATTTAACCCTTGAAACACAAGGTTTTACTCTCCTTCCCAAATTTGTTACCATCTTGTCAGTGTTTGATTTACAATCACTTACAGAGTAAATTTCAGTTTGACTATAGCACGTCGCAAACTGAATATCATCAGTTAAGTCTCGATAGTTGTAAAACTGACCACTATAAAGAGGAGGGGCTAACCAAGTTCGCTTGAATTTTTAACATTTCAAACTTTCCCCAATTCTCCTTTCCATGGTACATCAATCTAAGTTTTGCAGTCTTTGATTACATGCAGTTTCTGGCAGATCTCTAGACCACTATTCTTTGGTTCTGGCACTGTTCTTAATACTGTAAAAAAAGACTCCTGGCCACATTTCATGCTTAAATTTATAGCTGAAATCAGGAAAAGAAAAGGGAGTAAGAGTGGGATTAAGAAAAATCCCGACTTTTCTGTAAATCATCTAAAGTTTTACTGAAACTTGCATGAACTGTTCAGCTGTAATCCACGAGCAAGTCAGTGCTTACCTTGCAGATCAGCGAGGTCTTGGCCCCAAGTCGAGCAGACTGGACACACTGATTGGCTCCTTTCCCACCAAAACCAATGAAAAACTTATGTCCAAGGATAGTTTCTCCAGCTCTTGGCAATCGAGTGGTAAGGCTATTCCAATTTAAAGCAATATTTACATACATTAGTGAGTGAAAATAGCAAGCATCTTCAAAATAAGAGTTATACTCTTACAGTCCTAAATGGTCCAACAGCCAGCCAAAACAAAAAAAAAGACCTTTTAGGGTCTCTACTTCACATATCACCAGTTTAAGTTTATTCCTTATATGCCACCCAGTCAAGCTTCTCGTTTATTACAAAAGAAATGCAATCCCTCTCTTAAGTTTGTGTTTCATTTTCTACAAAAGGAGCACTTGATCTCTGACTGGGATTCCCCAGTGCTAACACAATACAGATAAATAATAAACCTATAGGTTTCACTGCTTATGTTGTTTTTCTGTAATGTTCAGCTCAAGTTTACATATTGTTTATTTAATTTCTTTCCATCTAATTATACCTCCTTGAACCACCCTACGTAATTTTTCACCTTGGTGTTCACACCCATCAGATATTGTAGTTCATTATCAAAACCTTCCTCCCCTCTGCTGTCACTCAGACACACTGTACATATTTAATTTAATTTTTTTTTCTCATAAATCAAACTTTACAACTTCTCAACATTTTGTTGTTTTCTGACCTCACTCCAATTACATTTGCATCTTTCTGAGGATGGGTGCCCAGAACCAGATGCACTAATACAAGTGCAGACCCATCATCTGTATTCAAGGGAGTCTGGTTTAATTTCCATTTTGGAAAAAAAAAAAAACTGTAATTTTTGGTAACCCTAACAGATGTTCCGGTATTTCCAGCAAAAGTTAAAAGAAAGAATACACACCATGGAGACTATATGGAAGAATTTCTCTGAATGCAAAAGGCTAGCTTCTTTTTGCCATTTCTGTTAAAAATACATAACTCAAAGCTGTCTTTACAACACAAGAATTACCAAAATTTCTGCCTCCTCGAACAATGCATTCCAGGCATGAGGTTTAAAAACAGAAATTCTTCTATTTCTTAGGCTACAAACAAATTCATGACACTTGTGGAAGGAAGGCCTTCTACTGTGCAATAGCAACCCATTCAGTCAACTGACAACTAGCCCAGACAGGCTTCTAAAAGTCAGTAGGGAGAAAAGGGGAGTTTGCAAGAATGCAGAGGAATCTGTCCTAATGAGGAAGAGTTTACCTTCAGCTCGTCTGTCATTTCATAGCATTATTTTGCCAATAAATCTTAGAAGAGGTTCACAGTTCCCAGCCCTCCAATGCTGAAGGAAGGTGAATCAGGGAGAATCAGGGAGGCTTCTGCACTAGTGATTCAGTACAGAGCGCTTTTGAAAAGGATATGCAAAATGTGTGTGCACTGCATTCTGAATTTATGCTGCAACTTTTGGAGCACATTACTGTCTGCAGAATAATTATGCAATTAATGGCATAACATAGTTTTTGATATCCACATTAACTGAAAAATCTCAGGAAAAAGCAAGCATTTCTTCCTATTAATTTTCAATTTCAGCATCCATCAATCCCAAGATTTAGGATCACTGTGAAACTGAGAAAACCTGAAACAAAACTAGTGGAGCCAAACCAGTGCAGAACCTCCAGAAATTAAGATTTTTGCTTTATAGGAGTTGTTGCAGATCACTGCTTCTTCAGTAGTTACTGCTTCTGGAGATATGCAGGTAGGGATGCAAACTCAAGGTAGGGCTATTTGCTAATACCGCAGCCTGTTTTTTCCTGGTGTGTGGGTGGAACTTGAGCGTAAGGTACTGAGGCAGCAGGCCTGTTTTGTGTGGGTGACCACAGAGACACCCCAGAAGGTTCCCATGCACAGCTAATGGCAGAGCCAGGAACGTTCTGTTGGGAAATGTTTACGCCATTTTAAAAAAAACATACCAGCTTTAAAAAAATTATATTCAGTGCCTTATATATATGGAAAGGGTCACTAAGGTAAATCTGTTTCCCCATACTAGCATCTGGCAGGTTGTTTATAACAGTGAATAACTGTAAGGTTTCAAGTAACAAGGTGTAATGAGTGCAGATAAATACTGTTTATTAATGGTAACATCTATAATTTATTGCTATTTTCACCAGTTTCTGTGCCATTAGAAGGCAAAATAGTGATGGTTGTGGAGCTGAGAATGAAGGCCGCAAAACTGAGATGAGGAAACTCCTATTCAGTCAATGCCAGGGTACTGCATGCCTACTTCTAAAATTGTGTCATTCAGTAAAGAATAGTTATTTCACCCAGCCTTGGTAAGAAATAGTAATAGCAGCTCGTGTATAATTCATTTCATCCACAGATCTCACTACACTTTAAAAAACAGAAGAGCATCGTTATTCCTGTTTCATGGGTGTGAAACTTAGGCAAGTCATTTTGCCTTTCTGTGCCTCAGGTCAGCCAAGAAGCCAGTGACAAAACCAAAAATAGAGATCAGCTCAAGCCAATAGGTCACAACGTCTTCTCATTTAAATTCTACAGTAAGAAAATGGTATCAAGTCCCAATTCATTTTCCTTCCTTAGGGTGTTTTTAGGAGATTATAGCCTATTCTAAATAGAATTTGTTTCCACAAAAAGCTAATATACTTTTAGACAAAGATTAGCAATTGCAACATTTCAGCAGACACCTGCTAATAGTCCTGCTCTTTGAGTTCATACGCATTTTCAGGCAGCATATTCAACCATACATATTCTTATTTTAACAGCGACTAGACCATGACTTGATTCTTCTCTCAGTTAAGTTGGCATCAATGTGCAACTCCAATGAAAGCAACATAATTATACCGGTGAAAAAACAAGCTCAGTGAGATGAGAATCCAGGCCTCAGTGTTTAAAGCAGCCCAGCATAACAACTGCCTGCTTGCTGAAGAACAGCTTGTTGAAGACGGGAAGATGACTTTTCTTATTGTTTTGATGAAAAGGTACAAAGCAAAGGGCAAAGGATCAAGTTGGAACAGTGATTTATAATTAGCCCATTTTAAAAATAGGCTAACAGACTAGGCAAGAACATGTGGCAAGTTCCTGTAGCTCCCTGTAAACAACAACAACAACAACAATCATTAAATTTCAAGCATGATCGCCAATCCTTTCAGAACGATTTCCCACTCCAACAGCCTATTTTTATCCTTCATATTAAACAAATTCAGAGTACTGACCTACACATAAACCTGGACATTTTTCACTGTAACAGGTATTCAAGAAAAAAATATGTATTTTTCTAATGTAATGCTATTCTCTTGTTGTTTAATTCTGCAACTATACAAGATTACTGAATTCTGTTTCACATCAGACAATTTTAATGAGCATTTTAGGCTTCTGCTATGAGCAGGCAATGATGAGTAATCTGTATGATTAAGAAACCCTATAAATTTTTGGCTTATTGATGGTGCCACAAAGAATACTCATAATATCCTAAAAGTAATGAAACAGCTAATGTTACTCCAAAACTAGGCTAAATAAGTTAATTAGAAAAACTGTCACACTGGCTTTCAGAATTGTTACATGAAACGTTTTGTAAAGTCATTTACTACTCTGACGTAATTTGAAAACATTAACTTGAAAAACCTAATGTAATTTGCTATCCAACAGTCTACTCTCTGCTTATGTGAAAAATTCTGTTCAGCTTTGAGAGAATGGTACAAAGCATTTAACCTATGTATTGATCTTTTATGTCTTACGAATAACCAGAAACTAAATTTAAAATTCTGCTCCCAGCACTTACTAGATGAAATAAAGTGATTATATATATGCTTTCCAAATTGTGCATAGTACTGCTATATCATGTTTATAGAGGAACTTTCACACTTAAACATCCTGAAATACTTTGGACATTACAAATAAAGGAACATAACCACCCAGAATTTCAACAGAGTTTTCACAAAACAATATTTAGGCGTATAAGAGCACACAGCAACACTGCTGGTATTTTTGCACAGGAAATGAAGAAACTTGCATCCAGTTATATTTCAGAGGTTTGGGATAAATAAAAGTACACAAATGAGAATTTCACCATTGCACTGGCTTCAACCCTCTCTTCCAGTAAGTATGTGCCCTAAGTTCCCATAAAGGCTACAGCTGATTAACACTTTTATTTTCAGACAGACATCCTTCAGGAAGGATGGCATTACAAACAAATTTACCGCCTTGTTGAAGCACTGAATCAGAGATGAAAGTGCAGCTTACTGAGTCATTAATGCCACTTTCCATGGTATTCCAGATTTTCTTGAAAAGCTCTCATCTAAGCAGTGACTAGATCATAATCATAGACAGAAAGCCTGAAGGAGGAAGGAGGAGAAAGGGAAAGAAATAAGTGAGCAGCATTTGCAGAAATTAATCTTTAAATAAATCATGGTTTATTTCCAATAAAACCTGACAACTAACAAGCATCTCTTCACTGTTTTCAACACATGAAAGTACCATAAAGGTACATTATTCTGTTAGCTTAAGCTGATGTAAAACCATGCTGATACCATTTTCCCACCATTTCTCTTGCATTGCCTTTATTGCTCATGGGCCTTACTAATTCAATTAATTTTTTTCCACTGTTCATCTTTATTTGGATCAGCAAACTGACCCAACTTACTGTATAGGGGCCAGGGTGCAAGAGAACATGCAGCCAGGACTCAGAGGAGGTGTGAGAGGGAGCAGTACTGCCTTTTCTGGCAACAGTACAGTCAGACTGCCCTAAACCGATCGTGAAGCTACTACTTGACTATTGATACTACTTTGTATGTTGAAAATACTGTATGCTATGGACTAAGTTTTAATTAAGTAGTACAGCATACCTAGCTCATTAGATACATTGAAGAAAAGTAGAAAATACTAGTACACTTCTGAGAAGTGACACGTTCTTTGTGGGCATGAGAAAGGAAAATAGAGAAGTACATACATAACCATTTTTCTTTAAAAAAAAAAGAAAAAAATACAAATATTCTCATCAGGCAATTCAGGGGGGAAGCAAATTTGTATGTTAGATTGGAAGTCAGATGTTATCTAAGATGAATGCCATTTACACAGTACTAAAAGAAACATTCAGGCTTTTTTTTTTTTCTCCTGAAGAAAGGTGAAGACCATCTAGGAGCTGTGATCTCTACTACTTAGGCCACGGGTATTTCTTCCTGTGTCTATAACATCTTCAGGTCTCTGCTCCAGCCCTAAATATGAGGAAAACTTGGTTTCTAGGCACTACATCAACACATATAGCAGCAGAAGTGCTGCATTTAAAAGTATCTTAATAAAAAGGAATAGAGCATAAGGGCTAGAATGTTGCTTTGACTCTGTTCTCTTTGAATGACTGAACAGGCTCTTTCTCTCCTCCTGGGAATTTCCTAGGATGGGGAAAATCCGTGTGAGATTAGAGTAGCTGTAACTAGCCACTGTCTAGTACTGTCTAGAACTTACTGGGCTTTCATGGTCCTTAGAATAGAACAAACACAAAGCAAAAAACAGTTCTTGCCTCTAACTAGGAATATTAATACATTGCGGTGAAAAAGTCCCAAATCTCTTTTGGATATGGCTTAACTTTTTGGTTTAGCCTTGGTCTTTTTTGTCTAGCTTAATATTTTACAGATTTGAACATGTGCTATGGGAAAGTATCCATAACACAGAGAAAAAAAAGACCACAACTCTTTTTAAAATCTGATGTTCGTGACTTGTTTATGCTTTCATCCCTTTCAATAATCCACTAAAATACCTTATTGGAAGGTAGAAAATTTTCAGTATTTATGAAGAGACTGCCTCAGGAATTTAGTTAAATATGGTTTGGTTTAACTATGGGGCTATTCAGCTCTAGGTTCTTAGTCTCACTTCAGATCATTAATGACTGAAAAATGCAAAAGTTACAGAAAATTCCTATTTTTTTCTTCCCCACAGGTCCCCAAACATGACAGATTTTTCTTTAAAAAGTTAACTTTTCAGGCAATTCAAATAATTGATCATTATTTCTTGGATATTTGCTGGTGTGGGTTCTCTCTCTAGCACATAGTAACAAACATCATAAAAACACCGCCAAACTAGTACCTAGCAAAATGGTTGAGGATAGCAGTCCCTTCACAGAGCAGTGCTGAAGCACAGTGGCAGAGTGAGATGCAAAAACTTTAAGCCATCACCCATTCAGAGGTTATTTTTAGACCTGTATGATCTTATACGATTTACAATCTGTCTCCACAGCAAAAGAAATGAATGATGAGTTGGTGCAAAGCAGAAGGAATCTTTTCAATCAGTTTTGCCACCAGGGAAAATAAGTATTTTACCAAACACATAATAAAAGTTATTTTATTTATTTATTTTTTTTAAAGACAGACTTTCTCATTACTGAGTGGGTAAACAACTGAACTGACAAAACTGGTGCAAATATCCAGCAAGGGAGAAAATGAAATGAATGGCTGAGCCTACAGGTAGGAAGGACAGAACAGTGATAATTTCTTAGGAGAGTTTTTTCCTCTTCTAAAATAATACTGTGCAGCTACAACCTCAATTAAAGATGACCAAAATTCATATCATGCAGAATGAGAACAAACTTCCACAGCTCTTCAAATCCCACTTCAGACCTCAAAATCGGGTTCAAAGAGGAACTTCAGTGAACATTTCTGCTGACCCTCTGCACAGAAGCAAATTTTGCCCTCCTAGATATTAAAAGATAAAACCAACAAGAAGACATCCAGATGAATATTCTTAAAGATTTACGATAACACACAGTAGTGCACTTTGATGAAAGGAGGATATAATCAAGACAAAATTTCTGAACTTTTTAGGAGTATGAAACCTTCAACACAAAGGAATTATTTACTGGACTAACTGCTGAAAGTGAAAAGCTTTTTCATGGAACAACAAACGTGTAACTTTTCCTCACATCGTGAGCAGTTAACTTTTTGAGAAAAGGTGGGCACAGCAGTGATGATTTCATCATCTGTGGTATGGGTAATTCTGAATTGAAAGCTGTAGAGATTAAAAAAAAAATAGGAATCTATCTTAAGATATTTAAGTCTCAGCAAACATTCCATCATTCTTACCAAACATCTGTTTTGTATTTAAGAAAGATTGTGGAAATTTTCAAAATTACTACTCTATTTCCCTCCCATGTTGTTCTTCATTGATGTCTCTCAATTACATTATTTTTGGAACTGTAGTTACATAATTATTTTTAAGGCAATCTGACGGTGATGTTAGAATAGACTGTCTCTGAGACATACTGCACTCACCCAGGACTGAAGAAGGATGCCTGCGTTTCCTATCTTGAACAGAATATTGTATCATGATGAAATACCAGGGTTAAAGCAGAAAAACAATACAAAACAAAACAAAAAAACCCTGTGCAACCCTAGCAAAGACTGATATTTACATGCCCAAGGACTGATCAGGTTAAACAAGACAGTTTCAATTCATCTGTTCATCCGTTCTCTACCTCTTAAAGACAGGATTTAACAGAAAACATTGAACAAAGTGGAAATAATATGGTTGAGTGGATAGGCCACAGGATCCTTGTTCTCGTCATCACAGTTTTTACGTACCAGTAAATCAACAAAGTAATCTGTGCTTCAGATTTATTATCATGCATAAAATATAACACTTACTGACCTCAGCACAGGTGTTGTCCTCACTCTTTCCCAGATATTAAAAAAAAAAAAAAGCAACCCCCTACCATTAAGTATACGAATTTTGTACACAAGCATATTGCGTTTTATAAACTACAATATAAAGAGCAACATCACAGATGTGTTTGAACTACCTGGTCATCAAGAGGAAGTACAGTACACCCCAAATATTAATTTTTTTTCTGTGATAAGGAGTTGCTCCAAAAGCATGTACCCAAGACAAGAATTTTGCCAAGTGTTCAGTTTTTCATCAAGTTTGTAATGAGAAGCTTCCCACAGAATCCATATGGGTCATAAATGAAAAGTATAAACAAAACAAAACTTAGTTTACATATACTTACTCAACATATCATAGATAATAAGGGGTAATTAATATATTTAAACATAATATGCCAAATTCTCAATGCTTTCACTAGACAAGTTATTATTTTGAAACTCACCCTCAATTCACTAATAAAAAAAGTTCTATCTGAAGCCCAATCAAATTATAAAGGCATCTATTAAAATCTTGGGTTACAATAACAACAAAGCTTCCGGGGCAAAGCTCAGAACCTGCAAGGTGTGTGTGTGGGGGGGAGTGCTTGGGCTTTTTTGGCCAAGGTTAGATCAGCTGTGACAAGCAGGAATCTCCTCTACGTGAGTACCTTTTTCATTATCCAAACTCCTTGGGGAAGAGAGAGCTCTAAATATCAGAAAGGTGTAAGTATAACACTGGCTTGTGAAGTCGGCTGCTAAACCACTCCAGTGTCTTCATTAATGCTTAGAATTGCATTAGCAGCAGGGAGTGAAAGCTGATGGAATACTTGCTCACTTTCACTGCCTCTACATGGAGTCCTATGAGCTCCAGCAAAACTACCAATGCCTTTTCTCAACAGGTCATTTTTCATTTTGTTGCTTCTTGTGGAAAAAAAAAAGAAGAAAGAATAACACTAACAAGATATTCCCAACAAATAATATTAACAGGATCAGACAATGAGAAGGAGGAAGGTATATTCACTCTCATTACAGCTGAGAACAAGGAAAATGCCCATCTTTCCACCTGAGTGCTGAACCTGACCTGTCCTCCCTAATTCTTTCTATCTTTTAAGCTCTATCCAACACACCTTTTTTTTGTTTCTACCTATTTATACTATCAAGGTTTATGTATTTTGTATAAACAGGGATATGACAGAGGATAGGAAGTATAGAAAGTGATGGATGGAGTAAATTAGCAAAAAGGAATTATGGTCCTTTGGAAGCAAGAGTTATTTTTGGAAAGATGAGAGGCAGGAAAAAAACAATACAGAAAAGAGCACTGTAAGAACATGATGTAGAAAGACACCAAGGAGAAGGGGAGGCAAGCAAGAGGAAATCAAAGATGGTTCAGGGATGACATGCTATTGATCTAGTACAGGAAACACAGAATTAAAAATGGTCTAAAGTCAGAAATGGAAAGAAAGAATAATAAAAACCATAAGAGAGCAACAACTGATATATTCTGGAACATTACCACCTTCTTATTTTATAATTAGCTGTCACAAAGATCAACATGTTCCATAAAGCTGCACCTAGTTAGGCAACACACTGGTGAAAAATCATTTTGTATTTTCTTTAGGCTCAAAGTATATGATACTAGGCTTGGAAGGAAGCAGGGATGTCAGCATCACATAACTTACTGTCGCGTGATACAGGGGCTAACAACTGGAGCCGTAAAAACAGGCAAAACAAAACCTTACTGGTAAACTCCTATGGAGAGAACAGCTCAGACAACTCCTGGAGGCGACATCATATATATGCCTGTCCAGAGTGCTTTTACACAAATTTGTTACCATCAACTCTGTAAGATTTTTAGTGCAGCTTTTGATTTGTGCCAGCAGCTCTTTACTGTCACAAGTACTAAAATTCATCCAAAGATATTTTTGTCTAGAAATGTATCTAGGAAGAGGTTATTTCCATTAACAGTACAGCCAGCAAATAGTTCATTAACAAGATCAGCATTCTGTGTCTCATAAAGGGGGAGAAGTTACAATGTTCTCAGTGTTGGGTGTTACAATATAATGCATAAGAACTGTAATTATTTTAACAAATATTTTCAAAGGAGTTTCTTCAGACAATTTCCCCTTTGACTATTAGGAATACTGTATGGCAAACATCCAGACTGAAAAGGCAAGAGATGTATTAAATTAAATAGTCATTTTTTTCCAATAATAGCCAGGAAAACAACCAAAACTGTGGAATTTATGTGGAAGGAATTTATGTGGGGCAAACAATCATAGATACATTAATAATAAAACATAATATTGAATCTGAATCATTAGGTTACAGCAAAAGCCAAAGAAATACCCTGAAGCTCTGACAATGCCAATGCCCAGTTTATTGCTATTGTACATTCTGATTTTTTGCAACTGCACAGATGTCTAAGAACTCTACAAAAAGCAAAAGACAGCAGTTGTGCTGTCTGTAAAATGGGATGTTACAATGAGAAGCAATGACCATATGCTGTTGTGCATCACTGAGTTAAAGTGACATCTGCCTGTAGCAGAAATGAACACAAACCCTTCACTTCTGCTGTTGATATTGGACACTGGTAATTCTCCCAACAACCTCTTCCGTGAACACAATGTTACTATTTCCTGATCTTTTTGTTTCTGCAGAAGTATCACTTTGGGGTTTGCAGGGACCAAAGAGACCTCGGCATGAATGCAGAATGATATGGAAGCCGCACAGTCAGGTGGTTGCCATAGCATCACCTGACTGCATGCTCAGTAAATATGTGCCAGACCTGTTATGGCATTAGTAATCTCAGTCTCCAAAAATCTACATACAGTAACTCTGTCTTTCTTTCTTTTTTTCATTCCTACCTGGAACTGCTGGTTCTGTTTCCATGAGCTTTAATGGGAGAAAGAGTTTCTTCGTACTATAGCTACTAACTTGGTAATAATTTCAGGGAAATCTTTTCTACATCCCAGACCTTCAGTGCAAATGGACACATTTGTATGTAATATATGTCTTGTATGTAATCAGAGGATATCCTTTTGAGGGTTTTTTTTCTAATCCCATGGTCCACATTCTTTAAACAGATATCTTATAACAGTTCATTTCTGGTATTTGGGAAAAGGCACAGGATGAAATGTGCACAGGAGTAGTATATTTCTATAATTAAACTATAAAGCTAAAAATGGCTACAAATTTTGTCTTGTCTTGCAATACCTACACTGATGGCTGATGGTCTCATTTTTTTTTATTTTTAAATTTTAAACTAACCTCTTTTCCCTCCCCCTCTTTTCTCCAGCTTGTTTAGAAAACTCTACCTCCTTTGCTTAAAAATTCTGAAGTGTTTTAAGGGATGAAATAAGTTACACTGTGAATCCACCATATTCATTTTGTAGCATTAGCAATTGTTCTAACACTTTACACTAGATGATGAATGTACTTTCTTTTGCCATCACAGCTTTGAAACTGGTCTCTGCTGTCACCAACCCATAAGAAAGCGTGTACATACCTAGGGAAACTTAACAAAGAGATTCAGCAACTGATAGCTGGCAAATAGGCACCCATGAAAAGAGATGCAAAGACTGATAAGCACTTGTTTTACTTTTGTGGGTAGTACAGAATAGTTTACTGACCTTCGCAGGGGAAAAATCCCAGTCTAATGAGACTGGAAATTTGTGATGTTCTAAGTCAAGTCATTAAGTAGCTCTGAATAACATAAACTAATAAGGAGTATCATAGTGTGTCCGACAAGTTTTCTTTGCGTGGTGAGAGAATACAAGATGGAGTAGCTGATTTTCTTCTGCCATCAAAAATATACCCCAAATAACTTATCACCTGGCTAGGATTAAAATGTTTCTTAATTCATTTACTCCATTACCCAAGTGAACTCTCTTGAGAATTAAGCAATAGTTTCCCTGCCTCATATGGAATAAACCTAAAAGCTTGGTAAACACTAGTTTTATCTCACAAACCATAATTTTTAATTGCTAACACACATAGGAAGGGCATAATCCTCCACTGATGATATCATAGTCTACTGCCATGGAAATGACTGCAATTTCATAAACACAGGTTTAAGATGACCTCACTTTAGTAGGAAAGATGGAAATTTCAGTGGAATGTGAATGATATTGGGATACTATACAGGGGAAAAAAAAGATACTATACAGGGGAAAAAAATTATTACAGTAGTTGGTTAAAATATGGAAGGTGAAGATGACAGCTAGAAGTGCAGCTGAACAGAACAGAGATTCTCCTGACCAAACACCATATTACTGATTTTGAATTACAGGGCTCTCTGAACACATGCAGGGGTTCTACTCCACAAATTTGCTACACCAGACAAGCATGAAATCCCTGCCCTGACAGGCTTACAGTTTAACCACATGAACAAAGTATGGCTATAAGAACACAGTGTAGGATCACAGAACAACATTATAGCTGGAATGCTTCCTAGAATGAGTAAGTACTTAAGAAGTGGGAGGAAGAGAACTGTAGTTTCTTCAAGCACACAAAATAACATGGTTAGACACAAGTTCAGAAGTAAGATCTCAATGCGGTGAGTGCTAAGTATTTTGTCATCAACTCAAGAAAACACATATATTCAACCTTCAGCTTTTAAGTACTCTGAGAGGCGTCAAACAACTCAAGGACTGGAAGTTAAAACTTGCGTGTAAGCTCTGTACTGCAGTGAGCCTGGAATGCTGAGTACTGTGCAAGACCCTACCTTGAGAAAAGAAGCCTGAGCCGAGAAGAGGGAGTGGAGAAATGTAGAAGGAGATAATGATCTCACTTAAGTAGAACCTTTCATCTTGAAGGATCTCAAAGCAATTTACAAACTTAAACAGCCCCAGACACTGCAGCTGGTAGGAACAGAAGCAGACATCTGGGAACTCATTCATGGGAAGGAGGAGGTAAAAGACTATTTACTGGGTGCCATATCTCCAAAATGCTGTTGCTGAGAGAAGATATCAAGACTAAAACAGAGCTTTTCCCTGAACCTTGCCATGCAGCCGTGTGGGAAAACTGCAGAAAGTGAGCAGGCAGCCAGAGCTGGCAGAAAGAGAAGCAGAAAAGCAGAGGGACAGCTGGGGAGCTGTTGCTATGTGACAATCCTAAGATTGTAGTTTCCCTGCCTTTTATCTTGACCCTGACTCCATAGTATCCTCACACTTTCTGCATTAAAACCTCATGTCTCACCTATTATTTTTGCCCTTTTTAAAACTTTCCTCCAACTTCTCTTTACCTTTTTTCCTGTCTTTCTACAAAGCAGACTCTCCACCCATAATCTCCAAAATGCTTTCCAAATGCATAGTAAGACAAATACCAGGTGCTGCCTCTGGGTTACCGGGAAGCCATGACTTCAGCTATGGCATTCATGTAGTATAGGCCTGACTGTAATACTATGGGGACTATTCTTTAGCTCAAAAGCACTACCATACTATTAAAAAAAACAAACTAGATAAACAAGTTTAAAAAAAAACAAGACTCATGTTAGCTATTGCTGAAATGGAACTGCTTCTGGAAGGAAAGACAGTGCCTAATTGTAGGTCACAAAATGAAGACACCAAATGAAAGAGCAGTGAGATTTTAATTAAATGGAATCCAGAAAGCAACACTTTTCCTGCTCTTAGGTCAAATGACATTGTGTGGTCGATTTCATGTTTAGATTTCCCAAGACTCTTAAAGCTTCCAAAACTCTATTTAAGAAGGAAAAATAAAAGTTTTTATGGATAAGAGCCAAAGACAAGTGTTGAGCAGGTGTTCTACACACCACCGGTGCTTCTTAGATATGACCCATAGCATCGTCTGTTACCCAAACAAGAGTTTCTTTCACAGAGTGCCAGCTGTGATCAATGGCACACTGTTTCTGACTTGGAGTTCATAAACTTGTTTGCAAAAGCAGCTTTTGTAATGGGTTAAAAAAAGCGATTGGTGGCCTTAGCCGAGTTATTTTGTGTTAACTAACCTCCAGCCAGACATTTTCTCCTCTTTTCCCTCTTTCATATTTTGTCATCTTTTATTAAATGAACTTTGCTGAAAGCTTTTCAGCTCCAGAGTACAATATCCATTATTTTTAACACATTAAAACATTAAGTTTTAGACTGCTGTCACACCCTAAAATATACTGGTCATACGGATGTTGGAGTTGGGGGCAATTTAATGACTGTTCACAGTAGTGAAAACCTCTTTTGATCTGAATGAGCTTTGGAGCAGGCTCCACAGGAGGTAATGTCTGGGCCATTTCTGATATTCAAAAGCTGTATGTGAAGAGAACACAATTTTCTTACTGAAATTCAACATTGAAGATTTCATCAACTTGTTTTTTACCCTTTGGCGGGGGGAACGGGGGAGCTAGATACAGCTTTCTTTCTGCCAGGCAAGAGAAGGCAGAGGAGAGTTTCTCCAAACCACATTTAGATCCTCTAAAAGGATCAAGGCAGAACAACAAAACACAGAGCCTGCATGTCCTGCATTTACTATACACCCAAACTTTGCTGGGTCAGAGAAGATGACAAGGGAATAGTACAGGCTCTGAAATCAAGCCCAGATTTTTCAGTATTACATAAACCAAACAACTCACAGATGACACATTCTCTCATGCCTTGATGCCTTCTCTGGATCCAAAAGATTAATTTCCTCAACTGGACTAAGTTTGTATTCCTTCACAGTTGTGCTTTCCCATGCTGCTGGCAACGGCAGTTTGACTACAATGAGGAGTGGCTGCTGCAGGGGAAGCACTGCAGCTAAAAACAAACACACAAATGAAATGGATTTGAAGGATTCTAGTGAGAGAACTTCTCTCTGCTGCTAGGAGAAGTTGAGGAGCAGAAAAAAAAATAAAAGCAAGAAAAAATGTTAAAAGGTGGTGACTGTGCATGCATGAGAAATGAAGGAAATGAGAACACATGGAAAAGACAGACCTGGAAACAAAGCAAAGCAGTCATATGTGAGACTTTCCTTGCTCACTCAAAAAACAAACATAAGAAAATTCCTTTACATATTCTCCAGAAAAGTGTAAAATTATAGTCCCAGATATTACACTTCAAAAAAGAAACTACAGACACAGCTTAAGATCATGGACATTTCCATACCAGAAGAGGCCAATGAACCATTTACTCAGCACCTCACCTACCAGTAACCACCACGAGAGGTTTAAGAGCAAGATGTAGAATCTCACTAATAGAGATAACTTTGCCATTTTACACAAGCAGAGATTTAGCCCGATAGCAAGGAGGCAAGCTGTGCCAGTCTTTGCTAAGTCTAGAGACATTAGTGTCCTAACGCATCTATAAGGCTTCACGCTACTCTGGGATGTTAATTCTAGATATGCATTTGTCACTATTGCTCACTCCAGTCTGGCAACATACTGCTTTGTAGCTCAGTGCTTCCTCTGCCATGTCTTTCTTTTCTTGCAGAATGCTTTCAGTCAATCATTTTGCTTGTTGTAATAATTATTGACGACAGTGGTTACAACAGGGGGCTGAAAGACAGAACTTTTAGTTCTGCTCCCAAAAGGGAATGAAGCAATCTGAGGGGAGGAAAGAAGCCCACTGAAAACTAAGACTTCGAATTTTGAAAGTCCTAACAAACATACAGTCTTCCAGTATTCGGGCTGTGGCCTCATTCTCTTAAATTAAAGTGAAGAACTGTTGCTGTTGCGACTATCCAAAGACTTTTTTTTCCATCCTACATTTTGTTCTTTGCTTTTGCTGTTTTCAATTGCCATGCCAAAGTTTCTCTTGTTTATTCTGATTGTTTTAGTGTGTCTGACTCTCATTGGTTTATATGTTTAGTCTTGTCCTGATTTAATATGAATTAAAATGCCACTGCCACGACCAGTCTGCAAATGTGAGTCAGAGCAGAAACTATTTAAATAATACTACGGATGGTACCCGTCTGGTTTGATATCTAGATCACACAGAATAATGCTGTTTTTGTTTTCTACTACTATTGCTTGCTATTGCTAGTGAAGCGTTGATTGTGATTGTGACCACAAATATGTTTTGTTCCTGGTCCTATTATGCCAAAAGAGTGTGGTTTACTGCATGTATGTACGTGAGGTTGTTTTGATTATACTAAATTCACTTTGGAAAACCCACATTCTGCCACTGCAGCGCTACAGGACAATAAGAGAAGAATTTCCAATGAGAATAGTACTTTTAAAGCAAACCACTGGGCCCCTTCCCTTTAAAAGAATATAAAGGCACATCATCCTTTCTTCTGAATTTGATTATTTCTAAAAATTACATATGAATACTATCTTCAACAGAAGGTAGTACCCTTCTCTTTCCTTCTTATTCATCATGTAAAATGACATAGCAAATTTCAAATTGTACATTTCTATTTCACGCAGTGGTTACGCTTCTTTAAATCATTAGTTTACTGTGCTGAGTAGAAACATTACATGATAATTTTTTCTACTGGTGAATCTGGCTACCATATGTCCAATGGCAGCTTTAAGCTTATCTTTCAGATTTTTAGTACCTTTCCTGTAAAGACCTAGGAATGTTTACCACTTTGTCTGCCACTCTTAGCTTCTAGTTTTCCAGACAGAGGGCCAAGACTGTATTCTATCAGTTTGAGTTATAACATAGCATTGTCTAGCCCTGGCACAGCCTCAGCCAATGTGATTATCTTCTAGGAAAGATAGGTTTGACTGGTGAATAAGCCTACCAAACACAATGTGTCCAAAAATTTGCCTGGCCTCCCTAACTTGCATGACATTCACTCCTAATACAATCTATTCCATCGCTTCCAAATGGATGGTAGACAAGCACTTAACATGATCATTGCTCTCAGTGCCTTTTCCTTACTGAAATACCAGCACGAATGACAGAAATCTTAGGCTCTTTGATACCTGATGAAAAGAATCCTAGCTTTAAACCTAGAATATACAGTCCCTACTAAATCCCAGACCTAAAGACAGTCAAGAGGGACCCTACTGGCATCAATCTTAATCTTAATCTGGCAGTTTTTACCACATCTAAGAAATCTTACTCATCATTCTCTGCTGGTCATAGTTTTGTTCCCCACCTAGGGGCATCCGAGCTTACAGTTTAAGATTTTCAGGTAATCTTACCAAGATTTTTGTATCACAGGACACACGTAAACTATGTCTGCGTTGTTATTAGGTAGAGTTTTCAGTGAGATTGAACCCTTGTCGGCTAAATTTAAACCCACTATTTTTCCTAGTTTATGAAGTGCCTGAAGTCCCGAGTTATTAACAGAAAGAATGAGGCAGTCCATTCTTTTCCTGTTTAATCGAATTAGCTTATCACTAATAAAAAGCCCTTCACTGCTCCTTAAAGTACAGGCTAACAATGGTGAGTCAGATCATTCTTCTGACACCATTTGTACTGTTTAAGAGTGAAAAGAGAGATAGCTTTCTTTCAGCCACTTAATCTTAGTGTAACAGCATCTATGGCTACAACCCACGTTTTAATCTCCAGCTACAGTAAGGCCAGTTAATAAGGTTTCAAACAAATGACCATATTTCTATCAGCAGCAAAAAACATGGGGAGGTTTTTATGTTTGTTTGGGTTTTTTTTAATCGTCAAGAAAGAACCCAAAGCTGCAGCTGTCAGTAGCGTTTAAACCAGGGGACAATTTTTTGATCTTTTTTCAAATTTTAGAGGGACAGTAAAAGGAAATTCCTGAGGCTCAAGCACCACGTTTTATATTGCAACATACATCACAAGCATTTGATCACTCACATATATATGCCAATATCAGTTCTACAGGATCTTACTCTGACTTACAAGACAACTATTCTTGGAAAACTGCCAGCGTGTTCTGCAGATTACATAAAGCACTAAATGACACAGGATCTATGAATATTTAATTTTTAATTGTTTTTGGAATGCATGTCTATGCTTAAATTGCACTTACTCTTCAGAATATTCTTCTAACCATGTATTCTACACTTTCTTGACTCACAGGCTTTGATATAATTGTCTGCTGATTCAGATTGAGAAATTGTTTGTGTTTTTTACTGCAGAATTCCCAGCAGGACAAGCTGATGCATTCCAGACAGATATATTTTTAAATCTTGTTTTAACCAAGTCTGCATATATAGTTTTAAAACAGATGTGTTTAAAATAGTGCAAATCAAGAACTGATTTGCAAGTTTACTGGTGCTGACAAAGTCAAGCAGTTTAGGTTAGTATTTGCATCACTGCCAATCCTTGCAATTTTGTTTGAAGTCTTCTGATATATAGTATTTATTATAAAACCCAGGCTGCTGGAATCAAGAGCATTCATGAGCTTCTCTACTTCCATTTTTAAAAGTTTCTAAACTTCACCTATGTGGAAAAAAAATGGCAATGAAACCCAAGTGCCTAAACCTAAAAGCAAAATGCCCAGAAGATGAATCAAAAGGAATGAATCCATTAATTTAAAAAAAGAATTCCAGAATTTTGAAGCCAGCTTTGGGGTGCAGAGGGGTGCCTTTTTTTTTTTTTTGAGGGGTTCCCATTTCCACTTTTGGATCTGTACAGATATGAATGGAGGAGGCCTTCTTTGTTTCTCTCTCCTTTTTCAAAGTGTTAGGTAAAATGTAGTCTGCAAGTAATCAAACTATAACCTATTTTATCATGGAGCTAATTCCAGTTTCTTTACAGTACTAAGCTTTCTCTTTTGCTTTTCTAGCAAGGACAAGTACTTTGAACTGAAACAAGTTACAGTTGACCAGTTTTATTTACCCTCTTAAAATCGTGTCTAACTCCCCTACTGATAAAGAGCAACAGACGTCAAGATTTCCTATGCAGATTGCCACGAAATGCCGCTTTTTTGGCAAAGCTAACGCCGAGCCACCTAGCACAGCTGAAAAGACGAACGCCAGCCTCTCTTCTCCCTAAAGTTACAGGCAGCCGATCAAAGCGCCAGCCGACAGCAGGCTCAGCCCTCTCCCTGCTCCCACTCTCCTCTCGGCGTTACCCGCGGCGCTGGGCTGACATCACCCCGGCCCCGCCGCCCCCACCGGCGGCGCGGCTCTTCGGCCCCGCTCCCTCCCCCTACGGCCCACGCCGCCGCCAGTTCCCGGCTCCAGCTGCCCCCGGCCTGGCCCAGAGCCCCGCGCAGCTGCACCTGGCGCCTGACCCGCTCCCCCTGCCCAGGGGTGGAAGAGTACGTGACACCCGGCCTCCCTGGCCCCGGGCACCGGCGGAGGGTGCGGCCCGGCCCGGCGCGCCCCAGGGAGGCCCGGGAAGCTCCGCTCACCGCGGCGCGGCGGCACGGCAGCTCCGCGCAGCGCGGGCGGCCGCCGGGCCAGGCGGTACTAACCTGACCAGGTCGGTCATACAGGATCCCACTACCACCACCTCGGCGGCCATGACGCCACGGCCAGGCCAGGCCAGACCGGGCCGCCCCGGGCCCGGGCGCGCCCGCACCCTGCACCCTGCACCCTGCCCCGGCCCCGGCCCCGGCCCCGGCGCGGCGCCAGGCCCCGCCACCTCCCCGGTTGCCAGAGGCAACGGGCGGGGGCAGCCGGCCGGGGGGCCTCTGGCGGCGCGGGCTGCCCTGGCGAGCGCCTGCTGGCAACGCCGACCCCCCACCCGCTCCGGCCGCACAGAGCCCGCAGCCCCTCGCCGCTCCCTCCCGCGAGCCCCACGCCTGCGCGGCGCGCGTCCGCCCCGGCACTGCCACGGCCGCCCATATTGAGGCCGGTGAAGCCCCCTGTGGGCCTGGGGAGCCGCGGGCGCGGGGCCGCGCCCGGCCGCGGCGGCGGGGGGGGAGAGCGCGCACGGCGGCGGCGGGGGCGCGCACGGCGGGGCGCGGGTGGCTGGGTAAGGCGCGCGGCCGTTGCTAGGGGCTGCGTTCCGGCCGCCGTAGGTATGGCGGGGCCCGGGGGGGCGGGGGGCGAGTGGGCGCAGCGCCCCCGCCGGCCCCGGCAGAGGCCCGGCGCGGCCCGGGGAGCGCTGGCTGGAGGCGGCGGCGGGCGCGGGGCCGGGCCGTGCCGGGCCTCGCCTCTCGGCGTGCTGTCGGGCCCGGCCGCGGCGGCGGGCACGGCGCGCCCGGGCCAGGGCCTGCCCCCGCGGAGCAGCCCGGGGCGGCCCAGCCCGGGGCGGCCGCGTGGGCCGGCTCGGGGCGTGCGGGGCCGGGACCGGCGCCGCCCCCAGCCCCGTGGGGCGCCGCGCGGCCCGGTGGCGGCCCGGCGCCGGGGACAGGCCTCGGGGACGCGGCGCCTCCTGCCCCGCGGGGCCGCGCTGGAAGCGAGAGGCCTCAGCGGAGCATAGGAGGGCGCGTTGCCTGTCACGGCTCGATCCAGCTGCCCCCCCCCCCCCCAAATTAATGCCGAGGGCGTTTGCAAGTCCGCGATGTGCCGGTTAGCTTGGCCCTTGAGGCTCTCGATAAATCAGCGTTGTAGTCCGCGTTTGGGGATGGCTGGTGGGGATGCGTTTGCGCATCATGAGAGGAGGTGGGAAGATGTAGTAATCCCGAACTTTTGTGTTTGCCTGTGGTCCAGATATGTGTTGTGGTGATCCTCAAAGTGAAAAAGCACAAAAACAGATGGCAAAGAGGGAAGTGATAGGGTTAGACAGAAAAGCTTCACTGACATTTCAAAGTAATCCTTCTGCCTTTTGTCCATCAGAATATTCATCTTACTTTCATATAGCCTAACTTATTCAGTACCCATATGCTGTTACCCAGTGTTGGGGGAACAAAGAGTCTTACATCTGGACACTGTAGGGTGCCTGAAGCAGTCCCTCAGATTTATGATTACTGTGAAGACTATAAAGCATATGTTAAATCTGTCTCAAGTAGTTATGATGGGCTTCTGAATCGAAAAGGATTAAACTATTAATTTGTTTACTTCTTTCAAATATTTTGTTTTGGGAGGGAAACTCTCTAGTGAATTTCATTTTTTATTCCCTTCAGTTAATTCGGTATGTTTGTGTTCTGTTTCCAGTATTGCAGGAAGATTAAGCTGGGAAAAAATACATGCATGAGAACTAAAACTTAGGAGGATGATACTAATTGTGTTATAGTTTGTAAATCCCTTTGTTTACAAAATAAATCAGTCAGTTTAGTTGATAGTGACCCTTTGTTTTGTGGTAATTGGCTTGTTATGTAGAAGGTATTGCAGATCTGAATGAAATCATGCAAGAAATGAAGAAAAATGCCTGGTAGTTACTTACACCTTGTTTTGACAATATCTATGTATTTTATTAGTGAGAAGATAAAGAATGTCATCCTATAGTCCATTGTGTCTGTCCATATTCAGCTTTGATTGCCAAATGTATCTTTTTATATGTCAAAGTTTTACCCTCGTAATGTTTATTGTCCCCCAAAATGTGTCATATTATCAAAACTTATTTAGAGATATTCATGTATACCTTCAAAAATGCCTGAGAGAGCTTGTCTTTCAGCATGATTTCATGTAGCTGTGGTTTAAGAAGTGCTTACCTTCAGCTGGCCAACCTGCCCCTCTGCCTGAAGTTTCTCTCCCTGCAGTAGAGCTGACAGAATGAAATGTGTGCCCGGTTTCAGCCACTCCAGAGCAAAATCTATCCATTTAGCTTAAACTCATTTTTATTAGCAGTTCAAGCTAAGCCGCTGGACGTTGCATTGAAATAGGTCAGGTATGGGCTTGCGTTCTCTTCTGTCAGTTCCTCTGGGGGAGAATAAAGGTGAGTAGGCAGTAATTTTTGGTAGAAAAGAAGTAACAAACAGAAGGTAGTATCTGAAATTGCTGCTGGTGTTTGGTAAGCAAACTTAAGATGTTGCCCATTGTCAATTATGATAAATCTATCAATATGAAGAAAAAACATTATACACACACACAGACACACACACACACACACACACACGCACTCTTCATCTTCTGCTTCTTTAGCTGCCATAAAATGTAAGAACCAGCATAGTAAAGATAATTATTGTATGTATGAAATCTTCCTTTGAATAGTATTTTTGTTTGCCTTAAAGTGCCTTTGCTTTGTTCAAATACATTCAGAATAGCTAGGATAAATCCTCTTTCTTGAGGGTTGGTTCACAGCACTTCAATGTGAATGAATTTCTTAAGAACAATGTATATAAATCAAATGTTTCATGTTGCTACCATTTACAGAGAATTATCAGTTTGTAGGAAATCCATTAATTGCAAACTAATGCCTGTAACTGAGTGTTGGAAACAACAAAAATATTGTATTATGAAATTGTGAGTGGCAGCTATTGCAATGAGTTGTTCGTGCTCTTTATAGAACACTTACTAATAGAACAATCCATATTATTTGTGAATGTAAATGAACAATGAAGTGCTTGTGAAGTCTTGCCCAGAATAATTCTGTAAGGGAGTAAATACTGTATTAATTGGTGTTTTTCAAATAGATGGATTTTTTTTTTTTTTTAAGTGTCCTCTAATGGTCAGGTTTAAAGTATGGGTGCTTCCAGCCAACTTTTCGGTGGCATATTTGCATTACCTTGAGACATTTGTGGCTATATTTTTCTAAAACTCCAAAGTTTACTTAATTTTCAGATGGAATTAAGTGCCTAAGAGTATGATGAATTACATTAAATTAGCATTGTAATAAGTTACTGCTTTCCTTACTTTCTCTTCTCCCAGCAGTCTGTATTTGTCCCCATTGTCTAGTCTTTTTGTGCTGCAATGGGCTGGAATATGTGTATGCTCAGTTTTTGCATTTTGACTAAATAGAACACATTCTTAAAGTGTGCTAACTTAATGGCTTAACTGATTTACTTTAGGGTTGCACAATTGCAAGCACTTCTGGAAATGCTGTGCTTAAAATTTGTGTATGTCAGTGTCCTGCTCTGTGTTTTGTGAATGATTCCTTTCAAAGAGTACAGTGATACCTTTGAAAGAAAAGGAGTGTGTTAGCCTTTAAAGGGAAATATGAAATGCTGTATATAGCTACTTAATGAAGTAATGTAAAAATAATAATGATTATGGTTGTGCTAATGGTAGTTGTATTAGAAATTACAAATGAAAATATGGAGAGAGAATCAAATCCTGGTCCCACTGCACGTGGTAGTGAAAGTCCTGTGGATTCGGAGGGAGCAGAACAACAGCCCAGTGTGGGTTGTCAGTCTCAGGCTCTGCCTGGAAACGCTCCCCAATTGCTGGGCTGTGAAGGGTCAGGATGGCCTCCCTTAACTTCTTTTTGGTAGGGATAAGTTCTTAATTACAGGAGCCTAGGAAATGGGTCTGGTTTTGTGTTGGGGTTGAATAAATAGGCTTCCATGACTGTTGCTGAGGTAGGAAGATAAAATTACTCTGTGTTCATTTTCCCTTAATAGACCAGTTCGCACTTCAGTTGCTTTACATTCCTGATCATTTGAGTCCATAGCTTTTTCCATAGCTTTTTCCTTTGATATATACATGGTATATGTGAATTTACATCAAATAAGTAGGAATTTTTTGATTTTCTCTCCCCGCCCCCCTTACCCCTCCTGTACAGCTCAAGACAACAGGAAAGAGGAACATATTAAAATGTCACCTGAAGTTGCCTTGAACAGAATTTCGCCAGCACTCTCACCTTTCATTTCCAGCGTGGTCAGAAATGGAAAAGTAGGACTGGATGCTACTAATTGTTTACGGATTACAGACTTGAAGTCTGGGTAAGTGTTTGAGTTCCTTATCAAAAAAGAAAACCCAACCCCAAAACAACAGTTCAGATGTCTTTACAGGACTGGATTCTACTAGGTCGATATGTTTTTCAACATTTCCAGTATATCTGGAGCTGACATACTAGCTAGATTGTTTTTTCTCTTATTACCATTTTCTAGTTTTGGGGATTTAATTTGTCACATTGTTGGCAATAATAATCTTGTTAAAACACTTTCATCACTGCCACTTGATAGTGCTGTTTTTCAGCAGTAAGCTAGAGTTATGAATACTCTTTCCTGTTTATCACTTGCTTACTTGATCTTTTCTGTAAATTAAATACTCTAAGATAAATTTGTATGACATTACCTGTAGTCATGAATAGGCTAAATAAGAAAAAACTAACTTTTCATTTATCTAACCTCCCTCAAGATCAGTACATCAACTGGCTGTGGGGCCAAGTGTTTGAAATAAGCTAAGTTACTCTCTTTATTTCTAAATCCAGAAGTGTACCTGGTGGTTTTCAGAGGAGAAATAAAGTTTGAGATCCACGTGTACAAAGGGATTCTGATGTGTAACTGCCATGAATAATACATGGGAAAAGTGAAGTGCTAGAAGTAGAGTTCACTTTAGCTGTTGTACAGAGCAGGGAGACTCCCAAGGTGTCTGATAAAGAATTGAAAAGATGGGAGGTGTCAGAAATTCCATTATTGCTCTAGAAATGAGCATCTGACCATATCCCTGATTCAGGTACTTATTTGAGAATGGAATTCAAAACCTGAAATTATTTTGGCTCTAGGTGTCTAAATCATCGTTTTAGTACAAACTGCTAGTTTTGTTTTTTGTTTTTTGTTTAATGTAGTTTTATGGTGCCCATTTTTGAATGGTAACCTAATCCAATAGGTCTCAACATTTTTGTCTAGTAGACCACAGCCAAGCTTCAATTTCTTGAGCACCACCTCACATCACTATTGTTTAAACTTTGGTTGAAAACAGTACAGAAAACTTTGTTTAATGTGCTTCTGTGGGCTGCTTTATTCTGGTTTCATGGACAGTTTGGAGGGTGGGTTTTTTTGACAGTTATGCTGCCTTTTCAGGAAGGAGGTCTGAATTCTACGCTATGGTTAGTTTGAAAAGAATCATTCCCTGCTCTCATCACCTGTAAGGTGCTGTGACTGAGTGCAGATTTACTGGAAGGTCTAAGAAGCATAACCTTGTTATTAGTTCTGTCTGGTTTGGCATTTAGGCTTGCAAATTATGTGACACAGGCTGAGCAGTTATGCAGCTGCAACCCTCCAATCATGCTAGACCTTGTTTTCTCTTGAATTAGTCTCCTAGGAAGGCTGAGATGGGAGCTATCCTATATCTCTCCTATTGAATCTGTGAAAGAAGAATGCAAAAGGTGGAGAGAGCACAGCTGTAGTTCAGTGATGAAGGCATCAGCTGATCGGGTGGTAGAAAGGATTCTGTTCTGCGCCCACTGACTTGCTTATGCTGTCTGCCTTAAAAAAAAAAAAAAAAAAAAAAAAAAGATTAAAATAATTTAAACCAGTGTTTTCCAGCTGACTCTTTTCAGAGATATTTTTAAAAAGTGTCTAAAATTTTTGTCCAGTGATGTTACTGAAAAAACTTGAGTTTACTTTGATAAAGCCTGAATGTTTTCTAAGAAGCTAACTTAAAAAACAAAAAGCACTCCAACTGCCCCCTCAACCCAGTGGTTCAAATTCTTCAGTAACTGTATTGAACATGGAGTCTAGAACACACAGTACAGCCCCTGGGGGTGATTGTCCCATATGTTGTTTAAAGGAATAGGTTTTGTTATATGCAAGTGCTAGCAATGTTTAATTTTTATCTTGTTCTGGAATGCATAAATGCTTTGGTATGTTCCTCTTTTTTTTTTTTTTTTATGTTCAGGCTTGTTTATGGGTTGAGATTGTTTGGGGTTGGTATAATCAAGATTCTGCTTTTACCTGAGAATTATTTCTTAAGGGCTCTTAACTTATTTGTAAAAAGAAAAAAAAAATTTCTTGAAAACATTATTTTAAAAGAGGATCTATTAGCAAATAATTCTTTGCATTTCTTTGAAATTTGAAATCTCATGCATGGAAGAGTTCTTGTTATATTTGCAGGAAGGGTTTTTGTTATATTTATTTGTTATAAATATATCATTTTAGTTTATTTATGAGAGAATATTGTGAATTTACATGTCACTGTGGAAATACAAAATGATTAAGTTCCTTGCAAATTACTACTTTGTAGTGTAGCTTAGCAGATAAACAGTATAAAACTATTTACAGAGCATAATACGGGTACATCACAGAATTATAGAGAAGTTCCTTCCATAACTCATGATCTAATTCAGTGGTCTTTAACTTGTGAGATAGGACTTTTGGGGCTCCATAGACTATTTCTGAGAGGCTCATGAGAGGTGATTAGCAAGAAAAAACCCTCAACCCACCATATTTTCTAATGCTACTGGGTACTGCCTCCAAAGAAAAACTTGTAGGGCTTCAAGAGTCCCCAAAAAAACACAAACAAAAACAAAAGCAAAACTCCACACAAAACCCACCATTGATCTACTTTATTCCTTTATCCTCACATCATGCAATTATTCAAACCCTTTTACGTTCTCAATTTCTTTAAGCTTTCATGCAAAAGAAATGATAATGCAGAAGAAACAGGAGGCCAGGGCTAATGTAGGTGATAGCAGTGTGAACAAAAAGAAATACAGGGACAGAGAAGTTGGGCATAAACAGAAGGAAAAAGGGGAGAGCAGTTGAGGCAGAATAATGAGAATGAGGCCCAGGAAGTTAATTGCAAAACTCCCTTTAGTTGCAATGGTGCTGAATCAGACTTTAAATTTAAAAGGTGGAACTTGAAGGTGAGGAAGAGGCACTAGATTAAGTGGTTGAAAGTAACTAAAAAGCAATTTTTGAGGTCTCAATGAAATGATTATCACCATTTGTAAATACTGTTGTTTCAGAAACTAGTTTTAAATAGTGATTGAACATTTATTGATGTATGAAAGGGGCTGTAAACACAAGCTAGCCTTAGGCTAGCTTGAATTTATTACAGAATATGCAAATATTTTATGATTTAAACAATTCTAAACTGTTTTGTTATGTGGAAGGACTTTAAGAATTAAAAAAAATACAATTTTACTATAACTTTTAAGAAGTTAAAGTCCTTAAGGTGATCATCTCAGTAGGTATAAACTATGAAAATGAAAACTTCTAGAAGCTTCTGGATATGTTCACACTGATGAGAGGGTCAAGGGGAACAGCTGTGTGACTGCTCCAGTGTCAGGTACCACACTGTTAACTCTGATAGAAGAATAGGGGTTAACGTAGTACTCAGCTTCCCTAGTAAACCAGTGCTTTACAGTGTGTATAAAACAAAAAGCCAAAGACTTTGTATCTTTTTATTGTTCGTCAATTCTTGTTTCTCAGGTTTTAGAAACTGGAGCTGTGGTTAGTGCGGGGTGATGGTAATATTCTGAATATATATATAGTAGCAACTCCAAGGCCTTGCCTCTTTGGAGCTTTGCTTTTGTCATTCTCCAGCACAAAAATGGAAGGAATTTCCCTTTTATTTCACTTGTGCAAGACCGAGTTCCAGGTCTACAGCTTATGTTAATTGATTTTGATTTGTAAATGGCAATCATGTATTTGAGATATGTTTTAAGTCTTGATATTGTTTGAAAAGTCAATCAATGTGTCTGATGTTTTTAGTAAGGAATGTATTCTGCACTTGTTTTCATTTACTGACTACTTAGTTTTGTTGTGTCTTATGAACTGTATTAAAGAACTTATGTTTGATTAAAGCTATGAGGTATGATGATATATTAATTTGCTCTGCTTGGAAGGGTGGGAGGGAAATACATCATGGCAAGGAAAAATTCTTATTGTTTTGCAGTGCTTGGGTATATAAATATTTTATAATAATATGTTACTGTTCCATAATGTCTGTGTGTTTTAGAAACTCTTTAGACAGTCTCATCAGATGCTTACATGCATATACATCCATGTGTAGGGCCTTCAGGATCAAGTTCTATTCATAGGAATTGTATGGCCACTACTAATGCAGAGTGCCTACGAAAGAAATGCAAGTACCCCTTAATTCTGCTCAGCCATGTGGCATGACAAGAAAGAAGGAAACTTTTCAATAGAATTAGTAATCAAAAGTTATGTGGTACATAGTTACCCAAAGCAGAATTTTAGCAAGTTTGCAAAGCCATTATCTTTTTTCTTGTAAAAAGGGCTGTGGACTCCGCGGTGAACAAAAACAGAACCTTGGTGTTAGATCCCCTCTGAAATGTTGCTCTGCTAGCAGCATTGATTCTGGTGGTAAGAAAACCTTGGAAGGCATCTCTGTTGCATTAATAAAAGGCATTCTTTGAGATGTCAGAATGGATCAAAGCATTTAACTCTTGCATAGGGTATTACCTTGTTCCAGACCCAAAGAAGATAGTGCTGCCAATTGAGTCAATGCCATATACTATCACTCAGTTAATCTCCAGTGGTGTCTCTTTGAAATAATGACCCATCTTATTTGGATATTAAAATCTACTCATAGACAACCGAATTATGGCAAAGGTATTTTTCTTAGCATTTATACATACAATCATGGGAAAGATATTGAATAGGGAAAATTGTTTAGGCAGATTAATTTAGAAATAGAAGATGCTTTCCTGCATGAAGGGTATTTAATTATTGTATAATGTAGAATTCAGTTATTTAAGAAGCTACTGCTTTTTCTGTGGCTTGTGACAGTGGTTCAAAAGTTACATTGTTATATGGTGGTTGTTGCCTTTGAGAAATTTTTTTCCCTACAACTGTCCCTCAAAGCCCGTGCTTGAACCTCAAGTTATGCTGCAGGCCTCTTCTTACTCAGTGAACATTATTTTGTTTTTAAAAGTAGTATGAAGTGTTGCAGCAGGCAGAATTTCAAAAAGAATACAATGATATAAAATTGTATACTTTCAGGTTATCCACTTAAGGAGTGGATACCCCTAGGTATCAACTCACAGCAAAGTTGTAACTTTCATACTTGTTTGGTTATACATATTTCTTCCATATTTATGTTGAGATTAATTGTGGAATTCTTATGCAATTGGTTTGTAATACTGAATGCGGCTATTTTGTTCTTTGCACCTGTCTGTTTCTCTATTATTTCAGGCTGTCTGATACTAAACTATATTACAATTACTTTTGTTCCTGAAAGAAACCTGTATAAAGAGTAATCAAAAGAGTATAGTACTGTCTGGAGCAGATTTTTAATTTACAAATTCACTATCGAGTCGTAGTAGGATGTTTATAACTTTATTACCCTGCTTCCTCACGAGCAGTGATGATTTAGTTTTTGTGTTATCAAGTCGTTGGTAACAGTATGCAGTATGTTTGATATTTCCCTTTCATTTGAGCATTTCCCTTTTTAATGTAAATATGCATTTTACATTAGTATTTCCTGAAATAATTTTGCTTTTTTACAGTGAAATACTCTTACACAAGTGCAGCCGGTATTCAAAAGTTTCACTTTGATCTTTTGCCTTTGATTAGTTTGAACCGAAAGATTCTACTTAAGTTACTTAAGAAAATTTGTATTCCATCATTCACATTTATATCTATAGGTAGGTTTTTTAACATGCATTTTGTGCAAGTATGAAGTTTAACCAGTCCAACTCTTCTGAATGCAATTGCTATTATGAAAACCTGTTTTTTAAAATAATTGTGTTCCAAGTAAAATGTATGCTTGAAAGGATGTGGTGGCTTCCAGGAAAGATATGGTCTCTTGAGTCTTACTGCTATATTGGATAAGTTATAAACTATTGCCAATTTTGCGTAGAGTAGGTTGTTTCCTTCCAGTTTCTAATAATAGATGTATTTCTTCACTACAAGAAATCCTACTACAAGCAATGAGGTTTTTGTCACTTTTGAGCAAAATTTAACAGGCTGAAGAGGGTGAAGCTCTGATGGGACGAAGTGAGACAGTTTTCACTGTGGAACAGCACTTGGAACAGCACTTTTTCTGCTGTCCCAGGAGGATGGACTGTCTCTGCATTTGGATTCTCTTGTGCTTTTGTTTCTGACTGTTGGAAAAACAAAGGGAAAATATCTGCCTGATAAAGATTTAATTTTCAGTGTAGTGCACGTATGTGGTAATGGTTTTGCAAATGTTCTCCAAAAATATGTTGGCATTTTTATGCTATTTTTACACAAGGTGCTTGAAGTTTTTCAAAGAAATAAGTGCTTACTTGCCAGTTTCAAGTGCTGTGAGTAAACAAATGATTTAAAAAAGTGAAGGTAGCATTAGTTAATTTTGCTAACTTTTGGCTCTAGTTTGAAAGACTACATACTTTTCCTAAGATCTATTCAGTTTAAATACTGCACAGTATGTCTTTGATATTTTTAAGTTGCGACGGTGAGTGACTTCCTCTTGTCTGATCTTGCAAAAACTGAATGTAGTTTCTTTCAATTCTGTGCTTTGATAAAAATGAAGAAACTATTTGGTACAGGTGCCAACTCTTTCTTTTCTATTTTGTTTAAAGAGAGCTTGACATGATGTAGTACTAATTTACCTGCCAAATAGAGTTGGAAAGAAATACTGTAGCAAGCTATTTAAATGTATATTTTGGCTATCTGTACCTTGTTAACTCATTGCACACTTCTTGAAAGCCACAACTTATATTAATACACTGCAGATTTCTGTCCAGGGCTTTCTGCTATTATGATAGATGTCTTGCTTAATTCCCAGCATTATGCATCACTGCAGGAGGAAAAAAATCATCATAAGACTTCCTTTTTTGTTGTAAAGGTAGCTATGAGGAGAACATCAGAAATCTAATAATTGGGAACCTGCTCCAAAACTTCCCCTCTCCCAAACCCTCGCACCATATAGATGCAGCATTGTGGTTTTGGGGTTTTTTTTGTTTGGTTGGTTGGTTGGGTTTTTTTAGTTAAGCTGGACAGATTTTAGCATAACATGGATCTTGGATGCATGATACATTTGACCAGAAGCTGAGAACAACAACTGACTTTTAAAATTCTTTTGTTCTGCTGAGTAGAGAAGAATATATTACTGGACAGCTGGTTGGTAAATTCTTCCAGCTTTACATACCCAGTTACACTTCATGTATGTCTTTCTCTCCTGCATATACATGTACATGGCATAACATTAAATAGCCAGTGTACATTTGTAATGAAACTGAAACAAAAGATCATGAATTAGTTTTTAGCCTGTTCACTGCAATCATTTGTTGATGAGTTTAGGAATTTTAAAAGCCCAGGGGGTGATCAGAGACTTGATCCTGACAGACTGGCATACAACACTGTTGAAGATCTGATTTTGCCACATTTACATTACAGCCAGCAGAAATCAATGGGAACACTTCTGTAGACTATTTTTGTGAGTCAGCGATAATAAAGGAAGCAAGCCATTAATTTTTGAGAACAGAATCCGTATGCTATTTTCTAACTACACATTCATTCCCCGGGAGTGTGTGAAATCAATAACTGTACAAGCCTTCTCTTACAGTGTGGTGGTCATTGTGCAAATTTGCATAGAAAATTTCAAAGGGAAGTTTCCTTGTCATAGCAGTCTCTTTGGCTGACGTGTAGGTTGAAGTCTCTCTACTGCTGCCCTTTTAGATACTCCTAATCAATGTCCTGGATTTTCCTGAACCGTCAGCTGTGCTGCTCTTTTTCTGACTGATAGTGAAATGAACTTCTCTGACAGTTCAGTATCTCTGTCCAGCACTGAATTATGCAGTGTAGGTATAATATCTCAAGTTCTACTGGAAATAGAATAGCCGCATCTATGCAATGGTATGCCTGGGCTATTTTACTCTGTCTCCTGAGATATTTAGCTTGGGCACTTACCTGGCACTGCACTGCACAGTGAGATATGCCTTGAGGCAACAGTTGTCTAACTGGAAGCATACATATGAAAAAAAAATACAGCTATACTTGTAAGAGAGCAGAGTTTCTTTTGCTCCTGAAATTAATATTTTTATTGAAGACACTGAATTCAGTCTTTGAGGTAAACATCCTAAGTAATCCATAGTAAAGAAAAAATAGCAGATAAAAGGGAGCCTATTTCTTGTGTCCTGTCTGAGAGAAGGGAATTGATGTGTCTGAGGCAAGCCACTCAGGAGTTTAGGTCATAGTTGTTTTTTTTCCTTTGTACTCTGCAGTAAATAGTTGAATGAACAAAATCAAGACTATTAGGGCTGGGCATTTTTTAATTATTGTAAGATTAAAAGAATCCCAATGAAATAGAATTAATTAAAGGATATTGCAAAATTCTGTTATGGAGAAGATGCAAACGAAAAAAAATAGAAAAACCTCTGTCTAAAATTACTATTTTTAGGAAAATATACTTGATTCCCATGCATCACTAAAATAATATTTTTAAACCAAAAACCTGATGGAATACCTGTTGCTTAACTCTGGTCAATTCTTTGTTCAACTGAAAAACTCACTCAGATTATTCATGTTTATAATTTTGGTTTCCAGTGACCTTTCATAATGGCTGTAACTTCACATATCTCTTTTCTACCTTTTCATCTTTTATAATTTTTGTTTCAATCTCCTGAATAAAAAATGGTTTACAATTTATTGTGCACTTCTGCCATTGATTATTTTCATTGGGGCAAAAAAATAGAATATACTGTATTCTGTAATAACAATACTTCTGTAATAAGAACTTTTTGTACTAATAGACTGCTGTCTGTCCTGTTTTTCAGGCTACCATGAGTCTTAGTCATAAAACCTAATTAAAAACCCTGTAAAAGTTATGACTTTGCAAGTCAACTGCAAACCATTTACAACCAATGAAGACGCTTAAAAGGAATCACTTCCCTGGAGGTTTCCAGTGGTGTAATACCTTCCATGTGGCTATTGATGATTCAAACTGTTGTATAACCAAGTCAACTGTGTTCTTGCTTCAGTGCTTCACAGAAGCATAGGCAAAATTTGGTTTTATTAGATGAGCGAGGGAGGTGAGAACTGGAGGTTTGGATGAGGTGTTGGAAGTGAGGTAAAAACAGGTCAAGGGATTTGGGGTGGATCTGGGAGGAAAGGTTATAGGAACTTTGGATAGACTGGGCTCTCGTTTTTCACTGGCATCCAAAGGTGACTCCGCGCTTAAGTAGTCCCGTCCTTGTGTTTCCTGCAGGAGATCCTACTCGTTCTTGTGTGTGGCTGCAGAGTGATCTGTTGCCTTCGTGATAAGGGCAGGTCTCTCTTGTTCCTCCTGCCGCATTGCTCATGGCATTGTGGTCTCACCCTGTCCCTTTTGAGTTCCTGGTGCTCATCAAACCCTTCCATAAGTCATCTGAATTTACTGATGTGATAAAAATAATCCAGCTTCTGAGGGGACTGGGATTATTTTTCTGCCGTGTTAGGGAGCTGAAGCAGTTCACTGAGGCTATGGTAGTAGGTAGATAACAGCCATAGCACGCAACCACACAACATGGAGAGGGAGTCTTCATTTTCCTCTTTAGCAGCAGCAAGCTATTAGTTCATCTTAGCACATCTTATAAAATGAAGTCTTTATTTTTTTTATGCAGTTAGGATAAGCACATTTTGACCTATGTTTTAAGTTAAATGATACAATTACTGGGCAAGTGACTATAAGTGACACCGAGTTGTAAAGAAACATTTTTAAACTCAGCAGAGGGGAATGGCCAGTCTGAAAACAGCCTGGAAGTGTGAGCTGCATTCAGCGTTAGGACTTCCTGAAATTCAGTGAGTTACTAACTTACAGTGAAAGGTGCCAAAGAGGTTTTGGTTCTCATCTCTTCCCACAGTACAGTTGACTGTCCTTTGGGAATGGAAAATTCTCCCAATTTGTAGTTTTTGTATATGATGATTTTCCTGTCTTTTCAGTCTGTTATGCTTCTTTAATGTTGTAATGGATCATAAATAATGTTAAAAATAGGAGAACTACTGATATTTTTATTAAATATCTTCTTCTCGTAGATTTTTAGGCCTTTACAGTTCTGTAGTGTTTTATATTAATATTACCTCTTCTAGATGCCCTTTGAAATTACCCCATTGAATGTATGTGCAGTTGAAAGCTAGGGGGTTGTGAGTTTCAAAATGTCTTTTCTGGAGTGATCCTTGCTTAGTCTAACTTTCATATCCAAAGAACTGATGCTTGGTGTATTACTATGTATTTCTTGCTTCTAAAAGTTTAAGATTAGCAAATCAAATACTTAGAGGTACCTGACCAGAAAGCTCTAAAAATATGCAATTAGGAAAAAACATTAAAAGGAAATGTGAAAAGAAAGGGTATAGGGTCACTGGACTCTTTTTTAATAATGTGTTTAGTTAGTTTATTAAATGGGGAAATGTATAAACATTGGCTATGCTCTTAGTCCTTATGTTTTTCCTAACACCTATTAACTGGGTTTCATATCACAGAACTGTTTAGTTTATTGAAAAGTTGCTTAAAGAAGTTGAGGGTCATTATGGCTACTAAAGGTGGTGTTGAGAGCAATGCTAACTGATTTAATAAAAATCATGCTTATAATAGCTTAGCTTTTGAAACTTTCTGTATGAATATGCTCTTTCTGTGAACACTGAAAGGATCTGAAACTGCAGGTGGTAGACTGCAATTTTGTACTTGACAAAGTATGGTTCTCTTTTAGAGTCATCTAAAAGTAAAAACATTCCTTGTCTGATTTTTCTTTTTTCAGAAATTGAATTCACATTAGTGAAGGGTAAAAGTAGTGCATGCCTGATTATTAGGTTCTACCTTGTTACAAGTAATACATAATCAAATGGCAGTTGTAGAAATACCAAACAGGAGTTTGAATTTGACAGGAGGGAAAGGAGAGATAGTAAATCCAAAGGGCATGTATCTTCAGCTCTTGCATACCCTTCTCTAAAATTTTGCCTATGAATTCCAAGAATCTGTGATAAAGCTGGTCTTGTACATAAAGTTGTGCATTTTCTTTGCCTGAATTTGTGACAGAAAGGTAGTATATGATACTGTTAACTCATTGGTTTATTTACTGAAATATAGTCTACTGGAGTGTGTATTACTAGTGTTATTCCACTGTAATTTGCTTGTTTTTATTAGTTTTTCAGTCACTCCTTCATTAAATTTCCCCTTTACTGTTTCTGTCATATTCTTTTGGGAAGTATATGTGCACATGTAGTTTTTAAGGGGAGTTAAAGGCAATTGCCAGAGTATAAAAATCTTGTCTACAAAAGCAACGACTTTGCTTATAGTAGATGTTTCTAAAACTATTTGTTGACAGCTTTCTTTTGTCACTTGTTAATTATTTTTGTTAATTTGTATTGTAATTAGCTCCTTGAGACCCAACAAAAATTATCTTCCAGCCTAAACTGTAGGGATTTTACCAATGTAAACTTCTGAAGTAGTCTGCTCTTCAGAGCTTTTCTTTTAAATACACTTGCAAGCACGTTAAAAATGTGGTTCTGGTTGGCAACTCTGTCTTTGTATTCTTTTTGTGGTGGCACTTTCCAACCTGCATTACTATTGTGATTGAAGCACTGTTCTAAAGAAAGCTTTCCTAGGCAAAATGAACAGGGAATCTGTGATATTAAAAGAATCACAATAATGTGGTTTTGCACCTGCTAGCATTTAATTTAGAAGTTCTCTGAGATGGCTTCAAAATACGTATAGGTGTGCTTTCTCTTCTTCCACCTCTATAGTTTCCCCGGTAAAAGCTAGACCAAATGTCTGCATCTGGCAGAGGCAGCTGTACTTCAGGAGGTTGCAGGGCTTCTCCCACCGGTAATTGCAGTAGACGCAAAATAGGTTTGAGGTTAAGTCCCAGTTCTAGAAGCAGGCCCAGAACCTTCCTGACCTGGGACATCTGTTTTGGCAAACTCTTACTCATGTTAAGTAAATCTACGTTTACTCTTAAGATACAGCTGTTCTAATTTGTTTTATTAATGACAGTGATCATTAGATGATTTTTGTATAGTGTTGCTAGTGAAAGCAGGTTGCTAGCAGCTGAATTAGTTTTAAATAGTTATTTGAACTTCACTCTTTAAAAAATACAAATCTTCCCATGGACGAAGAAGGAAAGTGAGGGGTTGTTTTCCTAGATTGTGTGCTCTACCTAGTATCCTCATCTTCTAAAATTTCTGGTTATCATAATGCAGTTCTTACAAGTAAATGTAAATATTTATTTGTAGGAAAATCAGCACTTATAGAAGGTGAAAATTCTTTGTTTGGAATATGTTTGACATCTGGAGGCACCTTGGAGTTTACCAAATAATAATGATGGATTGAAATACTGTTGCAGTTACAGAGTATCACCCATACTAACAGGATTCAAAATCAATAAGAACATCTGTATTGCAGGACCAAAAGTAGTCGCTGTGTACAGTTCAATTTTTAAAGTTTGAACAAACCAGCTTGGGTACAAATGAGTTTTGTGAAACCAGTGGGTTTAACTGTTGGATAGGTGTTTGGAATAATTGGAATAATTATGTATTTGTTCTTTTGATTTTAATATTAAGACATACATACAAGCAGCAATCACTCTAAATGTAAGTGGATTTTCATATTTCCCCAAAGCAGTGCTGTGTGGCTTTATATTTTAAATGCAAGTCCCTTTGTCTCATATATCTATATAATATATATATATATACTATATAATGTATATGTCTATATATATTTATATAGATATAGAAAAGGGGAACTGAAGATGAAAGTTTGTTGACTAGACTATTTCTCTCATTTCAGATTTTGCCCAATTGACAGAATTTTGGTTAGATCTGCTGTTTTTCAGCAGCAGCTGCTCAGTACTTTCCTTGTGTATTTGCAGGCCTCTGACAGCCTGTAAAGCTTTGTGCAGTGTGACAGGGAGTTCCAGTGTGATACAAGTTTTCGCCGTCAGTTTCAGCCTTCTGAAACATGATTTGCACCAATGCTTCCTTTAAAAAAAAAAAAAATCGCTGGCTGACCTTTCTTCCATTCTCCTCCCCCCTCCATATATTGATTTTTGATTATTCATAATGCCTTTGTAGATGACTTATCCAGTAGTTGTGAATTCTGCAGTGAATTCTTAATTAAATGTAATGAAATATTGTGTCTTCAGGGAACACTGGAGCAGATTTTTATCTATAAAGATAGGGAAAAAAATAAGAATCTAAAGGCATAAGAATTGAAAAGTGATTCTAGTTGACTTTCACATCAAGGTTTTCTCTTGTACCAAGGTGTACAAATAAGAAAAAGATGGTGGAATTTTGAGTTTGCTGCCTCTAGAAGAGACACTTCCTTCTTTCTGCCTTTACTGGTTTAGTTTATATATATTTTATTTACTGTGAAAGAAACTTTTTCCTCAAGGGTCGCAGACAATTCCAACTGCAAGTTGCACCAAACACTCAGCAAAGCATGTTCTATTGTCTTCTGCTTGGAATATATATATTTTATGAGGCTGAAATGTATCTCAAGTCAAGTTTAGTACTCTGTATTTGTTCAAGGAATTTAGGTGAGACCTGCTGAAAATGCAAAGAGTGTGTTCAGCTATGGCTTATCGAATATTTGATTCCATCCTGTAGGTCAGTGCTGCTTTTTTTTTTTTTTTTTTTAATAGGGCAGTGTGATTTAAGTGATGTATTCAAGGATATTCCTTTGTCCCTGCAACTTGTGAAGTTAATGATTCTTTGATATTTTAGTAGGGAAACCATTGTGAGAGGTCTTGGGGTACAGCGTTAATCATCTCATGAAGACTAATTGATACTGCTGCTCTGAGCATCAGAACATTAGCTCTTGCTTCCATGGCTTTCTATGTAAAATGGTGATTGCTTAAATTAAAGTATGTGCTCCAGTATAATATTCTCCATGAATAAACAGGGAGAAAGCACATCTGTTCATCATAAGATAAAGTCAGCTTCTGAACTTAATTTTTTGACAGATGGGTGAACAGTTGTATCTGGTATTAATTTTCTGCGAAGACAGGACAACAAATAATCCCTAAAACACCTTGTCACAAGTCATTCTTCAGCATGATTTTGTGTGGACCACTTTAACCAAGAAGATCGGCAAATGTAACAAAATTCTATATTTTAGAGAGGATAGAGGCCAAGCTTCTAGGTCAGACACCTTTCTAATCATATGAGGTTCCATGTGTTAAGGAAATTCAAGTGAGAGAAAACGGTTGTCCATAGCCAGGCCATTTTATGTGACTTTCTGGGGAAAGAAGGTCACACACAGGCTGCTAGATGTTATATCAAAGTTTTGATTTGCCTTAGGAGTCATTGTCTTTATTTATACTAGAAAGAAACTAGCTTCTTTCAAGTGGATGCATGTAAGATTTTTGCTTGGTTGCTCAGCCTACTGCAGTTTTTGAAGTCTCTTGTGCAGCCTAGTCAAAGAGTGTAATTTGGCAAAAATGACTGTGAATGCTGTCACTTTCCATCACTTCTAGAGCAGTAAAATTTAAAACATCTCTAGTGGAGTATAATAATCCAAGAAAAGTACTTAGTTTTGCTTTTAGGGACACTTACCATTAAATTAGGCTTTTATTCTAATGTTAAAGAATATTATACTTTTCCCCTAAGTATTTCCAAACGGCCTGTTGTGCTAAAAGAAAAGATTGAAGGGTATTTGTAGGATCCAAATTTTTTATGTCTGTTGAAAAGCTAATAACAATGTTATTTTGATAGTATTTGAAAAATGTGCCTGAAACTGTGACCTGTGAAACTTGGAAAGAAACTTCCATTAAATATTAACTGGTGTTGCAGAGCTATTTTGGAACCTGCAAAAGGTTTTTGTTGGTGTTAGCGGTTTTGTTTTGTTTTGTTTTGTTTTTTCTTAGTATGCTACCTAGCATTGGCCTTATATGTGATGTGAACCTCAGAAATGACTTGAAAGTAGATAATAATCTCATAACTTTAGCTGTTAAATTTATCCACAGCTGTTAAAACACTCGAGCAATGGGCACTCCTTCCTGTTTTGCTGTGCTCACCTACTAATAAATGCATATAAAAAATAAGATACTATTTCTGCTGCACTGGTACTTCAATCTTGCATATTCTCAAACAAATTCAAAAAATCTGATTTTGCTCCTAGTGAGAGTAGTGATACTCACTGCTCTTGCTAAGCCCTACCTAGATGCAATTCAAAAAGTGGTAGTATGAAGCATTGTGTCGTCAAAATAATTTTCAACTCTGGTCCGGTCATCCAGTGTGCTGTGTTCCCTTTCACATTGGCATCACCTGCAGATTTAATAAACATTGTCTCTCTTCCATCATCAAAGCCTTTTAATGAAATGATAAATAGTACTCTACCGGAAGAAAACCTAGTGCATTCTTCATGGATGAAACAAGATGTGAACTAATCTTTTTAAACTGTCTTTCCAGACAGTTCTGTGCACATCTGATAGTAGTTGTATCTGCATTATGTTTCTCTAGATTGTTTTGCATGATGTTCTTACAAGGCATGGCAAAAACCTTTCTAAAGTGAAGATATGACATCTGTTGCTTCCTTTTTATTTGCAAGACCAGCTACCTAATTTCTGTAATGATACTCAATCAACACAGTGTATTCTTATTGAATCAGTGTAGGCTGTTAATTGTTTCTGTGTTGGATTCTAGGTGCGTACAAGTAGTTTGATTTTGGGGGTGGAGGGAGGGAGGAGTATTTTCATTGAAACTTAAGTGAAATTAATTGGTTTATAGTTCTGTGGCTGCATCTTTTTGATGAGGCTATGGGTGGACACAAATATGATTAAATAGCAAATGTAGCTTGCTGAAAAAAAGATCTGAAGCCACTGCATACAGTTTTTTTAACTTGAAAATGTAAAGAGCGAAGAGACTATAGAGACAGAGTCTGAGAGAAATGGTGCTCTCAAACACTTTCGGCATGTTGACAGGAACTAACAATACCCTATTTGCTCTGGTGCCTTCTGCAATAAGACAGATACTGCTGCAAGAGTTATTCTGTTGTATCTGATGAGGTAGGATCAGATTTTTTGTGCTTTTTGGCCTACTCATCTCTTTTTTTCTTTTGGCCGTGTGTATAGCCCAGTAAACATGTCTGTCGTTTTATTATATGGTCAGTGGTTTGTAGTACAACTCTGATCTGATATATGAGCTTACGCAAATTGTTTTGCCAGTGTCTACCTTTTTTTCAGTGTTGGTTTTGTGTAGAGTTAGCAAGTCTTTAGCTTTGAGCTTTGTGGCTTGCAACAAGTGTAGCTCTTGTGTTGGGGCTGTAAAGAACTATGTGTTAGACTGGCAAGAAGGCTTGTGGGTAGTAAGAAAGCAGTGAGCCACTAAGGGCTTCCAAGGCTTATGCTACTGCGACCTGTTATATGCCCACCACCCTACAGTGGTGAGAGCTCCAGGGACTGTAGCCATTCCTGCTGCTGAACCATTCTTGCAGCTGTTTTTCTTTTTGCATCTGAGATTTTTGGTTCTTTGCTATACAAAGATTTTGGTATGTGAGTTGTAAGGTGAGAAAAAGTTGTTCTTCTCTGGCCTGGAGGCTGAAAAGCTCTTCAGTGACTCTTGTTACATTCTTGCAAAATGCTCACTCATCGCTGCAATTTCAGTCAGGTCTCACAGTGTTTCAGACAAGCAGGAGATAGGAAATGTTCATAGATCATAAACTTATATGCTGAGTTGCCATAGCCTAGAGTACTAGATTCTAAAACTTCCTCACCTGGAGGCTTCCTGTGAGACTTTCTACAAGAGGAAAATTAAATGTTAAAATAGGTAAAATGGCAGGGATAGGAAGCATGCAACCATCTTGGTATGGAATAGATAAAGAACTGTCATGTGCAAAATTGTATACAAAGTCAGTAATTTGATGACTTTGACTGATTAATGGCTGTTATTCTGATAATATCCTCAAAACAGGGCATTATTTTGTCCATATATTTCTTGTGTTAAAATAGGAAAGAAGATTCTTGGCACAGATCCTGAAGTTTCTCATGCTGTGGTGAGAAATGCTGATTAGAAGAGAATGGGCCTCCAGCAACCTTCCCACCTTTTTTTCTTTCCCAGAATTATAAAGATGAATATTTTTAGCACTCACAAAATCTTTACTGTGTCAGTCATTTATACTTTGTAGAGTAATGTTAGTAAATGCTACCGTCTGTAACTGCTTAGCAAATTCTCTTACCTTCTTTTTTAGGTGTACGTCCTTGACCCCTGGACCTAGCTGTGATCGGTTTAAGCTACATATACCTTATGCTGGAGAAACACTTAAATGTAAGTTTAAAAACTGTTGTTATTGCATCTTGGCCCTTATTTCAGCAGCCATGTTCTCTGTCAGGTTATTTTTTCCAGTGTGTCTAACTATTTTAAGAGTTTTGAGATACCTGGGTTTTTTAAAGCTTCAGCTCTGAGAACATGCAACCTGTGAGAATATCTAATTTCATTTTTTAAGATAAGTTTACAGCCTTCCTAAATATAGTGAAGAATTTGAAAACATGACTCCTAAAGGCCAGATATCACAAGTTCCCCTCCCAGCCCCCCCCCCCAATTTTTTAAATAAAATATTATGACTAAGACAATCTCATGTCCTTCTTTTAGCTTTATATATGTATGATTTATATACTCTTTTGTTTTTCTTTCTTTCTCCCTCAATGAGGATTATTTACTAAGCTCTGACAAAAGAAGTCAGTCTATCAATTTATTAGGTATCTCTGAACTTTAATTGGTACAACTTACCAGATTAGAGAAATGTGACTTTGATTTTCTGATTTAGTACTATGATTAAATCTTTCTTACTCTAGGAGGATCTGGAGATGCTTGTTTGCCCACTCTTCAATTAGTCTGTGTTTTGGTTCAAAGGATTAGAATAAAATTTGCTTTTGTATGTTTTTAGAAGGTAGAAAATTATTTTCTAAACATCAGTTACTGCTTATCTACGTGTGAAAAATAATAAGGTTCTGTTGATTTCCACTTAGAACAATAATCTGTCTTGGCCATAGACATATTTAGAATTTTGCTTGCACTTGCAACTTTTTTCTGCAAAAGAATGTGATTTGGGGATAGCATGGATCTTTGTGATGAAGAGTTAGTGGAGCATATTAGTTTTTATAATCAATCACTAATTAATGTCTATATTATCTACTGGGTTGATCGATTTTTTTTTTTGCCTTTTTTATCTTTAACAACTGGAATATGAGAGGAAGTGAAGAATTTCAAATAAAAGAAATTAAATTTAGAATTTAGCAATTTTAGATTTAGAGCCGCACTGGTGAGACCACATCTGGACTACTGTTTCCAATTCTGTGCCCCTCAGTACAAAAAAGACATGGACGTACTAGAACGAGTCCAGCAAAGCACCATGAAGATGATCAAGGGATTTAATCATCTCTTGTATGAGGAGAGGCTGAGAGAGCTGGGACTGTTCAGTCTGGAGAAGAGGAGGCTCAGGGGAATCTTATCAATGTGTATAAATACCTGGTGGGATGGAATAAAGAAGATGGAGCCAGACTCTTCTTAGTGGTATCTACCGACAGGATGAGAGGAAATGGTCACAAATTGAAATACAGGAAATTCCACTTAAACATAAGAAAAAGCTTTTTTACTCTAAGAGTGATTGAACACTGGAAGAGTTTGCCCAGAGGGGTTGTGGAGTCTCCATCCTTGGAGATATTCAAAAGCCATCTGGACACAGTCCTGGGCAGCCTGTTCTAGTTGACTCTGCTTTGAACAGGAGGGTTGGACTAAATGATTTCCAGAGGTGCCTTCCAACCTCAATGATTTTGTGATTCTGTAGAAGTATGTTGCATGAAGATGCAAGTTCTTAGTGTGTACAGAAATGTTCAACATTTTAAAAAACTTCTTATTGCTTGTTAGAATCCATTGAGACTGTATCATGTGCATGCTGTAGCTCTCCGAGACATTTTAAATATTAATGATGATGTTGTATTCCTTCTATAGTAGTTTTTTCTTTATATTACATGGTACACTGGAAGCCTTTCTCCTTTATGAATGGAAAACAACACAGTCAAACTTCTGTATCATTAAAAGTATTTTAAAGCTGCCATTTGCCACTTCTAAGGAAAGCTGTCTTTCCTAGAAGTTGGTCTGTAAATTTATTCACGTGTTTGTGTGAGAGATCACCTAGGTTCCAGTGTCTGGGAGTCTGCTCCTATGAGTATTTTATCTGTTCTAAAAGTACCAAAACATGTCTTAAGATATTTACTAATAGTTCTTTTCCAAAAGATAAAAATGGAATATTAGGTCCTAGCAATTATAAAATTATAAGGCAGGAAGATGTGGCTATGAATTTACTCAGAACATTCAGTAAGCAATGGCTGTATTTATATAAAGACAGCTACTCTGACAGGTAGAAATCTTGTCCATATTTAAGTTATTAAAAAAAAAAGAAAGTGATAAAGTGGCAGACTCAACCTGTTTTGAAGTCTTGATGTGTATATCCCAATGTATTTTAGTACATGGCCACAGTTGAGATGCAATGAAGAAGCTTCATTTGATCATATTGGTATAGAGAATGCTATCGTATTTTCTATGGGATTGTAGTAGTGCTCTCACTTATGAGAATAAGGGGTCCTATTCTTGTATTTTGAGAGCTTTAAGTCTTTTTCTGTTTTTAAGTAGAGGCTAGACTTGTTCTTGGGTTCATAAAAGAAAGTTAGTAAACTAAAATGCCCATGTGTGAGGACATGGGCATACAGACTGTTAAATGACAATAGTCTGGTTGCAGTACCTAGAAATCTGTTTATGGAGTACATATTAGACTTCAATATCAAGAAATCAACTTTTTATGATTCTTTTTACCAATTCCAATGATTTGAATATCACACAAGCAGTTAAATAACAGAAGCATGCTAGCACTCTTCTCCACATCCCAAAGAACAAAATCACCCAGTTTAATCATGCTGTATATTTTATTGTTATGACCAACTGAATAGTGAAGTAAAAAAAAAAAAAGTTCTTTTCCAGAGGTACCTAATAATAGCAGTGAATTCAAGTAATAATTCTTCTCTGTATTTCAGCATTACATGTTTGAAAATGCTATACATCATTCCATCTTACAGCATGTGGAATAAATAGTGATGCCAGCAGATTCAAGAAAACTTTAATAATTTTGTGTTGTATAACGACGATAGGGGAAGACTGCTGTGGTATGCAACCAGAGATCCATAGATACTCCGTTGTAGGCTGTTGCTAGATATGTTATCTTTCAAGGGCAGAGTATTTCTGCAAAGGAAGGTTGCGAAATCTGCCAGAATAAAAAGAGTGGCTGAAAATGTTCAGGATCTCCAGTGTATGGTCTTCACTACATGGAGCCAAATACAGGCTGAAGTGCGTGTTCCTTTGTGGTTTGCGTTACATCCTCTTTGCAACAGATGAGATCTTTGTATATCATCAATCATAACTGCTGCCACTGTACAAATACCCCAATACTAATCCCAGTGTGTTGAAAACTGTTGGTGTACTACTTTAGGGAAGTATAACTGCATAGTCACAGTCCTGTTTTCCAAAAGACCAGGAGGTTCACTGCTGTTTTTTGAAAAAGGAGAAAATGTACATGCAGGCAATGTAGTAGCTGACTACCTGTAGTGTAAAATGATCTTTTTGTTAGCTTCTGTAACATTGAACATCTGTGTGTTAAGAATGGCTTGTCTGTAATGTTAATACATTTTCTTGAGATCCAATTAGAAATTTAATCATTTTTTTCAGATGTCATATTCACCTTTTGCATTGATTCTGAGCTGCTGGAATGTTATATTGAACAGTTACTCAGCTCCAGTCAAGATGCAACCTTGGAGATCTCAACATTTTTATGTATTATGTCAATGTTGGAAATAAATTGGTTTGTCATACTGATTGTTTTCCATAACATTAAAAGGAGTTTTAACTCCAAGAAGACTGAGTGTCATTGACGTTCTGTTAAGAGTGTAAGGTCTAATAAGAGGTTGAATCAATGTTACAAGTACAAAGCTTGCTCTAGATGGTAAGCAAGTATGTCCTTTGTTGCTAACTGAACAACCGTATCTATTGAATACAGGTCGGTATCCTTTCTGGAGAAGTATTCACCTTTTTTGAGGCAGTGTTTTGTAATTCTTACTGGCATTATTGGTCTTCCTTGCTAAAACATCAAGGTAAACGTCAAAGCATAAGTTCTCAGTATAAACAGAGTTGTAAGCCCTAATAGTGTTGTTTGAATGATATTCCTAATTAAAACATGCCATTAAGAATCAATTCCTTGAACGTTGCACTTTTGCTCCAGTGAACCCTGGAATCCGTGTCTTGTTTCTGATTTACCCTGGAATCTGTGTCTCATTTCTGACTTTCATTTTTCATTCAAGCTTCCACTGCTTCTTGTGACTAAGGGAGCCTGATATTTTCCCCCTCCCTTCACTTTTTTTTTTTTTTTTTAATTCCCAGGCACTGATGCCTCCCCCTCTCTCTCTGTCCTTGAGTGCTGTCATCTGGAATTTAACGGTGATTAAACAATGTGTTGCCCTTGTGATGCCACTGTTCTTCTCTGTGGCCTCTTGAACTATAGTGTTTTCATCTTCTGTCTGATTTTCACTGTTTTTTATGTGAGTGGATTACAGCTCTGGGTTCTACTGTCACCACTTTGGTTTCCTTTATCCTGAAGAATGTTTCTTTTGTCTCATTTGAAGCTTAGCTTTTCTTTTTTTGCTTCTGATTTCTGTTTCCTGGGCTCTTATTCATTTTAGTTATGGGCCTTAGAGCAGGAAATCGCTGTTTCACTGCCCCACTAGCTAGTTTAAGAATATCCCCATAATATTCTGTATAGCATTGCATCTGCTTTTCTGCCTTTGATGGATCTATTTCGATAAGTTCATCTAGTCTTCCTGTGGCTTTCCACTTTAAGGAAGTAATTAGAAACAAAATGAAAAATATACAGGAGTGCATGACCTTCTTGTCCTTTTAAAAGCTGCTTTTCTAGTTTATTTGTTAATCACTGTTTATTGTGCCAGTAAACACCAATGTTTACCTGTAAATGTAACAATGATTTTGCAAATTATTGTATGATTTAAGATTTGCATAACTGGGTTGCTGCAGTGCACACGTTAGTTTTTTGTGCAGCAATAGGTTGTTTTGCATAGGTTGTGGTTTTCTGAGGTTCTTGTAGTAAGGACTTTCTGGGTGCTATAGTTGAGATTTTACTTCAGTGCTAACACTGAACTTGTGTGTGGTAAATGTGACACTCTCTCTCTCTCTCTCTCTCTCTCTCTCTCTTTCTCTCTTTCTCTCTCTTTTTTTTTGGGGGGGGGGGGAGGGAGGGTAGTAGGGGTCATGCAAAGTACCAAAGATTATTCCTGGCAATATGTTTTCTACTTTAAGTGGCTGAAGTGATGAATCCTCTTTTTTGGGGGAACTTGTTCATTAATTAGTGAATGGCACTAATGGAAAACTTCTAGAAATAGTCTGATGTTTTATTGTGTTTATTTGCTCTTAGAACACAGAGTTTACATTATTTTACCCTTCTAAATGTTTCAGTTTTTCCCTTCCCTTACTTTTCTCTCACTTCTAGATTTTCTGTGTTTTTTTGTTTGTTTGTTTTTATCCCTTTTACTTGTGTTTTGGACCTCTCTTGAGCAAGTAATTAACAGATTTTTTTTCCCAGACTTTATTAGTATGTTTCTGCATCAAGAGAAATGGCCTTACAACTATATCCGTAAAAGCATGGATTTGTGGAGCTTGGGGTTCAAGAGGTGTTAGCTAGGCCCTCACATTATTATTATCGTCTCAGGGCCTTCCTCCTCTGTTTCTTCTTCCCTTCTACTCCTGTTTGGGCTCCAGTTATTAGTGATTGTCTACAGTCCATTTGCTTGCATGTGTTTGGTCTTCATTTTCACCTTACGTTTTCTCCCCTACCCAGTGTCTCTCTCTGTTATAACTTCTGCAGTGTTGCCTGTCTTTCATCTCTATGAAGATCTTATCTCCGTTTATATTATCTGTTGTTCTTTTCTATGTCCTCTTCTCTTCTAGTACTAATATTTTTGAGAAGTGGTTGCCCAAGTAAATAAGTGCTAAAAACTAAGATAGTACCAATGCCTCCTTGTTCAGTTTGGGATCCAGCTCAGGACAGCCTCAGTTAAAAACCCTTTGGACTGACTTTTATTCAATTTTTACAGATTTAGCCCCCCACCTCCCAAAAAGCCTCACCCTGCAAATCCTGTCTCTTTTCTTACAATTTCTTTATTGGATAAGTGGGACTGGATTCAGTTGCCTAACCATAGGTGTCTAATGCTGTTCGAGGTACCCTAGGCTATCTTGTCTGGCCTTTTCAGCTGCTGACCCAAAGGGCCCTGGTCTCTCAGAAAATCCTTGTGTCGTATCTGCCATAGATGTCTCAGATGCCCTAAGGCATCTCAGATAGCACTAAACAACTATGGTTACACAACTGAACCAAGCTCATGGAAACTGGCTCCCTTTCAGCTTTGTATGTAGGAGGGTAACTAGGGTTTTATTTCGGAGTGTCAGAGGTACAAAGAAGGAAGGTGTTTTATGCTATCAAATACCTTTTTTCAAACTGTCTCTCTATTAAAATATGTTGTCTTTGAGTCTCTAATACTGACTTTTGTGCCATACTTTTTCTGGTACCATGATTAACATGTGAAGTGGAAAACTAAGCTTAAATCATTACGGTTTCTTGCTACCAGGTATTGTGTCTCAGCTTCAGGAGTATTTCTGACTTTTGCTAAACAACCTGTGAAAAGTTTTAAGCTATACTAGGTTTACTATAATAGCATTATTGTTTATGTTCAGGTGAGCAGGTGTCCTGCAGCATCCCCAGACACCCTTTGAGGGTGGCTGTCCTCTCATATGGGCAGAACTGCTTCAACAGATCATTTAAGAGGAGCTTCTGAGGCATAATTATCTTCCTGTAATTGAGAGTAGGATAGCTTGGTAGTAGCAACACCACAGCAAAAAGGGAACTACTCTTGTATCTCCTTCTGGTAGCAGTTCTGTGTTTGCTAAGGCTGTGTGTGTATTGCCATTTTGAGACCTATTCCTGTTTCTGCTAACCAATAAATAAGGGCTTCCACAAGTATCCTATTGCTATATTTGTCTTAGAGCCTGTAGAGCAGAAATCTTTGAGGTGGAATCCAGTGACAAGTCAGCAGTCTACACTAGTTAATTTAAACGCTTTTGTAGTGCTGACTGTGATGAGTTGGTATCTTGGTTATAAATCATGGTGAATGGAAGTTTAGATAACCGATTCCGTTTCTACCTGTAAAGACAATCAGGACTGTTTCAGGAAAGAATTTATTGACTCGGGGAACTGATCAGCATTTTTGTCTAAAATTCATGTGGCTAGAAGAGGAGATGGGCTAGCATTCTGAATACATGAATAATATAATTCTACTTACTGTCTATTCTTTTTAATGTTCAACAAGGGCAGTTTCTTTTTTTTCCCCAAAACAAATTCTGCATACAGTATTGGTCATTTGCCTTCAACATTACTCCCAAATATCTGTGAATGCATACCATGGTCAAGTTGCTTCTGGATTTTTTTGTTTTGTTTTGTTTAAAAGCCAAATGTATTGATACCCTTCAGGTAATTAATTGCATTCAGATTGGTCTTATTCTAAGCTGCAGTGGACACACATGTTTATTATATGTGGTTAGCACTAACTTAGAAATTCTTGAAGCCAGAAGAAGCTAAAGGGTAGGGATATCTTTTTCAATAGTAGAGTTTGTGGATTTTTAGGAGCTCAACTAATATGTTGCTTTCAAATTTTATCTGTTCTTTAGGTGAACAGGGATGTTTATTCTGTGGCACGCTAAGTATCACATCTTTCAGTACTAGTAAAATTACATTAAGGTTAAAAAAGAAAGAAAAAAAATACCCCAAAATGAAGTTATCAAGAGAGTAAAACTGTCTAAAATAGACCAGTGGAAGGCGACTATAAGCATTTAAGTTTGAGTTGCACCTATCTTGCTTATAGTCAACCCTTACCCTGTATTAGACTTACTTATGCATTTTGATTAAATAATTAGGAAAAAAAAGAATAGTGTGTGTGTTTTCAAAGAAATGATAGATTTAGGTATTGATATTCCCATCTTTTTGTCTGTTGGGAGCATATTAACTTTTCCTTTGAAAGCTTGTAGAGTAAAATATTTCACAATTTAATGCTGTTTGCCTGAGGAGAGAAAACAAAGAGAAAGTAATCTTGGATAATGAGAAGATGTATAAAGATGTATAAAACATCCTTTTCCTTCTAAATTTATATTTAACTTCATGCCTTTAACTTTATTGAAATAGTTTTAAATTCTGTAGCAGCATCTAATTGGAAATGTAATTCCACTGAAGTAATTATGGGCCAGTATAACTATAAAAATGAGGTAAATATGGTCTGAGTGTGAAGATTTTGCCTGCATTTCTTAAATTGAAATGGTCATCAATGGCTTTGCAGAATGCCACACATCTTGCCTTCCATCAAGGGAGTAATGGCGAATAAAGTGTTGAAAGTTATGCAGAAGTACACATTCAAGTGTTGGAGATGTAATGAAGGGCTATTTGTTTCATTTTGGTGAAATGAGGAGGAAATCAGTGTTGCAATATTTTGGGGTGTTTTTGCTTTCAAAATGAAATGGTGACCATTCTCAAACTCTGAACACAATAATTTTGCAAATAGCTTTATTGGTTGAAAATTTTGTTTTTATCCAGCACAATTATATCTGAAGAGGGCAAGCCACAAATAATATAATGTAAATATTAAAAAAAACCCTAGTCATTAAAAACTGGATAATTTTTCTTGGTCAGGAAAAAATACAGAGTTGGTGATTCAAAGTGTTTAACGCCTTAGGCTTAGTAAACTCATTGCAGAGACTAGGGTTAATATTTATGCAAAGTCAAACTGGATTTGCTGTGGACTATGCCATTGTGATTGCTTAAATGCCTTTTATTTGAATGTAAAAAATCATTTTTGTTTTATGCTCTATAGCCTAGCCATGCAAACTGTTAATTACAGTTTAAATTTCTCTGGGTTTTCAGTATTTAACAAGAACTTGAGCAAAACTGAAATACAGAATTGTTTCCCCTCATCTTTTAGTCTAACTTGGAACTGTATGTTTTGTTGAGAATAAATAGCTTCTGAAAATAACTGTTAATGCTCGTTTGTTGGTTTGTTGATACCTAAGCTTTCTAGAGCCAAAGGTGTCATTGTTTGTGTCCTAGCATCACAAATTAGACAAGACATGAGAGGAACTATATGGAAGGGGAGAGGATGAAGCAGAAAAGATACAGAGACCTTAAGCATAGGTGAATGTGTGTTATCAAAGAAGGGACTTTTTTTTTTCTTTCTTCCTTTTAGCAACAACTAGCTGAATATCTTCAGATGCGAGACTTAACAGAGAATTTGGCTGAGGTGATCCTGGTTTTTTTTCTTAACTAGAAGAGGAAAAACTGTTTTAAGGTCAAAAGCTTGTCATCTTTAATAGTAGGATGCTGTATTTAATTTAGAGACTGAAAACTTTCTGAGGTTGCCAGAAATGCACAGTTTACCACCTATAAAAGAGAAGAAGCACTGCTCTTTCCTGAAGTGCTTACACTGAAGTGGAACCACCATTTTGTTCAGGATTTTTTTTTGTTTTTTATTATTTGTCACCCAGTCTGTGTGTGTATGATTTGTAGCAGAGTCAGTTAGGGTTTGTGTTTGACAACAGCTATGGTGTTATAGGAAGGAGGGTATTAATGATTTATTAAATGTTATGTTTCTTGTTTTGTTAGAAAATGAGAACAACAGGTTTTGTGTTTTGTTGTGTTTGCTTTTTAGGGTGTAGTTCCTTTTTAATTTACATTCATACTTAGACACTGTATATTATGATGTTCCAGGGGATATAAATTCTCTTCACTTCTGGTTGCTGTAGAAGTGAAAGCAATCAAAGGAAAGAGAGTTGGTACTGGCTTGAACCTTCCTGCTGCATCTGCTGTCACAGCTTTCTTAAGGTTTGCTCACTGCTGTGGACACGTCTGTCTTGCAAACCCCTCATGATGTAAAGTTGTATTAGAATTAATTTTTTTCACAAGACAAATATAAAGGTATTGTGTAAGAATATGCACTCATTTTGTGACTGATCCTTTTGGTTCTGCTTTTTTATTCTACACAGCCTTTTGTAATATTCGTCTAGTTGGAGTGTAGTTCCTAGTGAGCGGAGTTGTACTTGTGTGTACTCTGTTTCATCAGCTCTCTTAAAGCAGGCATCCAGAGAATGAAGAGCATGCAATTAGCAATTAATATGAAAAGTATGGGTTAAATGAGTTATTTAGCATAACATACTTCAAGAACTTCATGGCAAGAACACAGATACAGTCCTTTCCTCCCAGCTACCTAAGTCATAGGCCTAGCTTTTTCTTTGTGCTATTTCCTGGGTTATTCATAACTCACCTCTTAACCCATGAAGCAAAGCCCAGTCAACAGGATATATTAGGGTGCTGTCTCGTTCAGCAGCCCCAAGAATTGTCTGTTTTGTAAATGGAAAGTGATGGGGATGCTGGAAGGAGTAGTATGTGACTTCGTGATTGTAGTGAATATGAAGAAAAGGATTGAATTATGGTGGCATGGTAAATACCCAGTCTAGCATACAGTAGCTTTCTGGATTCTTCGTTGCTGTGTTACAGTTTAGCCAATCTAGTATTCATTTCCTGTTATTTAATGTATGTGCATTTCATGTTATAATTTTAAGTAGTTTTCTGTAAGAGTGGTGCCTGTTTTGTTCTTATTTTAAATAAAAAAAGAAAAAGTTTGAGTTTTTGTCAGCTGTGTTGAGTATCTCAGCTGGGGGACCTTCACTGTTTCCCGTACCCTATACTTGGGCATGCTCCTGATGTTTGTGGAGGAATGTAGGTGTGCAGATAGGAGAAAGCCACACTGCTCTACTAGGTCACATTATCAGTGAGTTCATGATTTTTGGCACGTACGGTGGAGCATGCCTACCCCAAAGCCCTTGGCTTCTTGGTCCTGAACCTTCACCCTCTGCAAATTAATCTTTACAGCATCCTTGCTGTCAAGCAGAGCTGAGGTACGCAGAATAATAGCAATTAAAATTGTCATGTTGAATATCTTGAGATGGTGGCATCACTGAAGAGAGCATGCAGCTGTGTAAGATTATATTTTCTCCAGCTTCTTATTCATCATTTAGAAGAAGAAAACAAGATAAAAATGATTTTCCTTTCTCTAAACAGAATTTTTTATAATGCTTACCACACTGGTTTTAGTTTTATGTGTGGATTTTAAACTAGTGGTAATACATAGTAGATACTGACTTCTTTCTTCTTATGTCTACTACCTAACAAATCTGCTCTATGAAAAAGGTTAGAGTTACTCTTTCATATCTTCATAAAGAGGAAAGAGCAATTCAGAGGTAGAGAAGTAATACCAGATACAATTTTTCTTGAATTGTGGCCCTTGTTCAGCTCATCATAGGGGTTTTTTTTTAAGCTCACATTCTCATTTCCTCTTGACATATGTTAGTTCTGAAGTATGTTTACTAGGAAAATAATACACCTTTTTATTTTTGAACTATTGCCTCAGCAAGTAATTGTATATTTCGTGACACTGGCAAGATGAGAACTCAGTGGCAGGCTATGATGAAGTTTTATAATTTTACTTAATTTTATTTTCTCAGTTTAAATGCAGAATACTGTATTCCTCTTGGTCAGAATTTGGATAATTGGAATGATTCCTATTGAATAGTTTTTTCTTCCTTCTGAGTGTTGGGGGGGGGGGGGCGGAGGAGAAGAGGGAGTAAGTGCCACTAGTTTTTAAGGCTCCAGTATTTTGAAAATCCTGGTTTTGATGATAGTTTACATCTGAGTTCTACTTAATGTGCAAAGCACAGTACTCTAAAGGAGGTGCTTTTTTAAAATGAGATCACTTTTCTGACTCAGTATTTTGAGGCAACCCTCAATAGTGTTTGAATTACCAGTTGAGATCTGAAGCAATAATATATTTCATGTTTTCAATGCTTGCGAAGGAGGAAGAAGCAGTGCCTCAAGAAGTTAATTTCATCCCCTAAAATACCTGGTAATTGTCTTGTATGTTAATTTTTGTAAAAATTGTATAGATATGTATATAAAATATATTTAGTACAGATATCAAGTTTTTTTATATATATGTTACGTGTGTTTGTATACACACACACACACACACAAGCACATATATTTATACACACTCTTACATAAAATATTTATGTATTTATAAGCACACACAAAGGTGCAAACAATGTTTTTATTTACTACTTTTCAGGGGATATAATTTTCAATGCTCACTATCCTGACCTGCCACCAGATTTTATCTTTGGAGAGGATGCTGAATTTTTGCCAGATCCTTCTGCCTTGCATGTGAGTACTTCACTGTTTGAGAACCTTATACTTTGCAAAGACACTTGGCTTTTGAGAATAGATTCTGCAGCAGGAATTTGCTAACAATGCAGATTAAAGCAAATTGTTATCTCACTGTCATGTGAATGTAAACACGTTGTCTTCTACCATGATTTAAGTTGAATCTATAAATGTGGTTTTATTTCTTATGGTATTTTAATTAAGACAAGATGACATTTACAATAACTATTCTGAGTTTCTTTAAAAAAAGTTCTGTTTAACATCGGACCATTTTAAAAGATCTGCTTTTTTCTGCAAGAAGTATTAAACATCAATTGTGTCTTTAAAAAGCATTTAGTTGCAGAAAAAGTAACCTGATTTTGTGTAGTGGTGTCGGTTTTGTTTTTCCATGAGGAAGGGTAAAGCCAGTTGTGCATTTGTTGTTGGCACCACTCTGTCGAGAAAAGGTGTCTTCTCATATGGGGTAGCACTGCCATAAAGACAAAGAAATGTACTTTGAAAAGGTGACAGTGTCAAAAATTAACTTAATTGGGGAAAAAAAATTTTTTGCACATTTTTATTAATGTGGAAGAAAAATCACCACAACCTGAAACCAAACATAGTGTTGGCTTGCTCAAAATGAGCCTCAATAGATAAAGGTTTGTTTGAAGAAGCTGACATCAGTTATGTACTTAAAATACTTTTCTCTGAGAAGTTACTAGTAGCAACTAAAGCTGTATCAAGATATTTCTGATACCCAGGGTTTTTTCCTTCTTTGCTCTCCCCTGCCTTTGGGCTCTTTTCTGCTGCTTTTGCAGACCTGCAGCCCTGTTTTCTGGGTCAACAGTATCAGGTGTCAACAGGGTTTGGGCTTATTTATTCTAATTGGTATCCAGTGCCAGTATCCGGTGGTTATGGTATAGAGTTTAGTGGTTGTTTCAGACAAGTATGCCTTTGCAATAGAGCTCTACTCTAATTCCTGCTCTGTGACTGACAGAGCAGGTCGTCATTTCATTTCCATTTTTTTTCTCAAAAATTTCAGCTTTTATTGGAGAGTTGATCAAAAAAGCAATTGACGCATTGAAGTACTGGCATGTGTAACTTCGTGCAGCAGGTGGGAAAACTGACTGCATTTTAGACTGTCTGCAAGGATGGGAGTCACTGGCAAAAACATACAGCTGGGAAATGTCTTTTAATTGGGCTTCTCCTGGTGTAGAGCATGTGCCTAGTGCAGCTGAGCAATTGCATTGGGCATGTGAGTTCCCCAAGTAAGTCAGAGACTGTCATTCTGTACTGTTTTCTCTGAGGTACAGGTGTTGTGGTGGAGGAACATGAAGCAGTGGCCATGGAGTGAATTTAGTGCTTGACACATGAAATGACAGATGTGCTGTTTCTGTGTTTAGATTTATTCTCTTGATATCAAGTAATCTTGAGAAATTGCATAGTCTTAATTATTTTTAATAATTTTTTTTTTGTAGCATACGTAATAGTTTTTATAAGGTGAATATCTTATTTTGTTGCTTTCTCTGATCACTTTTCTGTTAAGCTTGCAATCTCCTTTGGAAAGCCTCGTACCTCTGCTTTTTTCATCTTTCTACCTGAGGCGTGTTACTGAACGGTGGATATGCTTTGCCTTTTGTCATGGCGCTGCCAAATGGCTATCTTGTTTGACTTATTTATAGAAAAAGTTTTACTTCATCTGACAAGTCTAAAATTGTTGTCACAATCTTTAATTTACATGTTCTCCTATTTTCCCCTTTTTCTGTTTTATTATTTCACAATGTTACAACTTCCTGAGAAGTATTCGTAGTAGCACCTGTTTTTGCAGTTCTTAAGTGAAGAGGAGCACCTTTTTAATACTCTGAAAAGCTGAAATGAATAACAAATAGCAGATGAGATAGCAATTACTCAGCGAGAAGTTTGGGGATCTTGCAGAAATGCCATTCATATGAAGAAGATTGCTAAGTGTGATGCAGTGCCATATTTCTCATGTGAAGAGAGGGCCTATTATTAGTGATCTTGTGGAAAACCTGTAAGGATTAAAAACATCCTTAGTTTTCTTTTATTCTTACATTGTTCATAAACAACGTTTTCTTCTGTCATGGCTTAAGCACAGCACAAACCTCCTGTCCTCTTCACTAGAAAGCAACTTGAAGAGTCATTTGCCCCTTGATGCATAATAAGATACTAACTAGCCTATTCTAAAATTAATTTAAAACAATCCCCCTAAAATTTTTTCAACTGAACAGCTCTCCTTTGGTAATTATGCCATGGAATAATATTCACTAGGTAAATGTAACCTTTTTAATAAGGTCCTTGGTCTTTCTCCTGCAGTCCCTCCTGATGTTATCAGAGCCTGTTATCTCCTCTTTGCAGCTATGGTGTTGTATTTTCACTTCTGCACTTGCCTTTTCATGTTCAGCATGGCTTGCAAACTTGTTTTCTCTAGAATATTACATTAACAGTAATTTTCTTAATATGCTATGTATTTGAATAACTGCTTTTCTCCACAGATCTCATAGCTGTTTAATGAAGATAATTTTAATTGAATTCTAAGATATTAGTAGAATTTTTATTGTGTTAACGTTTTTCTCCTAACTGTAAGTAAAAATTGATTAGCACATTGAACATAATTTAATGTTCTTAATCTTGAGCAATCTTCATATACTTCTGACATACTAGTTGCTGGCAATCAAAACTGAATCTACAATTCATAAAAGCATGTAAATTGTATTAAAGTAGGAGTACTGTCCAAAGAGTCTCCAAGCAAATAGTAAATGCAACTGGATCTGGGGGAATTCTGACATTAAGCCTTGCTTCACTGTTCTCAGCTGCCTGAATGTCTTGTTTTTCAAGCAGAAGTCATCACATGTTGTTATATGGCTTGAGTTAGGCATTATGTTTAGCTTAAAAATGAGAACCATGTACTCTAGCATGTGTGGCTTTAATGTAGGCTGTCAGTAGACTTCCCCAAAAAAATTTGAATGGCTGCACTGCAGATAACTGTAGTCTTTCATTCAGTTTCCATAACCATAGGCTGACCTTCAAGTTAAGTTTTATCTAAATGCTGTAACAGGTGTTTAGTTAAGCAGCTAGACAGCTAAAACAAGATTCCAGAAATAATGCACTTTAAAAAGTAGATGCTGTAAGGTGAAGACTTTGTATTATGATTTTTTTCAAAGAATACCTAAATAGTTGGGCCTGCTTTTTAGCAAAGGAGTGTGATGTATTGAGCACTCCTGTCCTTATATGTTAGCAGCTAATCAACTGTTTTGTTAAATTGGTATTAGAATTACAAAATTGAGTCAAAATGCTTGTTGTAACTCAACTTTGCTTCTGTATCTTGCACAAATGCTAAAATCAGCTTGAAACTCTAGCTGAGTCTCAGTTCAGCACTGCAAAATACATGTTTCATTACAGGCACTGTAGATGGTAGTATGGTCATACTGGATATGGATACTACATATGGATGTAGTATGGTCATACTGTGTTATGAATGTGTATATCCTGATTTTTTTAGAATGGTGTCAAGATTGGTATTATATCTCAGAGGTGCAATGCTTCCTTTTAGTTTGGTTTGTCATACTGTTGTAATTATACTAAAGAGGCAAAATTCTTGATGCATGATTTTATTCATGCTCAAAGCATTACTAGAAATAAACATATGTATTCTTTTAATTTCATTAAAAATATCTCCAGCTATAGTATGCATTTGATACTTGTGTGTATAGTATGCATAAATAAAATCAGCTTCTTAGAATGTAAATAGAAACGTTCTACTCCTCTGTAGTGTTTATTCGTTTTGGATGACAAGTATTAGAAATGTATTTTAAAAACAACCTATGATTCATTCTGTTCTGATTAAAAATTCAGTTGGCACAAAACAAGATTAGTGATTGTGTACGGATGAGATTAATTTGGAGCTCATTACAATGACGCCAGTTTGAGTAACAAGAATTGTTTGTTATGTTAGCCTAGTTGATTGTTAATGTGAGCCAGTTAATGATTGAAGTGCTTATGCAAAATGTTAACCCCATTTTTCCATTTTTTTTGAAGTATATTCTGTTTGGCAAAGAAGAGACAATAGTAGTATAGGCAAGCTACCTGTCAGTTTAAGGATTTATTTTATTTTATTTATTTATTTTTAAGTATCCTGCTTCAGGGGCTCTAGTTAGTGGCCCCAGAATGATTCTGCCCCTCACTGCTGTCGGAAAGGCTTCATTAGCCCTAGTGGGGATGGAGGCAAGAGGACATTAGCATTTCCTGAAACCCAGTGAGTGCTGAATCTGTCCTTGTGGGTTAGTGTACATGGGAGTGCAGATTGCTGCACGCACAGGCGAGGAGGGGATTGCCATCGCAGAACTGCCCACAACGCTCCACTGCTCCACTCTCATTCCTGTGCACAGCACTGGAAGGATTGTTTCCCCTTGCTCCTTTGTTGTTACTCCTGCTAATACCGAGTACATATTTCAGTCTTTGGGCAGCTGATTCAGCCAACTGTTCTGCTCAAGTATATTAGCTGTCATGCTATATAAGAATGTCTTGCGTAGAACAACGTTTATTTTAAATTCTTGTGTCTTTGTAGATGTTAGACTCCAGGATATTTATCACATGGCTATATGAAGACTGTCATGAAGGCTGTATTGATTCTGTGGCTGTGTTCAAAACCTTAATTATTACTACTGTTGTCTTGTTGAGTTAGCTTTTAATGGGTAGTGAAGTGATTCCTTTAAGTATCAGTGTCATGCGCCTGACGGTAGATGAAGAACAGTTACAGAGGAGTGAGATATTTAACAGCATCAGTTGTTCCTATGCTCACATTGTTTTTTTAAAAAAAACCTTGTATTAAATAATGCTATTTATACTATCTTCTTCTAAAAAGTCTGGCTGTTGCATTGTTGGCAAAAATGTGGATGCTTGTTACGTGTCCTAGCATGAAAGCCACTAAGTGAGGACAGTGAGCATGATGGTTTTCAGAACATTACTTTAAACAAGTGAGGGGAGTTTCTGTGCTTTGTCCAGGAAATGTGTAGGTAAGCTTAAAGTATTTTAGTGTTTCTGCTTCTTGTGCTTGCTTTATTTGGGATGTCAGCAGAAGGTTCTGTTCTTGGACCACTCACCTGCCACTCTCATACTAAAAGCTTTTAGTTATCTTTTTTTTTTTAAATTGAACATAGGGAGTTTGCAAGTGAAACAGAATGCAGGGTTGGATCCTTTATTTTATTAGAAGCTACCTTCTTATTTTGAAATTCTTCATATTCACTTTTTTTGTGTTCCCTTCTCAGTCATGTCATGACTTATATAATGATGTGTTTGATTATTTATAACTCGGTGCTATTCACTGTAGAATTTTCTAAAACAAATGTGAATTCTGGACCTTTTTATTCCCATCCTTCTGTATCAATCCTGCCTATCCATCCGTACATATGGGATGTGTGTGTATAGGGTAACCTATATGTAGGGCTAGATTCTTCACATGCGTTTAGTCACTGAGGTCAGGCTGAAGTTTGTCTGGCATGGATACACCACAGTGGCAGTGCTGGCAATCCTCCTTCCTGCAAAGCTGTGTTTTACACCATCAAAAGAGTAATTTTGTTCAGGAACTCTGCCAGCATATGGACCTTTTTGCTGGTATCATTATCATTGTTGCCATTATGGTGTGTATTTTTGTCCGTGTTTTTAAAGGACAGATCTATGCCAGTATAACATTCCTATATAGACCAAACCTGAAAGAATCTTATTTTGAATGTCTTTTTTGTCTGTTTTGAGTGCCTGACCTCCACGTATTTCCCCTAGTGAATCCTCTTTTCTTTCTTTAACCTAACTAGAAAGAGGTCTCATAGAAAACCCACAGGCAAGCTGACTTTTATTTGCCTTACTGGATTTCAAAAGAGAAATGCCCAAAGCAGGAGTTGCGGCTGGGCTGCTGCGCTTGTTCACAGGCAGCGGGAGGCCTGCGTTGCGCAGGTTCTGCTGAGAAAGGTGCAAGGTGCTGAGGGCAGGCGATGTCCTCGGGGTCTGTGTTGTGGTGTGATTAGAGATGGAGGCTCGGCAAACAGTTTGGAAGGAAGAATGCAAGAGAGATGACAGCAAACATGTTTTGCCTCTCACCATCTCCTCTTCCTTCAAGGCATTTTTACTTCGGTAGATTATTCCTTTTTCTGCTTTGTTTAGTCTTCTGAGTTTCTCTTCTAATCTTCCCCTTTTATTTCTCCTCTCTTTGTCCAGAATTGTTAATATTTGCGAAGCTGAGAGGTGTTAGCTACCTTGTATATCTTTGTTATTTTCCACTCACACAAAATCATTGTATATATTTACGTCACTTTCTTTTCCAAAGTTTCATCATCACTTTCTAGAATAACTTACAAAAATTGGCTCTCTATTCCAAAGTGTAGGAAGAAGAGAAATCTGCTGAGTTCTGAAATTCTGCTTTAGTTAATCATAAAGTTTTAGGTTGATCGCTCCCTCCTGCCCACACCCTCTGAAGAGTAAGGGAATGTTCCCTGGGACTTGGAGGCCCAGATGAAACACTCTCTTTAAAGAAGATTCACTGCGAATAGCTGTACTTCGGCCTCCTCTGCTGAGAGACGTGAGGCTGCTACAGGGAAGAAGCGTGTAGCATTGATGCGTAGCATTTCCTGAATGCGTCCTCCTGTGTACAGACTTGTTAGCTTTGCTTCACTGCAAGCACCCTTGAGGTGTATCCTCTGTATAAAAAGTGGCACTGTCTCTGAGCTAGTGCTCCCTCATATATTTTTTTGTTATCTGTTTTTAAATTCAAGCAACTGGCCAAAACTATGGAGTCTTACCTGTCATTGTTATGAAGAAAATTAATGGTTAAACAGTTTTTTTCTCTGATGCAGTTTTATTTATTTACAAAACTTAGGTCTACTTCCCTGAACAGAAATAAATAGTTTCTTTGATTATACCTCCTAACCCTTTTTTCATCCTCTTAATCTAAAGGTTTTTGCTTCTCTTATGGCGGTTTTGCCAGTGTTTTTTTTAATGTTGAGTGTTTACTTTTTACCTTCAGTTTCTCTACTTCTTGTGTCTGGCCCCAAATATAAAGATTAATAAAAAATTTGCAGCTATCTAGTGCTGTAAGTGGTTTTATTAGCTTTTAGCTCCCTTAAAATGAGTTGTCAGTTTTGCTAATCCATAAATTGATAAATGTCCACAGTTTGGTGCTGTTGTCCATATTTAATTTGGGGGGAAGAAAATATCTGGTAAGCCAGGTAGCCTTGTCTTTCTTTCTTAAAGCTTGTTATTGTAGAATGCAAAATTCATTCTATTTGTTCTCACTAAAGGGCTTAGTAAGGAAATGTTTCTTTTTTTTTTTTTTGTCAAAGGCTTCTTTATATTTGATAATGCAATTTCTCCGTAGAATGTGGAAAATCTAGAACATTAGCTGTTATGAAAAATCTAGTTTTTCCAGTCCAGGAAATATTAGATTTAGGAAAGCAGTAAGAATGTGCATGGATGCATTTGACTGAAGGATGTCAAAGTGAGAGAAAATGTTTTGCTGCCATGCTAGCTAATATAGATCTGATAAGAAATTTAATCATTCTGTGCTGGTAAAATGAGGAAAATGATTTCATGGCTTTTTATTCATACTATTGCAATTAAAAAAAAATGATTATTTTCATCCATTATAGGAGTATGACCATCTTTTCCATGATCATAGAGTTAAATGGGCCAGAATTTTGGACCAGAATAACGCTTAAATCTTAATGTAAGGGCTGAAAAAGACATGCAGTCTCATGTTTCTTTCAAGCTATGTCTGTTTGACTTAAACTTGAGCCCAGAGCATTAGCTTCTTGAGCTTCTGGATCTTCTCTTGAATCCGGTTGAATTTAGTTTCATTTCTTGGCTGGGGTGTAGCTGCTACTGGGCTTGAGAGTGTCTGCTGTCTCTTTACTAAAACCAAGTGCCTGTCTGAATGAGTACTTTCTTTTACTCCTCTAATGTCAAATCACATAGATTAGCCTGAATCCCTGATAGGGTGGAGGAGCACTTATATAGGTAGGTGTTAGTTTTAGCTGAGAGCTGAAGTATGAGCACTAACAAAATCATCTGTCATCTTGTAGTGACCAGAGTTCTTGCATGGCAGGAGGGATCTCAGGTTCGTCTCTGCAGCCTCACTCTTCTCTGACCCTACAGTCCTTCGAGACCTAAAAGACTAGAGGTAGGGCAGACTGGCATCTGGTCTGGGGTTTGAAGAATAGCTAAGCAGATAGTCAGTGAGTTGGGGCACAAGTCAAAGCTCAGGCTATGCCTAAACCTGTAATCTGTATAAAGTCAAAGAACTGTAAGGTAGCCAGTGCCAATTTACTCTCTTCATACATCACTCAGTAACAGCCCTTTGCATAGCTGACATTTGAATGCCTTTCAAACTTGTTTTATTTCTTAATTCTTTTTAATTTTGTGCTTTATTTTATTTTATTTACTGGTCCCATTAGATACTCTCCATTTTCAGCTTTCTGATATTCTTTTCAGTTCTCCAGAACTTTTGCCTGACTTCATGTGCAAACTCCTTAACTTTAGTAGTGCTAGGCAATCAGTGGCACTTAACAACTGTGGGACTTATCCCAGAACGTTTCTAGATTTATTTGTCCCCTGGAATCACATTTTGACATCTGATATCTTTCAGCCCATTTATTCTTTAGGCCATGAGAATATCTGATCAAAGTGTTTCAGTTGTGTGGAATTCAAGCTTGTGCCTGGGAGGATGAGCAGTCTCAATTATATCAATATTCCATAAGGAAATCTGAGATAGACATTTCTGAGTCTGGCAGCTGAATGAACTACCTAACTTGATGCAAGCTTTCTGGTAATTTCCATTTGCTCCATTTTGCTGTATGTGAAGATTTGTTTCTGATGCACCAGTGCCTGGCTTACCACCTGTTCTTCTGGGTCTGGTGTTGCTTTCCCTATTTATGTGTTACTACCTGAGACTTCCTTTCATGGAGCCATAGTAAGTCAGGATTGCACTGAGCATTAAACCTCTTATATTTTTGTTGCCCTCTGATAGCCTGGACTCTTTGTACTTAGTCAAAAATAGAGAATCAGAATACTCAAATGTAGAGAATCAAAAATAAAGAATTTACAGGCCTTACTGATTTTAATGGGCTTAAAGTGGCACCTACATTATGTCTGTAGCAGAGGGAGAATTTTATGTTCTGGTGTTTTGCTGATGTTGCATTCTCAAAAAGAAAATGTTGCCTTGGAGTCCAGTTCAATGAACTATCTCCTTTATTCCTCTTAACTGTCTTTGAAAAGAGAAAACTGGGGGGAAGACTGCTGATTGTGAAGTGATACAGTGTCACTCTACCCTGTACTAATACATCTTGCCTTAAGGATAAGTGAAGTCTACTGACATGAACAAGAGAAAAATGTAAATTCATGAACTGTGTGGCTATGCTAGCCATCAAATATGAGGAAAAAGGGCCTTCAAGTATTCTTCAAGGGATAGCTGGAATCACTGGATCTATAAGTATTCTCGTAAGCGATGAATCAGTTGGGTCTATGACTTGCTGCCTCCTGACATCGGTTGTTCATGCCACTGGATATCTTCGCAAGGGCAGGGCAACTTGCAGTCCCTAAAGACAAAACAGAAGCTGCTCCTTTGCCTTGTCTTTCCTATCAATTTTCAGAGACGTTCCACCAGTTGTCACTTAAGAAGCTAAGCCTGACAAATATTCCACTACTTGTTCTAAAGACATCTAAATCTAGTACTATCTCCTCTGTTTTTAGAGCATGTTATTATTATTCCACTTCTGTATAAGGACATAAAGGGTTTCTAGAAATTGTGAGAAAGGTAATTATAGAAAACACTTGGAGAGAACGGTATTTTCTCAGTATATTACACTGCAATTAAAACTAAGAATGCTTTTGTCAGCAGTGCTTTTTTGGAGTCAGTAAGGTTAATTTGGTAATGCCATCATCTACTTCCCTGACTCTTCCCAGCATATTGATACGCATCACCTTTTTCTCCAAGGAGCGCAACTTCCTTTTTTCTCTTATCACTAATAGTTGCCTGGGGAAGCAAAGTGATTGAGCAAATGAAAGATTCTTCAGGGTGAAGCCCTGAAAGGTAATGTCCTATTGGCAGGAAAGTATGTGCTCTGGCATAATGTCAGATTGCCAGTTACCAGACACTGACGGCTAAATATGTTCATGTATTTATATATGGTATACCTGCTTTGGCAGGAAGTAAAGACCTTGCTAGTGGTAAGGGTAGTAGAATAAATTCCAGTTCATCGTAGTGATTTTTCAAGTAGTTGTTAGTTTAAACCAAAAATATAAAGCTGGCTGTCCCAAGCTGGCCGTATGAAGGCAGAATGTCTTTATTTGGATGTTTAGGAGCAGAATACTCATGTTGGTGTTGAGAATACTGTAACAGGAACCAGCAAACAGATAAAATCAGTGTAGTTACAACTCTTTTTGCTTCAGTTAATCAAAATATAATCATACTTTACTAAATTCTGTAGTAAAATTTGAAAAAAAAAGTTGTTATTAGAGAAACTAGCAAAAATTAAAGGATTCTGGCCCTTATGTGTAAAGATACTGGCAGAATATACTCCACTTTTTCACACAAAGTCCAGAATACTAAGAAATGGCTTGGCTTGAAGGCAGCAGCTTGTTAGCTTTCTAGAAACCCATTTACAAGTTTTAAAAAGAAAAGATCAAATCTAGCACAACCTTCCTGAATTGAGAATACATTTAAATTCATCGTATTGTGCCCTTTGAATTCAAGTTGTTGAGCCATGATAATTCATTTTTCTGTGGCAAGTCAGTCATTGCTTATGAATATGCAAGCAGAACAGACTTTTGAATTAGCTGATTACAGAAGGTCAGTTAGAAATAAGTGTTCTGTCTGATAATGCTGTTTCAGATTTGATTAAATTCTAGGCTGTGAATTCTGTTACGATTTATAATTGTAATTTTTCTACCATAATGATAAGCTTAAGTTTGGGACCCTGCAGGTTCTTTTCTTCACAAGATACTGGTGAGGCAAAGAAATATCTTTGCACACATGGTAATTTTCAAAGAAAATATTAATTTTCCCACATGGAGGAGAGCTCAATCTATGTTTTCTTTATTCTTTACTGGTCTAACTTTCAGCCTGTACTAGTTTCAAAACCTTTCCTTATTTTGCTCGTTCTTTAAATGCTTGTGTGTCTGTTTCCCTGCTATCTTCCATCTCAGTTTCTCAGCCATATCAGGTGTTTTTTTTTCTTTTTTTGAAACTGCAGAAATCTGCACCTCCAGAGCACCCTTAATGTACAAAGATCAGCTGTCCCTTACTGGTCACACAGCAGGATATAGGCATAATTCGTAGTAGCTTTTGAAAGAAGAGTCCTCTCCTTTTTCAGATGATGATACTTGAAAGGAGGTGGTGCATTCATTCTAGCTGAATGCTGAAGTGTTCTGTGTGTATTAAAAAATATATATATACTGTTTTCATTTTAGAACTGCCTTAGGTATGTAATCATTAATCAAGAATCACCTTGTGTGGCCAGCAGAAGAAATAATGGGAAACTGTAATTACTAAATGTAATGTGCTTTTTCTTAAAGCAGAGTTAGATTTCAATATAATAGATGAATATTGTTCACCTCCTGTGTACTTTCTTGGCATTTCAAGACTTTCAGGTATCTGAAATTTCAGCTGAGCATTTATAGGCTCATTTAATTTGTGTTCAATTTCTACCATCTCTCACTAAAAAAATGAAATCTGAGTATCCCAAATTTTGCTTTATACAAACTTTATTATCTATTATACATAATAGCTAGCATAGCACACAAAGCCTGTAAGTTGTTTGGTTTCATTTGCCATGACAAAAGTGCTCCTGAGTTGAATTGTTTTCATGAAATGCTAAGTCTTTACTGCTTGCTTACGCCCCAAAATGATGATTTCAAGTAGATTACTCCAGAAAGTTGTTCCAGTGGTGCTTTGGGGGAGAGCAATGAGAAGAACCTGTGAAAATAAGATGACAAGTAGATGGCATGTGGGTTTACAGTGATTGATTTGAAACTGCAGCCTGTAGGATGTTTAAGTGCTGGCTGCTAAGAAACTGAAGCCTTTAAAGTTGTTGTAACGCTCCAGCCCTGTGAACACTGTGAAAAATATCTGTTGATAGAAAGATGTGAGCATATGGCAGATAATTATCCTGTGCCTTTTCCTGTGAATGATTTTCCCATGGTGGCCCAAGAAGACTATAGCAAAGCAGGAGTTGAATCCAGATATCCCAGTTTCTAGACTGTTGTAACCACTGGACTCTAATGTCCTCTGAATGTATTTATATAGAGCATAAGTGCTGATATTGCAGTGTGATGATTTTTCTCATTTTAGGTAAAGAAAAACTTACACTGGTACTGATTTTAAGTTATCATAGTATATGAATTGTGTTCATGTGGTGTGCAGAGATGTAAACAAAATGCAAATCTGTACTTGCATTATTCTTTTTGATAATTCTGGATGAAAGATTCTGTAGAAATGCGTTACTGCTGTTATGGGCTTGAGAGGTTTTGTTTACTGACGTTTTCTTGTGAAAGGGATTGCAGTTAATTTCTTGCTTAGAAATAGAAAAGTGCACTAACTTAAAATAAGATCTTGCTGTTGTTTCCTGTAGTATAGCCAGGAAAAACAGTTACAATCTGTCTTCTTTAAAATCACATTCCTGGAAGATATTCTGGCAACCTGGATATTTAAACACATTTCAAAGAAAAACAACTTCAGATCAATTAGAAATTGTGATCTTATTTTCCTTCTGAGAGTGCAGAATTATAGTTTGCTGCAGACATTGCCTGAAGTTATGAAATAAGCAATATGCTGTTATGGAGGCTATGAATTAGCTGCTTATGGAACACAAGGTTCTCTGTGTTCCGAAAACGAGGGGAGTAGGTAATTGCTGACATTGAGTAGTTTGCACAGGGTCTTGGTTGGTTTTTTGGAAGTATAAGGGAAAGCTTGCAAAGCACAACATGTTCCAGAACAAAACTTAAACATGGTTTCTTTGCCAAAAGTTGAATATTATGGTTACTCTGTAAAGCTAGAAGTGCTGAGAAGCTACTTTGGGGTTTTTATCACTTGCCTCACCTTTTTTTTAAAAAAAAAAAGAAAAGAAAAAGAAAAAAGTCCTGTTAAGTTTGATATTATTTGGTTGCAAATTTTTTCTCTCTTTTTGGAATCCAGGCGGTATCATTGCTATTCATTTAAATGAATCACTGTAAAATGGCTTAAATTGCACTCTCTATGGGTGGCCTTATATTATCTTTGCTCTGCCTCTTTATACACACTTCAAGTAATTTTCTCAACATTGTGGACTTGTCTGATGGTCCAAAAACATTTCCCTATCAAGCTGCTCATTTATCATGTAGCCATCTTTTGAAAGGAGACAGTATCAAGAGGCAGGGAATTTGAAGCTGAATTTTGCACCCCTAAAAAATCAGTGGGAATATACTTGTTAGGGAAACTTATGCTCTTTAGTGAACTCATTTAAATTAATACCTAGCAGATCTTCAGAATAGATCTCCTGAATCATTTTGGATTTCTCCAGCATAGACACAGATTAATGGATGCTTATGGTCTACTAGTCCCTGAATTTCTCTGTTTATATTGCCATATGATGTGAGGTGGAGGGCAAAGCTAATGAATGTACATGCTATTAGTAGTTTCTCTAAAGTCTAAAAAAATTAAAGACCTCTTCTTGAAACTCATTCCACTAATGAATAAGATCAGCAATTTTAGGGTAAGCTTCTGTCACAACAGGATATTCAGCTTGCATATGGTGAACTACGTGGTCATGGATAGATAAATAGTTGGAGTGGCCGGCTTCTGTATGGCAGTAGCTACTTGTTGTGGGCACTTACCTTTCTGGCATCTGAAAATCTGGATTTCTGTCTTACTGAAGCTCTAACTCCATTAATTTTCCTATAGTCCCAGTGTAGTCCCACTGTTTTGAATTCATTCACTAATTCAAAAAATGAGGATTAGCCGGTCATTACAGATGACTGACTATTACCAGCTTCTGTCACTATAAGAAAATACATAGTTGCCTTCTCATGCCACCAACCTCCTGCTAAAATAAACTGCTCAAGATGAGGCAGAAATTGACCTTCTTTTTAGAAAATGCAAGCTACACAAGTTTCTTAACGGCCAACCAAAAGCTCAGGATTTAAATTAAGAATTAGAGCATGGAGTTTGTAGTGCTGCTAGTTGCAGTGGAGAGCATGTACACAAGTGTGAGCAGTGCCCAGCCCAAAGTGAATTTTTTTAAATGAGCCTCCATGTGCTCAGAAAAGAGCAAAGTCCTTCCACAGTATACTGAAAAAAGTGATAATAGTATTAAAAGTAGTTGTAACCATTCTCAGAATTGCATCTCAGCCTTCATATGAGGTTTGAATGAATGCAGAACTAGTTGTGGACTCACGATTTGAGTTGAATCGTACTTTTTTATTGTTTTACACTGGGCCACTTCCAGTTTAGCTGGCTAACTTTTGAATAACTTAGTTTGCACTGCAGAGTTAACTTAAAGATATCTCTTGGCAAACAGGTCAAGAAATTGGATTCAAGCCTGGATTTCTTTATTTTAAACATTGTACTGATTGTTCTGTAAGTTCTGATTAACTTTCTGGAAAGTCTGCAGAAATCTCATTTCAAATTAGAAAAGATTTATTGAGTGATATATTACTTAAGATACTGTCAGTACCCCAGCCAGTGTTCTTGCTTTATTTTGCTATAAAATTCATTTCTTTACCAATTTTAGAGCAATTTTCATTTGGAAGATGTCTTTCTCTCTTTTCAGCATGCATGAGATTTTGGTAACAAGATGTGAACATGCACATTTTGTCAGAGACAAAACGCAGTCCTGCTAAGAGAAGTAGAAGGAGATTTTGGTATAAGAGAAGCTATGGAAAGCAGCATGTCTGTTGCTATACATATTTGCTGGATGTGTCTTTAGTTGGGTTTTTCATACCTGCCAGGCTTCAACAATCTGGCTGTAGAAAATGGGTTTATGTTTATTTTCATGTTTTCAGGATTTCTTCTGAAGCAGTAACAAGGAAAACTCATGATTTTGAACTTTTATTTAGAGCATAATTCCTATGAAAGATCTGAATTTTGTGGCAAAACATGTAGCCACAGAACACAGAAACGCTGGAAGCTTGCTTCATTCTTTTAATGTTTTAAATATTTTAAAATACTGTTTCTTACAAAAAGTGTATTGGCCATTGTTAGAATACCACAGGCTTCAGACAAACCAATCGGAAAATAAAATACACAAGCTGATACGTGGGTTTTCTTTTTTTTTCTTTTTTTTTCTTCAAAGCCTTTAGTTTAAGATTTCACTCATGAAAACAACTTCCAAAGGCTAATAATGTATATGGTTCTTCATTGCTAAAGAAAATATTATTTAGAACATCTTTTTATCTCTAAAGAAGGAAGTCATTTGATTGTTGCAAGGACACTACTCTGATTGACTAAAGTGACAAATTGTATGTTTTTGGAAGGATCACTGGAATATTACAGTTGTACTGACCAGGACGTTCTACAAGGGATCAACCTGCTGGATATCAAATTCTGCTTCAGTTAGGTTTTAACACTATTTACGTTATAGGTAGCTGCGTACATTGTTGTTGATTTCAAAAATAAAAGAAGGAAGATTGAAGAAACAAAGTCTTTTGAAACAAACCATTTAAAACAAAGAACAGTATAGCCTGAATTTTTATATAATATTGAAATTGGATGACAATAAAATGATTGAAAAGTTAAGTATTTTCAGATGATCAAGTCTAGTGCTTTTGGCAAATAAGCAGCACTTAAAGGTATAGAGAAAGAAATTTCATATAGAAACATGTCAGTGTATTCAGAAGTGTTTTGTTAACTTTAAAAGTTAGATCTTGTGAAAAGAGCAGCACTTTTGAAAAGTTAATAAAATGGCTAGAAATACATTGGTCAATTGCCAAATAACAAGTGCTACAATAAAAATATGATGCTAAAGTCAGAAATTAGTGGAGGTTTAAAGAAGAACTTGTGTTACAGAAAATTCATGTAGCTATTGGATTATTATTATTATTATTTTTTTAATCAGTGAGAATCCATTGCAACTGATGCATGTGCTAGGTGGGTAGTTGGATTATTCTCCAGGTGATGTGTTTGGGATTTTTGTTTGTTTGTTTGTTTTTTAATGGTACATACCTTATTTTCTTTTAAAATCTTCAGTTACTGAATGAGCAGTATTTAATTAGAAACCTAGAGACAAGTAATTCATTTTAAATCCTGTGGCTGATCAGCAGTACAGCGTAAACACTGTTCGGATGCAGTGCTCTTCTTCATTCTTTGAAGAGAGCAACTGCCATATTACAGCTCCAGGCTAAACAAGTGACAATGGATTTCCTCTTGCTTTTTTTTGTTCTCTGGTGTAATGTTATTTAAAAAACAAAAGGTACAGTTGCGTTTAGGTTAGTTATTAAAATATTGTTGGTCATTTCCTTTAACAGAACACTTCTATTGTGTTATACCAATGTCATTAGGAGGAAAGGTTATTCCCACTTATCTGGCTGATCAATACATACTGGCATATTACATCCTCTGGCTTTCTGGAAATGCTTTATTTGAGCAGGAGCTTGGGAACAGGAAATTTGAGGTTATACACAGTCTGGTTTCAGACTGCATGATACAAAGTGCGTTTCCTAGAAGACACTCTCCACCTAACAAATTTTCTCTCGTATTTTGCAGAATAGGATAAGCTTAAGTGGATTCAGGTTGGGAGGAAATATTTGCCAGTTGCAGATGGAAGACAGAGACTTTCAGTCTCTCTGTAGTATGTATTTTCGGACCTTACATGAACCTCATTCTATCTCAGCTCTTCTCCAGCTTCTCTGTAATATAATTCACCTTTTGAGATAGGACAATGCTGATGTTCTAATTTTACAGGTGGTTTTACTGTCTAGGAGCCAATATAGAGGATTTTTACTTCAAGCTGGAGTCAAATGTGTGACAGAGCAGTGTGTTAGCCTCTGCAGGGAGAAGCTGTAGGGTGGTGTCTGAGGCACACTGGATGGGCATCTTCCAGAATCCTAGTCAGAAGCAGAATAAGAGAATAGTTTAATCCTGTAGCTGTTCACTTAGCTGTTCACTGATACTTGTAAAACAAAGCAAATTGTGGCCAGGGCTATGTCCTATTGTGTTTCTTGACCTGAGCCCATCAGTCTCAGGTGGATCTCTGGCCTATAAATGACTGGTCTTTTTCAAATGTATACTCTAGAGGTAACTGTTCCTCTAAGTGTTCCACCCACACTCTGTAAAAGCTAAAATAAGATCTGTGTTTCTGAAGAATGAGAACACCTTCCAAAACTCTTTTCTCCTACCCATTTTCTTTTTTATGGTTGACTGATAAATATATTTTTCATCCTATTCCCAGAAGGGAGTGATGCATAGATAGATGCTGACCCAAAGCTGACCAAAAGCTGTTTGACTGTGTTAATGTGCTTATTTCAACAAAACCTGTTGAGGACCTGGGTACAAAGCACATGGGCTTTTCAACAGTTTGAAGTTGTCTTTTGACTTTTGCATCAGAATTGTCTCGTGTCCTATCAGTTTGGAATTTAGGGTGAGTTCTCATCTGGCCTTAACATAGACCTGTTCTAGGTAAGATCAACCAGAGGCAGGAATTCATCGTGTTAGCTATGCCAACATTGAAGTAGTCGCACTGAGAGATAACGTTGCTGCTGTGTTACTGACACAGTTATCTTCAATTGTATTAATATTTTGCTTTGTGTTACTGTAGTCTGTGTCTCTTGATGTAGTGGCAAGCTTGTAACTAAAACTTGTGCTAGACAGATTGAAGAGATTTTGTGCCCGGATTGCACTTGTGTTAAGGGAAAGAGTCAAGTTAACTCTTCAGTGAAGTAAAGGTCAAGGTGAAGTAAAGCACAAGGTTGAGGCAACAGAAGAGAGCGCATTTGTCATGTCACTGTCAGTGTGGTATCCATTAGTTGAATAACGGAGCAGATTGGTTTCCACAGCTAGTGTCAATTTGAGGTGTCACTTGGCTGACTGCTCTTTGAGTTGGATGCTATACAGGGTTGTACTTACTTGATCCATGTGTTTCGTATCAGTTTTTTTTTTTATTTTATTTTTAATTCAAACTTCTGAAGTCCTCAAATGCAACAGTGTAATTCTGGGGAAGAATGGAATGCTAATTTCAGCCCATCTATGCAGAGTAGGAGCCCTGGTATCTGTTTCATGGTAGCTCCCTGTACAGACACTTATTTTGCATTAAGGCTCTTGCATGCTGTTTGACCTGGTTTCCTTCCAAAGTGTTAAATAACTTCTGCATTTAATATTATGTTTTAGCTTTGTCACACAATTTCTGCGTGTATGCATGCTTCTGGCATCGGTATGGAAGAAAGAGTGCTTATCTTTTTATTGCTGTAAATGAGTTTGGCCTCTATTCTTTTCTAATTCAACAGAATTTAGCTTCTTGGAATCCCTCAAATCCTGAATGCCTTCTGCTTGTTGTGAAAGAGCTTGTCCAGCAGTATCACCAATTTCAATGCAGCCGATTACGTGAGAGCTCTCGTCTCATGTTTGAATATCAGACTTTACTTGAAGAGCCCCACTATGGAGAAAACATGGAAATCTATGCTGGCAAAAAAAACAACTGGGTAAGCTATTAAGAATATTTCTGCTAAAACGCTTTTACTGATCCTTTCTTTTGTGTAAGTGTTGCTGTTGCCTTGGAAAAATGAGTTCTTTGTGTGCTGTGTGTATATTCATGCTTTATGTTTCCAATGGAGAAAACTCCAACTCGCTTTCTGTACTCCCTGTTTTGTCCATTGCTTTCATTCCACCACCTTGCTTGAACCTGATTTCCAGGTAAGCATCTGTTTTTCAATCTGATGTTAGTTCATCTTATTTATAGATGAACTGATAAACTGTTGAAAATTCTGTGCTGTGTTTATAGGGCAAAGTACAATGTTATGTGGAAGTCTGAGTTAGCTTAAGATTCGAGAGGCAGTATGGCTTCATTAATATGACACTCTGCCCAGGCAAATTAACCCTGCTGAGAAGTAGGATGTATTCGGGTGTGGTTCTGCCTTATGATTCAGCTGATGCGATCACTAGCTGTAGTTGCATATATCTCTCTGGCATTTGTCTAACCTGAGCTGAGTTTTTCCAGGGACCTAAATTGTGGGGGAAAAAAGGAAAAGACTAATTTTCGGCAAGAGAATATGAGGAGCTGAAACTGGCTAGAACAGTGAGTCTGTAGGACCTTGTCTTCACATGACAATCAGATGTTAAACTGGCTTATCTATTTCCTGAAATTGCATCCTTTGCCTGGGCAGGATGCCATGCTATATAGATACATCCTGTGTATGCCATTTCAGCCTACCTTGACTGTGCAGACATTTTGATCAGTGTGCAATTTTTTTTTTTTTCTTCTTTAGCTCATCTCACTCTGCCACAGACAAGCCTTGCAAAAATCACTTTTTGCCATTAGTAATGTATTTATCATGGGAAGTTGGGAGTAAGAAATATCAGGAAATGTATAGTTGTGGTTATGTTGAACACATTCCCCTCTTACTTTCAACAGCAACATACTCTCAACATATACTGCCCTTTAGAAGCACTGTCTTCTGAAATGCATGCAGTCTGAAAATCTATGAAATTTTAGCATTCCTGTTGCCAGGGCCTAGAATTCAGCTTTATGTCACTTTCATCATCCTTAAGTTATAGGTGACACAAAGATCTTTACTGTACAACCAGCAATACATATATTCCTCTGTTTTTCTTGTCATCTAGGCAGGTTTTTATTTTGAGCCATGTAAAATTTTCTTTGTCAGAGAATTTCAGATCGCTGTTTTATTTTTATAAGTCAGTATATTTCACAGAAATTAATTTGTTCTTGAGTGTTATTCTCTGTAGCTGGCATCACAAACTACTCACCACATCTGTAAATATCGTCAGAATGTTTTATTGAAATGCAGAAGGCCTTCTGTACCATATTCGGATTTTATCATCATTTTTAGCAGCTGCCAAATTGTAGTCAAGATTGTAGAAAAGTAGGGTTTTTTTTTTTCCTTTTTATGGAAAAGCCATATGTACTCAAGCCTTTGGAATCTTTCTTCAGTCTTTGGTGACTGAATAAAGATCTTCTTTTTTGGTGTTGGAAATATTATTGAGGCAAATCCTTTTAATCATTGCAGAGCTATATGAGGCTTTGCTAGTGTGTGTCTTGCTTTTAAAGTTTACATTCTCTGTCAAGAAGACTCAAAGTCACATTTGGACCAACTGCAGATTCAGTGAACCTGGTACCTAAGTGACAGAGCCTTGTGTATGCATTGCCTAAAATCATGTGGTTTTCCTTCCTGTTGTTGCCAACTGTCTTGTTAATCTTGACAATCAGCACAATAGCAGTGTTTATCTGAAAAGTAAGAGGTAACTGTGCCTTACCTCCTCTGTCTAGAAGTTATTGAAATTTGTGCTATCAAAACAAAGTAAAATAATTGTTACTGTCTCTCAGGAATCAATAGTGGCTCAATAGACCTCTGAAACAATCATCTCTGAGTGAACCTTGCACTGTGTTATTATGAAAGCAATCCTTTTAAGTGCATGAATGGATTTCAAAACAAATAAACAAAACTCCAGAAAAGGCCTGAGTTCAGTGCAGTGTCTCAAAATGGAATAAATTTCCTTGTCTGTCTTTGCACCAATATCTCCAAAGTCCTGAAGTAATATCCAAGATCAGAACAGACAAACCCTTATTTAGTCCAGTATCCTCATGTTGACAGGTAGAAGCTGATACAGATGCCCATTAATTGCCTGAATCTGATCTCTCAGTGCTGTGGCCAGGACCTCCCTCTGACTCAGATAATTTGGCTTTTGGGTTGTTGAGCACCATGGACAGGGACTGCTCCCTACAGGTTCGGAAAATGTTTAGAAGTAATATGTTGCAGAATAATCTTGATTGAATGACATAAAAGATCTAGGCTGCAAGTCTTTGTTTACATCCGCATCTGAGAGATGCTGTTATTTTGTTCAGAGGCCATTCGTCTGTTCAGTGGCTGTCCACAGTTCATCAGACTTGGCATTTTACCATAAATCTTTCTCTGGATTTTTTGGCAAATCTTGTAAGACAACTTGTCTGGGAGACAAGTCCAGAGAAGTAGCACTGTCTATACAATCCATTTCAGTCTGAGTAAAAACTGAGTACTGTGACTGTCATCAAGGCCATCTTGGTGTTGCACACACAAAAAGTCAGTGATTTTCAAGCATATGTATATAATGCAACATCAGTGAGTTGATATTTAGCCCCAATATTAGTGTCATCAGGAAGGGTTTTGCACCTGACTTTATTATGTGCTCACTTTTTGTTTTTTAGTGTTTCTATGTGTAATTGCTTTGCATTTGTGGTATGATTGTCAGGGACAAATTGCAAGGGCACTTCCGAGCAAACTAGCAGCTGGAGGGATCACAGCATAAAACCACACAAACCCTTCTGGCAAGTGATATAACTGGTAAGGTACCACTGGCAGGATTTTGGTTGCATTCAAGATCTTGTTTTTTCTTGTTTAGTGACTGGAAGAGAGAATAAGTTATCTCTAGTTCATGCCTGATGCATAGATCAAGGAACAAATTGGCATTGATATGACCTGTGCTACATCTGCCTAACACAGCATCTTTCCCTGTATGTACTTAGTTGCTTGGGCCAAATGCTTGTTTAATTTAGGCATAAAGTAAATGAAGGTATCTAGTTCTGTAGAAGGGTTTTTTTTTTTTCCTTCCTGCTCAGTTTCATTGCATAGCAATATCGCAGAAGAGAATGCACTCATCGAACAATGATTTATATTCCTCAGCTGTCCAGCACAGCATCTTACCATGTCATTTCAGAAAGCCAGTTCCCACTCTACAGCATCCCTTTGACCTTAAATACGTTCTGAGTGAGGCTTATGCAGCTGCCTGCTGGTTTCCTTCGGCATTTTGTTCAGCCAGTTCTTTTCTGAATCAATATGCATAGCAAACAGTGTTGTCTATCATTATGGAGATTTGTGGTCTGATAGTATATCACTGGTGACAACCTTCATGTTTTGTCTTATGCTGGGCTCAGAGCAATCTGTGGATTAGCACAACTAATTGAGAGGGGAGACAAGCATACTGACAAGCTTTGTGAAGGCATATGGCAGTGTATTTCTAGTGTTTTCAATATCAGTGCAGGTGCTAAAAGAGCTTGGCTGACTGCATTCTTCTTGAGAAGCTGTTATAGCCTTTGATAAGCTGTCCCCATAGGTATGCAGACTTCTCATGATAACATCCGCTAAAGGTAGTAAAGCAGTGGCCCAAAAGGCATCCTTCTGATGTCTGCATGGATTAAAAGCCTTTGACTAGCAGTTCCAGCTTTTGGTTGAATTTGAGATGCAGACACTTGTAAATATCTGCAAAGGCAGGGTGACTAAAGTTATTTCAAAGGGCTCTCTCTGCTCTCCATTGCTGTCACAATCCTCTGCTTCTCTTCAGTGGGTTGTTGCTACATCTTATAGAAAGGATATTTTCATTACTTCAGACATTTTACAGGTTTTTGCTTACCACAAGGTACAGCTGTATATATAACAGAGATGATTCTATTTATACCTATATACTATTTACATTCACCATTTTAATGAGAATTGTAATATAGATACTCACCATAGGTGCATGTGCACTTGTTTCAACTTGTGTATTGTACATTTCTTGCTTACAGTATTTTTCTTGCTTTTTCTGGCTTCACAAAATATTTGAAATATTTAAATGAAAATTAGCTACAGATAACTGTTCAGGGAGTATTAAAGTAGTACATATGTGTTACAGCGGCAGAATAAATACTGAATATTCACATAGCTTTAATTTGTCATCACTAGGTGATAAAATAAAGTACTATATTTAAAAAAAAATTGTATGTCATCAAGTAACTAATTAGTATATGTATGCAAATTTAGGACAATGTTAAAACTGAAAGGCGTTTGTTACCTTGTCTCAAGAGGTACTAAATTTTTCTACTTTAATGTTAATGCTTTCTGTACTGTTCATTCAAAAAGATAAATATAGTTGCTGTATAGCTACTTGATTGAATTACAAAATAAGGATGTTTTAGACAAAAAAGCTAATGTGGAAATCAGGCAAGCATTTATTTTATTCAAAAAGAATAAACTTGGTTACTCATAACCAGGTGGACAAAGTCTGGTTTTAAGGAAGTGTATGAAACAGAAAGGAAATCCTTTCTGTTTCCTTTGCATACACTTTATGCATAAAAAACAGCTATGTTTAGGGGACACTTGGCAAGTTTTCAGTTGACTAGGTGTTAAGAGTCACATAATTCTGAAAAGATATTACATAAAACCTTCTAGTTCAGTACTTTCTTCTCTACTTCAAAGGGTATTTCTTATCCATTCCTACCTTACTCAACTGAAATTTCTTCTCCTACATTTATCTACTATGTTTGTGAAGATTCCTTTGTTTTATGTATATGTTCCTATAAATTTTTTTCTTAATTTGGCTTTTAGACTATTTGCAGATCTCATCAGACCTTTGACCGGAAATGAGTACAGACAAGATGGAACTATATATAGGGCCTAACAAAGTTTCTTTTGTTTTTGTCATGCACATTGTTGCCCTTTGACTACTTTTTACTGTTGACTTACTGGCAGTGATGTGTGCATTTATTTTTTGTAAGTCTTTTCTCATTTAATGTCTGTGAAATTGTAAAAATTTTTTTTTTCCATCCTCAGTAGTCCCATTGAGAAATGTTGTTTTAATTCTCAATCCTTTCGTTTGGTATGAACTCTTACATGTTTTCTGTTTAATATTTCATGCTCAGTACCTTCAATTTGTGATTCTGTTTTAGATACTAGGTCTCATTAGTCTTACCTTTTCTCCACAGACTGGTGAATTCTCAGCTCGCTTCCTCTTGAAGTTGCCTGTAGATTTCAGCAATATTCCTACATACCTTCTCAAGGTAAAATGAATGTCTAAACTGACAGTATTTGTGAGCGAGTATGAATTATTGAAATGTTCTTAGTAACTATTTTGACTTTCTGCCTTCCCATCTTCAAGCAACTGAAACTCCACAGTATCTAAATCTGATAGGGTTAGGTTTTGGAAAGGTGGTATTACACATAGTGTTGCTTTGCATGCCATTTTACCAGATACTAAATACATACCTATCACTCTGAAGGACCTTGCAGGATTTGTGTTGTTGTTGAAGATTGAATGCAACACAGGTATTCATATGATAGGCAGCAAGCTCTTGATCATACCCAAGGCATTCTCATAGGGAGTAAACTTGAATGTTTCCACATAAACTCTTCTAATGTGAATTTGTGGAATTTTGTGCTATATGTGTATTTGACAAGATACTTAACACAATTTTTACAAAGAAAGTAGGACTGTAGACCATAATAACAAAGAATGCGTTAGAGTATTGGTGTAGGTTGTAAAAGTGTATTCCCTTCTTTGCTTGGAAGAAAAAAACTTGTGACAAAAACTACCAACATGGAATAATTTGACTGACTGCTTATCTTCTGAGTGTTGACAATAACATGAGTGTCTTTCACAGCAGATGGACAGTCACAGTTTTAAGCAGTTATTATGGAAACCCATCATAAGGTTAATATTACTGTATTCAGAGAAGCCAGTGACAAATCTGCATTCACTCTGTCATTAATGTCACAATAAAGTGCCAGAATTCTTGTTTCTGACAAGGTTTGAGTCAGCTGATGTTGCCAACTTCCATCTTTCCTTTCCACTGCTAAACGACATGCCTGGCTCCTTACTCAGATGTTTACTTTTAAATATTTGAAAAGGAGAAGAATAGGTACTTAGTGTTTAGCAGCTAATTTGTTGGAATGAAAATGTCAGCGTACATTCCATGACCTCCTCTTCATCTTTGTGTTTTAAGTCTTCAGCTGTTGTTAGATCACAATTGCAAGTGTGAATCTGCACTGTTTCTCCAAATAAGCTGTCTTGAGCCAAGGACGATGAAAATAAAGGCATACACAACTACATAACTGAAATGTTTGGTTGTAGTCTGAGCTAGGTATCCTACGGCCTCCTTACGTTCTGTAGACTGCTAGCTGTTTGAATATTGACCTGCTTCTTACAATTTTCTTTCTCAAAAGCCTCTAAATATTTTCAGTCTGCTCCTGTATTCATGGTAGCATCTTTCTCCCAGCTGCTGTCTTTCATCAAGGCCTTCTGACCTCGCTTGATGGGCACATTTCCAGTCACAGGTGTAAGAGGGGCAACCAAGGGTTCTTCAGCAATGATGGTGTTAGAATCAGCATGCAGCAACAATTTACCTGGATTGCAGCATGCTCCTGATTTGCTTCTGAGAAGCCCTGTGAAAAAAGGAGGCTGAAGATGGCTAACATGAACTGTGCTGTCGGCTCCTGCCAGAACTCCAAGTTGCCATATTTTCCAGGAACAACTTTAAACTGCTCAAGAATTTCTCGGACATGTGCATACACAGTATGTTCAATAGCTTCAGTCACAGGGCTGTATCTTGCACTTCTCTTCTGCCTCTGAGGAAATTACATGACTTGTAGACTGAAAGGTGGTATATGTTTTATGTAAGTAACTGTCATCATGTAGGAATCCTGTGATAAGAGCAGATTCCACTTTATTTCTGAAGAGTAGCATTTTACTGCCTCATGCATGACAGCATACTCTTTTTTTTTTTTTTTAATTGTAATTCCCTATCCCATATTCACTAACCATCTTCCACATTCTCTAAGGAAATTTGATATACTGTGGATAAATCATCAGTGCTACACAATTGATTCCCAGAGCACTGTTCACCCCGAGTCTTGGATGAATCAGTGGTCTCAAGGAAAATATGGGTATATTTGCGTGCACATAGACTGTGTGACTGTGTGACAAAGCATGCACAAAAGGTAGCAGAATCAAAGTTTCACAGTCTGCCTTTATTTTGACCTTTCTAAAATCCTAATGTCTTAGCAGCTTTAATATTCTTTAACATGTTTTCTGTATGTAATTGCCTGAATTTTTAAAACAGCAGATCCTTACTGATGGGCAGTGCACTGATGAAATCCTTAGACTTGTTATGCAGACTTCTACTTGAACTAGCAGGTTAACTGTCTGTGGTAGGAGGCTGGGGTTTAATCTGGATGAGTAGACACAGGAGAAGAAATATGTTTTTATTCTGTTAGTGTTTGTTGACAGCAGGAGAATGGTTTGACTCAAACTCCAGTTTGGACTGTGATAGAGAGTGCACTGTCGCAGTCTGTAGCACTGTAGCATGAATATTTTGCCCCTGTTGCCTTTAACTCCTTGTCTTCTGATGCTATAGGTGTATGAATGCCATCTCATATTGCAACAGTGTAAATTCAGGTAGAACTGAAACTACTCTATTGTGGTTGAAATAATTATGCTCTAGCTACTCCAAATTCATTAACCTATTAGAAGAATTTTAATTTCTTTAAGCCAGCAATGTCTCCCCCCCCCTTTTTTGGGGGGGGCTGAGACTTTTGACATAAATCTTGGAATTTCATAATAAAATATGAATTTATTTCTATCATGTCTGCTTGTTATGCTGGCTACAATTCTTCCTACTGAATTATGACACGATAGGGAATCCATTGATGTAGGGGGAAAAATTTGAATATATTATCCTGAAAGGTAGAGGAACGGTCAGTAATTGAAGGCTGCTAGTGAAGAAACAGCTTAATGTTTGAGCTGCAGAGCTGAATGCTGTCTTTGAATTATTTTCTAATCTGTAGCCAGTTTTATATTGCACAGTAACTTCTCTTAAATAATTTGCCAAGTACAAACATGTGTTTTACCTTCTATGCCATGGAATTTTAATTCTTTTCTTAGGTTTAATTAATATGATTTGTATTAAAATTTGTTGAAATATTTAAAGCTCATTATTCTTGTCTCATTAATCACTCTTAGTCCCCCAATGATTTTTATTGCTCTTCTGAGTTTTCATTGATTTCGGTATGTAATCACACTACAAGTGTGACTGTTAAGCTTCGTATAATAAGATAATATTCAGGTTTAAGGAAGTGAGTATTGTATCTGTGAGTATTTTCTGTAGTGTTACAAATCTTTGGAATTCTTGAGAATATACTCCTGATTCATAAGAACTTACCCTCTCAACTTTGTACTGGTGGTGGTGGTTTTCCTCTCTGTGAAGAACAAAATTTTAGAAGTGTAACATAAGTTGGGTTGTTAGGTACCAGAAAGGCTGTTTTACCAGGTTATTTTAAAGCTGTTTAGTGTATTAATTTTAAAATTCATTTCAAGTGAGCGTGTGTTATAAGGAGAGTAGTTAGGTATGCAAAGAAAAGCAAGAATGGCTAAAAGTGGAACATGGAGTAAGTACACTGTTCCTTCCTTTAAATTTTTAAGTTCTATTAAATATAAGTCAGATATTATTTATATGAAAACATTTGAAACTTATTGTGGGAATGACTGCAGTATATAAATCTCTTGGCATATTTGCTCATATTTGAATACAAAAGTATCATCTTTTGTTTTCCCAAGCAAATGAATAGTTCAAAAAGAAACGTTGGTTTACACTGAAAATGACATTTAGGAAAAAACACCCTTTCATATTTTTTTTCCTTCACAAAATTATACTTTATTTCTGAGGTTTTGAATTGAATGTGGATCTTCATATCCAATTTTGCTTTTTCTAATGGAATTCTGTTTGACATCAATGAAAAATTTAAATGTTTTAACAACTGCAGAATCAAGTTGGTCATTCAATATGTACTGCAAGGTTCATTACTGGTAAGTCTTTCATTAAGATTCTTTTATCTGAGAGGAACATGGCTTTATTCAGGAAAATCGTTACATCTTTATCTGTTTGCTCTTATACTTTCCATTCTTTGGAGTTGGCTTTTTAATTGGCACATTCATTTTGGCTTAAATTCTTTTCTGTTGGTTGCAACATGTTTAATTTTGTCACAGTATTTTATAAATGGAATTATTCACTGTACTTACAGTTTTTGAAATTCGATCTTTAGTTCACACTTGTCTGTCTTTACAGATAACATGCATGCCACAGTACGGTAATAATAAAGGTGATGCACTTACCTTACTTGCATCTAAAATATTTCATCCAAATTTCTTTTTATCTCTGTAGTTTTGGTCAGCTGCAGGGACTTGTGTTACAGAATCACAGAATCACAGAATCACAGAATTGCTGAGGTTGGAAGGGACCTCTGGAGATCATCTAGTCCAACCCCCCTGCTCAAGCAGGGTCACCTAGAGCACATTGCACAGGATTGCATCCAGGCGCGTTTTGAATATCTCCAGAGAAGGAGACTCCACCACCTCTCGGGGCAACCTGTTCCAGTGCTCTGTCACCCTCACAGTGAAAAAGTTTTTCCTCATGTTAAGATGGAAGTGTCTGTGTTTCAGTTTGTGCCCATTGCCTTGCGTCCTGTCGCTCGGCACCACTGAAAAGAGTCTGGTCCCATCCTCTCGACACCCTCCCTTCAGATACTTGTACACGTTGATAAGATCTCCTCTCAGCCTTCTCTTCTCCAAGCTAAACAGGCCCAGCTCTCTCAGCCTTTCCTCATAGGGGAGATGCTCCAGTCCCCTAATCATCTTTGTGGCCCTTCGCTGGACTTGCTCCAGTAGTGCCACATCCCTCTTGTGCTGGGGAGCCCAGAACTGGACGCAGTACTGCAGATGTGGCCTCACCAGGGCTGAGTAGAGGGGGAGAATAACCTCCCTTGACCTGCTGGCAACACTCTTCCTGATGCACCCCAGCATACCATTGGCCTTCTTGGCCACAAGGGCACATTGCTGCCTCATGCTTAACTTGGTGTCCACCAGCACTCCCAGGTCCTTCTCCGCAGAGCTGCTTTCCAGCAGGTCAACCCCCAACCTGTACTGGTGCAAGGGGTTATTCCTCCCCAGGTGCAGGACCCTGCACTTCCCTTTGTTGAACTTCATGAGGTTCCTCTCTGCCCACCTCTCCAGCCTGTCCAAGTCTCTTTGAATGGCAGCACAGCCCTCTGGTGTATCAGCCACTCCTCCCAGTTTTGTATCATCAGCAAACTTGCTGAGCATGCACTCTGTGCCTTCATCCAGGTCATTGATGAAGAAGTTGAACAAGACTGGACCCAGGACTGACCCCTGGGGGACACCGCTAGCTACAGGCCTCCAACTAGACTCTGTGCACTGATCACAACTCTCTGAGCTCTGCCATTCAGCCAGTTCTCAATCCACCTCACTGTCCACTCATCTAACCCACACTTCCTGAGCTTCTCTATGAGGATGCTATGGGAGACAGTGTCAAAAGCCTTGCTGAAGTCTAGGTAGACAACATCCACTGCTCTCCCCTCATCTACCCAGCCAGTCATTCCATCATAGAAGGCTATCAGATTGGTTAGGCATGATTTCCCCTTGGTGAAGCCATGCTGACTACTCCTGATCACCTTCTTGTCCTCCACATGCTTGGAGATAGCCTCCAGGATGAGCTGCTCCATCACCTTTCCAGGGATGGAGGTGAGGCTGACTGGCCTGTAGTTCCCTGAGTCCTCCTTCTTGCCCTTTTTGAAGACTGGGGTGACATTGGCTTTCTTCCAGTCCTCAGGCACCTCTCCTGTTCTCCAGGACCTTTCAAAGATGATGGAGAGTGGCTTAGCAATAATGTCCGCCAGCTCCCTCAGCACTCGTGGGTGCATCGCATCAGGGCCCATGGATTTGTGGGTGTCAAGTTTGCTTAAATGATCTCTAACCCACTCCTCCTCCACCAAGGGAAAGTCTTCCTTCCTCCAGCCTTTCTCTCTTGCCTCCAGGGTCTGGGGTTCCTGAGGGCTGGCCTGAGCAGTAAAGACTGAAGCAAAGAAGGCATTCAGTAACTCTGCTTTCTCTGCATCCTTCGTCACCAGGGCACCCACCCCATTCAGCAAAGGGCCCACATTTTCCCTAATCTTCCTCTTGCTGCTGATGTATTTGAAGAAGCCCTTCTTGCTGTCCTTGACATCTCTCGCCAGATTTAATTCCAAACGGGCCTTAGCCTTCCTCGTCACATCCCTGCAAACTCTGACAACATTCCTATATTCCTCCCAAGTGGCCTGTCCCCCTTTCCACTTTCTGTATACTTCCTTCTTCTGGTTGAGTTTTGCCAGGAGCTCCTTGCTCATCCATGCAGGTCTCCTGCCTCCTTTGCTTGACTTCCTACTCATAGGGATGCACCGCTCTTGAGCCTGGAGGAAGTGATGTTTGAATATTAACCAGCTCTCTTGAACACCCCTTCCTTCTAGGGCCCTAACCCATGGGATTCCTCCAAGTAGGTCCCTGAAGAGGCCAAAGTTTGCTCTCCTGAAGTCCAGGGTTGCGATCCTACTTGGTGCCCTGCTGCCTCCTCGCAGGATCCTGAACTCCACCATCTCATGGTCACTGCAGCCAAGGCAGCCCCCAGCCTTCACATCTTCCACCAGTCCTTCTTTGTTTGTTAGTACGAGGTCCAGCAGCACACCTCTCCTTGTTGGCTCCTCCACCACCTGTGTCAAGAAGTTGTCACCAATGTTCTGCAGGAACCTCCAGGACTGTTTGTGCCTAGCTGTGTTGTCTTTCCAGCAGATATCGGGGTGGTTGAAGTCCCCCATGAGAACCAGGGCCTGGGATCGTGAGGCTACTTCCAGCTGTCTGTAGAAGGCCTCATCGACTTCCTCTTCCTGATCAGGTGGCCTGTAGTAAACACCCACAACAGTGGCACCCATGCTAGCCTGCCCTTTGATCCTTACCCATAAGCTCTCGACTCGCTCTTCACCACCCCTAGGCACAGCTCCATACATTCCAGTTGCTCTCTCACATAAAGAGCAACTCCACCACCTCGCTTTCCTGGCCTGTCTTTCCTAAAAAGCACGTAGCCATCCATGACAGCACTCCAGTCATGTGAGCTATCCCACCATGTCTCTGTAATGGCAATGAGATCATGGCCCTGCGACCGCACACAGATCTCTAGTTCTTCCTGTTTGTTCCCCAAGCCGCGTGCATTGGTGTACAGGCATTTCAGAGAGGTGATCGAGCATGCAGGTTTCCCAGGAGGGGTAAAAGAGGGTCCTCCATAGCCACATCCCATGCGCACTTCCCTGGCTGCATTCACCTGCTGGAGGCATCCTGACTTGAGCAGTCTTTTGCCAACTACCCTGGCACTATAACTCTCCCCTTCCCCCATCTTTCCTAGTTTAAAGCCCTCCTTACCAGGTTACCATGCTTATAATTCCTTAAACGTTTCCAGCTCAGTAGTTTGCAAATTGTACTACACTATGTGACTGTAGTATAAACACACTTTAGAGGGTGTTGCCAATCATGCTGTCGGATACGAGGTATTTAGGTATTTTTCTTTTATTTTCATGTTTTTTGAGTTTTGAGTAGGTAGGATGTGGCCTGATTACCATCTCTGTCTTAAGTGTAAATGTTAATGTATTCATTTCCTATGCTTATGTACCTGGTTGTTGTGTTTTGGTGAGTAGGTAGTGTATGGGCCAATGTAAATATGATGTGACCAGCTTTAGTAAAGCAGCCTTCCAATAATTTATTACTATGCAAGTGTAAATGAAATGTTCAAAGCATACATATATATTTTTTGTAGATTTTTTTTTGTCTTTAAACTTGGCTTTTCTGGAGAGCTTTTTTGTGATGACTGTTGTATTTAATGCACATCTTTTAGAACCAAAACAAATAACAGGCATTGTCTAGACACACTGCCAGGGGCCAAACAGTTCTGTATAATGCTGTCAATGGAAAAGGCTTATCCTCAAGTTCAAATTGAAAGATAACAACATATTTGTTTTTTAACTTTGTGTGATTTCATCATTTAGAAATCTTTGTTAAAGACTTCAGTGCAACTTTTGTTTACAAAGTAGACCAAATTCCAGGTACTCTGAAAGATTATAATACTTGTGTGTGTTTGAGTAGTCAAGTACAGTAGTCAACAAACAACAGTTAAGTCTAATATACAGGGTCAAAGAACTTTTTTTTTTCTTTTTTCCTCCTCCAGGTCAGTTTCTTTACTATTGTGATTTGGCAGTTTGATTCACTTGGCAATATTTAAGGCTTGTTTTAAATTGATACAAATACTAAAACATGAATATCCTTGAATAAAAGTTTTATTTTACTAGCCAGCTGACTTGCTAAAACCAGCTCCTTAGTGCTTTAAGGTCACAAAGTCACTGGCAAGAAGGAATTAGAATCCCGAATCTGACTTTTTTTTGTTTTTTAATCTTTTTATACTATGCTGTTTTACACTGTGCTGAGCAGCTACTTCTCAAAATAGCATAGAACATTATGCAGGATAATGTATTTGCCTATCTTCCCATAAACTATGTATATCCTTTGTTTTGTGTTGTGTAGAGTGATGGACCTGTACATCTTCTGATGCTTGTCATGTCTCTGGAGTCAGCTGTCATTTTACCTCCCCTACAGATAGGGAAACAGACAGTTTATATGATTTGCTCAAGTAATGTTTAGTTCACATAATTCACAATACTTTGACCATGCTTTCCATAGGCATTCTTTAAACTAGTACATAAATTTTTAAAAATCTTTTACTACTTGAGACTTTGACAGAGGCACAAAGTTAACTTCCTGAATTGCGTTCTGTAATGTTTTGCTTCTCTTGAGACTTATGTAAGCATTCTGACCAAATAGTTTAAAATGTTAATAGTAGATGTCAGTATGCTATTCTGTAGATTACTTACTGTACCAGCATTAAATTACTTAAGCAGAATATCGAAATGTCAAACATTGTCTAAATTTCTTCTGTTAATAGTTTAAAGGCAAGCTGTATAACATACAATTATAATGATCAATAGAGATTTTAGCTTAGAAGTGTGTCTGTGCAAGTTTGTTCTGGTAACATTCGAAACAAATGGTTTATAGTAGCTGAAGCCAGTAAATCGTACAGTCTAGAGGCCATGAAAATAAATGTAGCCTGTGTTTGTGGCAGACGTTTATCGAGAAGAGATGTCATTGATACTTGTCACTACAAATCTTACAGTGGAGACTGCACCCAAAAATCTATATTTAACTACTGCTGTCCACGTTTTTCATCAAAAGGTACCAAATGGTTTGCCATAGAGGAATTACTCATTTTCACCAGTATTCTGGCCAATGTCAGAGTACCATTCTGGTGCCAAAAGCACACAAAATCCAAGTAGAAGGGCTTGTGTAATGATTGTGGTCAAATAAGAATTGTGCATGTCATGAAATGTTTCTGACATTTTAAGAAGTTGTAGAATCAGGAAAAATAGTGACTATTTTTTTGGTAATAAAATTTTTTGGCGACTATTTGTATAGTGATAACTAAAGAAACATCAGCTCCATTAGTTATAAAGGCTTTTTTTGTTTCATGTTTAACAGGATGTTTCAGTTGTCATTCCTAGTAAAAGTGTAAAATCTTACTTATTCCACCGTATAGAAACATTAGGCTGCTTAGCTATTAGGATTCTTATTGCTGCAGTCTCATTACTGACCTTAGAATTTTACTGTATACCAAAAAAGATATTTGGGAATCCAGGATACTTGGAAACCATTATTTTGGTGACTGAAGATACCAATTACTAATCTATAGCAAATAATAAATCAGAATCCACCGATCTCATGCATGAGTTCGTCCTCTGAACCTAGCAAATGTAGCTCTCCATTACGATCATGGATTTTAGTTTTACTTAATTTACATTAATTATTCAGTTTTGTTTTTCTTACATAACAGTTATGTTAAGTCCTCTGTGCTTTGCGATGGACTCTGCTGATTCTGGAGTATTTCTGGCACTGGAGAGTTAAGCGTAGAATGTTACTGCTATAATTCAGTGATAAAAATTGCACCCTTATGTTTTCAAGTAGCATTTGGTAAGGAAGCTCTAGGAATACTTACAGAAACAACGATAACATTAGTCATCCTTTAATGAATTTATTCTAATATCTATGGTCCACACTTCAAGGTGAGCAAAACCCTATAAAAGTATACTTTACAATCAGAACATGTCACATTTAAATTTTATAAACTGATCAGTTCCCTTAGCTTTTATCAAATCCTATTAGTACCAACTTTTTCATAACAGCTTGATTTGTTTATAGTGACTAGTCAGTAAAACGACGTAAAATATGTCAATGTCAGGAGCACCTAACCTCCATATGTTGAAAGCCAACAGGAATTTTTTAAATCAGCTTTTTCTATAATTTATTGGCATATTTTCTTAATAAGATCTGTCAACTGGAACAGCTCATTCTGCACAGCTGATGATTTTTATAGGTTATGATCTTAATATGAATCATAATCTCCAATCAACTGTATTTCGAATGACAGTTATATTTAAACATTTTATTTTTATAATGCAATAGTGAAGGAAAGGAGTGCCACATCTACTGTTAGACTAAATCTCACCATATCCATGTCAATTTCTTTGAACTTTTCCCTAATGTGATAGAACTACTAATTTGCTATTCTGAGATGAGTAGAAATAAGGTTTTTTCATTATTTTTCTAAGAAAATTGAAGAAAAACAAGAAGAACAGCTTCTGAAGTTTGAAAGACTGTTGCATCTGTTGGGAATGTTTATAGGCACATTATGTTGCGTGACTTGATTCAGATTTACTGCCTTGTTAGGGCTTGTAATTTGTACTATTGCTTTACATTTGCATTATGTGTATTGCATAGGAAGAATGGAATTCAATAGCCATAAAAATAATTGCAGGTTATTACATAATGATGATACTTGTTTTATCTGCCATGGTCCACCCATAGTATGCAAAACAAGCAATACACAGCAGTCTTAAATTGATCTTGAATTTTTTTTAACTTTAGTTCCCCGTTACCTTTTCTTCTTTAAAAGAAAACCCATTAAGAAGTTGTAGAGGATATAATATGAGCATAGCATAATCTGTTAAATTCATTACCCAGCAAATCTGCATTTGCGAACATAGTACCTAGTAAGATGTTTAGAAGTATATTTTACTGCTTAGCCCACACCCTTTCTACTAGTAGTTGTCTTCCCACAGGCTTCAGATAGGGGCTTAAATTCTCCAGTAGCTCATATTTTGAGCTCTTTAAGTCAACTTCACATACAGAAGTGCCAGTTATTTACTGTTACAGCATTGATTTCTTTCTGTCTTTCAGGTTACTAAGTTATGTGTATCTTCTCGAGAAGTAACAGTATTAACATGGATATATGTCTGTATGATGATTGATTTCATGTGATTCTTAATCATGCTTGTTTTACCGGTGCAAATTACAGAAACCAACTTTTTTTCCATTAAATGCACACAATACCATGATGACTGCCAGCCTAATAAGCATTTTGTTTTATAACTTGTATCTGAAAAGTAACTATGTGGCACATTGTATTGCACTACTTACTCTTTTATTTGGTTTCATAGTTTTGATGGTTTTAGTCAAAAATATTAATGCTTTACTATTGGAGCAATTGCTCTCAGCAGTAAGGATTCTGGGGTTGGCTGATGATCCATCACATTTGTTTTAGTGTAATGGACACTGACAATGGCATTGATTACGATATCATGAAGCATAAGGTAAAGATAACTGGTCTAGGATGTTCTGCTGTTTTGCTTCCATGTTACCAAGAGAAAGTACAGCATCTTCTCCACTAATTGCTGATAAATAACGTGCCATTTCTCTATTAATCTTTGCATTTCTATAGTAACTTCTACTTCAGAATGTAGTTGGTTGTTTACATAAGCTATATTACAGTATTTTCCTTCTTTAGAAGGAGACTTATGGACCGGAAAACTAAAGAAAAGACTGCCTTGTCCAGCAACATCTCAGTGAGACAGTGAAAGAAAGATAAATAAAATTTGCACCTGTTGACTTTTTATTTCTTTATTTTAATGATTTAAGTTTTCATGCTGGAACTTGCATTTTTTTCTATGCTGGGACCTGAAGTCATTGCAAATGGCTTGTCCATGAGAGAGAGAGGGGAGTGAGGAGGAGGGTTTCTTTGGCTTCATTGTATGCAATTAGATGCACAGGTTATCAGCACATCAGAATTTGAGCAAAAAGATGTCCATGAATTAAATGTTGATTCTCAATTACATAATGGACTGTCTGGAGTGCACATATAATATTCAAGTATGCCAGCATAATATAGATGGGAAGTAATTCTGCTGAGGGGAAGAAAATAGTGAATAGAGTTAAACTAATGCTATTGTAGTTGTTGTCATTCTTTGTCATTCTTACTGATTTGTTTGAGTTAACCATACCAAAAAGTGCTGAAATGTTCCTTTTTTGTTTTTTTTCCCCTATATATCTAAACCAATTTATCTACTTGGAGATATCAGATATTCTGTGTTTTACCATAGCATCTTTTTGGGTCTAGAAAAATGTTAGACAAATGTGACTGATGTCTTGACTGACTGATGGTAAGTAAATAATCAGCTACTCATTTGCTAGAACCCTGAAGACAATGTGTTTGTTTAAAAAGAATAAACATGCTTATTCCAAATGATTATTTTCATTGTTTAGCATTTATAGTGTGTCCCGTATAAAATCATTTATTCTATCTCACTTTGCCTAGACTCATGACTTTTTGTAAGTAATAAATCTTATTTAATTTTCATCTTACTATTGTTAAGTGATTAGATTAGCTTTTTAAATGTAGGTCAAATAATACACGTTACCATTTTGACATGCGTGGGTACTGTCTCTTTTTATCTACATAGGCTAGAGAAAGATTGTATCTGAGCATCTCACAAATGCTTCTTTAATGTATTGTTGCAATAGTTCTGTGACATATTGAAAAAAAATTCCTCCATTTTCCAGACAGAACATGAAGCATAGAGGAGCTAGAGTGGAATCCTGCATTATGGACAGAGATCTTGTCCAGGGCTTTGGTCAGAATGACATTCCTCTTTTCCCATCTCTCTATAAACATAACAATTCATTATAATTGCAATGAGCAATCATTCAGATCCAGTGCATTTTTGCACATTTTTTCTTGAAAAAAACCAAGCCACTTTCATCAGTGAAGAAAGTTGTATGACTTCAGAGTTATGTTTGAGGTTTTTCCTGTAGACCGTTTTTCCACTGATACAGATTTTTATATTTCCCTCCTTAAAATTCTTTGCCATTCTTTTGTGGTCTTGAATGCCTTAAGTACCTGTTGATTTAATTTCTCTTGGATACCTCTTAACATTTTGATCAATGACTTAAAAGATGTTTCATTGTTTCAGGTAAATCATCTCTTCCACTGCAAAATTGTATGCTGTTTTTTTCCCTACCAAATTATGTAATGAAACAAAAAAAGCTTGCATTAAAAAGCCTAGAAATCAAAATTCCAGCTCTTAGACTAAGCAATAAAAACCATTTGGTTTCAATTTCTGGAAAGGATGAGATTTTCCCTGGTGCCACTGACCTCAGCAGCAGTGAACTCATTAAAAGTACATATTATTTCTCTGGATGAGACTCTTGTTGATATGCTGGTAAAATGGAACACGCCTCTTACGATGCTTAACACTTTTACACTACCTTCCTTCCAAATTTCACACAGCACAGGAATGTTCTGCATTACAGAAAACTATAACTTTTACTCATGTAGAAATGATCATTTGAAAAACAAATAAATGACAGAGCAAGGAACAGAGTACATATAATATCACTTGCTGCCTGCTAGTCCTCTCTGGGTGAGAAGAATTAAAATGAAGATAAAATTTTATTTTGCTATCAGCCTTTACACCACAGTTTTCAACTTTGTTTTCAAATAGAATACCTATTGTATAGGTAGAACTGCAGTTCTTTGTGTATCTGTTTTTTGTTTTATGCATGTTGTGTTTTGACAGTATATTTAAAATGCTATTAAAATGGCAGTAATGTTTAGGCTTTGTTCCGTGCAATTACCCTAGAGTACATAAGAGCTAGTGAACAGAAGAGCTGTTTATCTTGCATTAAGTATTCATTTAAAAATGGCAACACAAAACTTGTAAAAGCAGCTCAACTTTTGTTGTATTTAAAATCTGAAACCATTATTGAGACTTAGAAATTAATGGATGGATACTGGATAATAATTAACACTTCTTTAGAGCAGGCAGGGTACTTGGAATAAAGATCAATGACCAGGATTCATGCTGCTTGTCTGGTATGCCTAAAGGAGCGTGGTGCTAATAATATGAAACTTTAAAACTGCATGCTTTATAAGCTGCCCTTAAACAAAAGAAATGTTGGAACAGAATTACCAGAGGGATTCTTCTGGTTGCAATAGCAAATGTTTCATTAAAAGCCGTGCAACTGAAGTTGTAATGAACAAGGCAGGCACTTTGTTCTTGCAGCATTGGTTTTACTAAACAGCAGCAACTTAATAACTTCCATTGTTTTTTACAGCATATTGCCAGTCCCTTCTTGAAAAGTTGTGTGATCAAATTGCAGCCCACTTTATAGGCTTTCAGGCAATGCTTGTATCAGGTTTAGGAGACTATACTTGCTAGAGCAACTTGGAGGCATATAATATCTATGGCTCATGTGAGGCAGTAGGCAGAATTGTTATTCCTTGGCTTCTTTATTTATAAACTTCTGAAACTATTTTCATGAACTTGTCCTCGCCTAGAAAAATGGTGTAGAAAGCCTTATAGCAGTGTTCCCAAAATATTAAATAAGGTAAATAACTGTGTATGAAAAATCAGTATATTAATAAAATGCTACAATACTAAACAAAAAAGAAGGAACAACACTAAAAATAATTTAACAGAAAAGAACTGAGAATCATTGGAAGCCTCCTAAGAAAAAAAAACATCCAAACTGAAAAATTGCTATTGATTAGATTTGGAGAGAAGCATCCACAGGAAACTTGGAAAATGGAAATAGTGAAGCTGTGTCTGTTGCCTGTATAAATAGGATATTAAAAAAAAAAATCATGAATTTTGCCATACGTTTCAGCAACCCGAATAGTGATTATGTGCTTAGTAGGACTGCTGTCATGAAGCAAGGTGATACTTGCAGTTGCCTGGCAAACACAGATGTGTGTTGTTTTTTTGTTTTGTATGAGAGGTGTGTGTGTATTTTAAGTCAAGCCACCTGATTTGTGAGCAGTAGAAATAATGAAGTCTCATTTCATAGAGGTTTAGTCCCTTGTCTCCTTTAAACCCTACACTGTGCCATTACTGTTCTCCCATGTGTCCCGTGTAACAATTTAGCAAGTGAGAAGATAGGCAACGTTACGGCTGATCGGCCCACCAGTTGCCAGCGTTCCTCACAAGCTGAATTTGCCTATCTTTGGGGAGGTCATCAGTTGTCTTGCTCCTCTACCTGACTGCTGATCTGCATGCAGCTTCTGTGGACTTAATTATTCTTGAGACTAAAAAGAGGTTGGGGAAGGGAAGGTGGGGAGGAGTCTGAAAGTGTGATGACATTAGTCTCCTTTTCTTAGGAAACCAAATTAAAAGGGAAAAAATCACTAACGTGCGAAGATCATAAAGAAAAACCTTGCTGTCATTTAAAACTTTGATTTGATCATCTGAAAAGTTTTAGAACAACTTTGCTCAGTAGGGATGAATGCTCAAGTAGAGTATTTATATTTGATTAGCACTGAGAAAATTGGTTGAATTTGTTTGTAAACTCACTCCTGTAAGTGAAGACTATATCAACACTGTTGAAATCAATTCAAGTTTGCCCATAGAAGGGATTATGCATTAAAAACAAATCCTTAGTCAGCTGCTCAGTGCAAGAACAATTGTGGTAGGTGAAGTTGCAGTTGTTTTTCCCCTTCGTCTTCCATTGAGTTGGTCATTGCTGTTATTCTGATGGAAGTTTTTCTTCCCTACACATGAGCTAGCAGAATCAGTAATAAAAGGGTTCACCTCATTTAAATATTAAGGCTGCTTTAGAGCTCATTTTGGTGGGGAAAAAGTATGTTGGGATATGACAGAAAAAGCAAAAGTCTGAATTTGTGGAAAAAAATTGACCAGTAATCCTTGTGTTTTCATATTAAAGGAATTTCAGAAAGTACTGTTAAGTAAGACACAACTATACAAAACACATTATAATGCGCTATTTGAATCACAAAGAGAAAGAGCTGTAACAAATCTTCATCTGTTATCTTCATGTTCTAATTTTGGATTATTTGAGAATATATTTTATTGTGCTTAAAATTTTTTAAACTTAGTGCATATAAACTTTTACAAACACCAGTTTGAAACTTTCAGAGTATAGTCTCCACATGCTGACTTGTTTCTCCTGTTCATGAGTGTGTTCAGATCATTGCAAAAGTATTACATGGAGAACTAAGTGTTTTAAAATGCTCATAATATTATTTTTATATAACAAATTGTTCAGGACTGTTTACTTGCTTTTTATGCAGCCATTAGTTGCAAACCAGCTGCTAATATGCTGAAAGCTAGATAAATATACAGCAAAGCATTTAAATATTCCTTTCTCAACTGGCATTGATAAAAACTGACAAAAATACCTTGACAGTGTCCTGTTAAGTAACTATCTGCAAATACATTAATTCCATGATTCTGCTGGACTCCTTTCCTGATTAATCAATGACCTTATTCTGGTAAGCACATCTGTCAGGATGTGTCTTCCTAACAAATATGTTAAGCCTGGAGCATGTAAGGCATCATCCTCATCTTCAAACTGTGTTAAGTCAAGGGAACGTTGTGGTAATGTGGGCATCACTTGTCCAAGAACATTAAGAACCCTGGTCAGGATCTTTTTAACCATAAAAGGATATGTGTTATGCTTTTTTGCTTTGTATAAGTTGGAAGGGAGTGAAAAAAAAAATACAGGAAGAATTTTTATTACAGAGAACTATTTCCCTCCAAACAGTACATGAAGGAATAGTGTGTCTGAAAAAATATTTCGTTGGCAGGGGAAGCAATAGTATGAACTACATATGCTTGCTAATAAATGTTTTAGCTGTAGATTAATAATAAATACAAAATTCAAATTTGGCTGACTGCAAAAACATGCTAAAAAAGTTAATTTTTAGAGATCTACTCTTTTTTTTTTTAAATCTATTTGTGTAAGTCTTTCTCTGGATGCTAGGCTTGATATTTTTGTTCCCACATACCTAGAGACTGATAGCAATTGCAAGTGATCAGAAGCTTATCTGTAAAATGAAAAAAAAGTAAATGAACATAGGATTGTGTTCCCTGAAATCTGCATATGGAGAGAAGAGGTTTTCAGAGCTCTTTAGTCCTGGTGGTGTACAGATGTAATTGTTAGTAAAATGTTTATTTACAGCTCTTCAATATGGTTTGTTTTTCCTTTGAGAATGGTGAGAAATTCTGGGCATTGGTATTATTTACAATGTGAAAATGATATGTTTTGTTTTAAGAAATCGTGAAATCATGAAAGTTCAAAGCGAATAGCCACTTTTAAGTTCTTTAGTGTGATTTCCATTTTTAAGAGTATATTTTCTTTTTAAATTTATTAGTATTAATATAGTACATCTTGCTCTCAAACCTACCTTTAGTGACCCAAAGTGTTGGGCGTAATAAGAGGAAGGTATGTTCCCTTTTGTTTCCATGGGTGATACACAGGCTAGTATGTTATGTGCAAGAACATAACACACACGCCATTAATTGTTAGGACTTTGGATGCTTCTAAGATTTTGTACATAAACCCAAGGCATATTAGTATCTTTAAAGCTACTATTGAAGAATGAGCATCAGTGTTCTCTCTTTCCTTATCTCAAGGTGGTTAAAATACATCTCAACATGAAGGCCCGACTGACACAACTTTGTTCTGTTTAAAGTTCCACAGAGGTCCTTAAGGAGATTCAGTGTGATGCATGCAGGACAAGTCACATGGTCTCTGTGGCTTTCATATAAAAAATGAAAAACATACTTTTAAAGACTCAAAAAAAAAAAGTAAAACTTTTGAATTATATACAATTTAGCTCTATTGCAATGTTTTATTTATTTATTGCGGTCTTAAATTTCTTTCTATAATGTAAATTATTGGTTATACAACCCATTCCAATGATTTGGAGGCATTTATACATGCTGAGAGGACAGCTAGGCATCTTTTCAACAAATGTGTGTGTGTGTAATATGCACTTACAATTTAAGAGCTGTAAAAAGATTCAGAAAAGAGCTTGTTGTGTTCATTTTTTATTTTCTGAAAAGTATCAGAGGAATAAGAGTAAAGTTTACTTATTTCAGCTGTATTTTACTGCAGTGTACTTTGTAGAAAACTAGATGTATTCTTACACATATGAATTTTAAATGGAGATTTGAAGCAATAAATTAAGAATTTCTACAAAGCAATATATAGAGAAATGGACAGTATAGAATTTATGCTGTCAAATCATTCTCTGGAATGATAATATGGCTCTACAGAATCTACCTTCTTAATTTTTCTTATACAAATTCTGAAAATATTAGTACAGTTAATCAGAGGTTTGCATTTGTTTACTTTAGTAATGAGAATCAGGTCACCTGCATTTGGAAATAAGGAGATCCTGCCATCCTCACCTGTGGTAAGCAGTAGCTGACTTCTAGTTTAAATTGATCTTTTGTCTGGAATGAAGAGCCAGTGTGTACATTGCAGTTGGTGGATTTTTTTCCCTATTTTGCAAAGAAAAATTCATTACACTTCATGTTGGGGAAAAGGACTAGATAGTAGATTCTTTTCCATGTGTATGTGTTAGTAGAAAAAAAAGAAGAGGTTTATAGTCCTGAAAAATGGTCAAGGCAGTAAGTATTATGACTCCTGTTATGAAAGCAGTTGCATGCAATTTTTTTTAAATGCATATTTCAGATGCCTTTATAGCAGGACAGTTCTAATGGGTCAGTTCGTGGAGTTTTTGTCAGTTGAGAGATGACAGACAACTTTATTCCATGAGAGATGTATTCTGCTGTCATTGAAGTCAACAGGACCATGATTGGAGAACTACTTTCATAAACATAGATTTTTCAAACCATCTGAAATACAAAAGGTAATTATATGGTATTACATATAAAGGCAGCTTTGTGTTATATGCTTGTTCTGTGCTTCAGACGGATAAATATATACAAAAATTGAGGGTGTGTCAAAGCAGCAAAACTGGTTCAGACAGGTAAAAGCATTTGAAGTAGTGTATTTTGCACCATTAATAGTTTTTAGTTTGTCTCAATACTTCTGCATCAATATTATGAATCCTGTTCTCAGGGATTTATTACTCCTATAAAAGTATCAGGCTGAAATCTGGCTCATCATGGGGAGTACTTTTCATTCTTTTCTATTAAAAGAATTTTATACTGTCAATAAAAACTGTCTGATACTGCAAATGCCCCTGCAACTTGAAGTTTTGCCTTGTTGTTTGTGAAGCAGTTGCTTCTAATTAAAAGAATTAAGATTAATAGTTTCTGTTTTTTCCTGCCCTCATAACTCATCTATCATTGATAAAATGTATTAATCTCAACATTTTGAAATTGGGAAGCTGGTTTATGAAGTCTTGCTAGAGTCATATAGTGACAGAACAGAAATAGATTCTAGTAGTCTAGATTTTTAAGCCATGAAGTATCAAATACAATAATTATTTTATCTACTAGTGCAGTTGTGTCTGTTGACCTAAATTTAGTGCAGTATTCATTAATAGGTAAGTACAGGCTGTTCTGTGTGCTAATCTGTGTCCATTTGAGTCTTTGTTTATCATGGTTGAACTTTACACAATTTAAGGAGCTGTCATTCAGTAAATGCTTTTAAATCTTTAAGTAGCATCCTTAAATACAGTAATGTTGGAAGGAGGGAGGAAATGAGGGATTTTAATAATTTCAGCCAAATTGAAAAGGCCTAAAATCTTTGTTTTACCGATTAAGATTTGTTTTAGTTGTTGAATACCTTTAACAGACTGTTTTAATCTGCCTTAAACATACCTTAAACTGCTTCCAGCAACTTACAGTGTTTGTATGTGTGAATTTCAGATTATAAACATGTTGCATGACATGTACACTGCAAATGCTTTTGTGCCTCTTACTTAAAAGTGTATTTAAAGTCAACCTAATATGTCAGAAAGAAGTGGAAAGTAGGGGAAATTATAATCTATCCACATTAGGAATGGCTTGCATCAAATTCACATAACATTAAAATTAAGTAGATTTTTCAGTGGTGAGGCTTAAGTATCTTTCTCTTCATGCTTTCTTTGACAAGTAAGCCTTCAGATATAAATGGCAACTCAAACTGCTTTGGTGTCATACTGCTCAAATAAAATCTGAATTTAGGAATGACCGCAGTTCTTCCTGTCATTCTCTAACTACTGTATCAGTCATCCCAAACTCCTTAAAAGAAACTTAATTATGAGATTTTATTATGATGCCAGCTACCCAATGCACAAGCACACTGATATTGTCTATGCTGAGTTGCCAGTTACCAGTGTCTAGATTTCTGATAGCTCCAGAATCAGATCTGGCAAGACTGCAAAATGTATTGTGATTACTTCTGTACTAGCCAGCTTCCATTCCACCACTAGCTTTTTCAGCACAGAACTCAAACCTTAGCACCAGAGGTTTGACTGATAAATGCCACAATATTTCTTGCTCCTCTGAAGTCAGTGGCTTTCATCTTCTTCTTTACCTGCTCTGAATTGGGCTGGAGGCTACCAAGTCCTCACTATGTCAAAGGGAGCAAGACCTTTCTATATGAAATGTGTTTTGTTTACTTTATCTGTTTGAATGGAAAACACAATAAATAAGGCTTCTTGGCTTTCGGAAGTGGTATTGGAGGGGAGAGTTCTTGCCACCTTGTTCGCTTCTACAATATTCTTTGCAGTATCCTTGGAATTTCTGTATGCCCCGAGAAGCTCTACGTTATGAGAGACCAGTTTTGTCTTCCTATTGCAGACTCAGAACTAAAATGAAGTGCAGTCTTTTTCAACACAGAACAGCGCTGTAGATCCCAAATCAGATCAGTCTTGCTCATGCCTACCTTGTCCTTGATAGTGCTGCCAGAAATTTCTGCCATATTTCTTGAATGTTTTTTGTTAATTAATGAGGGTAACTTAAGTTTCTCAGTATCATAGCTAGGTAGCCTCAGATCACATAATTATTAGGTTTTCAGGTGCTGGAATATGAAAGATGTTTTAAGTGTCCTGGTTAAAAAGAATGCTAAATGAATATTGATGTTGTTTGTCAGACAAAAATTTTTCAGTGCTTCAAAATATATGAAGTGTCCTTATTAATAACTTCAGTGAAATGAAAGCATTTTATGCTTGCCCAGTACTTTTAATAGTAACATTCACCAGCAAAGGATTTTGCCAAGGTCAGCAAATACTCACTAAGCTTTTTTGTCAGGATGATGTGGCATCTTAATCCTGTGGATGGAGATTATAACATGCTATGTTTCTTTAGTTAAATACTATTTCTTTAAATAGGAATTAATGCAAAGATTTGTTTACAAACTGCCTAAGAATTACAAAAAGATTAGTTAAAGTCCAGTCTCGTAGACAGACACCAGGTAACTACAACGTTGCTTAAGGTTGTTCTAGATACAGCAACTAAGTTGGTGCCTGCACCTGTTGAAAACTCAGGTTTTTGATTCCATTGCTTAGGTTCCCTAAAGAATTTCAGCCAACAATAAGGATTTCCCATTGGACTTTGCAGTAGTAGTAATTTTACTACGTAAGATTAAAGAACAGTGTTTCGGTCACTGGGAATGTACATATTTCTCTAGGAATAAACCATCATTTAATTGAAGTTCATTGGGACCCTCGCAGAATATGCCAAAGAATATTTGTAGGAGCCTTTCTCAGTAGCCACTGCGTTATGTCACTTATCTCCCATGTCACAAAAGCAAGTTGTGGTCCCATTCACTCTCCTTCCATTATCCATTTTCCATATCATTTTTTCCATGAAAATACAGAACAAGAATGTGATCACTTCATCCTTCCTGTGAAATTCATGGACTATACCTAGAAATGAACCTTTGTAGCGTGAAAACTCAAAACGAAATATTGCCTCTTACTGGCTTGTCTCAACTTTAGTCTGATACAGTATCATTGGTCTTCAAAAGAAACATATTTTTCTGTGTTCTCATCAGGTAGTCCACCAATGTCGTGAGGTATGGGAACTTGAAGAAAGGTCTCTTCACGTAAGCATAGTGAAACTGAAATGTTTCTCAGAATTGAAGAGTTTTATTATTCAGGTTAAGGAACATTGCACTGGAGTATTTTATTTAAACCAAAACAATAAGAGACAGAATTTTTCACTCTGTGAAATTAATTTTAGTGTAGCGCCTTTGCTGCAATCTGGTAGTGAGTGTTCTAAGCAGCTGTTTGTTCCCAAACACAAGTAAGCTATAAAAAGATAGTGTTCGATAGCATCATCTTAGTTTTCCTCAACAAACAATAATGGAAGACCTCACCAGCTTTGTTCAAGGAGTACCTTATAGCCAAAGATGAAAATCAGAAATGTCTATGCTTATTCTGCATATCTTTCTCTTGCTTTTGCTTCCCCTAAAGGCGCTCTTTTATTTCCTGTTTCCAGATTTAATTAAAATCAAAGAATAACATAAATTCTTTCCCCCTGCATGACTGCTGCAGTGTTTGTAGACTTTGAGCTCTTACATTTCAGTCTTGCCTCTAATTCTGTTTTGAATCTTCCTATAACTCAAGACAACATTTTGTCTTAAACTGTTGTCACTGTATCTCCGAAGCTGAATGGATGACTTTTTCTGAGAAACTATACAAATATCAGTCGTTTCACTTCTTGAATCTCTGCTTTCTAGACTTACTGAACCTTCAGTACAGCTTATTGTGGAGTTGCTGCGAATGCCCTTCATAGTTATCTCAGCCATCTGTCTGCCTGTACAATGACATATAGGCTTTCATCTTTCCTTCTCAAGAGTGACTTTTCTATTAAAAGTAACGGCATCTAGAAGGAATGGAGTAATGATGACAGATCCAGTGAACGCTTTCCACAAAAGAAATCTTCGTAAATTTTCATGTCAAGATTTTACTTATCATATTTCAGAAATTCAAATAAACCAGATTGTTCATTTAGTTTTAGCGTGGTTTCCTAAGTATATGAGATGTAAGTGATTATATTGTCCAAGTGTGTCTGTTATCTCTTCTTTTCCCAAATGATTTTTAATCCATTGGCCAACCAAATCTGAAAAAGATTCAGTCTTAGAAAATTAAGTTCTTACGGGAAGAGATACCTAAAATAGCCACTCCACTGAAATAACTGCAAGCAAAAATCAATTGTTATATAGGCTAACAGCTATAGCTATAGGCTATATAACAGCTATAGGCTATCAGCTGCTGCCAGGTCAGCATGCATATATCTTGGACACAATCAAGAAAAAGAGCAAATCAGAAATTCTCTTGTCCAGTGGAAGTGTGTCATGAAGAACATCAGAGGAAGGTGGAATTTTTTATACTTAGCTGATTTAGGGGATAAAGGACACACATGAAGGGAACCAGACACATTGTTCTGTTGCTATAGACCAATTCAGCTGCAAGATTAAAAAAAAAAAAAAAAAAAACCCTTAGATGTATGTATATATTGAGCATATTATCATAATGGAATTAAGCAATGCTGAAAAATCTCCTAGGCAGTTTGTGGCTTATGAAGAAAGGTCACAGAATCACAGAATGGTTGAGGTTGGAAGGGACCTCTGGAGATCATCTAGACCAACCCCCCTGATCAAGCAGGGTCACCTAGAGCACGTTACACAGGATTGCATCCAGGCGCGTTTTGAATATCTCCAGAGAAGGAGACTCTACAACCTCTCGGGGCAACCTGTTCCAGTGCCCTGTCACCCTCACAGGTCAGATGTGAAGCTGTCTTAGAACAGAGAATCTCCACCTTTGGATTTAATCAGCTGGCTGATTTAAAGCTTACCCTAACAGAATAACTGGTCATCCACCAAGAGCTTGTGGTATTCTTGGGGTCTTTCTCAAAGCCTTCTTAATCTGGGCTTCTCGTTGCATAACACTATCACATTGTCCAGCCTTCCAGAGAAGGTACAAGCTTTGATGGAGCTGTGTTATGCTCAATAAGTAGACTTGTCTGTTCATCCTAAATCAACTGTTATTGCATGGAAATTATCTATACTGGACCTTTTATATGTACAGTGATTCTTAGAGGTGAATTGTCTGTCTGTATGTACAGTCCACTATTTATTTACCAACCTATTCTTTAATTTTTTTGTGTGTGGCAATAGGTCATGGATGTGGCTCCATCCAGTATGATGTTGGGGAGACTCAAATGCACATTGTCTCAGTAGATGCTGTTGACAGGAATGACTTACTTGACTGCATCAAGTATGCATGCACCAACAGTGGCATCACATGTGTTTATTAACAATATGTCAGAAATAGTTACCAGAGAAAGAATTGATTATTACACAGTCAGTTATTTCTTGTAGTCTAACAAATGAGATGTTTTGATTTTACATATGTGACTTACGACAGTGTTTAGGGAATTGAGGTACTCATTCTCCTGCTGCCTAGTGGATTGAACCAGTGTATCCAATCTTTAAGTGAAAATTTACTATTTAATCTAGGCTTTAAACACTAAATTCTGATTGAGGAACATACCTGCTACTGAAGCCTGTTAGTCATGATGTTGTTCATAAGACTTGAGAATGATTAAACAGTTTCTTAAAGCCATTTTCACAACTTTACTCATGTATATTTGGAATGCTTTGTAGGCTTCTGTAAGTCCTTTCATTCTACTGAGAACAATGATCTACATCTAGTATTTTTTCGCTTCCTTGTTGATTCATTTCCATATGCTAAACCTTGTTGGTATAACACTTTTTTTTCTCATGTCCTGAACATAAATTTCTCCACCTTTCATTCTTAGTCTTTCTACTTGTAGGTTTATCATAAAAGATGTAAAAATCACAACAATTTTGTTATCGTATTGACCTGTTTGAATCCATTATTGTTGCTGCCTTGCAGTCAGTGTCATCTGAGCATCAGATCTTCATTCTCTCCTGAAAATCTTCATTCTCTCCTCTATTACTGAAAACCTAAAGCAGTCCTCCTCAAACATCTCTGGGATAAGAGATGAAACTTTCAGTATGTGCAGAACAGTAAAAATTTGGGGGTGTTACAGTACCAGAGAAATCAACATGTTCCAGAGTGAAGCTGGCTCTGGTAAAGATTGCCCTTTGGTTAATTCCCTTTCTTGTTCTAAGATAGTTTGTTGTGAGAGCTACAAGAAATGAGTCAAAGCAAACAAACATAAGGAAAAATATTGGGATGTTTAGTTTTGTCTCTGGACTTTCCAGATATCTTTATACGTCTGCCTTTTAGATGGTAAAGGCTTATAAAAGGGACTGCTCCTCTTTTAACAATAGAGCATCAAATATGTGGTTGCCACAAAACTAGTTGTTATAGTGCAACTAATAATTATAGTAATTTTGTGAAGATTAAAGTTTTCATGTAAAGCATATTGGAAGCAAAGTTCATAGATACGAAAATACCTGCAGAGAATATTTCTTAATATGGGAACACAGTATCCTTGATTAATGCAGAAGTGTTTAGACTGCTCTCAAAATGAATGAAATAAAAATTTTGGGGGGAGGAAAATAGATACAAATCTGTAGATGCTGACTAGTCCCAGTGGAAAAGGATATCTGCTTTATATTTATTAAAAACAAACAAGCAACCACTGTCATATCTATTTGGACACAGGGTAGCCTTAAGACAAACTAGTGCTGAGTAAGTGCTGTTCTGAGTGAAAACCAACACAGATGCATTTAAGACATCAGCTTGTGTTTCAGGCTGTAGGGGCTCAAGCAGCTGAAACTTCTGATGCAAGAAAGATGGATCAGATACGCCGTGGAGATAACTGTTAAGTCCTTCAGTTAGTTTAAGAATAATGATGAATTGAATGTAAAGGAGGATAAAAGGAAACTGCATAATTTTTTTCAGGGAGGAGAAGAAAAATTAAAAATTCCATTTACTTCAGTACAAATATTGCCATTAGTAAAAGCAGTTTCAAAAGTAGAATTGTTGGAAAACTGGAAGAGTCTAATAGTTTTGATATTTATTGGCTCATAGAAAGTGTAGGGGCTAAAAAGCGCAGAGTGCCACAGTGGTTATTTCCAAAAATATTTAACAATTTCTATTTAATATTACCCTAGAGTTTAGGGACCTATCAAGAGAACTGAAGGTTTGACCTAGATAGAGCTTTCTGGATGTTGCTCTGATGCCAAGTGTAAGTAGAGGGAGAGATGGCTTCTATTGTGGACCAATCAGTTAATTATGCTATATGTAGAGAGAAAAAAGTATGAGTTTCAAAGTTAATGGGAAATTCTTGTTTACGGCCTGTGTAACTGGGCTGAAAGCTCATCGTTTTACCTGGAGAGATTGTGGTGTGAATCCTGAATGAAGCAATGAAACAAGGAGAGGATAGAAAGATCTTCTCTTCTGTTTTATTTAAGTTGATTACTGCAGTTGATTATCGAGTAACTAAAGCTAACTTTTTAAAGAACGTGAAAACATGCATATGTGTATGCATACCTGAATAGGCCATGGGTATATCTAAAGATTTTATCATCATGGTAAAATTGTGCAAAGGAAAGTGAAGATTAATAAATTGGCATATCTTCTCTTGAAATAGAATCTTTTCAATCTGTTCAACTGTGGACCACTTTACCAGAGGTTGCAGTCAGAGTTATTATTTCTTGAATTGTTTGAAAATAGTCTAGAGAAAGTATTGTAGATTTTACTGTGGCAAACTACACCTTTCAATGAAGTATCAGGGAGAACTAAAAAAGAGGGTCCATTTCCAATCTATGGAGCTGTATTTAGATTATAAAATTAACCCAGTCTGAGTTAAAATTATATTTCTAGTTGAAGGTTGTGATACATCTTTTTAGGTTTGCTATTTTCAATGATGCTAGGATCACAGTGAAATTTTTCTGATTTAGGAGCGAGATAAGTATTGAGTAACCCTGAATTTATAACACATTTTGAATCAAATCATGAAATTGAGCATTTTTGTTTTCACGATTATGCAATGAAAATGGAGACAGATTTATCCAGAGAAGTCTATTATAACTGTCACTTAAAGAAGAGTTGTCGCATTGTTAATGAACTTCATGCACAGATATGTATGGCTATTGCCCTGTTAGCAGAATTGCTATAGTTTAATCCCATGGCTAATCACATGGTCTGTGAAGATATATCTGTGAAGATAATGGAGAAGTCAGTGGTCTGCACAGTTGCAAAGGAAAAGTAAGGTAGTAGATGATACTGTTTTTAAGTATCAGTGCCTAGCAGTTTCTTCTACTGTGAGGACACAAATAATACTCACATGCTCCATGGATAGCACCTACATTTTTTTGTTTTGAAACAGCCTATTTCTATTACTAGTTATACAGTTTTACCTAGTAAATCTTCAAATTCACTAATACTTTGCAAAAATCAGACTTACATTAGAATTGTTTCTGGGATTCCCTACGTGATACTGTGTGATCGTATGTTATTTCAGCAGTGAATATTCAGAAAGTTGAATTCTTCTGTTAGATCTTAAACAGTAAGAATTCACTTCCAATAATTAGTGGTACTGTTTAATGTATTCATTCTTAATTGGGGTGGGCTTTTAGACAGTTTTATCTTGTGGCTAAAACCTGAACTATGTTTTATAGATAAAGCAATATTTCTCAAACTTTTTTTTATAGGCTAGTGATATGATATCTAGCTTCAAATATTTTCATCATCTCTTCTCTTTCCCCAGTAACTTTTTCTATTTCCAAGAAAGCAAAAAGTCATTGATTGGGCGGCAGTGAGCGGGTGGGGTGGGGGTGGGGGGAGGAATGTGTGTATACCCCTATATATACTACATGACTGTCTTTTGTACTGCCAAGGAGTTGCAGCATGCAAACTGAAAACAGTGGGCCAAAATTTCAATTACTCTTAATATTCATAAAATGGCAAGATAGGATAGCTTCTAAGCATGCTATTTTGATCTCAGAAATAAGAGGAAAACATCATATTTCTAGGTAAACACTGCAAAGTAAAAAAAGAATGAATTTTGCACTTAAGATACCAAGATTTTAGAAGCATTTTTAAACAGGCATACAAAAAATCAAGTTGCTGATGGTGAAAAGCTTCATTAGAAAAATTGATCTGAATTTGGCAGTTTTAGTGAATCCTAAGAATACATGTGACTTAAATCCCTCCTCTCCGTTGGTTCTTAAAGCTCTTTGCAGCAATTTTGTCATGGATGAACACAGGAATGTTCTGTAAGTAACTGCTTATCAGAAGAGGTTTGGTTTTAACTTGCAATGTGCTAGGGTACGTAGGAATATAAATATTGTTAATTAACATCACAGTTTTTAATCTGTTTTTTAATGTGATATCTTAATAGGATTGGCTTCTTATTTTTTTTGTGGGAGCTATTATGGTTTTCTTACGCAATTTTGTTTTAGTGGTTTCCAAATCCGCATTTTAATTAACCTCTTTTTTAAGCACCTCCCCCCCCTTTTTTTTCTGAGAAAGTGTCATTGTGAGTCCCATTGTAGATGTACTTATATCTCACAAACGAAGGACTAAGTTCTTTTGAAACACTGTTTATAACAGCGGGATGGAAGCCAATGAAATCATCCAGGAAATCACTCTTGAATGTCCAACTTCCATGATTTCTGGATATTTCTGCAAGGAATTTAGTCTTTAAGTTCTTAAATTCACTATTTCAAAGAAGAAAAGGAAAAGAAAACTATTGAACTATTGAATAGCAGTTAAGTCAGTAATCAAGTAACTATCACAATGAAGGAATCAATCTTTTCTCTGGAAATATATGATGTATTATTCTAACAACCATCACTTTAAGTCATTGGGACCACAGCTGAAATGGACACCATACGTTTTAGGCACTGTCTTGAGCAAGATAAACCGCAACAGATGAGTCAGCTTTAACCTGAGCGGCATCCTCAAGTAGAAGAGTTACCTTCTTATCATATATCTTCCAGAGATTTCATTTGGTTTGCAGGAGCATCATCCTGGCTACTCAAATGGAAGTTGAAGAGCAACAGGGAGATGGGAGCAACCTCTTTCTTAACTAAGTGCCACCATTGTCTTGCTGTTGATGACTTCCAAGATCATCAGAGCCTCTCCTAGGTGATGGAGATTGTGGGCCTGGAGACTGAAGTGAGGCAGGAAAGCCTCTAGAAGTGCTCTCAAATAATCAGTTGCACAGTCCCTGGAGCACTGTTCTTTTCAGTTAAGACAACACAGTCCTATTGAAAGTCATGTTTTCCTCCTATCCCAACACCATTGTTCCTTGAACACATCACTCCATCCTCATCTTAGATCCCTTGGAGTATCCCCAGTCTATGGAAAACACAAATGGATACGAGTAAATAGACTGGAAGAGGTAGGATTTATTCGGGGTCATAGTTTTCCTCTGCCTTGTTCTTTCTCCGCATTTCTAACTGTTGGACTGCTTGTTTGCAAAGTATGTCTTGTACTCAGAGGAGCTTCCTTTCTCATCAAGAAATTCGCACAAGAGTAGGGAGGATTGTTCCATGAGTCAAATAGTGAGCAGAATGGTGTTACAAATGGCCCCCAATACAGTACCTCTAGCTGGGATGTGAAGTCAATGGTATAGGCACTACCATGAGAGTGCCTTGTTGAAATTAGGTATTGCTCATGTATGGTGCAATTGTTCCGTTCAAACTCTACCTTTCAAAGAGACATTGCTTTTCCAGTGGTAGATTCATTTAAGACCCTGAACTGTGATTCTCAGCTATATGTATGTATCCCTTGTCTATGAAGAATTATGTAAATATTCTATCCTAGCAGTAATTCAGTTTTTTGCTTATCTTAATCTGAAGGTTTTTTTTTTTTCCTGTCTGCTATCCTTTCAGCTGGGAAAGTGAGAGTATACTTAGCACTTAATGGCTGATCTCCCTTGCATGACGTTTCAGAGGAAAAGGGAACATCATACTCTAACTGCAAGTTCATCCCCAGGTTATAAAAATTCTGACCACACCCATCAGTTAAACCAGTTTTCTTCCTGGTAGTGTATTCTGCATCAAAGGAGAAAGATCAGTGTGTACTGGATGTTTTTGGACCTTTTTTTTTATACCTACGGATTCTGAACCATTCAAAGTGTTCCTACTTCCTACCCCAAACCCTCAGCTTCACAGTTTCTTCTGGCTATAGCCAGCTGTTAAAAAGGTCAGATCATTTCAGCTGTAGGGGATATCTAAGTCAGTACAACAGTGTACCTTCATATGTTTTGTACCTTTCATATGTTGATTGGCATCCCTCTCCCACTGAATGTTAAGGCTCGCTCTATGTGAGCTTGTGTGATCCTTTACCGTCTGTCTACAAGGGTACCAATGTATAAAACCTGTGAACATAGACTAGAAAGTGACCTTTCTGTTCTGTGTAAAACAGAATAACTCCGTGAACTTTTTCTGACATTATGCATCTGACTTACATAGCAGCACAGATGCAGACTTTGAAAGAGCAATGTTGTAATCATTCTTGACTAAGACAGCTTACATCTCTCATTCCAGTGTCTTGCTTATCACCTGTAGCAGGATCCACCTTCATGTAAATGCAAGAAGTAGGTTACTTTTTTTTTTCTTCTTACTGGAAGAATAAGAACACTTTTTTCTTTCTTTCTTTTTTTTTTTTTTTTTTTTACAGAAACTGGTTCTTACAAGATATTGCTAGTGTCATCTGTGCATATGAACATTTGTGCCCATGATTACACCATGCTCTTTGTTTGCTGCAATGGTGAAAGTTTTTATGTAGGGCTCAAGGGGACAGGGTGCTCCAATTTGCTCATTTTTTGTACAAAGCGGAAGGCAGGGGCCTACCTCTTTTTTTTTTTTTAGATCCCTTAAACATAAGTGAAATATTGGGACAAAGGAATAATAGTATTCTCTTGAAAAGAACTATGAATATTATACATTTGAAATAATGCATAATAAAGACTTTGTGAATCGAAAGTGCTGTGGACTTTAATAAGAAACTTTTTCATTATTCTCAGTAAACTGCAGTTGACAAAACAACTCTTAACAGTTAATACTGTTAATATTTGTACCCTCCTGTAAAAAAAAGTTTCATATTTTTAAAGCAGGTCAGCAGTACTAAGCTGCAATGGAGAAAGAGCACTGAACAAGTGTAACTTTGCTTGCTTTCATCTTACACTTTGATTATTCACTTTTTCAGCTGTGAAATCTTCTTGGTACTTCCTGGTTCACTGAAGATATATCTCAGAGTACAGCATTACACTGGAATTCTTGTTGTGACCCATGTAATCTATAGTATTTCTGATTCTGCAGAGTGATATTCACTGAACCAGGAACCTGTAAGAAGAGTATGTGAAGAGGGGGGGGAAAAAAGATTTTATTGAAAAGTTGGATTGATTTTAAAAAATATATATTCTGACCTTCAACCACAACGTGGTTACAGAAATAACTCTCAGAGATGTTTATCTTTCAATACATTTCAACTTTTACTCTTTTTTTTTCTTGTAAGACTTATTAATTGTATGAGTGAGCCATTTCATGAACTTTACTAAAAATATTCTCATTAGTGTCCAGGTGTTCTTCAAAGACTCAGCTGTGTACTTAAGATCATTACTTCCACAAATTCATTACAATCTTCCCTCAAAGTAGTTACACCTGCATCTGCTCTCAGTTTTAAGCTCTGTATACTAATCCGATAATATATTTATATTCTTGTCAGTTTACATATATAAGATATAAATATCTGCACATAGAAAGGCTATAGCTGGAGATGTGGATTTTGGTGTGGCAGGAAAATTACTTTATTTCAAGCTGGATCAATGATCTGTTCATACTCGAGTTAAGTACTTAGGCATTTATAAGCTGGTCTTATTTTCCATTATGACATGAGATGACTGGTCCTTGGCCTCTGCAAGGACATTAGTATTTCCAAAGAGATGAGAAGTTAATAATTTTGGGGAAGAATATAAGTATTGCCTTCTGAATAAATTATGGACCAGCCATCTAAAGTGGTGGGATTCAGGGATTCAAATTTAAGTGAAATCCCAATGAAGGATTTGATTTCCAAGTTGCACATCCCCAAATCTTAATCTTTTTCTGTGAAAGGAAACTTAGGAACACAGGGCTTTTCTATTAAAAAAAAAAAAAAAGGATCATAACTAGCTGTTGAGGAAGCAGCTTGATAGCTTTGGGAGACTTACAAAGAAAGAAATCATGTGGAGGTGACCCAACACAGGTCACCTAAATATGTAGTTTTCTGTGTTTCCTTCTAATTTCTATTTGCTTGTTTTGAAGAGCGTTGAAAGTATGTTTTTACATTTATAAATATTGTAAATGCTTTCTTTTTATGTTGTGTTTCAAATAATTCAGCCTAAATACATATATAACTTTTTGTATCCCATAGTTTTTGAACATGTGAGTCCTCTAAAGGTGGGTAATGATCTGCATTTGTGGTTCCTAATACAGTTTGGAGTATTCAAAGTGATAAAAGTAGGTAGCAATACAGAGATAGGTGTGAAAGAAATGTTGTCTTTGATACAGTGATGACTGTTGTTAGCAAGGGAATTCCTTGGCATGTAGCAAGAGCACCTGAATCCTGACAGCAGTAGAATTAATTACATCCCTAAATCCTGAATCTTCATTACCGATCACTTCTGATTAATATTTTCAACAGAGAACATATAAAACAGTGATGAAAATTGGTCCTCTATACAATGAAGATACACAATATAAACAAACATACACATACATATATACCTATGACTGAATTTTAGTGTGTGTCCAAAACCAGCATGGCTTTCACTAATACATTTAAAGCCTAAATGAACAAAATAATGCTACCTCCTCCTTCTCTGCTCTTCTGCCTTATGCTCCCCAAATGATTCTTGATTTAGGATGCTGGTGATATTTTTGGAAGTATAGATTTTACTACATTTTTATCCATTGCTTGCTGGTCACCCCGAACTTTCTAACCAAATTTGGCTTTTTAAGGCACTTAGACTGTGTTTAAGCTACATATAGCCTTTTTGTGAAAAAGTCAGTCATTGTTTACAACCAAGTTATGAAGTGTCATTTATCCAAGATGTGTTCTTATAAGGAAACATTTACATTTTCAGTGTTGTACCTTCAGAAAAATTCTCATACTGTTGCTCACGTTGTGCTGTCCTTTATTCTGCCAGAAGTGTAACTGATGTCAGTAAAATAACTGCTGGAATGTTTGTTGGTAGAAGGAACAACATCTTGATTTTTGAGAACTTTTTTTATGGGGCTCTTGCTTTAAAGAGAAAAGTTGTTTGTCAAGACATGGCAACATAGCTTGGTCTGAGTCCACAGGTGCTGCTCTCTGTTAAAAGTGCGGACGTGCTAGACCCAGAGTGACTTCTATAAAAACTGAATTTTGGAGTCTCTGAACATTTTATGCAGCCAATTACTAGCTGTTGATGGCTGAGACACGCGACTGCCTTGCCTGAAGTCTTAGGAAAGATATGATGGTATTGGAATCTCTTCCCTGACTACAGAAGTTCCTCAGAGTGATAGGGGATCTTTCATGCTAAATTTTCTTAATAGTAAAACTGTAGTATTTTAATAACACTTATGGTTATAGACCTATAAATTAGGCCGAAGTGTGCATGGCGGGAGGAAATTAAACATCCCTCCTGAGAGTTGGATAACTTGAGGTCCTAGGAAACAACTGCACTTTTTCATGAATGTGCAGAAAAAAAATAGGTTATTTTTACTATGTATAATTCATTACAGAGGAATTCTAAACTATGTAAATATTCTGATTTATTCTTATTTTAATCTGAATATGATGTCTAATACTAGGGCAGGTAGAGTGTTTTCTCTGATATGCTTGTACTTAAGTTACATTGAGTGAATTGAAATTTAAGATAACAAGCATCTTACATGCCACTCTCTTAAACATAAAATATCCCTACTGTAGTGTCATTAAAACATATTTAACAAATACAGTTGTTCTGCGACTTAAAAAAGCAATATGATGGAACAATCCTCCCTTGTAGGTGTACTTTGTATCTCTTGTATATAAAATTAATGTATAGAAACATTTTAGCTCACTTGAAATCAATTGTATTTACACATTACCCTAATATTAGTTGTAGAAAAACTGTGCCACACTTCAATTATTTATTCCAAATTTGAGTCTCCAAACTTACCAAATCATGTTTTTGACCTTTAAAGGAATCTGTTTCATATTGAGATTGTGTTTTTCTGACCTAAGCAAGCAGTAAAGTTGTGGTGAAAGTGTCACCACAACTTATCAAGCTGCCAAGATAAGTTAACTTTTATCCACTTGTATGACAATAATCTTGAAAGTTGTGAATTCTAGCATGTATTTTCATGGAGAATAATGTTGTCCTTAATATTTAGCCTTCATTTTCTTTTGCTTTTCCTAACAGAGTTCTTTACCTGACTCTTATTGTGAAAGTAGTGATAAATTGCTGTGGACATAATAAAAGAAAGTCATATAGGCACCACATGTCTCAACTTCTTGTCTTGGGGTAGCCCAGTAGATTTATATGTAGAATACTAAAAAAGCAAAAATAATGGCAGTGTGGCTCACACTTAAAGAAAATTGTGTTTATTTTCATGTTCAGTTATTGATGCCAGATGGTATCCTTGTAGGTCTTGCTGATACTTATTTAATGCTCGGTCAATAGTATTTATTTATTTTTGTTTTAATGAAGAAAACCGAGTATATTGTCCACCAGATAAGCTATTTAGATTCTGCAAAATTGTTCCTGCCATTTTCATATAACTTTTAAAAGAGAAATTACTGTGGGCTTAAACATGTTCTTTGGTGTGTCTTTGCCCAGACTGAGTTAGACAGATGTTTTACTATGTTACCTTGGGAGAAGGACTGGTTTTGGAACATTTCAATACTTTGGGCAGTGCACACAAGGTAACTGCCTTTGTTTTCATAAAAGGTTCTATTTAAAGAATCTGCACTCCTTGATCAGACCTGGTAGATTTCCTGGAAGACAGAAGAAAGAATTTCCTGGAATAATTATATATTCTCCCTAGAGTGAAGCAGATTTCTCAGGCTCTTTTGCCACTTCACATTCCTTAGTCTAATTTCCCCTAGTACATTCTGTTATTTTTTAAGAAACATTACATATATATGTGTATATATGTTTCTGTGTGTGTGTATATATATACATATATATACTCCCCCTTTATGTGTGTACACACACACATGCACGCACATAAAGGGTGGAGTTGCAGAACATGTGACTACTTGTTTCAAATTTGTCTCCTGAAACTACTATGCAACAGGGGTAAGAGTTGCTTGCACTTCATTTGGTAGTTGTTTTTAACATTATTGCACGCTGTCATTTGAAGGGAAAAGAACAACTTTGCTAACCATTGTGATGCAAGTAGCCATTGGTACTAATACAGTAAATAGTGTTGTTTATCCTGCTAAGATGCAATTCAGATTTCAGTTTCAAAACCAGAAATTCTATTACTCATTTCTGATTAGTTAATAAGTATAGTTCCAGTGCAAGTATATATCACGCAAAATTACATGTGTTAAGTTTAACCCTAACATAAATTGCTTTTTGACTGCTTTTTATTATCATGCATTTTCCTTCTGGGGATTTTTTTTCTCTGGAAAGACTCCTGAAATACAAATTTCGCACTCAACTTCTGTTGAGTACTTGGTAAGGCTGAGAGATACCACCATCAAGTAAGTGTCTGTTAAAGACTTTTGCTTGTCATAGGTTGATAGCAGATGTTGGAATCAACACCTCCTCACTCCTCTGTGCTCTTATCTCTACTCTGCCTTTTTATTCAACCTTCTCCCCAACTTCCCTCACATCACTCAAGTTGGAAATGGAGTTTAGCCTTTGGTTATATTATTTTAAGTAATCCCATCCCTTCCTCATCTGCTGAAGGTTTCCATTCACTCAATTAGAATCATACCACAAAGACAATTATTCAGCATTTGTCAGAGCTGAGAGGTCAAAAACCTCTAGGAAAAGGTTGGAATGATCAGTTGGGGTTAGGAGCTTCCTGAAGCTGGGATTAGGAGCCTCCTGAAGTAGATTTGCCTTGAACATAGAGTTGGCTTTTCTGGTAGCTAATCTGCTCCAAGAGGCGTCTGTCCAGCTAACTACAACATCAGTTCTCTTTGTGGCCTCTCTGTGCCCACAGGAGCATTCACTAGGTTGACCAGTTTATGTGCTTTTCCTTACCTCACCATTACCCCCAAATCAATTGCTGTTTGTGCTTACAGCACAAATTAACAGTCCTGCCAAAAGCCTTGCTCCCTTTGCCTCATTCGTCACAATGTCCGCAGGCCAGAAACTGCTTTTCCTTCCCCAGGTATACTGATACCTTCTTGCACATCCTTTCCTGGCCTTTCTGCCAAACTCTAAATTTCTTTTCCTCTCATTCTTGACTCACTTTTAATCCCACTAAACTGGACTCTTAACCCCAGGTCCTCTACTTATACATCACCCTATTCCACACTTTTTCCCCCAGTCTCAGGTCCCCTACCTCTCAAATCTTCCACTACTTTTCTCAGTTGAAAGCAGGTCCTAACTGGCCACAGGTGCCCTCTCCCATCAGGAATAGGCTATCCTCTCTGCTAGGCAAATTACTACAAATACAGCAAGCAGTCTCTTAAAACTTCACATGTGTTGCTGTTTAGTGCAGAGAAGCAAACTTAGTGCCATGTATAGAAATATCTGTTCTTGAAAGCATACACTAATCAAAGGTTGCAAGATGATTTTTTTCTGATAACTAACAAAAGGTAATAACTGATTTTCCAGAATCTGCATCTTTAAGGAAAAGGAACTCTAATGTACAACTTGGTTAGACTCCAGACACAAGAGGAAATGGGTTATAGCAGTTGTGACTGTGCAGAGCAGATGTTTTGGTTGGACTGGCTATCAACCATCTGACTCATAATAAATTGTCAGTTCCAGTAAATTCCCAGTTTTCAATTACAGTAGGTAGGATATGAGAAAACAATGCCTTTTAGATGGTGTACTTAAAGTGTTTTTGATAATTCTCATAACACAACCTATACTAACTTTATGAAAAGATGAAGTATTTTGCAAAGGGAGCAGCAGTGAACGTTGAAGTGTGCTTTTGAATGTAAATTTAGTTTAATATGAATGAAAGCTAACAAAATGGTTGTTTAAACAGTGCTAACTGATACAACTAGAAGTAGGATTTTTAAGTTTTTCCTTTGAGTCTTGTAATACCTGATGTCTTTTTCTTGAGCTTCTGAGGGAAAAAAACATTTTCTTAATGTCTTAAAACTACCTTTTCATCTGTTCTGTGCTATATTTGTATTTTCATGTGGCCTTTTGTTCTTGAGTTTCTAAAATACATATTTAATGACCCTTTCGTCTGCACTGGCTGGATAGATAAAGGGTGAATTAGAATGAAATACCATGAGTTTTTTTATAATGTATTCAAAAGCTAAAAATTTACACTTTTCTTTGTGGAATGTGTTATTTTTTGTTGTAAGCTGTTATTAAAAGGTCTCTGCAATAGAAAAAAACTATGGGTTGAAAATCTTCTTTAGTTTCTTTTTCTGCGTTTGTCACCCCATTGCTTTTTTATGTATTCTTTTGCAGTTCCACAGCAGTTTGGAGGTCTTAGTCAAAGATCAGTCTGTACTGTGCAAAGTATTCTATAAGCAGAGAAAAAACCTTGCAGTTCTTGTGACGGAACACTATTTATTTTCTGTGTTAAATGGAATTTCCTTTTTTTGGTTTGACTTTTTATGAAATGAAAGAAGATTTTTAAAAATCAGAAGTATACAATAGTGAGATGGCAGAAAGACATCCTGAAAACTCTAATTTGGGTCTTTTGTATCATAATGTGCTAGGATTTCTTTTACTAGCAATCATGAGGCTGTTATGGAGAATGTGGTAGGTATTCATTATCACATGGTTAACTAATAATTTCAAATATTTTTACAAACATTCAATTTTTAAACCTCAAAGTTGCTGTGGCCCAGGATGTATTCTCCATTCTGCTGAAGTTCAGTGTTAGTAATACCTTCTGTAAAGCTTTTTGTGGAAAAAGTTCTATGGGTATAAAATGGTGCTTTAACTTGGCAACTCCAACCTTGGATGCTAATGTTCACATAAAATAGCCATTCTTAATTTGTACCAAATCTATTTTTCTTCTAAAATTTAAAATTATTTGTTTTAATAAAATCCTCTAATATTGAGTGCTGTGGGCTAAATAAAAATTATGAAAAGGAACATAACTACTTAAATATTTAAAATGTATTGTGATTTGAGTTCAAAAGCTTTTTTTTTTCTGAAATAGAATAATATTGAAGAAGCAATTGATGCAACTCTTCTGAAGCTAACTGGAAAAAAAAAAGTAAAAATAGAGGTGATTTTGCTTTTTTTATTTGTTTAAATCTGGCCTGTTCTTTGAGGAAGAATATACATGCTGAAATTGGAAACAGATAGACACTGTCTGAGTTTAATAAGGAACATAAAAACTAGCTTTGCCTTTGGATTCTTGGGGCAAAAGAAGGATATCAGCCTCTATTCTGGGGAAATGTAGCTGCTTAGTAATACAAAGATGCATCATCTTGCCTAGTCATTAACATGCTTTTAGAGATGACTGAAAGAGATATCACTGAAGGAGTTAAATTGTGACTGGCACAGACAACATCAAAAAGGTCTATTAATTTAAGAGGCTTTCCACAGTTTATCTGTAGGTCATGTGTTTTCAGTTTAGTTTTGTAAATGGCAGTTGTAACAGACATACTAAGGATGAATGCAGTTCTACTAAGCAGATTCTTGCATAAATAAAAGTAATAAAGTGCATTCTGAAAGAAATAAATAGTGCGGTGTCAAATATAAAGGGACTTCATCATAAATCTGTGTATAGCTGTGGCCAGCTGAGCAGTCAGGTTGACCAGATTCATATTATTCATATTCATAGAACTGCACTGCATTTCTTTTTAAAACCCTGTTGGAATACTGGGAGGCGACTGGGTGGGGGGTACTTTTTTTTTTTTTAACACTTCAATTTTTGTTTCTTAGGTACATGAGACAAAACTATGTACCCATTTGAAAACCGGTGGTTATAGAAGAATGCCAATTTCTTTACTCAAACGTGCATTGAACAGTAGCTATATGAACCACTTGTAATGCAATGCTGTGCTGGCAACAGTAGTTGCACTATTATTGTGTGTTATTTGTGTAAATGAAAAATGTTACATGTCTAATATTATTGTTTGTATTGCAGACACCGGCTTATTGCAGCTTAACATACAAAGATGTCATGATTATTTATATATCTCAGATTTTTTTTCCAGATGAGTCTTCATATTAAAGTAGCCATTAATGAGTGCAGGAATATAGTGTGATAATAGTGTATGGGATCATGGATGCTGTAGTAGTGTTCCCCAACCTGTCTTTTTCACATGTTTTCGCATTTGGATTCTCTTTGATCAGTAAGCATTTGGGTGGTATTCTAGAAACTGGTTATATACCACGATGTCAAACTGTGTGTGTACAAAAGCTGTGCATCATTGTAAGCATTAATACTAAATGTAAGATTAAAAACATTTGGTTGTGCCATGCAGCTTGTAAATAGCATGTATGTTATTTTCCATAAGATGTTGTTATTTAAAAAGAATTTACAAGCAAAAAAATATGGTCTTGGAAGAACTGTACACATAAATGGTGAATGTGTTATCTATATTTGTCATCACTTGAGGAATGTCTGTTAAAATCTCTTTACTCATTAGCATTGCTGCTTAATGTTTTAATACTTTTTCTCATTTGATTGACAATTAGCAAATTAATGGGAAAAAGGCTGTTATTACCATACTCAGCTTCAGGAGCGAAAGCTGTTCCTTATTTATAAATTTTTGTTAACCAGGAAAATACATGAAATGGGAGAAGGTTATGAAGATTGCACTCTTCAGATGTGTGTTTGTGTGTTAGAAAAAGGCTTTGTAATCTGTGGTGGTTCTTGTCTTGTAGATTGTAGGATCACTTGGAAACATAATATTGAAAGTAACATTGTGGGTCATGAGGTGCTGTCCCCTGCTATTACAGGCAACCATGTCATATAATCCTGTCCATAAACTAATCATACCTCATCGGGAAAGCCATTAGTTTTTATCCTCACTAGTCATATGGAGTGTTGTCCCACAACTTAAGTGCTTGAATGTTTAAAACCATGTTCTCATTTCCAGTCTAAGTGTGTCCGTGACCATTTTATAGGCATTTCTAGGAGTACACTTTTATTTCAGCCATCAGAACTGAGCTGCACGTCAAGTCAGAATTTAAAAAAACATTGTCAGTTCTGTCTCATTATTCACGTAAGACAATCAGGCTTTTTTAAGACCCGTTCTTCCCTGCAGCTTGTCACTAAGCTTTTTGGCATGTTGTGTTTTGCACGTAATAGCTAATACGCAGCCAGTTTCTCTGGACATCAACCATTTCATTCCTGCCAGAGCTTAGAGTGGCACAAGATCATCTTCCTGAAACCACTCAACAGGCACTTTTTTTTCTTTTTTTTTCTTTTTGGCTGGGACAGGATCTCCTAACAATGTTTAAGAGGTTTGCATGTTCCTTCCTCACAGCTGTGCGTGTGACAGACCATACCAGGGCACGCTGCACCATGTTGATCCTGCTTTGAATACATCTGCTGGGTTATCTATTTCCTTTCATATTTTTCCAAAACGGATAAAAACAAACGCATCTTGGCAAGTTACTATGTGCATATGCACAGATATGTTGAAGGGCTTCTGTTTGTGAGCTGCAAGTGACACCATATTACTTGTCGTAAATAAAAGTCACTGTGCTGCTAACTCATCACTTTCTAACTAGAGGTCAAGAGCTTAAATGAGGTTGCGTGTAGCAGAAGTTCAGTTGTTTGTGCTATACATGATTTAGGAGTCGGAGAGATGTCACGTCATAACCAGAAACAATTTGTTCTACCTGATCCCAAAATTATAGCTGGTGGTTGTGATACAAACAGGGCCTAAATTGTGAATGCACTAAGGCTGCCTGTCATAGTATTTAGTGTGTTTTTGTTTGTTTTGTTTTGTTTTTTACAGTAGTTCTTAGATTATACAGTCTTTTATGTAAATAATGCAGGGGTTTAATTTGCAGGAAACTGAGGAATAATGACTTCCAGATATAAATTTCTGACTGCAAAAATCTTCTCTGTTCCCAAGAGAAGCAGGAATCAAGTACAACAAAGTTTGGGCCATGTACTACTTTGAAAAATAAGAAATATAAAATCTGAGTTTGTAATTCAGTGATACTATAACAAAAAAGTTCTTTGGTGTTTTCATCAGCTGTTATGCTAAATCTAAAATTCTTAGTAATGACATCTGTATCTTTACTGAAATATGTATTTCAGCCAGTGGAAGAAGAAATACATGACTGTACTCTTGCTAATACAGTAACTTTATCTTGATACTTTAAAGGAATTTGAGCAGTTCAGAATGTCTTCTAAGTACTGATAAAGTAAGAAAGGATATATTTGCAACCTATTTTTAAATGGTCACACTTTAGGTTCCCCCTTCAAGTGTCTTTTGAATTGGTATTTGACTATAATTAGTTGTCTGTAAGCTTAAGAGTATTCAGTTTGTTATCTGTCACTTTATATATAAATTTTTTTTATGTACAGGATGTGAATGAAGATCCTGGAGAAGATGTTGCACTTCTTTCAGTTAGTTTTGAGGATGCAGAAGCTACTCAGGTTTTTCCTAAGCTGTATCTCTCCCCACGTATTGAACAGTAAGTGTTTTCTGGAGTGTTCTTTTCATTTCTTCTCTGAATTTTTTTAATTTTTTCTCATTTTTGTAAGAAGTGTTGGTAAGTGATAATGTCATATTGCTTTCAATTGCTTAAAGGCATAATAATGGTGTGGGTGTGTGACCTGATCACTTATGCCTGAAGAAAAGTCATTAGCTACATATAATATTCTTTTGCATACTAATCTAGGAAAACCATTCTGTGTTTTCCTGTAGCAACATATTCTGAATGCTTCCTCAGCACCCAGAGGAATATTTAATTTTTTAATTGCTTTAAGTGGGGGAATATTTGATTTTTTTTTTTCATTTTGGGGAGGGCAAATTATATATATGTATATGTATATATGTCTATGTATGTATGTATAGGTAAGTGATATTTTTGAATAAAAAATTGTTGCAGAAGCCAAAGGGCTTTATTAACTGTTTTGGGAATTTGCAGCTTTGGTAAATTAGTTTTTCTAGGATTTTATCTCAATATTCCATTTTAACATCTTTGGACCATACAGCTGGCAAACAGATTTGCTAATAAGCTAATTTTTACTCCTAAAATGGAAGGGTCAGGATGAGAAATCTGTCTGCTTTCATTAGATTTCTCTTCTTCCATTTCTGGAATTAAGAATGTCCCAGTGCTCCTCCTCCCCTTCAGTATTTCAGTCTTATGTCTGCTTCAGTGCGTTATCACTGTGGCTTCAAGCTTTCAAGTGACTTTTTCTTAGGGAAAAGTTGGAAGTTGCTATAGTGCAAGGCCCCATTTTACACTGCACCTGACAATGGAGCTTTCCTTATTTAATACCTTGAAGGGAGCTTCTAGTATTCTAGTAATATTGAGATTTTTTTGTTTTGATGTGAGAGAGGGTGAACTACTTGCCCAAATACAATTCTGGAATATACATTAAGGAGATTTTGGTGGATGTTGAGCTGTATAAATTTTATTTGATTTTTAAAAAGAGTAAGGCAATTATCATCTTATGTTTTGTTTTTTAGCATTTGTTTCTTTATTTATATTACTGCAAAAAAGTAACCACATGAGACTTTTCAAGTATCCAGCAGTCAAGTTAAGCTAACATTGATTTCAGTGATGCTTTGTTTTTCTGGTCAATACCACAATGACTTTCCTTTGTACTGGTGAAAACACTTCTGGGTAGAGAAGAAAAGATAGAAAAGTACTGACTACTACAGTTTTATAATATCTCAGTAATAATGCCTAGTGTAAGTAAAAGGACATGATATCTTGATATTTTAGTCCAAAGGGCATTGGTCTGGATAAGCTGATAGATGCAATTTAAGAAAAAAAAGACCAAGATTTGATTTTAGCTAAAGGCATAAGGCTTCCCAGATACTTTATTTAAGAAAATTTGGTTACACACACATGCAAATAATACATAGAGCAGCTTTTGCATTTTCATATTTTTTATCAATTTCCTAACTTGTCTTAACATCATTTCAGAGAATAATTGTAGTCAAGCATGTAATTATCCTTCCATGTTGCAAAGAATTCTTCTGCTCAGCCGCTAGTAAAAAGGAATGGGCTGTCACTAGTTTCCGTTGTATTTTCAGTTCTAGTCACATGTTGACTCTTAGCTGTATTTCAGGCCACCCAGATATGTCTTGGTGGCCCATATGCTAACGAATACATTGCTTATTTTCCCCTTTCCAACAGTGTCTTTAGAAAGCTATTAGCATCTTGAGACCAAGTAGAGTGTCAATACAAAAGCATACTTTGTTTTCCTAAAAATAGCAGGTTTTCTTTCAGTACCCTAAAGTATGTCTGATTTTAAATGTGTGATGTGGAGGTAACATCACAAAGTGATATGTGAGATGTCTGACATAACTCATTTATTGCTTTGTCATGGATAGTCATTTTAAAATCACGCCAATAAACCCTGAAGTTTAGTGCCACACCTTCTCATGTTATCTCTGTATCAAAGGTAAGCTACTGCAATCAGAAAGTGTAGATCTAACTTACTCTGTCCTTGTGTATTTGTATGGTGTTCATCGTGGAATCTAGGCACTGGTAATCCGTAATGTACCTAAGAGTTGATAGAGCGAGAGCAAGAGCGAGCAAGCAATTATGATTCAGGTTTTCTGTGTTAACTTTTTAGAGTAACCTACCTCAGTGTTACTTTCATCATCTTCTCTTGTTTTATGGCAAAAAGTCTCTCCTTTTCAATATGTGTAAGTTTGCTTAATTTTGAGCTGATGCATCTTCCTTCATTCTACTGGCTACTTTTCATGTGGTGTGAGAAAATTTATAGTTAGATTTTTCAATACTTGTTTGACTGAGCTCTAATAACAAAGAGATATTTGCCATTTGTTTTTTCCCAAAACCAATCTCTGTTCTGTTTAGCTGAGCTGACAGTCTAGATATTTAACTTCCCAGTGTTTGGGAACTGAAGCAACAATGCATACTTCTTTATACTTTTTGCCAAAAATACAAAAAGCCTCAAGAATCCCTAAGGATTAGTTTAAAGACATGAGGCCATGACATGTTACATTTGAACTGTGTTCTGCTATAAAATTTCTTTCCTCCTGCTAACAATAATTGCATCTACAAAAGCCATATAAGCAAATTATCACCGTGTTTTCTATGCAGCAGATTTTGAAGTGGAGTAAGTAATAGTTGACAGTTCCCCACAAGACATTTCACAGTATATGATACAACAGGAAAAAAAAATCAAATTCCCACAATTATTCTGTTAATATTAACTCTCTTCACCTTAGGAAGAATGAGCAAGTGAGAGTGGCATTTTCCTGATGTATGAAAAAGTTCTTTCAGATATAAATGTTTCAACTTCGGAGAGAAAGAAATAAGAGTAAAGGGCCTGTTTGTGTAAATGAATTATCTCCAACTTTCCCAAGAGGTTCATTGCTTTTGTGCTCTACCATATAAACACACATTCCCACATTGCATTTTCTAAAAATATGTTGCTCACCCACAGATCTTGTGAGCAAATTTGAACCCTCACAATATGAATACAGTGTTTTTGCTTTGAATTGTTGTTGTAAAGCACATTTGGTCTATTTTTAGGTGTATGGTAAACATAATGCTAGTAAGACTATCTGACTGCTCTACGTATTTTGACATAGACTCTTAAAGGGATTTATAAAATCAGGAAAATACCCACTTTTTACGGTTTGGGATAAAGACACTAAGATCAGGTGGCTTGAGAAGCTCATATACTAAGGAAGGAGGCAAAAGTGCAATAGAAAAGTATTGTGGCTCATTCAGTCAATGTCAGTGTTCCATTGACTTCCCTGATGTTGTGTCTCGCTGCAAGTGTTAAGTGCAATTCTTAGAGTTAAAAAAAAAAGAAGAAGTAGTATTTGTGTTGATAAAAAAAAAAAAAAATCTCAGCAATAATTAATCACTACTATATATGGTTTGGTTTTTTTCATTAAAACTTTTTAATTTGAAACATTCCTTTTGTTTGAGAGTTGGTTATTCAGAACACATTAACAGCAAATTCTAGTTAATGTTTCCTTAATTTGGAACTGATCATTTTAAAAAGATCTTTCATTTTATAATTTTATTTATGAATTCTTTATGTTCTTTATTGTATTGCATCAATAAACAGATACAGTGCCAATAACAATTGCTCTTAATTATTTCAAAAATGAGTTTAAGTTGAATTGAAACATGATGTGATATTTATGACAAGTAGTTTGCGCAAAAACTACTGTCATAACTGTAATACAACAAAAACAAGTTTCTGCATAATTTCTGAGGAAATGGTAAGCTGGAAAACCCCACACACTGACCACCCACCATGTGAGGATGGTGGTTGGTTGCGTCCATGAGCACGGGTCTCCACCTGGTCATGCTCCTCCTTCCACCTTGGGAAATGCAGCCGGTCACAGGGTGCTATTTATCCCCAGCTGATGGCTGTTACACTTTGGGGAAAGGCTCAGAGAGCTGAGGATCAGTCAGTACCTGAGGCCACTCTCTTGCTAAATGCACTTGACCACTGCCCTCTTCCTGCTGCTAGATGGGCACAGAAGGATTCGGAGGCTGCTTCTGCGCTCCTCTGCACAATGAGCAGCTGCTGGGCTATTTACCCTTTATGTCTCTATCATGTATTTTTGTGCTTTATTCATAAAATCTTAGTCCTGTCAGTAGAAAGCTTCTTGCTAGCTCAGAATTATCTTTCTCAGTGAAAGCATTATAGATATTTATATGAAAGAAAGTTTTTAATAAAAATATCTGACATTTTTGCTTTCCATTTCTTTAAAGTCAATGGACTCTAAATCCAAGGAATCAGTAAGAAACTGAACAGCTAATTTCTGTACTAATGCTTAAAATGCATGTCAGTGTTCTACACATTAATGTAGATTAGAAATGTTCTTTAAAAAAAAAAAGTTGTAATGTATTTTATGTTTTTCATCATGAATGGTTTTTGGTAAAGAAAATAAAAATTGTTTTTTCTTGGTTCACATTTAAAAAAAAAAACAAAAAAAAAACCAAGATACAAGGGTAGAAGCACTGTTGCTCAGTTAATGCTGTCTTCCCTGGATTCATAGGAATAATCCTTTAATAAACACTGTTGTCCTGGAGGACTTTTCTCTGATATACACACAGACGTGAATATGCTAAGAAAACCAGCTGTCAGTAGAACTTGTTTTGCTTTAATGGCTCTGGCTCCATGCTTAGGGACTGAAATGGTCATTTTTTTACTGGTCTGGGAGCTGTGCCAGAGAGTTCTTAATGACTGAGGATGGAATTCCAAGTTTGGTGACTGTGCTTAACCTTTCATATGGGCAGGGGAAAATCATGAGAACCTAGTCTTAACTTTTAGACTTTGAATGTTTCCATACGTTTTTTTCACTGAGGGAAAAAATTGAAGAGAAAATTTAAAAAATGTGTGTATTTGCTTTAAGATAGTAGTTCTTACAGCCATGAGATTCACCTTTTCTGTGTTTCCCATCTTTTACCTATGCTTTCTTCTACAGGTGCTGGGAGTTGGAGGAGGAGATTCATAGAATATTATCTGTTTTGCAATGCTGCCTAGAACTGCCTTTCACTAAATTTGAGATGTAGAGGTGGTAGGGGTACTGTGAAGGGTTTCCACCTTTAATGTTGGTGTGCCACGCTGGTTAGTGCACTTCATTAGATGAGTACGTGGTCTCTCAATGACTGATTGTATTTAGACCTCTATCTGTCTGTCTTTATAGAAGGCAGAAGTGAGATGGTCTTATATTTGGCGTATCAAAATATGTTTATTCATCTGAGTTGATGATTTCTGTCAAACTGTTAATAGACTGTCAACTCAGTCCACGACTTCTCCTTCAAATTCCAGAGCAACTTTGCAGACACAGGAAGCAGGAATGTCTGTTGCTTTGCAGGGCTTAATCTTCTGTGAAGCCTAGCCTGGTCGCGTCTGTCTGTGTAATGTCTGGCCAGTGGTACCTCCTGCCCGCTGCCCTTGCCAGGCCCCCTCATCAGGATCTTCCTGAACTGTAGCCAGTGCCGTAACCTGATTTTTCAGTCCATCTCTGCTTTGCAACTCTTTCTGTGTCCCAGAGATTGACTCGTACTGTGGTTGCATGTGTTCAACCATACCAGCTGTTCCTTCCAGTCCTTTTTTCTGAGAACAGTTAGTGAAAACAGAGCTGTAAAATTCTGTTTCCACCATCTAAATGATACTTTAATGCTGGATATGTTGTTGAATGTTTGAGTTACTGATACTTTTAAAATGATTTTATTTCAGTTAGAGACTAAACAGTTAGACATAATCATTGAGGTATGAAATACTTGAGACAGTTCTGTGGGGTTGAATTTGTTGCTAGGTAAAGAGGTATCAGTTTCTTTATATATGAGATAATGGGCAATTGTCAGTGTGATACACACTTCGTGGCAGTCCAGATTCTCTATTCTCAGAGCAAAACTTTAGAGTTGAATGTTAGGGAGAGAATCTAATTCTGTGCCGTGAAGAAGAGTTAAAGAGTAGAAGGGTTTCATTAATGTGTTTGAAGTTATAGATGTTTTTTCTCAATAATATGGGACAGCCTTCTTTTCAAGTAATTATATGTTTCTGATGTACAGACAATATTATATACTGACATTGTGTGGCTGTCGGTGCTGGTGATCATTATCACTAATGTATTTTAAATTCAGTGTTTAAAAGTATGTGGTAGAGAGTTTAGTTGTGTATGCTGGAAGCCCTTGAGAGGTGCGCATTCCTAAGAGTTATGCCAAGGTCTCCTATATATATATATATTTTTAATTCCATCTCACTTAATTGTTTGCATGATAATAACGGTATTTTAAGTCCCCTGGTGGAGCTCAGAATATATAGACTTTCATGGGTTTTTTGTCTTTCTAGAGATTTTGTTAAGTTTCTTTTAGAAAGTCAATCTTTATTGATAAGACTGTGTAACTTGACAGGTTGTGTGTATGTTTATTTTAAGATGTAATGCACTTATATATTTTAATTACTTTACCCCTTAAGGGATTTTCTTGTGTAGCAGAAAAATATATATAGAAAATTGCATAAATAAGAAATTACAAAAGACAACAGAAATTTGATTTAAGATAACCCTCTCCAACTCCCTCTTTCTGCATCCTTCTGACTAGATTGGAATGTTCTGAATAAATTTCAGTAGTTTTTAAACACATTTGTTTCCTTTGAATACAAATTTTTCCATTAAGGTGTTGCATTTTTTCACTTGTATATATTTCCTTTTCTTTCAGGATATCCTAATTAAACATACCGTTCTGTTTCATATTATATTGTCATATGCTATGTATATACTCTGTTTCATTATAATAATCTTGTTTTTATATAGGCAGTTCTAAATACTGTTATAGAACTGTGTTTCTAAAATATCCTCTTCAGCAATTTTCGGTGTGGTTTCACTGCTTCTCAGTGACTTTCTCTCCTAGAAAGAGTAATAATGGAGAAAAAAAGGGAACAATAATTTTTCCTTTGGACATCAGACAATATTGTTCATAAAGGTCTTCTTGGTTTTTGATTGTTGCCTGTATCTTTCGGCTTGTATCCTTGTACAGTGAGATTGTCAGCAGCAGTTTGAATTAGTCAAAATGGATTCTAGTGAGGACATTGAAAATTTACTGTTATCTCAGTGAATAGCTAGGCCAATATGTAGTACTTTTGAACTCCTAGCCTTTATTTGCAATTGGTTTTTTTGTAAATTATTTTCTAGGAGTTGCTTAAATTGTTAAACCTTTACTTTGACACTTAAACTCATTTTAATATTACAAAGGCACTCATTTTTTCTTGATGCATCAAACATTTTTGGCATTTTTATTGCCTATGTTGGTCATAGGGTTTGGGGGTTTGGGGGGTATTTTTATTGCCATTCTGGCATCCCAGATACAGTACTTCAGTGCCTTTCTCAGATACTCCCTCAATCCATTACAGTTTACATTGCAGATTTTATCTTCCTTTTCTGAAAAAGTTTTTGTAGGAGAAAGGAAGGCTGCTGAGCAGAATCAATCCATGTTAGTAACACTAAACTGTCTGTCAGGATTTTTTCTTACCTGTGACCTAATAGGAGAGTTTTGTTTTATTTGTTTTTCTATGTATGACCTCTTGTTCTAAGGAACTGTGTGGAGCACTCTAGGGCCAGCTTTAATTCCCCGAAGTAATTTCTGTAAAAGTAGTCAGACTGACCAGAAGATTTTGAAACAAGTGTCATCTTTTTTATTCTGTGGTTTGAGAATATGGCAGGAATAGAGCAAGCAGGAGGGTGTGTTCACTGGGGTTAAATGTTACCCTACGAAATTCTTCACTAGAATTAGTTAAAATTCCTAAGAATTCCTAACTAGAAATTTCTTGCAAATGCAGTGTAAAAATCAGGCTATACCTGAATTGTAAAATTTATACATAGGGAAACTTAATTGGGGGTTTGTCTAGGACTAAGTTAATTGCAGTTTAATGGATAGCATGCCTTTGTCAAATACTTTGTTTAAAAAAAAGAAAAACATTAAATATGGAGTTGCTGGAAAATCACAGTGAAGCAGTTTCTCTGTTGTGAAGCATGCTGAGTTTCACAAACTGTCTTTTTGGAATGAAATATCTCTCCTCATGAAAGAAAAATACTTCAAAATTACTGACTGCATCAGATTTAAAAATTATCCAACAAGTCTCAAAATTCTGCCAGTTTATCTTTAAATGTAAGCACATGAGTGGGTCATAGAGTTTTTTTTCTTTAACCTTGAAGCTGAGCTTTTGCTGTATATCTATTCTGTGCATTAAATACCAAAACTGACAAACAGTAGGTATAAGTTAATTAAAATTTGTCTTCACAGCAAATACAGTGAGTACAGAAAAGCACATTTACTCAACAGTTAAGGAAAAAAAGAAGTTTCCTGGAGTAACCTTTGAATCTGCTTTTGTTGCTGTGTGTATTTCTTTCCAGCTCTTGATGTAAATCCAAACCCACTACTACAGAGCATGATATCATCTTCTTTTGACAGAAAACACTCTACTGATGTTGATTTTTGTGTAGTTGGGATATGTGGCTTGCTTTGTGAATATGGTGACTAAGTCATTTGTTTTCGGAGAATAACTTCACTCTAATTGCAGCCTGCACTTTACAGTGTTCAATTTTCTGACTTTTTCTATTTTATTATTTAGAACAGTTAACAAAGTTAGCTCCTTTTTAATGCTTCCTCCCAGCTGGTTATGTTCATTGATGTGCAGATCCCTGAAACCTTGGAAGTAGAGAGTTAAGGGTTTTCAAACATAAACTTCTAAAAACTGTAAAACATAGAATTAAGATATATGTTAAACATGTCAGTTCTGATTGCCTCTGTTACCTTTTACTTTGCTCCAATCCTGAAGAGCTGGCAGTAGCCACTAGGAATCACACTGCAGCTGCTGTCATTTCATCGAGTTACTGAGCGGCATGACAAGTTTAGACTGAGGAGCACGGCAGAACTGGTGTGATACAAGGAAATTGTTGGGCAGGAGGGAGACCATACGTGAAGGGCTGAAGGGATCTTGGCCTGAGGTTCCTGCTGCCTGTGTGATCAAAGGAAAGGACTGAAATATGTCCTTGGCGATTACTGGAATTCATTGGTTCAGTGCTGAGTTTGTAGGTTGTGTTAGCAGTGGTTCAGAGAGCTTTTTGGCCAGGATTTGCCAGCATGGAAGTGGAATGCAACAGTTACCTGTGGATTTAATGGCCAATATTTTTTCAGCTGTGCTGAACTAGGCGTTGTAGAAGAGCACTAAATGTAGTTAGGTTGTCTTAACTTGGAATTGTTAAAGACTCTGTAATAGTAATCTTTCTAAATTTTGTGGTGATGTGGGATTTTTTTTATTTTATCAGCAACAGAAATTTTGGGGGGTGGTAATTTATATAGATCACAAATTCAGCACACGTGGCTAGTTAATAATGCATAGCACTTGCACTGTACACCAGCAGTCATTTTCATTATACTTTTTGAGAGAAACAGAGACAGGTAATGTAAATTGCTGTCATCACCGAGGAAGTCAGTGGCAGGGCCAGTAAGAGAAGGCAAGTCTCCTGTTGCATAGTCCACGGCTTCTTGCACTGGGTCACATTTGGGCTGTGTAATCTTTCTATCCTGTACGCTTGGTTAAACTGAAAACAGATAATGCAGATGTTCCAGCATAGCTAGCTACATCTATGGAAGGGACTGGGTTTAGACACCCCTGAGGTAGCAGTGTTCACAATCCTCATTTCCCCTGTTCTCTTCCTCTCCCTCAAACACCATTTTTCCTTGCAACTAGCTTCTCATCGGCCAGGCTTCCTGCTTCTCCTGCTCATTCTCTTAGGTCCTCCTCCAACCAAGCACCAGAATCCTACTGTCCCCATCCAGCCCCGTTCCCATAAACCTCTCCTCCACCCTGCAGTAGTACTAAGTGCCACCTCTCAGTTTTCTTCACTTTCTGCCTCCCTCTTCCCTGCCAATAAGCAGAGGCATTTTTAATTTACTTGCTTCATTTACTCTCTTTAATACCTTCTTAATTTTCTGTTGTAGTAAGTTGCCATTTTCCCAAAATAATTCGTCACTGATTTTAGCAGCGTGACTACTGGGGGTTTTGGGAGGTGTGAGGGGGTGTATATTCCTTTTCCTAAATTATTGTCAAGAATATGATTCATTCTATTGCTGATTTGGTTTAAGGCATGTTTGGCAGCCACAGTATGTCCTTTGAGCCATTAAGCTCATGTGAATGCTGGCTGAAACCCTGTATGGATTCCTGTCTGCACTTGCACATTGGACCTACCTGGAGAATATGTATGTAAGGCATATTCCCACATGTGAAGCTTTTTTCTTGAGTAATGTTTTCCACATAACAGCTCCCTCTTCAGAAATATTGGGAACTTTTTTCCTAAGAGCTTTTTTCTTGAGAATCCCCCTTATCAAATTGTAAGGATTTGGATTGCAAATGCAACACAGACACCTGTAAGTATTGTAAACTCCAGTTGTCTTTGAATAAAAGGGCAGATTGTAGGCAACTTAGGAAAGTCATTCTTCAAATGGAATGGAGTTTCTGTATTTTGTACATTTGCTTTCTGAAAAAATATGTGAGCTGATTTTTGCAGAATGCAGAAGTAGCTAAAAACATGACTGCAGAGCAGGGCATGTGAGTCCCATACTTTTTATATCTTTCATTTGGCAGCACGTCCTATTGGCAGCACTTCTTGGGAATGGCAGGACCCAATTAATCCACAACCTGGAAGAATCATGTGGAGATAATCAGAGCTGGCCTATATGCTATTACCTTTCATTCATGGAGTTGGATACTCCTCAGTTAAAGGAGCTTTCTTTTTCAATTGAGTAGAAATAATATATTCTTGTACCTGTAGTCCTCTTTTATCATTATCTTGTACCAAAAATGAGGATTGCTGCTCCCTGCTCTCTTTTGCTGTAAATTAATGAATTCTTGTGCCATCTTTGAAATGTCATGGGCTACAGCTAAACCAGCAGCTCAAGACCCACCTCTGAGGTTTGGGTTTGCACCCTGGCCAAATTCAAAACTGCTGTCAGGACAAGACCTGGGTGTTCAACATCCCATTTCTCCTCCCACCCAGATTTCTGTTGAAAGAAACCCTGAGCCCTAGGACAAGGAGGGACTTCTTGTATACTCCAACAGGTCTTTAATCTGGACAATTAAGAGCCAAGACTCTGGTGTACACTGTGAGGCACACGTGCCCTGCATGTTGTTTTTTGGTTTGGGTTTTTTTTTTCAGTTGAGATATCTAGCTAAGAAAATTTGGAAATCCTTATTTAAGGTCTCTGTCTAACAAGACATAGAGTAATAATGTTTTGAAATCTTTTTATTTCTGTGGGTTTATAAACAATTCTAGCCTTTCATATATCTACAAATCCTGTAAGCAGGGTGTTAATGGAAAAATCTGGAATATTTTGTGTATGCTTTGGAGAATATACATGTGCATCAACAAAGGCTATCATAGAATTAATGTCACAGATCTCATGTGATATTTAATATGTATATGCAGAATGTGTCAGACTTCCTACCAAGGAAGACAAATTCGGCAATAATTGGAACTTCAGAATAAGAAAATATAGATTCTTTTTTCTTGGATTTTAAAGCTAAATTCTTAGAACTGATTTCTGGTCAGGGGCCACTGATAATACATGAGGAGGAAACTTGAACTGTTTAACAATTTCAGTGAACAAAACTGTGTTAGTACCAGAGTTGTATATGCTACAGTACAGTGGAAAAACCTGTACAGATAGAGCGAAACAATTCTGCTTGCAGATATTTGCTGTTTAAGCCAATAAAAGGGCTGTACTCTTTTGTGTGGTTTAGTGATGTCAAGCACTACTTGCTGGAGGCAACTATGCTACTGCAATGCTCTTCTGACCTTAAATAGCCTATATGCTGGGTAATGCAAGCATACAAATATAAATACAGGGCACATGAGGACATGAGGACAGAAAAGCCATCTAGGCCCCTACCCTCCCCTGACTTAGTCAGTGTCTTCCACAGTATTAGTTTCTTCTGGTATTTGTCCAAGATATTTACAAAACCGTTTATACTAATTGTTCCCTTGTGTTGCTTCAGTACTGTTTATTCCATATGTTAAGGACTGCGTGCAAAGCGATTCTGCCTTCTAGTGCGGCTGCTGTTTTCTTTCCTATCCGTCCTTTGTTTTTGCGTTTGATAATAGCCCAAACAGCTGTGTAACATGTGCCTTCACTTTTTCTTTGGAAGGTTGCATACCTCAGTAGTGGCCCAGTGCTGCTCTTTAGCCCTCCTTTTCCTTTCTAGAAAGTAGAGCTTTCTGTGATGTTTTGTGTAGGTAACTCCTTTAGCTCATATTTTTGGTTGTCCTCCCAAGTTTTTTTGTTTTTCTTTTATGCTGCAATGGTAAGATGGTTAGATGGCATGTACACGTAATTACACAGTGATCCTGTTAACTTGTTCCATAGCTCAAAGGTTGTCTCTATTTTTCTTGTAGTTATAAAGAAGATTTTGTAACTTGATTTCTACCACCTCAAATCCTTTTGTTTGCAGTTTATACTCTCTATTTTCTGTTCACTAACCTATTATTGAAGTTTCTCATAGTTTTTTGTTTTGTTTTTTAAGGTCCGTCAGTATATTCTGGCGTTTCCTTTGGCCATTTGTTTTTAACTCTGCACAAATCTCTTAATGTTTTTCCTTTTCACAAAGTAATAGTCTCTGTATTTTTGCGAGTTAGGTTAACAGTCTTTCCTGCTGTGTACACATAGAAGATGAGAGAAGAGTTGAGTGATGAATGTATATCAGAACAAAGGAAGTCTTATCTAAAGTTTAAGCTGTGAAAAGCTTTAAGCAGTGAAAATCTAACAGCTCTTTTAACTGTCTGGTATACAGAATCAGTGCATATTCAAAACAGTTGGGTTTTTTTCTGTCTCAGATTTTAATACCTTGCTTCTCTTTCTGTTCCATTATAATGCAGTAGTATTTTTAAATATTTATTTTAAAACATTTTAACATTATTTTAAAACACTTTAAGATGTTTAGATAAACTTTTTTATGAAAAGAACATTATTTCTCTTCAAAAGGAACTTCTTCCATTTTTTAAAAGGAGAGAAAACTGTTCAAGATTTTTATGCAACAGTGAAAGCAAGAAAATTCCAATTTATTGTATATGTCAAAACCCTAGAGTATATACAATTGAAGAACCTTTTTTCTTCTATGACAGATTCTATTTAAAATATGTGTCCCAACAGTAACAGGGATCAGAATTCTCTGCACTATGAATGCCTTTGTTGATTTTGTTTTTTCTAGTGTTACATTACAATTTTGGAGGTCACTTCTGTTTGAAAAATGTATCATGTTCCATAAACTGTGATAGTTATGGTAGTTTAAAGAAAAAAAAAAGTGGCAGATTTCACATCAGAGTCCTAGAGATCTTTGCTGGAAAGGAACTCTGTGAATCATCTAGTCCAGCCTCCTGCTTGGCATGGGACTCCTGCCAGCAGTAGATCAGATTTTGCATAGCTGTCCCTTTGTCTAGGTGGGTCTTAAACTTCCCACAGTGGAGATCCTACAACCTCTCTGAGGAACCTGTTCAGTGACTGTGCCGCCCTCCTAGAGGAGAAGCTCCTCCGAAAGCCCAGTCTGAGCATCCCAAGGCTTCTGTTGGCTCAGTCCTTAAGACCATACGGGTCCCTCTGGGTTGAAGCTCTGCAGTTTGTTGTACCAGTATCATATGATGTCTTAACAGTTGCCTTTTATCATGACTGTATCATAACAGGACCTTTTTTCCCTTCACTTTTGCACCACCATTTTTCTCTTTCAACTCTGTATCAACACAAGCTATGTTAACACCATTTGCTTCCTCCGTGAATTATGCCTTGTGCTCTTTAATTAGTCCCATCATGCTTCTCCAGCAACATAGAAGGGTCAGATCTTCATGATATCTTGCCAACTATGGTTTGCTCTGGCTGAAAGTCATGAGGAGCTGATATAAAGTTAACTTAAATTCACATCTCACTCTTGGTAGAGGTGTGATGTGAGGAGCAAGGGCATGAGTTTGCTGCATTCTGACAAGGGTGGCCAATGCATGGTCCTTTGGGACTAGCTGCTGGTTGACATAATTCAGAACAGTGTAGGGCAGTGTGGAGCAAAAAAAATCAAAGAATCTGGGTCAATACCGTGATTAGTACTGTTATGTCTTGCAACACCAAGGCAGTTAATGCAGGAAAGTTTCTTTATCTTTCTTGCTCCATATATTAAAGGGTTCTAGTCTCTCTTCAATTACACAAATACTCTTTGTGTTTTCCTTTCTTAAATTTCATGTACTAGAGCCAAACTTTTTTTTTTAAAAAAAAAACTGTAATGGAACCACTAGTCACTAGTAGTGAATGATCTTGGCAATGTAACTGGCATTGCTGAGTCTCTTGTACGTACAGTGGAGCACACTTAAAATGTTAGAGCAAAAGATAGGATTGACCCTGGGTTTGTTCATTATACTAATACTAAGAAGGCCTCATGTTCTATTTTTGTACTTCTCCCAACCTGTTCAGCATATTTTATTTAACAGTTTAATAGTAGAGTCTAGATGCAACCACCCATGTTACATCAGACTCTGCAACTGGAATGTTGTTTACTTTTCACTAAGGCAACTCCCTGTTTTTTGTTAATTAATATCTAACAGGGTTCTACAGCTGACTCCCTTTAAAGTCAAAAATGTAGAAGCGATTAGAATTTATAGGCAAACTTTGCTGAAGCATTGTAAGAGCAATGTGTTTTATGCCACTGACATGTTGCATAAAGGAGGTGGTTTAGGTTTGATTATTTTTTTTTCTTTTGATATGCATGTTGTCTTTTATTCTTCTCCAGTTATCTTGGACAAGTTGTTTGGTACTGCAAGTACACAGTCCTTTAATACCTGATGCTATGAAATGATTTTCTTAAGCAACAGAATTAAACCAAGATTTTGTGAGAAAGTCTTTTCTAACAGTAACCAGCTGCTGGTTTTTTTGAGGGGGGAGAGAAAGAGAACTCAATTTTTTAAGGTGGTTAAATTAGCAGCTTTGGCTAGTGTTTAAAATGGCAACAATTTTTTTTTCCTTATTTTTGACAACAGGACATCCCACAGATGTCTCAATTATAACCATGCCAGCAGGGATTTTTTTGTTACAAATCTCCAAATGTTTTGTCGAGGCTTGATTTGAAATGATTCAGGCATTTATATACACCATTTTCTTAATGGTGTTCCACTGATAAAATGTTTTGCAATCCTTTACTGCCTTTTTATCTGAATATCTGTAACTTCTCACAAATTCTAATGAATTTGTTTTCTTGGTACCTTTCTAAAGTAAATTATTACCAAATATTGTAGATATGTGTGTATGTATCTGTATGTGTCCAAGAGATTTCATTACTAGAAAACTAGAACCAAATAGAGAATCTCTTTTCATAATCTTAGTCTGTACCAGCTAAACTTAGCTAGGCTTAGAAATTTGTTCTGTCTTTTGTAGTCAAATTTTGTCCCTAAGATGTCTTCCTGCTTAGAGAGTCTCATTAACCACTGCCCTGCCTTAGCTAAATAGGCTGTCTTGAGGCTACACTCATTTATGTGCGCTGGTGTGGGGCAGGTTCCTCTTGCATCTGCACTGTTGTCATTTAAGCAGTGTGCTCTACCGAAAATGGTACAAAAAATTCAATACATGCAGAAGTGCATTTCTCTCCACCATGAAAAAGATGTTTTTAATAGTTCAGTATATTTTTGAGCTTTGACCTCTGCCAAAATATCATAGTAACATAAAGATAAATAGATATTGCAACTAGCAAACTGTTTATAATTATATGTTAAGGCAAGCAAAAAAGTCTTTCCATTTAATTCAGTCCTAAAAACCTGTAAAAATACAGGATTCTATTTTAAGAGCTAATATTAGGTAAATAGTGTTCTATCCAAAATATGTCAATTGCTGATGATTGTGTTTGTGTTCTGCAGATTTTTTTAAGTTCCTTTGTTGTAGGAGGATGTCTTGGCAGAGCTTCACATATGTGGTTAACTGCTTGCTGAACCACAAGCAAATAATACTGTACAGTTAAGCATTTCTTCCTGCATCACCAATTTCTATTCTCTTGGGCAACAGGAGTTCAAATCTGGGCAAAGATGACAGGCATAAACCTGTCTGATTGGATTAATAACATAGAAACTGTTGCTAGCCTCCGTAGTAATATTTTAAAGTTGGTCTAGTAGAAAGGTTCTCAAGAGAGACTTTGATTTTTATTATACCAGCAAGTAGATAGATAAGTAACTCTTGAATACTAAAGGACAATAAGAGAATCTGTTTCTGTTTTTCAGGCCTAGAGGAAAGGAATTGTGCTAAAGGAGGTCAAAAAGGATCTCTGGAAACCTGACAGGCAATAATGTTTCAGAAATGGCTTCCAGTGTACTGACTTTTGCAGTGTTTCTGATTAAACACTTATATTTTTTTCTAGTGTGGCATCTGCAATCTCCCAAACTGCCTTTTTTGGAAATAGGAAGTAATTAGTTCAAGGAAATGCAAGTTTTCCAACCAGTGTGTTCACACCTGGATTAGAGTTGTGTTCCTGAAGTAAAATTGGTTTGTTTATCAGTTGGGTGTTACAAGTAAGGAAATTTTTTTGATAAATTCTTCTAATCATAAAATTAATGCTGCGCATGGAAAGTCATATTTGTTTGTTATTGTGGGTTACTAGGAGGAATGACATCAATTTGTTCATTTTCCATAACCTTGCAAAATGTTCGAGTAGCACATCTGTATTTTGGTCTGTACCATTCAACTGAACACATGTGAACATCTATAACTTAAATTTGCTTTTCTGTACCTATATAGTTGTGTTGGAATGGCATTAAAAACTAACACTTGAGAGAGCAACGTTACATTCCAAGAACTCGTAGGGAGCAAATGCTGAACATTTGGAAAGAACAGTTCTGAAGGTAAGGCAATGATGTTCAGGGTTTTGCTTATTGATATTTCTTGTACCTACCGAATGACTTCTCTATCTCCTCTATCTTCTAAGTGTGTGTTGGAAGAGCAACTTCCTTGAGTCTGAATGTGCCGTCATGCCTGAAGGTTTTCCTGGGTTCACTGAGAAGCACAAAATCCTGGTAGGGATGAAGCTTATTCCATAGCACTGTTGCTAATAAAGAAAGAATATGCATCTCAGTTCACTTTTAAGAAGGAGCTTAAAAAAGAAGAAAATTTTATTGCTTGTATTTTGTCTAGCAATCCTGAGTATATATCTGGAAACCACACATAGTGGTCATCATCAGTGTTAAGTGGCAGACTTTAGGATGTCCTTTGTAGCTTGACTGGATGGAGGGAGCAGGCTGTAGTTTTCATCTATTCTTCTGTATTACTCAATAGCATTGCTGCTCAAATCCCAGTGATTTCGAGCTTGTTTATCTCCTGGGTCAAAAGCCCCAGGAACTTCTGATTTCATTTTCCTGCATGTCAGCATCTCTCATGATTTTCCCCACTACCAAAGCAGCACAAGATGTTAACCGTGTTTGATTAATAAGTCACCATTCTTTTCTCTCTAAGGAAATCTAAGCAGTATAGCCTGATATTGTAGTGACAAGGGCCAGTTTCCAGCTGATGTTCAGACAAGTTTCCCTTATCACAAAGGCTGTTGCTGTTCATGCAGTCTTAAAAGCTGTTTACGTGTAGCTGTAGCTCTGCCCAAGATGGCATTACACCCAGTACGCTTGAAAGTAGAACATGATTCTCACTGTGCCAGAAATGGAGAAGAACCAAACTTCTGTTGCTGATTAGTGGCATGAGTTCCACTTTTTTTCTAGTTCTCTTCAGAGAGCTGAAGTAGGCCTTTATAAAGTTCAACTTATAAATTTTTATTTGAGACCTAAATACTTGGGAAGGAAAAAAAGACAAACATCTTTTGAAAATAAATTCAGTCCCTTGGCATCACACCAGTGCGCTGGGTAGTCTTGATACAGCATCTGCTGAAGAGACTTTCACCTCTGTTATGATACTGGTCCCTCAAACTGGTTTTGTGAAACATCCCCACTGTGGCTATTCTTAAACTTTATTTTATGTTAGAGGTATCCAAAAGAGTTGTTCAGGTACAATACTTACTTTCATTAACTGCTGGAGAAGAAAAATCTGTTTCATTTGAGTAGCTCTTAGTGCCATATACTAAAAGAGGAAAAAAAATTATACAAAGTAGTACACAGTTTTGTTATCGTTGTTTTTATAAAACTATAAATAAAGTTACAAATGAAGAAAGTAACATAGAATTACGTTACATTAGTTTATTTGTAATGGGCAGCTGCTTCCCTAATTTCTCCAGTGTCTCCAGCAACCTCTCCCTTCCATACACCCCCTCCCACTCCCCAAATTATCAAAGATGCTACCCTGGAGACATTTCTCTGAATCTGTCTTCTCTGTCACTTTGTTCATGGTGGCATACTCCTCTTGTCTTGCCAAGCTTTGCCCAGAAGTCTCTTTTTGGTTCTTCTAATGGAAATACTTTTTTTTTTTTTTTAATAGAGAGTTCTTTTTTCCAACTAGGTCTTTTTGCTCTTTTATTCTCCCTCTTCTTCTTTTGGAGTTGTGTGTTTTTCATTTCATCTTTAATATACATTTATACTGAAGGAGAGATGAAAATGCCTGATCCTGAAGATCATTCAATAGAATTCAGGAATTCTGGGTTTCCCTGGTAAACAAATAGTACAATGCTGAATTTTCAAGGCGAAGTATGGAATTTTAACTGAATTTAAAAAAAATTTTAACTTTGGGATCTTGCATCTACCCTGACTTTTGCACTGGATAATAAGATTTGTTTTTAGTCAGCCATTCTCCAGACTTCCCTTGCTTTTAAATCTGGTGCCTTTTTATTTCTTGCAAGGTTAGAAAAATCATAACATATATTGGACATAAATTCTAACCTTTCCCACCATTTGGCTAGATGAGCTGCAATTTGTTATAAACCAAGTTTGTCTGTGTAATCTTCTTCAGGTAGACACTAATTAGACACTGAATAAATGCATGGTTGATAGCTTTTCCAGGTGCTGGTCACTGCCTTAGATGAAGTCTATTTCCAAAGTAGCTCTCCACAGAGAAGGGAATTTGGAACAGGTGTTATACCCCAAGAGAGTTTAAAGTTGACATGTAAAGAATCTGGTTGTACTCTTTTTTTCACAACTAATACATTGACTTTGAAGCCACTAACTGCACACTAAGTGCATTTCAGACATTATTTTAACTTTTATATGAGCATTATCAAGTTGAAAGATGAAAACTAGTTTTTCCCCCAACCAATTTCATGTCTTTCATGTTATGAAAATCTATATATTATATTAGAATCTTAATTATCTATTATATTAGAGTCTTATGGATACTCGTATCAAATCAAGTAAGTCAGGTGTAACAATTGCATGTCACTACTTTGGCAGATTTGGAGATTAAGAAGTCATGAGTTGCAAGGAAGTTAATATGCAATACTTGAAAAGTTTGTAATGCATACGACTGGGGCCATCAGTCTCTTCATTAATATTGTTACAGTCAGTGATTTATGGCAAAAAGCTACTCTGTCAGGGCAGTCTGAACAAAGATGTATATTATTTCCTTTATGTTTGAGAAGCGTGTCTTTGTGTGGCTCAAGTGTCTCAAGTTAAACAATTCTTCAGGAAACTCGCTTTTCATAAAAGAATGAGATTGTTCCATTCTCCTCTACTCTTTTGTTCCTTGAACCTTTCAGCACAGGATTTCATGATTAGTGCAAATCAAAAATGTCTCAGGGTGAACCCCCTTGCCTCTGGCCTGTGCAACTATAGAATAGCATCAATCTTCTGGTGTTTTCTTTATTATAAACTTAAAGCGCATTTTTTCCTTCAGTGTGTATTTTTTTCCTCTGAAGTTGTTTGTGCTTAAATATGCAACCTATGTTCTTCCTAGTAAGGTATAGTTGGTCACAAGCTTTGTACTTCCCCAGCACAAAGTTTCTGGCAACTCGCTGCTGGGATCTTTGCTGCCTCTGAGAAGGTGGCATCCGCTCCCCAGCCTTCTACAGTGTTCAGGAATGGTAGCAAGCTAATGATAAAAGGAAGGCTGGGGAATCTGCAAATGGTTGTTTTTTATCTGATTTTAATGCAGTGAAGAAACTAAAACAGCTAACATGAAATGGGTTGGTGGACTGTGAATTCCTAGTATACAGATCTTCAGTCTGATAGTCCCTTCTGTGCTATGATTCTGAAATATCTTGTTTGAATTCCCAATGAAATAGCCAAGGACTGACTTTGACTATAGCTACTGAATTTACCTCTCATACTTAAAAGGGATTCCTTTGGGCTTTTATTCTGCATTTGGAGGGCTTGTATGGAGATGCTTTTGTTGCTGCTGCCCATATGGAAACTTGTTTCAATGACTGTGGATTTCAATGTTGAAGAGCATTCATTTACAGAACTTCAAATAAGTAAGTCTTTCTAGTTGTTCTCTCTGGTATTTTTACTCCAAGTTACCATCAATAAAAATACCTTGAGTATCAGCTCAAGTTTGTATCATAACTCTCCCAAAGAACAAACAAAAGAGAAGACTGCTACATCAAGTAAAATGTTTTTATTTATCTTCTCTTCCTCTCTGCCCCCCCCCAAACCTCCCCCAAAATATTAAGCAGAGGTAGCCATATTTCAGATCACTAAATACTGCAGTGGTTTGAAAATAAACAACGTGTAAATACAATCAAGCAGCAGTATTGACTAATTATCAAAATACTTTCATGTAAGAAGCTTTAACAGCAGTGTATGTAATTGGTGTGAGACTTTTAATCGCAACTCCTGATTGCCTATAAATTAATCTTCACTATTGTATAGGGTATCCTTAAATCACCACTGTGTTTTAGAGTTACCTTTTGCTTGCCCTCTTCTCTCCTGATCTTAGGGCCAGCTGTACCTATGCAGAGTCGTATCATTATGCAGAGATCAAATGGTAGTGCCAGAGAGGGAGCAACTTTAAAAAGTAGTTAAGATTGCACAGGAATCTTGCTGCTGGAGTCTTTGGGCCAACTGTGTCCTTATTTGACTCCACCTACTTTGAGAACTTTGACATATTCTGCTTCCCAAAGTAAACAGTGCTTTGGGTTTGTTTTTTTTGTTTGTACTGTTTCATCCCCACAGAGGAATGAATAAAGCCATTTTGTAACCTTGATTCTCAGTTTACTTCCTTCACTCTCCTTGAACCTCTCTCCCCCCTCTCTTTCTCCCTCTGCCTCATGACAGTAACTGTTAGTGTTTCAAATTCTCTTTCAAAGAAGCACATGCCATCCAAATCATGACGGTATGTGAAATGTAATGTTAGGCAACTGTTGATATTGTTAGAGGGATTGCATTTTAAGCTGGGGTGGGGAAGCACGCACAGTACATTTTGCAGCACTGTGCATTTTTAAAAACATCATCGTGATCCCTGGCACATCACTTGTACTTGCAGAAGAGGGCAGGGTCACGCACCTTCAGAAGGGATCCTTTTTCAGACGTCCCACCCAGTGTAAGTTAATGTCAGACAAGTCTGGTCATTGTTTCAGAACTGCGTTTTTGCTTTGAAATTGGTATGGCCATCATTTCTCTGTGTACCTACAAGCGAATGTTTACATAGAGGCTTGGTATTAAAAGGAGGATCTTTCTTTATTTCAGTGTTTCATTGTTTTTATCAAATCTAAAGCAGCCACTTTAAGCAAAAAGATCTTTGAAGGTGCCATACCTTTCATTTTGCTGGTCACAAAATTAGTTACTATACAACTTTATCCGGGGGAGAAGAAAAGATGACCATTCTAAATATCTCCTTTTTTTTTTTCCCTCTCTCTCCATTAGTTCACGTTGCAGTTATTACTACTTTCATTGCATTTTTAAGCAAGCTCCATCATTTAATGATTAGTATCTATTTAAGTCGTATAATAATCATACTGTGGCAATCCTTTTAATTTTTATCCTTTTACAGATTTATGTGTTTGTGATTAAAATTTATCAGTGTAAATTACCTTGTACTGACGTCTAAAAATATTAATGTTGCCCAAATAGAAAATCATGCACATGTGCACAGCTGTCTAAACCCACCCCGGTGAGTTGCTAGTTAAGATGATAGTGAAGTTTATAGGAGAGCTAGCATATATGAAATTTTGCCATAATAGTTTTCCCTAATATTAGTTTGCCCTAATATTTGCATCCCAGGGACTTGCTGTAATTCATGTGTATTCAGTAATTTTGAAGGAATTTCTCTTCCATGGACTTGTCCAGACTATCCTTTGAGCTTCTTGCCACAGAAACTTCCCACAGCTCAAGTACATTTTGTGAGATCTACCTCCTTTTGTTTTTGAATTCAGCTCCTACTAGCACAATTTCATCCCCTCTGCTACTACTTGTATTGGAAGAAACAGCAACGAGTCAATCCTTACTCACATTGTCCCTGCCACTCATAACTTTATAGTCCTCAGTCATGTTCCTGCTTTTGTTTTCTGTTTTCCAGACTGTCTGCTCTATGCTATTCCTTATGTGAAAGCCATTCCATAACTTTGGTGATTCTTATTGTCTTCTCTTAACATTTTTAGTTTTCCTTTATGTTTTATTTTTGAGATGGGAGACCAAAACTTCAGAGAGCAGTTTAGATGTGGGCAAAACATGGGTTACTGAAGGCCATATTGAGGGTCTTCATCCTATTTTCTATTTCTTTCTTAATAATTCTGAACTTCTGTGGAATTTACGGGGGGTTTTTTGTTTGTTTGTTTGTTTTTAATGCAGTGCTGAGCGGACCTCTTAAATGAACTGTCTGTCATAACCCCAAGATCAGTTGAATGTTCAGCTTGGAGTCCATCATTTTGTATTTTAAGTTGGGATTGTTTTTTCCACATGCATCACTTCATATTTATCTATGTTAAATCTCATCTTTCATGTTATCATCTAGTTATTCTGCTTTGGAGTCCTTTTACTACTCTTCAGATTTGGACCTTGTCTTTACTACCCTGAATAGCATATCATCAGTGAACTGTCACCTAACAGCTTGCATGTTTTCCAGGTCATTTATGAGTATTTTGAGCATAGATCACTACTGAACTGTACTGCTGAATTATCTCCACTGTTAGAACATATTATTTACTCATACTTCTGTTTCCATCTTTTAACAGTTACTTACCCATGCAAGGCCTTTGGTGTCACAGCTGCTTAACTTTCCATAAGAGCTTTTCGTGGAGACTTTGTGAAAAGCCTTTAGGAAATTTGAGGAAACTTTGTCAGCTGGATCACCTTTATCCCTTAGCTCTTTGACTCTTTCAAAGAACAGCAATTGCTTTGTGAGAGAGGACTACCCCTTGCTGAAGAAGAATCGTTACATATATTGTGTATGCCCATATATACTGGGAAGAAGGTTCTGAAATGAGGATATTACTCATTTGTCTGAAACTTAGGGAAGCACTTGCAGAAGGAGTGAAACTCTTTTGAAGAGAACTTTGTTGAGAGGCTTTGGTGCCTGTGGCATGATGGACATGTAGCAGCTCTTTGGTATTTGCCTTCTCAGAGTTCAGGAGAATGCATTGCCATCAGTGTTCTTGTACGTGTAAACCCCCTTCCACACTGTGCAACTCTGTACCAGTAGGTAAAATTAGTACCAACACCCGGGTTCAAAAGAAGCTGTTTTAGCAGAAGTGAATTTTAGAGAAATGTTCCTGTTTTTCTAGTTGTCAGGGCTGTGTTTTATGGGACAGGCTGTCTGAGCACAGAGCAGTCTTACTACTATCTTTGGATTAAAGCAGTTGTATGTTCAGCTGAGGAATATCTTCTTTCCTCTGTAAGATAATTATTTACTAGTCTCTGGGTTTCATCATATATTGGTTTGTGGTTATTGTAATGGCTTGAATTTTGTCATTTACATGGCCTTGTTGTTTAACTTGGTTTTCTCTGAGTGGAGAACCTTATCTTTGCTGTGTTTGGAAAGGAGTAGCGGAGACTCCAGATACAGGTGATGCTCAAGTCACTATTTGTTAATGTCAAATTCTTTCCAATGAGTTCTTCCTCGTGGTGCCTGTCATCAGTGACAACAGAGAACATGGTGCTTGAGATGCCTGCATTGACTCTGTCAAGAAGTCTCCAGTCTTTTGAGCCTCCCTTATGAGAAAGCCAAGGGAGGAAAAAAAACATAAGTAATAAAACCACACTCAGCAGGAATAATCCTGTACACTCATCAAAATGGAAACAGTTTAAAATGCGGGGAATTCTTGTAACAGTTCAAGTAAGCGTAAGCAACAGCATTTCTGCATTGTGCTGGATGGTTTTTGTCCTATAACAGCATACTCTTCTTGCATAACAGGCAGTTGTTTTACAGTAGATAGGTATCAAATCAAATGTCGAGTAGCTTTTAGTAGGAAACCTTGCTAGGCACAGAACTTTGAGAGCAAGTTCCCCCCCGCCCCTTCTCTTCAGTGTAGAAGAACAGAAAAATCTGTTCAGAGTTATCTGATGAATCACGTGGTGGAAGAAACAAGAACATCAAGGACATACACCAATTTTTTTTATTTTTTTTTTTGTATTGCATTTGGGTTGGATAATGCATGAGTATAACTGGTTGTTGGAAAAACAGTCCCTGCCCTGAGACTTGCATTTTGCAATAATTTTTGGATTCCAGCTGGATAAGAAAAGAGGAGTACAAAAGCATTTTCTAACTTAAGAAATGGTGTTAAGACGTCCATATTTTCTGCTGTACTTAATGAATATACACAAATCATCAGCTTCCGGTATTTTGACCGTTTGTGTCCCTGTGTTGAATCATTTGCCTTCTTTTCCCACCCATTGAGCAAGATTAACAAATTTATGGTGAAACTACCAGAAATTCCCAGAGCTTTGTCTCTATTACAAGCTCCCAGAAAGGGGGGGGGAAGGTAGTGACCAATGGACACTTTTGAATTTTACGATGTAGGTAGTGCCCAAAAAGTGAACAATAAATATATAACATGTCTAAAACTAAACTGTAAAAACTAATAGATTCCTGCTCTGGTTCCTTGAAAAAAATGTTCTATCTCTAAACTTAGACTAAAAAGAATTTGTCAGATATTTTCAGTGGTATTAAGCAACCCCTGCTTTCCAGTAAAGCTGGAAGCTGGGAGAGCTAAGAACCTTTGAAAATTGCTGCAATTGGAAATTGCCTCATGTTTTCCATTATAAACTGTTTTCTTTTGTTTCTTATATTTTAAAACTTTTCACTTGTGGACTAAGGTTTTCCATGCTTGATAACTGCTTAAAAGGAGTTCTTTTTTTGAGACTTCCTTAGGAGTAGCATGTTTATCTTGCTTATTAAAATTTCCCTTCATTAGAAGGGTGGGTTTTTTTTTTTTTCTTCCTTCTGTGACTATGTAGTTATGCTCTCCTCTGGCATCTCAGGTTTACAGAACTTCCTTTGCAATGATCCTTTCTTTGAGACTGCACCTGTGTGATCTAATGTTAAAGAAAGTGGAAGGTTACTAGTGCTGTACCAGAAGTCCAGGGGCTGTAGTTAAGGAGGCATTTGTAAAAACTCTTAACAACAGTGACTTGGACAAATGATTACCTAATGGCGTAAAGTTTCTTGTGCTTGCTCTTATTCAGGAAGTGTTTAAAGAAAATCTGTCCATCTATATGAATTGCATGTGTTGATATGTGAGTTTAACCAGCTGTTTTTTACATCTTTTTTTTTTTTTTAAGCATTCAGGTTAATCAAAGATTTTTTTGGAAATGCTACGGTTTTCTGCCCAGACTAAGGGTGAGGTCTTGGTCCCACTCCAGTCTGTAAGCTCTGCCAGTGACTTCAGTTGAACCATAATTTCATGTTAGATGCTTTGTATGGTGGGAAACAGTTGTAGTTTCTTAGTCTGATTTCCTAGGACAATCAGTTTTCTTTTCTAAGAAAATTGATATGATCATGTTGTCTGTGTGTACAGGTGTCTGTCATTTCTGCCCTGTAAACTTTTTTGAGCCTGCTGGACAATGTCAAAAAAATTTGGCAGGGGGGTGGAAGTCTTGAAAATACTAGGTTGCTATGGTTTCATGAACATAGCCATTTAGAAAAGACAGATTCTGTTACTGCCACTTGAAGGAAAGGCTGAAGCGCCTGTGTAACTCTGTTTTAGGTATATGAGAGTCAATATGGGAGAAAAAGGTTGTGAATATTCTAGTTCCAGGAAGTCAGAATTCATGCCTTATTAGACATCAGGAAAAAAACTCTTCATTCAAGATCTGTGCCTGAATGTATTCACTGATGTCTTACAAGGCATGTACACCATTTGAAGCTTTTCCTTTGGCAAAGGTATTTAGAACATCTTTCCTGTGTGGTTTCTCTGATGTTTAATAAGGAGTGAACTCATGCTGTGGCTTTAACACACAGTATAGAAGTCTGCTGGAAACCGAGCTGTGCTGGTTGTGCTATTCATGAACTTTCTTCTTATTTGTGCTATGGATAGCACTGATATTAGCAAATGCAGACAGATAAACACTGACTGGGAGAAATTCTGGAATAAATGAAATACAGAGACTACATCACTGCAGTGTTATAGCTGAAGTTTCCCCACATAAAACTCATGCAATTTAAAGAAATAATTCATCAAACTTTAGTATGTCATGCCCATGTATTGTTATGGCATCTACATTGATATACTGTATAATAGTACATATAAGAGGACCAAATTACTATTGATGTGGGAACAAAAGCTTTGAATTTCCTGATTCTTTGGGGTTTTTTTGAAAAAACTACTGTTACATTACTTACCATTATGCAGTTATATATGAATGCGTGTTTGAAGTTCATACAGATGCAGGTGCCTATACAGGTAGAGGGGATTATCTCTTCCTAACCATGAGTTCAAATAGACATAGAACTCTCTGTTCAAAGTTATAATAAATAAATTTGTATCTGATGCATTGTATTAAATATATACAGATTCCAAGTTTGAATTGATGTATTTAAAGGAAAAAAACAAAAAGAGCATTTCTTGTATTTGCTCCCCTTTCTGAAGTTCAAAATTAGATTTTATTCTGAAATATGCCATCTGCATATTGCTTTCTTTTTCAGCATCAGAACAGTATATTATGTACAGTAGTTCCAAATCCTGTGGTTCTAACTAAGCTTTTTTTCTTTTTTTTCAGCCAAGGTGGATAAGAATTTGCCTAAATAAAGGAGGATCAAATACATCTTTCCCTCATTTGCATTACAAAATGACTGATTGTTGTTGTTTTTTTAAACCCCATGGCTGATTCTTAATCTGAAATGAAACTGGTCATGTGTAGCATCCTGGCACTGCATCTTCACTCTGAGCTCTTAATGAAAGATGCAAAATCTGAAAGAAGGAGTTCATTAAGACTTCAATATGGGTGTAACCACTGCATTTTTTAAGGAAAATTAAAATTGACCAGTAGCCAAAGAAACACTAACTATAATAGTAGTTATTAAAGGCAAGGCCTCCAGGCATTTGGAAGAAAGAAGCCAAATGAACAGAAGTTCCAGACAGGAAGGTTCGGATTTAAATTCAGAACTCTATTTAGTTCTTGTTGTAGGGCCAGTTTGTTATTTTCTTTTTTATTCCAATTCTGCAGCTGACCTAAAATCTTCATAAGCTAACACATTCGTTATAATTAACTTAAAAACATCCAATGATACCCAGTATGTTGAAGACAGGAAACAGAAGAAAAGGCAAAACGCATATGACTTCTTGGAACTTCAGGTTTCAGAACAAAATAATAAGCTAAACTTGTAGAAGCCCCAAATCAGCTATTCCTGCCCTGGAGCCAGCAGACAAACTAGAATTCTAAAATACTATTTATAGATTTAAACAATACTGAAGGTCTTATTTTTGACATTCTTTAGTCAATTCAAAAATAACTTCTGTGAGTGACAAAAACAAATCTTCACAAAAAAGAAACACACAAAGTTTTCTGGGTTCACAATCACAAGCTCCTATAATTATATGTGAATAGTGTACACAGTGTACAAAGTCGTCTTTAAATTTTGTAAAGTGAGGAAATCAATTGGGTAATCTGCTTCAGCAGCTGGTATGTAAGGGATGTTATTGACAGTGTGACATTATTCGCAATAGAATAAAGAATTCTGGAGAAGCTAGAATGACTCGATAATAAACCTTTCCCTGAAGGGTGCTGAGAACCTCCTTGAGAAATTCTTATCACACTTAGCTTCTGAAGTAGTCATGTGTTCTACTTTGCTTTTAATAGCATATTCTTCATTCCCTGACATAAATTGTATCATGAATTGTGTGTGAATGGATTTGAAATGATCTCTGCACTACACAGGATTTGTATTATGCACTGTTAAAATACTTTACATCCTGTAGAGTGAAAGGTATTCTAGAGAGACATGCAGTATTACTTTGATTTTATTTCAAAATAATCTTCTGATCCTCCATGTTTTTCTGTCACTCTTAGCAGTGTGTCTCTTCTGGCTGGAGAAGAATGTCAGATTTGCACTGGATTATCCCAGACAAATATTTAATTATAAGTTATATCATGAAGAGATCTAGCCTTCAGACTTAAACTAGATGTATGGGATGCTGGCATTTTTCATTTTGGAAGTGCTTTGCAGAGGGGTGGTTGTCCCCCCACTTAGCATGACCTCTATAAGTCTAAGACCTCTATGTATTTTTCTAGACTGCAAAGACTGGAAAAGAATAGCTGTGGTTGCTTATCTTAATTTACTCAAAAAACTATTGACAGACTTGACTTAAAACACAGAATTCATGGTTTCCAGTGCAGTGTATTTAGTGACTTGATATCAAATGAAAGATAATTAACTTTCAGTGTGAAGAAGAAATCTAGAAGAGGAAGGAATCAATTTTAGTTCTTATGCTTTAAATATATTACTGTAGCTTGTTTTGTGGTTTTGGTGATTTATCAAATGGCATTAACACGATTTTGAAGAAGTTCATCATGTGAGTTGGAGGGTGCCAGTCATTGTGTCATTCAGTGAAAGGGATGGAGGTGGTGAGCAAAATCAAACTGATTTGGTATCATAGTCTCTTTCTTATAACTTAAAGTACTGAACAGAATATACAGACATATGCATGGAAAATACAGCCACAAGATTCCAATACTATGCTGATATCTATTGCTGGAAGGTAAAGCCAGATGTAATTAGAATACAAGCATTCACAGCCAAAACTTAGAATATTTTCACCTTCAGCATAAATTATTTCTGTAACGCATGTTGATAGGTAAAATTAGATTAAATAGTAAAATAGATGTTCTGTTATTTAGCCGTACAAGATAATTATAACAGCTTCCTAATCTTGGGCGCACAGTTCTAGCAGCCACTCTAATTATGATTTATTAAATAATGTTTTAGTTGCATATATTGTATAATGGGGAAAAAGTTGCTGAACTATTGAAATGATTTGAATGAAGGAAGAATTCTTTTAGAGTTAATTTAATTGTGAAGTCAATTACAGCGGTAAGCTGGTATTTTTAGGAAACCATTGCATTTAATGCAGAACTTCAAAAAGGAAAAGGAAAAAACCCTATTCCTTTGTAGAAGAACTTATTTTCACAAAAAAAGAATAAGAATACATACAAATACTGGCAAGACATCTTACTCTCGCACCATCAGATTGAGTACTTTTTAGACTATAATCCAGAGGTCTCAGTATAACAACGTATTAACAGTATGTTAGTAGATGCCAAAAAATTGGAGCAAGTGACACGAGGGTAATGGGATATGTTGTACAATTTATTTTGATAAATAAATCTTTAGTGACCAATGGTGAATCTTTGACTTGAAAATAAGTTACACCATTGGCAGGAAGGTTTCTTTGAAGAAGTTCTCTTCTGTGGTGAATTTTGACTTTTAGTTCATAGGATGTCTCCATTTCAATTACTTATTTTACTTTTTTTAGTCAGCCTTTTAGAGAGTATCAGTAACAGTTTTTACAATGCCATAGCTGACACATTTAGTATAAGATATGAAAATCACTTGGTGCTTTTGGTTTTTAAAGGGGGAGAAGGAAGAACTAGTTAGGAAGGAAATCAAAGAGAAATATTGCATTCAAATTTTATTTCAGGGTGAGGGAACAGAAGAGCAAGGTTGATGCTGTTCCTTATTTTAATCCATTTCTTCATTATTTTTATTGAGAACTTTCCTAATTAGTGCTAGAGGCAATATAACAGTATATTTGATTTGAAGTAATCTTTTTAAAAAGTTTCTGTAGGATTCATAAGCCTAAATATGATTTCCTAAAAAAAAGTTAAGCTCTGTTGGCCTTCAGTGAAGTGTAGGATCCCAAGTTCTTCAGTCTTAGTAAAAGATAGGACACAAATGATTTAAAAACTGATGAGCTTTCTGAAAATGTCATTTTTCATCTACAAAGTCCAGGTTTTTTGAAACACCCCATATTTATTTGTAAATACATCTATTTTCAGATACAGTTTAGGCCGCTCTACTGTCTAAGCACTCAACTTCCAAATGCACTCAAGCCCTTAAGCATTTAAGTAATATTAATCAAAACTTTAAAAAAAGAGTACTAACATAAAGTTGAATTTTTTTCTTCCAATGACTGTCTAAATGTTTCCACTTTATAAAGAAAAAAGGTGTGCATTAAAGGGAGATTAAGGGATGAAAGTGTATACTTATAAGTGTATATCTTTACTCAGGCCTGATTTATTTGTGTGTGTATATTATATGCACTCATAATTTATTTTAGTAGAAAGGCAATCCTTGTGAACAGGATTTTCATTCCAGTCTTTGTCTTTCAACATGTACATTAATGAAACTGCTCTGTGAAAAGAAGACAGGCATGAGTGAAAACAAAGTTCTTGATATTCTCCTGTTCACCTTTTCACCAATTAAGTGCAGCTCTAAGTTGCAAATCATGAAACTTCCAATTTCATGTGTGTGTATAGGTCCCTGCTTTGATTTTTAACACAATGAAGAAGACCTATGCCTTTTTTTTCTGCCTTTCCTTCTTAAAGTAGATACATGTTTTGCTTATTATAGAAGGAGCCTTTGTTATATCTGATGTAAAGCAGGTTTTAAAGCTGAAAGCTGTTTCTTCCAAGAATTATTCCCAGTCTTCCCAGCTACCAAAGGCTGTCTTTGTGTTATGCGATGCTCATAGCCCTGATTCCCTCTGTTTTAAAGATAATATATTAAGATGAATATTGAATTATTTATGCTCATAAGAACAAAACGCACATATACAAATGCCTGTGGTAAAGATTCTGAAAAGGATTGTTAAAAACCATCCAGGCAGATTCATATCATCTTATTAAGTGCATAAGAGTTTAACATGGTTCTTATTAGATTGTCAAACCACAGTGGCTGTGTTTACATGAAGAACTTATCTTGTTCTCTTGCCTTGCGTCCACATGTGAACATATTTAGCTTACATAAAGCCTGAGTTCCCTTGGCCTCTTGGAGAATTTAGCTAGAGCACCAGACCAGACTTGTAGCATTCCACATTGTTTGTGAACATAAGATAAAGCCGGTTTCAAGATCTGAGCAAGAATGCCTCTTAATCATGCTGCATACACATGGAAATCAGTGTCAGGAAGCCAGACGTATGAAAGAAAAACATTCTTCCCCTCCAACTTTCGTCCCCTCCCCCCCCCGACATTCTTAGAGATGACCCAAATTCTCAACATCATTTCCAGAAGTTTTCTAGCATACTGATCATTTCATTTCTGAAAAATTTCTACAAGATTTTCCTGTCCTTGCAGTACTTTGCATTTCTGATTCTTCATCGAAGCTAATCAAATCCAATGCTGATAATGCAGGGGACAGGACGTTTCTTAAAAGAAATGTTTTTGCCACAGAGAAAAGATCCACAAGTGAGGATTACTGTCTGGCCTAAGGAGAATGGAAGAGTTTTTATTAATATGTGGGAAGAGTCTACAACACAACACTATTTTAGCACAGAGACGGGAGAATCGTGTAATTTTAAAACTGAAAGTGCTAGGCATTAAGCAATATCAGGAAAAGATTAACAATAAAGCTTAATTACTGTAATTTGACTAACAGATTAGGGAACACATAAAAATAATTAAAGAACAATATAAGCAAATGCAGTCATAAAACATAACAAGGCTGCAAGTTACAGGAAATGAATGTCAGTCTTCATAAGAAGGTGAAAAATGTAGGGAAGAAAGATGCTGGAGTCGTACAGGTTTTGAGATTCATTTTTGTACTTCATAAAAAAGATATTGCTGGTTAGATGCATTTAGTGTTGGTGCTGGCAAATTACCTGTCATGTGAACAATCATAATATATATATAGTAAGCTGAATGATATTGAGTACATGCCCAAGGATTGATTTAAAAAAAAAAAAAAAAGATAAGTATATAGGGCATATTTTTGTAAATATAACTGATATCCATCTTAAAACAGTTACTCTTTTACATCATCCATTTTATGGAGAGATAATAAGAGAAGATATACATACATTTGTCATAAATGTTCTGCTCAATTAGATTGCTGGGAGATCTCCATCACTAAAGCAGAGTAGATTATAAAACAGCAGATGAGTATCTTGCACAACGACAAGCATTGTGTAATATGCCACCCTGCTTCAGTGCAGAGGAATTTCCAGCACTCCTCGCCATAAATAACTCCTCAATCCTTTCATTAAGTTATTCAGTACTTTATTTTGTTGTTGTTTATGCAAAAGCTTACACTTCCCGACTCCTATCTTCATGCTACATTTAATTTTCTTTGAAAAGCTAAAGGTGGTTAACCTGAAGCACCTGAGTCAATTCTCAGTAATTTTTTTATTGCTACTTATAAGACCCTTAATATATTCACAGTTAAGGTGGACATAAATATATCCGTAAAACAGGTATTGCTGTTAAAAGTACATTTGTAAAGAACAAGAAATTCAAAAGTAAATTTTCAGATAATTTTCTTTCTTTACAGTCCATGTGAAGGAGAAATGGGGATAGTTCATCTTCTTAAACAACTTGCCATCTTTGTGTTGGCATTTCAAATCACTGCAGGATGAAAAACTATTGTAGTTAGGTTAAAATCCACTTTTTAGCCAAAATCTTGTTCTGCCTTAGTTGTGACAAGTCTTCAGCCTCTCTGGCACTTGTTCTGCTTCCTCAGATGGTTGCAGAACACAATCACAATAGTGTAGGCTGCATAGCTTTTCTCCTGGTATCTTGAATCCTTTCTTTAATCGTCATATACTGCCCTTTCAACTTCGTTTTTCGTTAGGACTGCCTAGTGTTCTCTTTCTCTGCTTCTCTGCCCATGTTTCTAATCTTATCAGTACCTTTTTTAATTTGGCCAGTGATGTTTGCTGCTGATCTTTTGCCTGCTTTTTCCTACAATTTTTTTCGGGGGGGGGGGGGGAGGGCAGCAGTGGCAGTTGCTGTTATTTCCTTTTGGAATTAAATTCTCTTGAGAAACTCCTCCTTAACTTTTTTTTCCCCCACTTCTCATTAATATGTCTCCTAAATTTGCTGCCAAGATTCCTTTAAGAAATAAGCAAAATGCTTTGCAAATATCTATTTCTCCGTTGTGTTCAAGTCTTTTCTGATGAACAATTTAATCTCCTTACTGCAAGCCATGCTCTTCCTCCCCTGTCAGGCAATCTTTGCTGTGTAGTGCCTCATTGTGCTGTGTAGTGTGAGATGCTAAATTGTTTTAGTTCTCTGGGACAGGAACCATGCCTTCCTGTTTAAACTGTGAGGCATCTAGCAAATTTTTCAGGTATTGTAACTACTTTCTTTAAATAATGCTATGCTGACGGGCACTTAATACTAGTAACTAATACTTTTTGAAAACAAAAAAAAACAATTTTTTGAGATCATTACAAGTGTCTTTAAATTCAGTTCTTGTAATTATATATTTGTTATGAATTTCTGAATATAATCTGTATCTTTTCTGAAAACAAGCTGTGCCAAATGATTAAGCATGTTGGATTCATAATACACCTTGCAATTTTTTTGTGGGAAAACTGAGGGGGGCATAAATGTAGTAAGTTTCAACCCAAAAGCAGCGTTGGTCAGAAGTTTTGACTCTTGTAATAGAGAATTTCAGTATTTCTTTTTTGAGCCTATTAACACTCCATTATGAAAGATAATTCCACAGGTTAAGTTTGAGGGATTTATTAATACTTTTAATCTTTTTTAAATACATGGCTTTTACACTTGTCCCTTTGTTTTCATACTGTCAGAATGAATAAGTGACCAAAATTTTTACACTGTGCCTTGTTTTTTATAGTGGTATTGTTGCCACTGGTTAAGTAAACCTGTATTTTAAACCACTGCACACATGGAAGCCTTTCTGATAAGTCTTGTTTTACTCTCTTGGACTTTTTCTGTTTCTGAAGCTTGTGTTCTCAGGTGTAATAGAGTTCCCAGAGGGTAACTGATTCTATTGAACTGTGTACCTATCTAGGGAGGTTTTCTGTAAGCTTTGGATTTCTTTATAAAAGTAAGTTCCCTTGCACGAAAAATAGAACAATATTATGACTGTGTTGTAGGTAGAATACTTCTATACAGTATACTGCAGCTATATAGCATAAATTGTCTGATGAGCTGGGTTATAAACATTATCCTCATATGGTTTTGTTTCTTCAGAGAATGCAAGATCTGAGGATTGTGGAGAGCTCTCTTTCCCATCACTGTCAGTCCAAGTTTTTGGTTGTTTAATAGATCTGTGGAAACCTTGTAGACCCCTTCTGTGTAGAATCTTTGTGTTGATTTATGCATATAAAGACCCAATAAGCAAAGGAAATCCCTTCAGTCCTGATTTATCTGAAAATGCCAGCACTTCCACTGCTTCAGACTTCTATACTTTCAAGTAGCAATAAGAAAAGCTTTATACTGCAAGATCATCTGTCCTTTCCCCTTCCAGCTCTGAGTCTCAGCAAGGAAAGGGAAGAAAAGAAATATTCTAACTTCAATTATAAAATCAGCTATCCAGTCATCTTATGTTTCTCAGGGACTTTTTTTCCTCTTCAAGAGAAGGAGTAAACTACTGGGAACCGAGCTTCTAGCCCCCAAAGTCTTTCATTATTGCATCACCTGAGCTATCGTTCATGTAAGCCTGTAAGTTTAAGTTTGCTAGAACCCAGAATGTGTACAGTTAATGTAAATCTTTCATTGGTATAGCTGCCTTGTCTAAAGTGAGAAATACATTATTTGACAATTTTAACCTACAGCAGCATACGAAAGTTGGGATAACCTGAGCAAAGCAATATTCATTCGTACTTAGATGACTTTGTCACACAGCTTTTATACCAGTCTATGAATACTATTCAACTTCAGTATAAACATCTGAATGTTACAGGTGGGCAAGCACAGAAGCAGAAAGGTTGCAATAACTTCCTGAAGATTAAATATGAAGTCAGTAGAAGAGCTACAAATAAAGCTCAGCAAGCCTGATTTGCAGTTTTCTGCACAGTCCATGAAACTAAAGTGCATTCAGTTTTTAGTTTTTGCTTTTTACAATGATTATTTCATATTTTTCCAGTCACCAGTCATGAGGGGTTCAGAGGTATTTACCTTGAACCTTTGGTAGGTCAAGTAAAGAAAGATGGTATTATCCTTTCTGCTCTAATGGCCAGATTTTTTAGCCTGTGTTTGACTAGCATTCTTCCTCCAAGTAAGTAAATTTGGCACAGTTTTGCCTCCTGGTCAATTTGTGATTCTATTTTCTTGTCTCTACTCTGAGTAATGTAGATATCTCAGATTATATGGGCTAGTTGGAGCCATACATATCTGTTTTACCTACATTGAAGTAGAAATAATTGTAGGTAGAAATCATCCCTGTAAAATAGAAGCTTAACTGCAATTTTTCTGTAATAGGATTTTTTTTTGGTTGCAGTTTAGCTAGCAGTAGATTGATTGGACAAACCATATGTTAATTTGTTTTAAATAGGGTATTGCTAGAAAGGGGAGAAAACACTAACCGATTTCTCAGAAATAGAAGCAATTGTTCTGTTATTTTTTTGGTAAGCGCTGTATTGCTGATCGCAGCAACATTCCAAAGCTTTTGCAAAGCACCACATTGCTAATGTGATAGGGAGGATTAGATTATGGACAAGCGGCTCTGAAAAATGGTAAATTGACGACAAATCCGGGATCATGGTCCTCAAGGCAGCTTTTGTGGTCACGTGCTTTTATTTGATGTGGTTCCTTCTGTCTCTTGTGCCAAATGGTGTAATGTACTAAAGTGATGAAACTGCAAAAGGAAAAAAAAAAAAAAGGAAAAGTGAACTATTTACTTTAGCAACAAAGGAGAAAGAAAGCAGGGAAGGAGATCAAAGCCCATAATATGAGTGTCTCAAAACAGGAAAAAAGAGCAAAAAGATGGGAATTTCTTTCCACATGCTTCAGGCTATTCTTGCTTATAGCCGTCCTGACTAATATCACTCTTACTTGTGTAGGTCTGAAACGTGCTTCAGTTTCAAAATAAGGCAGGTGAAAACTTACATTTAGAGAGTTAAGAAGGGTGTATCCAAGTAAAAGAAAGGGCTATAGTCTATAAAGTCTAAAGTCTACTTTCCATCACTAGTAAGTAGATTTAACATGTTTTAACATTGGCCACGCTGAGAGACAAGCTCTCAGTTATTTTAGACCTGTATAAAAAGTCTTTCCATGTAGAGGCAAGTTTTTTTGTTTATTTACATTTTCAAAGCTAGACAAATCTTCAACCGTATGGTTCACAACCATTCAAATTGTCTTTTTCTTACTTTATATGTTTTTTTGAAGAAAGAATACATGGGATTAGGAACATTGTTGAGTACAATCAGTATTATGTACCACTTTCTTGTGGTATAAAGCTGTTTAATAATATGTTCACTGTATATACAGGGATAAGTATGATCCTTCTTACAATGCTGGGCTCTACTCATGAACAAATGTTTTTTTGTTTTTTTTTTTTTTTACTTTTTCCTCCCTTGGAGCAAAAATAAATGCCACTGTGCAAGGTATCTCCTTTTCAGAGCCTGAAAAATGTGCTTAGATGTTCTTTGTGATACTATTCAAAGAGAAGCTCATAGAAGTTGGGAGATGGGGAAGGCTAACAGATAAAAGCCATTAGGTCAAAATATATGGACAGTATTGTGTGCATATGTTCATCTATAGTTCCATAACCTGTGTTAGCACATAACTTAATAGACTAATGTTTTTATTCTTGCAGGACCCTGGAATATAGGGTGTAGTCTGAAATAATCCTCATTTCGGACTCAGCTCAAAGATTCCCAGCAGTGTAGAGAAACCTGCATTTTTGTGTTCTGAGAAGAAGAGGCAGCAAAATAGGTTGCAGGGAGGTGCTGGGGTGAAGGGAAAGGAGTCTGGGGAGCCTGAAGGCTCTGAGAGAGGCTGCAGGGGGTGCAGGGGAGGGGTGGGGGCCCTTGAAGGAAACAGGGACGGGAGTGTGAGTGTCTTCCTTCAGGCCTTTAAGTGTGCCTTGGCTGAGCACCCACTCCTCTGAGCTTGGGACTTGGAGGCACCCTTCTTTTTCCTCAGGAAACCAGACTTTTTAAAGAAGAGGAACTGATCAGTTCTTTATGCAGAAATACTCAGGAACAAGAACAGTCACTTCTGTAGACCTGTGAATTAATACTATGCCTTTTGGTTGTTTTTCAAGGATCATTTCTCAAGAAAGGCATTTTAATGTCATTATAAGCTCTCAAGAAATGGAAAAGAACTTTAAATTTTATATGTGGGCCTGAATAAATAGATCCATTGAGAGACAGATAGAGCAAGTCATTTGGCATGCACGAGCCAACGGCAGAAATGTGCATGTACTCCAGCTCTGCTAGCTGCACTTGTATTTTGGAGTGTTGCAGAACAAAAACTACTGTTAATATAGGCTGGCTGCTGCTGTTGTTAAATTCGATACCGAATCCATCCCAAAATTAGTTTAATTCACAGAACAGGGATCAGAACCACGCATTGTGTCTGACATTGTAGAAACCCAGGAAAGCAGGAACTTGCTGGTCCATTTTGAGATGAGATGTACGAAGTAGGTTTGCAGAGCTGAGTAGGTTTAGTATAACAGCAAGCGAGGAAAAGGACCGGGTCAACAGATCTGTCTATGTCCCAACATGAATAGTTCATATATGGCCTGTCTCATAGGTGCCATGTATTTATCTTCATCTGGTACAAGTCCTAGTGAAATATCGTCAACTGAGGTTGTTGCTTTGTGAAAGTTAATAAAATACAGAAAGCCACTATCAGAATCTGTTAGAATTCTAGCCTTTAAAAGTTTACTCAAAAATTTTTATTTCTAAACACAATTTGGATTGGTTCTCCCGTAACGAGGCTTACTCTGGCAGTTGTTGGGGGGCAATATTAATCAATTTGGCTATGTTTAAAGCAAAGTAACTTCCTCATTGTTATCTCTTGATGCTTTTTTCTTGAGAAAATGAACGTCACCAAACCTGATACTGTGATGTTATAATTGTTTTTATCTCTGGATATAGAAATGCATTTTATTTGTGGGGAGTGTATAACACAATGATACCAAAAAAGAAAGCTTAATTGCAAACAAATATGCAGGATCTATTCTCTAAAAAGCCCAATTATCTGAAAAGTAGGCCTGAAGCATGGGAAGCTCTAGCTTACACTGATGGAATCTCTTGGCAAATAGAATTTCCTTGACTATTAAAGGTTTTTATGGCATTTTTATTTTCTTATACCTTTTCTTTTGATGGATCTTTGAGGTACTTCATACAGCAACATGAGATACTGAGCTGCATGCTAAATTCCTTGTCAAATTTTCTTAATTTTGCACATTTCTATGCTTAATTTTTACAGGTGCTTCTTATTCGAATCAGTCGCTTCTCCTTTCTTCAGATGCAGGTTTATTATAGGGTTACAGGGAGTATAGCCTTTTTGACCTGTCTCTTGTTTGTGAGGTACTGCAAGTGGGTTCCTTTTGACATGACAGAGAAATAGTATAGTACAGTTCAATCAAATCCTGAAAAATAGCCTCCTTATATATATATATATATAAAAAAAAGGATAGTATGTGTTTCATAAGACAGTTGAAGCCTAATTAATGAATGTTTGTAGAATGCTTCGAGATTATCAGAGGCAAGGTCCTGTGTGAATGCAATATTTTATTACAATATTTAATAAGTAAATTCTCTGACCCAGTATTGGGAACAAAAAATACCTGTCCAGTCTTGATTTCCCCTACCCATAATTATTTCTACTGAACATAAATTACATATTGTACCATTTTTCTCTGTTTTCAGGGGATAATCATACTAAAAGTTGCAGCCTTCTTTCTGTGAAGGGATCTCTTTCTCAAAAACCACACCTTGTAGCAGTCTGTTTTACATTTGAAGAGGGTTCAACAGGATTGACATGATTTATGTCAACATGTTTTTATAGTTTGGCTGCTTTTGCTCTATGGGTATAGGTAAAATGGGAAGCCCTTAGTCACAAATGGTAATAATTCCGTCTGCAAGATGTATTGGAAGTAGGTAATACAGGAGTGGAATCTTTTTTGACTCTGAAATCCGATAGAGGTTACTCCTGATATTATACCTATTGTAGCCAAAAGAGGAACCTGTGATTTCTTTTTTGTACTCTGAGCATCTTCAGTGAAATCCTCATCCCCCCGGCTCTGAGGGGGAACTTGGGCTTGGTTGCAAATGAGGCAAGAGGGGATGGACAATGCCATTTGCTCCATGTACGATATTGGAAACATTTTATGGATATATTTACACAAACATTTAAGGAGTTTAATAAATTCAAAACCACTGTCTTAAAGTGAGTTTTACAACCCCCTCATAATATATCAGAATGGAGTAATATTTCATTCTCCAACATTAAAGACTGATGAACCCACTATACTTCCAGGTTTCTAAGAGCAAAGTACTGTTTCAGAAGTGATCCAACTTCCTAATAATCTAATAGTCATGCTTCACTGTCTCTGAACATCCACAAGGAACAAGATTATATTCCTGTGTACTTGTGAGTAATTTTAGTAAGGGGATAGCAGCAAGAAAACAGAAGTTTATTTTAAAAAATACCATTCAAATCTTACTTTTCTTAGAAAAGTTTGTTTGTTTTTTTTATGTAGCTGTTGTGTACTCAAGGCTTTTTTTCTTTCATTCATCCTTCATTTGGATATGCAAAATCCAGACCTGCAGAACTGTTCCGTGTGGTGAACAGTCTGCTGAACCCAGACGGTTTTGCTCGAGTAGCAGATTTCCATATATCTCATTATGAGGTACTTTTTTGTTATTTGTTTAGGCTCTGTTCCTTTGGAGGGATATTTACCATTGTAAACCCTTATACCTATCGAAGTGATATGGTATCAAGAATGGAGGAAAATATACCAGCAGGTCCTGTTGGAGAATAAAAGGCTTATTTTGCCGAGAGAATGCTTGTTTCCAACCAATTTAATCTTTTATGGAAACAGCGTGTAAACAGGAAGCCTCAAGTCATTTAGCTTCTGAAGATTTTTAATTGTATCCAACAACATTCTGGATGTTTAGTGAATGATGTAAGCCACAACATTGTAATGCAAATTCATATCCCTTTTGATTGGTAAAAGACCATAAGAAAGATTTAGGTCAATACTGCCAAAAGAAAACATCATGGACTTCATTTGGTTGTAGCCTTATACAACCCAATTTAAATAAAAAGTGTGTGATCTTTACATGCTGAAGAAGCTGTTATCCTCAGCAATAGTGGGCATTCTTCAATCTTCCCCTCTATGATAAAGGCAATTGATTAAGCTGCATAAATACATCTTTAGAATCCTCTTATTTCTGTTATTTGGGTTTCAGGTCTCTATGTTGTGCATGGGCAGAAGTAATTTCTTTGTTCATATTATTTCCTTCTGGGGATGAACAGAATCATAGAATCTATAATCATAAAATAGTTTAGATTGGAGGGAACCTCTGGAGGTTATCTGGGCCAGCTCCTTCCTCAGAGCAGGCCCAGCTTAGATCAGGTTGCTCAGAGCCTTGTTCAGTTGAGCTTTGCGTATCTCCACGGATGGAGATACCACAGCCCCTCTGCGCCCCTCTTCCAGTATTTGATTGCTCTCACTGTGAAAGCGTTTTTCCTAATATCTAATCAAAATTTCTTTTGTTGCAACTTTTCTCCATTGCCTTTCATCCTGTCACTGTGCACTGTTCTGAGAAGAATCACAGAATCGCTGAGGTTGGAAGGGACCTCTGGAGATCATCTAGTCCAACCCCCCCTGCTCAAGCAGGGTCACCTAGAGCACATTGCACAGGATTGCATCCAGGCGTGTTTTGAATATCTCCAGAGAAGGAGACTCCACAACCTCTCTGGGCAACCTGTTCCAGTGCTCTGTCACCCTCACAGTGAAAAAGTTTTTCCTCATGTTCAGATGGAAGCGTCTGTGTTTCAGTTTGTGCCCATTGCCTTGCGTCCTGTCACTGGGCACCACTGAAAAGAGTCTGGTCCCATCCTCTCGACACCCTCCCTTCAGATACTTGTACACGTTGATAAGATCTCCTCTCAGCCTTCTCTTCTCCAGGCTAAACAGGCCAAGCTCTCTCAGCCTTTCCTCATAGGGGAGATGCTCCAGTCCCCTAATCATCTTTGTGGCCCTTCGCTGGACTTGCTCCAGTAGTGCCACATCCCTCTTGTACTGGGGAGCCCAGAACTGGATGCAGTACTGCAGATGTGGCCTCACCAGGGCTGAGTAGAGGGGGAGAATCACCTCCCTTGACCTGCTGGCAACACTCTTCCTGATGCACCCCAGCATACCATTGGCCTTCTTGGCCACAAGGGCACATTGCTGCCTCATGGTCAACTTGGTGTCCACCAGCACTCCCAGGTCCTTCTCCGCAGAGCTGCTTTCCAGCAGGTCAAGCCCCAACCTGTACTGGTGCATGGGGTTATTCCTCCCCAGGTGCAGGACCCTGCACTTGCCTTTGTTGAACTTCATGAGGTTCCTCTCCGCCCACCTCTCCAGCCTGTCCAGGTCTCTCTGAATGGCAGCACAGCCCTCTGGCGTATCAGCCACTCCTCCCAGTTTTGTATCGTCAGCAAACTTGCTGAGGGTGCACTCTGTCCCTTCAAGAGTGTGACTCCATCTTCTCTATATTTTTCCATTAGGTGTTACCATTAGGTTCCATCAGTAAGATGCCCCCCATAACCTTCTCTTAAGATTGAACAAACCAATTTCTTTCAGCCTCCCCTTGTACATTGTGTACCTAGTAATCTTTCTGGCCTGCTGCTGGCCTACCTGCTGTAGTTGGTTAACATCTGTGTTGTACTGGGGAGCCCAAAAGTGGACGCATTACTCCAGGTGTGGTCTCACATGTGCCTTTAGGTGAAGAGCAGGTCAATAAAAGAATGTTGAAAGGTGTTGGAGAAGGTTTTATTCTCCTCGCTAGGCCTTTGGTTTTGAAAATAAAATAATTGTATATCCGTAAGGATGTGATTGGCTATACAGTCAGTTAGGACTGACCTGGAGGTGTTAATCTGAATTTTAAGGAATCTGAAAGAGGCTGAGGAAAATATTCTTTGGTCATTTAGAAACCATGTTGCTGAATAACTTGGTGGACTGTGATTAAGTTACTAATGGCTGTTGAAAGTTGTTTACACTGTCTGGTGTATCAGAAAATCAAAATCCTCTCCTTCCAGCTATAACAAGATACCTTAACTACAATACTTATCAAAGAGAACTAAAAAACATTAACTGTTTACAATGAAAAACTGTTTCTTCAGAGAATGGTTTGCATTAATGATATTCTTGATTAAAGGTGTTTAATTATGGGGAGAAGTAGTAGAACCTAATTTTATAGAAGGTATCACTCAATACTTATTGTATCACTGTGGCATAAAATAAATACATTTCCTTGTTATGGACTTCATCTTTCAATTTAGGGAAAGAGGAGAAAGTGTAAAGATCAATTTCAAATCCTAAAGATTGTATGTGTGATGTACTTTTCAATAAACTTCTTTCTAGTGCTCTTGGAGGATCATCCGCCCTTCACATCCCAGCCTTTCCTGGTGGAGGTTGTCTTATTGACTATGTACCCCAAGTATGCCAGCTACTAACAAACAAGGTAAGTTTATAATTTACCTTGCCTTAGATGTTGTACTGTACTGTAGTAACGCACTATAATATTTCCATAGACATGTTTTTTCTTCTGCTAGGTGGTTCAGGTAAGCTATACTTAAAGTAAACTACCCAAGGAATAATTTCTAGGATAATAGTTGAGCACCAAAACAGTGTGCTGAATGTAATGAATCTTTTAGGTAAATAAGCATGTTTGGTATCAAGCCCTGGGGTGGGTTTTCTAATTGTGACATGTTACAGTTAGGTTAAAATGTTATTGTAGTCCACCTCTCTTTTGCTAGTAAATGCAAATATATAGTTCACCTATTAATTTTCCAATTGGAAAATCTCTATTTAAAGTCTCATACCATAATTGTCATTGTAGATTTTGAGAGCTTAACAGAGGATTCAGTGATTTTCATCTTGGATGTTTACTCCAAATAAACTAAATCAGCAGTCTACTTGGATGTTTATACAGTAATAGCCACTTAGCGTTGCATGTACTGAAAAGGTTGTGTTCTGGTTGGCTTAATGTTTTGACAAAAAAGAACAAATATAATATTTTGAAAGCTTCTCCATTATTTAAGTATAATTTTCAATACGAAGCTTAGGGGCCAACATCCAGGGATCTGCCTATTATAGACTTCCTATTTGTATTTATATATGATTTTTACTTTTGTTTGTCCAAAGGAGGAAAATAAAATTATCTTTCAGAAAAAGTTCTTCAGAATGTGTTTCCATAATTATATTGGAATCTATCTTTAGAGTTGTTTTTGTTGTGGCTTTCTGTTAAAATTACTTTCTGTTTTTAAAATCTGCAAGTACACAGGACTGTTTTTATCCTTTTTTAAACAAAGTCCCTTAAGCAAACTTATCATATGTTTTCCTTTCCCCAAAATAACATTTCAGATCCCACACAAAGCCTTCAAAATAATCATAGTTTTTATAAAATGAAGTAAGTCTCATTTTATAAATAGAATAATTTTACTTTAAGGGGTGCAACATAGCTCTCAGCAATGATTGTATCAAGGCTTTTTCGAAAAATTTAGGAAAGCTTTTGCCAGCCAAGGAATTCTAATATTACTATAGCCAAGAAAAATAATGTATGCGTATTCCTCCTGTTCTTTTCATGTTCTGTGGGGAAAAAGGCTTTTAAAATGTTAGTTTTCATTCTGGAAGGCAAAGGGATTTACATAAGAAATCAAGTATGGAACCATTCTGTACATACTCAAAGTAACCAGTTGTAAACCAGATGCTCCTTCAACCTGGCAACGTGTGTGTTGTTTCTGTTATGGGTCAAACCCTGTTCACACTATTCTGCTAAGTAATCCCATTCAAATCAATCAATAAGAAAACATACACAGCTCAAGGAGAATTTTGCCTTCAGTCTTCCAAGTTTAGCATTGTTGGATTTTGTCTGTGCCAGGACGGAAGTCTTTCGAAACCCAGAATGCCCCAGAACTTGATGCTCATGATTGAGTAGGTGGCTCCCTGAGTCAGCATGAAACCAATGAGGAAGCTTAGCGTAAGAAGATTTTGTTGGAGGTGCAGTCTTCAGAAGACAACTAAGATCACAGCTGTGATTTTTTTTTTTTTTTTTTATAACCAGAGTGTAACTTTGACACTTAGCCAGCTGTCAGTTCAGGTAATTATGTTTTGCCTGTCACAGCTTCCTGCTCAAACTTCAGTTAGGCAAGGTGGTGCACTTCTTTTCTTCACTCTTTATTTTGCATGGTTAAACAGTGTTTCAATATATTGTGAAATGCTACATTTCACATAGAAGTGAGTGAAGAGATTCCTGTATGTGCAAGATTTTCTGTGTACAAGATCCACTCTTTGGTTTAAAGCTATTTTAGGATAAATCATGCAAGCTAAATGTAGGATTCCGAATTATTACCGTGTCAAAAATAAATCTTCCTTAACAAGGAGTATATGACAGACTGGGAGGATTGGCTTTTTTTAAAGTTTTATAGCTTTGGATTTGTTTCTTTCTTTTTTTTCTTTTTTTTTAAGGTACAGTATGTTATTCAGGGATACCACAAGAGAAGAGAGTATATCGCAGCTTTCCTGAGTCACTTTGGAACGTAAGTTTTCTTGTAATGCATTATTTTGTGTAGTATGGGGAAAAGTGTTATTTTCTGCACATGGTCTTTGGTTATGTAACTGATTTCTAGTGGGTAAGCTGAAATTTGGTCATTTTTGCAGAATAATGTGTATGCATTCTCTTTCTATAGTAAAGTTGGTATGAAGCTCAGTGTTACTTCACTTAGTGTCAGCTGCCAATCTGATTTTACTCAAAAAATGGCCAATTATGGGAAAAGGATAAGTAGGGATTTTCTCCCTGTGCAAAAGAAATGTCCTTGTTTCTGAAAAAATGATTAGAGGGGTCTTGCAGTAAAAGGCAATGCTTGAAGTGCATTAGGTATAGAGAAGTGGGGTCTGGTTCCAAATCTGGCAGGAGCCAGAAACCACTGCCTGGCATAAAGGCAAGAATCTGGTGACCGGCTGCTCCCGCCATTCAACAGTATCTCGTCCCTTGAGAGAAAGGCCCGTCATTTCCTGTTGAATTCCTGTATTTGGAAGGTCCACGGCCTGATATGTTGGCACATTAGTATCACAGATCAACTGATCGGGGTGCCTTACCACTCTGAAAGGTAGGAGCTTTGGTTTTCCCCCTAAATTCCAATTTCAGCAAGAGTCCAGGAGCTGATGTGACATGGATTACCTGATCAGCAGTGTCTTGCCTCATTGTGAGGAAGGGATTTCTGCTTCTGCTTGGTCATTCCAAACGCTGCAAATATCAGGAACTCTTAAATCTCAGGTCTCTCAAGTAAGGGTAGAAAAGGGATTTTTAGCATGCGCGCAAATTTTATACAACTGTAGGTAGATAACAATGACTTGAACTTGGACACGTGAGTAGGTAGAAAGTTGATGCAGACCCTGGAGATGTAATGGGTTTAAAAACATGACTCTTTTTTTCTTCTGAGAATTATTTGACTCAATCTACAGTGCAGAAATGGCCCAGGTGTGCCTCTTCTATGCCACGTTTTTATTTCCCTTGTGAAGCGGTTCAAGAGTTCTGATATTGCTTCACACTTCTAGTAAATGCCATTTCCTGATGGCTGAGACTTTTGATCTGTCTACTGAATAAGTATTCTATATTTTACTTTTGTTTACTTTTATGCTGAGGCATTTCTTATATATACTCTTGAATTTTCAAATTTAAGCTCTACTTCTTTGCATTTTCAATTTTACCTTATGTCTGCAGACATGATAAATTATCTTCACATGAGTAACATATGGGGAATTTTTGTGTAATGTAATGTACAATTATTATCAATTTATTACTGCAGATGCTGTTAGCAGCTCTCATTATATTCTAAAATATATTTATATAAACTGAATATGACTTTTGATCAGATAAAAAAAAAAAAAACCTCCAGTACAGCAGCATAAATAAGAAAATTATTAAGCTTAAAAGTTTAATTAATCTGAATTTGGCTAGAAAATTATAAGTTAATAAATTTAATATTGGAAATTTCTAAAGAAACAAACAAAAAAAACCCAAACCCTGTAATCCAGGATTTACATCTTTATTATGTAGTATTGGAATGAATGCTAGGTAAAAATTGCATTCATTTTTTGTACTTCTTGTTGATAGTGGTGTGGTGGAATATGATGCAGAAGGCTTCACAAAGCTTACTCTGTTGCTGATGTGGAAAGATTTTTGCTTCCTTGTTCACAGTAAGTAACTCTGCCTCAGGCATAAATTTCTATCCTCTTGAAGATAAGAGTTCAAAAGGGAAAAAATACAATTACAGGAAATAATTTAAAAGTTTTAGCTATTTTTATCCAGTGCTTAATGTATTTTTGATGTGGCCATGACACTTCAAAAATACAAAATCTTGATTGTACTTTGAGAAGGAGAGAGGATCTCTGTGGATAGCACATTCTGCCTGGTTTGCAGAAAACCAAAGATGTTCTGGGAAGTTTCTCTAGTAACTTCACACAGAGTTAAGTTCACAGTTGTAACTTCTCCTATTGAGCTGTCAACAATACCTTGATAATGAGGACCAATGACATACGTGAGCGGGAAATACCTAAAATGATGTATAATTGTTAGGAATCAATACATTGATAGTGATAGTAGTGACTCTCTAAATCAAGACTGGGTTACTTTTGAAAAGATGCTCTTACTTAAATACACAGAAATTACTTTATGTAGAAATTAGTAAGTATGGTTCTGCTGCTGCCGTACGCATGTTTACTTAAGCAGAAATTAATATTTCTTTCCCTTACAGTAATGTGAAAATCACAGCTCTCAAAGGTATTTTGGTTTTGGGAAATTCAGTCATCTTATACTTTATTTTTGATCCTTACACTTCTCATTTCTTTGTTTAAAATAATTGCAATACAAAATAGACAGCTGCAACGTTGATGTTTGTTAATGCTTTAGTTCTGGAATATTTCAAATTACATTCTTTTTGACTGTGGGTTAGCTTTGCATGTGGAAAAACTAATGATGTCTAAATGACATCTTAATTTATACCAGGTTTTTTAGAGCAAGAAGTGAGGACTGCCATTGTTCAGAGAAGTCCTTTTTCCTGCGTTGTGTAGGAGATCCAAAAATGGTCTCACAGATCCCCTTCTTTTTATCACCCAAGAGTTTCAGACTGTAAAGAATTCCGTTCTGCAGAGGTCTAGAAAACACAGACTTGAAATTAATTTCCATTATATTAATAGGATTTACATTGGGAAAAACACAAAGTAAAACTGATACAGTTGGAGAAATTGCCCTTATTACATCTTTATTTACTTTTCTTTTCATACAATTTTTCCTAGGAGATGCTACTTTTCTTTCTGTACAACCTTCTTGAAGATCCCTGCCTTTTTTAGTCCCCATTATGTTTAGTTTAATTTTATTGGTGGTGGTAATTGTGGATTTGATTTTGCCTTGGGATAATATAACTTCATAAATGGTGAAGCAGTTAGTTTTCAGGGGAATCAAAATTCAAATTTCTGTTAGATAACAGAGTAGGTTTTAACTATGAAGTAATATTCAGAGTGCTCAATTTAACTGGCGTAAAGCCCATGAAAGCTACAATTATAACTGAATGGTTTATCACTATGTATTAACCCTGTGGCCTTAGAAATCATACAGTAGCTTAGCTCTGTAAGTCATTGCATCACTTGCTTGTTGAACAATCCACTGCAAAAACATTTGTTTCATGTACTAAAGGATATTGCAATGAAAGGACTGAAACCTGCACTTCATTTCCTGAGTGAAGTAATGTAGGCTTTCATCTCTTAACCACTGACATTACTATGTATATTATGGTTGAATATTTAGCAAGCATCTAATAAAATGTCTGGGAGAGATAGCCATAAGTTGAAAACTCTTCTACTTTATGTATTTAGTAGTATGCAGAGAAAGTATTCAGAGAAAAATAAATAGGTCAGTATACTGTAAGCACAATGGCAAATCAACTGAAAGGAACCATAATAAATTTTACTGGAGTCTTAATTTAGGCTAAAATTTTAGGCTTAAAGTGAGATTGTGCGATATGTAAACCCCAAAATGAGTTGTATTTCCTTTAAAAGATACATTCAGAGATTTCAAAAATAACTTTTTAATTCAAATATTTTCATTCAGAGTTACAAACTTGTTTGGAAACCAGGAGGTGAAACGCGTTAAAAATGACCTGAAATTATTCAGAGTAGTTTTACTGAGTGAACTGAATTAAAGAAAAAGAGGCTTTCTGGAAAGAAATTGGAAGATAATTCTGGAGTGCAAAAGCCCAACAATCTCAGAACAGTTTCTCTTGCTAAAAAAATGTGGCTTGTGCAATAATTACAGAATGAGGAGCAAAGTCTTCCCACTTTACCTTAAAGTGCAGGAAAACTATCTAATTGTCAACTTAATCATGAGATTAATGTAGCTGCTGAAGTTGTTATATTAGATCAGAGTGGTCAATGGAACTATTGTTTTAGTGGTTTAGTTCTAAGAATTAATCAAGTGCTTTCAAATATATAGCAGAAGCAATGAACATTCAGAGAAGTTCGTGTGGAAGAGGAAGTCATTAATCAGGCTTAATGCTTTTGATATTGATATTGTTTATGCGTAAGCTTCAGTATGAAGTTTTGTAAGTAAACTTCAATATACTGCTGATTTCTTTCTCTACTTAATTATATATCAGCTATGATTCATTTCTTGACACATGATAGATATTTCTTCCAAAGAGTATGTATGCATACCTTATATAAATGTAAACACGAATAACTCTGCACAAGTAAGAATTAAGTAGTCCTATTGGTATGGACACAAGAACAGGACTCCAAACCTGTTTGTAAGTAGAGTTTTCAAAGTTTAATTTTTGTCTTATGAGATTTTTAGGATATCAGCACAAAGGAGATTGACAGCAGTTGGAACAATTGCTGTTTAAAATGCTGTTTAAGACATCTTGAAAAGGATGGGTATTAAAATAAAAAGGCTTTGTTTCATTGTGCAGTATTTATGGGGATGGGGAATGTTGGAAATTGCCGCCATTTGTGTCTCAAATTTATATGCAGTCTCAGACCTAGCTGAAGTTGATAGAAACACTTGCTACCACTGATCTTGGGTAACTGCAGGGATATTCAGCTTCTATGTTCAGTAATACCAGTGACACAGGAGGTCTGAAGTGCTGGTCGTGTGAAAGCTAAAAGTTTAATTAACAAGCTTTCTTGCTATCGGGGTGACAACTGAAGTGGCTTTTTGTTCACCTTCTTAGCTGTCTGTGCAGTTATGTGGTGACCTGTATTAGAGAATATATCAGAAATGGGCAGCATTATTCATCTCAAGAAGAATGCGTTTCTTCTCTGAGAAGCAGAAGCAAGCATTGGGCCTAGAGTATTAATTGGAGGTTATATCTGTGATGATCAGGCTGTGGGCAGACAGCCTTTTCTGGATTCCCTTTTTTTGGTAAAAGTCATCAATGCCAGCTTCTGATACATTCCTGTTTGGATATTGCTATCTGCACAAATTTATCAGCAGAACAATTTGTGCCAGCTCAGTTGAGCTAGCTTATGTGGTTTGAATTGATTACCTGAGCTAAGCAACTGGGGATTGCTCACATAACCCTCCTCTGGGTCTGGATTAGCACATCTGTCCACAGCCTCAAAGTAAGCAGAAAGCAGCTCAAAAAGTAAGGACACAAAGAATTTTTGGTAACCATATTGTCACATGAGGCTGGGGGGGGGGGGAGGGGGGAGGAGTTTGGGTGGGAAAAGCGTTAGTAGCTGGGAAGACAGGTTTATACTACTGTGCAAGGAAACTTCAGCTTATTCCAGTAGTGTTCAGAAAAAGAGGAATGCATGCTCATTCACTGTGGAAAAAAAAAAAAAAAGAATTGCTTTGAAGAACTAAGTCATTCTATGAGTTTCTTTTTGAAACAGAAATAAGCCATGATGCTTCAGATACTGTTTTAATCAATCAGTAGGGCTACACAAATCCTTAGAATTCAGATATTTGTTAGCTTTTCAGACAGCTGATACAGTTTAAGATTTTACTTATCCTTTAAAGGAGATTGCCCCTATCCTGGAAAGTCAATGTAATGGAACTAATGAGCATTCGTCGGCCACTTCATCTGTTCCTCCAGCAGCAGTTTAAATAAACCAGTGAACTTTGTGGTGAGGAGCTAGTGAGGAGGTTTGGTAAAGTCTTAAATGGAAGTTGTTTGCTAGATGAACGTGTGTCTCATCACTTAATATTTGGTATTTGGGTTTAGGAGAGCTTATGCAACAAGGCAAAAGCATTTTCTTTCATACAAGATTTTATTTATTGTTTTCTTTTTTGAAATTGCTTCTGCAGATTCCTATTTCAAAAATCACATGCCTACCACACAAACTCCAGAGTCGCTGAGATAATAAAAGCGTTTAAGGAAGTACTTGTTTGAGCAATTTGGAACCCAGAGCATAAGACTCTATTTCCTGTAAACACTTTAGTAAACCTTTATCTGTCTATAGTTTTGACTATAAAGCCCTCTCTTGTGAAGGGACCTATAGATCTTATTAAATGTGAGTGTTAGAAGTAGTTAGTGTTTGTTGTTTTGATGTAGTGTTTAATGCAGTAGGAATATGCTCAATGGCTGAGGCTCCTATGTGCTGCTAGAGTATGAATAATCATTTGAGTGGGTTTGGTAGTTTTAGAGATTTTTCAGTGTTTTTCTCTCATGTTAGACATGCTCACATATCCTTTGGAAGCTGAAAGAAGATAGTCTTTAAGAGTTGCTCCTCTTGATTGGTATCAGCGCCTGGCAGTGATCATGATTAACACTTAAAATTCCAGGAAAAAATCATTGGAGGGAAATAAGACTGCATTTGCTCTACTTTTTCCAGGGAAGTTAGTCTGACTGTGAAAAAGAAGCCTCTTCAAGAAAAGGTATGGGAGAATAGACTGTTTTCTGCCCCAGTCATTTTTCTGAAAAGGAGCCAAGAGCATTGAGTAGAATATTTACATCAGAGAGCTTATATGGGTTTTGATGGCTTTGTGGGCTTTTTTCTAAAGAGGTATTTCAGCTTACTGTATGGTGCTTTTATTTTATTACTCTTATTGTTCCTTAAATGAAAATGGGAATGTATGACTGTATGGAAGCTAAGAGAGAAGGAAAAAGAGGGCCTGTGACAATGTGAATAACACAAGGTATAGGAGAACAGAGTGATATCTAGTAGTTTCAGGAAAGAAAGACAGGGCAGCAGAGATGTCAAGCATAAAAAAATAAATGTTTCAGGAGTCCAGAATGAGAAGTTCAATACTGATTTTAAAAAAAAGGCAAAAGTCTGCAAAGTTTGTATAGGGATTTCATTTCACTCTTAGACAAGAGAAACTGGAGTTTAACAAAGCCCCAGTGATGTAAAACTGTGCCTGGTAGAAGTCAAAAGCCATTAAGATCTTATGCTTCAGAGTAATTCTTTAACAGTTTAATAAGCAAGTGTCTCACATGAGATCAGTCATCTTCTCTAACTCTCTCAGCGCTTTTAGTCAATAACATGTATTTCTTTGAATCTGATCTTGAAAGTTCCTAATCACCTTCAGTTCTGCCTTGAGCAAAATTTACCCTGAGCAGAGGGTTTTTTTTCAAAACTTTATACGTTGTTTTAATATCAATAAACTCAAAAAATAAAGCTTTCTATGGCATTTAGTGAGGTGCATCACTCACTGAGTTCAATGAAGGTTGCAGATACCTTGCACTGCTGTGGATCAGGCAGCATGATAGAGAGAGAGCTTGAGTCACAGGCACACAGTTGGGTACTTAGCTAGGTATTGTCCCAGGCTAATCCCAAAACTGAATTGCAGCATTAGGAAAATGAATTAGCCTTTTGCTGATTATTTTTTATCTGTTGCTTATTTTTATTCTTTATTTTAAAGGGACGCTGCAACTAGATTTAGTTTGAAATTTGTATTGAAATCTAAAAATTTTTGTTTTTGTCTTTAAGAATATTTCAAACATCCTATTCCTTTGATTCCATCTGAGATATTTACTTTTAGATGAGCTGAATGAGATTTTCCATATTTAGGTATTTATAATGGAGGCAAGTAAGCCTGCAAACAGAAGCACTTTTTCTTCCTCTTGTTCTGTTTCTCTGTGTTCATTTTGTAATGATGTCACTCACTCTAAACTGCCTTTAGGCTCATAGTTTAAATTCTGTTAAAAAAAGACAATGGAGGGAGGATGAACTATAAAATTTCATATGAACAGCAACACACAAATAACTGTAGTGATGAAAACTAGATTTTAGAATTATAGTATGATAATTATTATGATGGTGGAGTGATAAAGTGTTTTTCAGTGTCATTTTGCTGTTGACAGTATCTTTTTAATTTCTGAGAAACACATACATTTGCTATACCTTTAAAACTGTATTATATTGCTGTAGACATTAAATGATGTTCTTCCAGGAACTCAAAGCACTTTAACAAATGAATGGAAGGTGTTTTAATAAATTCTTTAAAAATTGCACTTTTTAGAAAAGTGGACTATTGCTGTCTCTTATCTAATAGGTCTGTCTAGCTAGAATACTACCACTATGTGCCTAAGTATGTGGCAGCTTACTAATAAATTCTCATAAAATGTGCCTGATATAATGATATAATCCTATTTTATGTACTTAATTTTGGAAAAATTGCTCACTGGCAGAGCTGGGACTCAAATACAGATCTTTTTCAGTACCTTTCTTTTTGCTCTATATGTGTATCTGTGTCTACGTATTTTGACATTGTCTCACATGGCATTCACAGATAAAGTTTTTCTTTTAGGTAAGAACTGCATTGAAGCTGTGATATATATCAAGTTGAAAATTTGCTGTAGCAAGTAGAAAACAAGTATGTTGTTTTCAATCTAGAAAGGAGATGATGATCATGGGTTTCACAGGGTTCTGTCCTGGGTTCAATACCAGGAAGTATTTTCAGAAAAGAACAGGCTGAAACAGCACACCATATGATTGTTAGAGGTGTAAAATTTCTAGAAATAAGAATTTCATTAAGTAATAATAGATTTTCTGACTCTTTCTTCCCTGTCTCCTTCCTCTTTCTCCCCAGTGATAATTACTTTGTCATCAAAGTAAACTTTATCTAGGAATCCATATGTAATGCAGTAATAGCACACAAAGATGACTGCTACAGGCTTGTTTTGAAATAGATAAATATAAAAAATTTACTTTTGAATAATAACAAATACACCTTGTATTAGAGGTGGAGCTGCTCACAAAGATACTTAAACACATTTATATGTCTAAATGTGTCTAAATGGGGGCAGGAGAGAGTGCTTGAACTGCTGAAACTAGAACATATCAATATTGTCAACCTGTAAAGAATAAGTTTTATCTAAAAGCTTAGAAATAGCCTGTAAAACAAGGGCCCAGCATACCAGTACAGGTCGTATTTCTAAAATAAGCTTGGATAATTAATGTGATTTCTCACATATTATAGAGTGTAGTTAATACAGCACGTTACCAGTGGTCTTGCAGTCCTATAGTGTAGAAGAACTACAGCTGCCTAAAGTTAGATATTGTTAGATAAAGGAACTTCATTAAAATGCTTAATGGCTACAAAAGACATTTGGAAAGTACTGCAAAATACTACACATAGGTAGGGAATAACAAAAAAACAAAAAAACAAAAAAAAACCACAGAACCATTGAGGTTGGAAGGGACCTCTGGAGATTTTCTTGTCCAACCCCCACAAACACACTTCAGAGCAGGGTTGACTAGAGCTGGTTGCTCAAGGCTGTGTCCACATCCAGTTGAGTTTTGAGTATCTCCAAGGATGGAGAGTCCACAAACTCTCTGGGCAACCTGCTCCAGTCTTTGACCACCCTTACAGTCAAAAAAGTTTTTTCTAATATTTAAATGGAATTTATGTATTTCACTGGACACCACTGAGAAGAGTCTAGCTCTGTCTTCCTTAATCCCTCCTATCAGGTATTTATGCACACTGATAAGATCCCTCTCTTCCCTTCCCCTCCACCCGCCGCCCCGAGTCTTCTCTTCTCCAGGCTAAACAATCTCACTCAGCCTCTCCTCATATGTCAGGTGCACCATTTTTGTAGCCCTTCACTGGCCCGCTGCAATATGTCCATGTTTCTCTTGTACTGGGGAGCCCAGAACTGCACACAGTACTCCAAATGTGGATTTACCAATGCTGAAAAGAGGCAAATAATCATCTCCCTTGACCTACTGGTGATGATCTTCCTAATACAGTCCCACTAGTAACTGGCTTCCAGCTGGACTTTGTACTGCTGGTCATAACTTTTTGAGCCTGGTAATTCAACCAGTTTTCAGTCCACTTCACTGTCCATTTATCTAGCCCATACATCATCAGTTTGTCAATGAGGATGTCATGAGAGACAGTGTTGAAAGCCTTACTAAAGTTGAGATAAACAGCATCTGCTGCTTTCCCTTCATCCACCAAGCCAGTCATCTCATCGTTGAAGGCTATCAGGTTGGTTAAGCATGATTTTCCTTTTGTAAATCCATGCTAACTGCTCCAATCTCCTCCTTGTCCTTCACATTTCTGGGAATGGTTTCCAGGATTAGTTGCTCCATCACCTTCCCAGGGGATTGGAGTGAGGCTGACAGGCCTGTAGTTCCCTGGATGCTCTTTCTTGCCCTTCTTGAAGTGACGTTTGCTCTCTTCCAGTCCTCGTGAACCTCCCCCTATTGCCATGACCTTCCAAAGATAATCAAGAGTGGTCTCACAATGACATCAGCCAGCTCCCTCAGCACTCATGGGTGTATCCCATTGGGTCCCAAGGATGCTTGTATGTCCAGTTTGTTAAAATGTTCCTTAAACTGATCCTACCGTATTGAGGGTCAGTCTTCCTTGCTCTAGACTTTCCCATTGGTCTCAGGGACCGAGGATTGCTAAATGCAAGTCATATCAGTAAAGACTGAGGTGAAGAAGGCATTGGTACCTCAGCGTTTCCATATCCTTTGTCCCCAGTGCCTCTACCCATTTAGCAGCAGGCCCATTTTTTTCCCCTAGTCTTCCTTTTGCTTCTGATAAAACTGTAGCAGCCCTTCTTGTTTCTCTTAACATACCTGAGCAAATTCAGCTCCAGATGGCCTTTGGCTTTCCTAAGCTGACCCCTGCATACTCAGACAGTGTCTCTGTATTCCTCCTAGGTCACCTGTCCCTGCTTGCACTTCTGGTATGTTTCCTTTTTGTTTGAATTTTGTCAGAAACTCCTTGTTCCCCCATACAAGCCTCCTGTTACTTACGCTTAACTTTTTGCTGGTTGTGACGGACCATTCTTGAGCTTGGATGAGGTGATCCTTAAAAACTCAACCAGCTCTGCTGAGCCCCTCTTTTCTCCAGGATCATATTCCATGCAATTCTTCCATGGAATGTAATGGGATCCCATAAGATTCTTCCAAGCAGATCCTCAATAGGCCGAAGTCTGCTCTCCTGAGCTGTGTTCCAACCTCTCAGGAGGGATCGACTGGAGTATTCACAAGAGAGCACAAAAAATCACCAGTAATCTAGGAAACATGACTTATAATAAATTATACAAACCAGTTCTTTGATTCATGGAAAAGACAATAGAAGGATAACCTTTTAGAAGCATAAAAGGCAGCTTCAAGAAGAAAAGTGATAAGTTATAATGTATAGTTCAGGAGTGGGATAGGAAGCTATGGGCTTATGGGGTGGTAAGGTAGATTTCAGTTTGGCTTTTTTTTTTTTTTTTTTTTTTTTTTTTTTTTTTGAGTGCCCAAGCACTCAAATAGGTTGTTGTGTTCAGGAACACCAAATGAAGTTTTAGAGAACAGCTTAGGCAAAAATGTATCAGGAATGTTTTAAATAAAGGCATACCTCAGAGATACTGTGGATTCGGTTCCAGACCACCTCAATAAAGCAAATATTGCAATAAAGCAAGTCACATGAATTTTTTTGGTTTCCCAGTGCATATAAAAGTTATGTTTACACTATACTGTAGTCTATTAAGTGTGCAATAGCATTATGTCTAAAAAAACAATGTACATACCTTAATGAAAAAATACTTCATTGATTAAAAAAATGCTAACCATCATCTGAACCTTCAGCGAGTCGTAATCTTTTTGCTGGTGGAGGGTCTTGCCTCGATGTTGATGGCTGCTGACTGATCAGGGTGGCAGCTGCTGAAGGATGTGGCAATTTCTTAAAATAAGACGGCGATGAAGTTTGCCACATCGATTGACTCTTCCTTTCAGGAAAGATTTCTCTGTAGCATGCAAGGCTGTTTGATAGCATTTTACCCACAAGAGAACTTCCGTCAAAATTGGAGTCAGTCCTCTCCAACCCTGTCGCTGCTTTATCAACTAAGTTTATGTAATATTCTAAATTCTTTGTTGTCATTTCAGCAATGTTCACAGTATCTTCACCAGGAGTAGATTCCATCTCAAGAAACCACTTTCTTTGCTCGTCCCTAAGAAGCAACTCCTCATCCGTTAAAGGTTTATCAGGAGATTGCAGCAATTCAGTCCCATCTTCAGGCTCCACTCCCCATTCTAGTTCTCTTGCTACTTCCACCACATCTGCAGTTACTTCCTCCACTGAAGTCTTGAAGCCCTCAAAGTCCTCCATGAGGGCTGGAATCAACTTCTTCCAGACTCCTGTGAATGTTGATATTTTGACCTCCTCCCATGAATCACAAATGTTCTTAATGGCATCTAGAATGGCGAATCCTTTCCAGAAGGTTTTCTATTTACTTTGCCCGGATCCATCAGAGGAATCGCTATCTATGGCAGCTCTAGCCTTACGAAATGTATTTCTTAAATAGTAAGACTTGAAAGTCAAAATGACTCCTTGATCCATGGGCTGCAGAATGGATGTTGTGTTAGCAGGCACGAAAACAACATGAATCTCATACATCTCCATCAGAGCTCTTGGGTGACCAGGTGCCTTGTCAATGAGCAGTAATGTTTTGAAAGGAATCTTTTTTCTGAGCAGTAGGTCTCAACAGTGGGCTTAAAATATTCAGTAAACCATGTTGTAAACAGATGTGTTGTCATCCAGGCTTTGTTGTTCCATTTATAGAGCACAGGCAGAGTAGATTGAGCACAATTCTTAAGGGCCCTAGGATTTTCAGATTGGTAAATGAGCATTGACTTCAGCTTAAAGTCACCAGCTGCATTAGCCCCAAACAAGAGAGTCAGCCTGTCCTTTGAAGCTTTGAAGCCAGGCATTGACTTCTCCTCTCTAGCTATGAAAGTCCTAGGTGGCATCTTCTTCCAACAGAAGGCTGTTTTGTCTACCTTGAAAATCTGTTGTTTAGCATAGTCACCTTCATCAGTTCTCCTAGCTAGATCTTCTGGATAACTTGCTGCAGCTTTTGCATCAGCACTTGCTGCTTCACCTTGCCCTTTGATGTTATGGAGACGGCTTCTTTCCTGAAACCTCATGAACCAACCTCTGCTAGCTTCACACTTTTCTTCTGCAGCTTCCTCCCCTCTCTCAGCCTTCCCAGAACTGAAGAGAGTTAGGGCCTTGCTCTGGATGAGGCTTTGGCTTAGGGGAATGTTGTGGCTAGTCTGATCTTCTATCCAGACCGCTAAAACTTTCTCCATATCAGCAGTAAGGCTGTTTTGCGTTCTTATCATGTGTGTGTTCACTGGAGTAGCACTTTGAATTTCCTTCAAGACCTTTTCCTTTGCATTTGCAACTTGGCTCCTGCTTGGCGCAAGAGGCCCAGCTTTCAGCCTATCTCGGCTTTCGGCATGCCTTCCTCCCTAAGCTGAATCACTTCTAGCTTTTGATTTCACGTGAGACATGCAACTCTTCCTTTCACTTGAACACTTAGAGGCCATTGTAGGGTTATTAACTGGCCTAAATTCAGTACTGTTGTGTCTCAGGGAATAGGGAGGCCCGAGGAGAGGGAGAGAGACGGGGGAATGGCCGGTCGGTGGAGCAGGCAGAACACACACAACATTTATTAAGTTCGCCATCTTATATGGGCATGATTCATGGCACCCCAAAACAATTACAATAGTAACATCCAAGATCACTGATCACAGATCACCTTAACAGATATAATAATAATGAAAAAGTTTGAAGTATTGCAAGAATTACGAAAATGTGACACAGAGACATGAAGTGAGCACCTGCTGTTGGAAAAATGGCGCTGATAGACTTGCTTAACGCAGGTTTGCCACAAACCTTCAATTTGTAAAAAAATGCATATCTGCGAGGCGCAATAAAATGAGGTATGCCTGTATACTTGGTACTGGGTTGGGTCAAAGGGATGTATGAGTGATCAGGGTCCTTTCCAGTGTTATTTCCTGTGGTTTCAGTGAGGGTAATAAACATGTAATTCTTCTCTTTTAACCTTTAGAAAACCAAATTAAGTTTACATTGGCAATGGAATTGTGAATTTGAATCTAATTGTAGATCTAAAATCTTGCTTATTAAAATATATGCTGTCTCTCAAAGAAGTGGCATCCTGAAGGTGTAATTCAAGTTTCAATATGCAGATTCAAAGCTGAATGGAAGTTTTTGGATTGGAGTATGAAGACAATTGAATTGGGCAAGATTAAACTGGGTTCTAACTTGAAAGCTTAAGACTGCATGGAGTAGAGTTTGAAAGAATAAGGTAGCATGTGTGTCAGCAAATGTTGCTTTTGACTTGCAGGAAATTTCCACAGTGATCCCATATGAAGATGAAATAAATCAGTTTCCTTTCAACTCCCAAGCAGCATTTAAAACAGGAAAAAAAAAAAGAAAGAAAAAAAAAGAACTATTTAAAAGCTTACTAAATTTAATAATAATTTAATAAAGTGTCAGTGAGAGAAGCCAATGTTTTTGCACAGCTGCTTTTCAGGGAAAAAATGCTTTAAAAGTCTCCGTATCCTGTTGGGATGTAATTTAGAACTTCTTAGCATTTATCAGAATGTCTCTGTACTGTGAGAGCAAAGGGCGAGATCTTTTCTCCAGCAGTAGCATGCTATGGTCACCAGCATGGACCAAGAGAGGGCACAAATTGCTTTTATGCTGATAGCAACTGCAGCTGTATTTAAAGTATAACCTTCAAGTATAACCTCAGATAAGGAAGAGGCAGCTTTTAGTAGCATCAATCTCATCACCACTTGGAGAAGTTTCTATAGTAACAGTTACAGCAGAAACAATAAAAGGAAATAAAAACAGAAGGGGGAGGGGAGCAAGATCTTTGTGAATTTAAAGTAAAAATAAGGCTTGATAGGTGTCATGAGCTGAAACTAGTGAGGTAAAAATAAAAAGCCTTTGTCTTAGTTAAAATGATCATGGTTACAGGAATTAGAGAAGGAAAAGATATGTGAGGCCATTATGCCATTTCTTTGAGCTCAGTATAGGATCGTGGGATATTTTTAGCAGGTGGTCCAGTCTTGCTGTAGAAGTCCTCATGAGTATGATTTAGTTGAGGTGGGAGATGATACTCCAAAGAGCGAAGACATCATAAAACAGCTTTCAGGTCAAGTTTGCATCACTTTGTCATGGTATTTGACCATATAAATGGAAAATGCTTGAAGAATCTGTTTGATCTATAACTTAGTTCCTCCAAAAGACTAAACAAAGAATTAGATACTCTGTATGCAACACATGACTGTAACTTAAAGTAGTTAAACAATGAAAAGTCACATTTTAATGCTATTTTTGTGTCAAGCATGGTGTACTTAAAAACAAAGGTATAGGTTATGATAAAGATATGGCATATTTTTACAAGTAATACCATCTACCTGTATCCAGAGAAAATCAGAACAATGTAATTGTAAAAATTCTAGTGGCCATTGGTGCCTAGTCTATATTGTAGTTCCCGTTATCAGTGGAATGAGAACCACAAGATAGATACAGCAGTGCCTTCAAATAAGAAGGGTTACATATTTAAAAAAAAAAAAAAGTCTAAGCAATGCATTTATTCCAATCTCATTGCAATCCACAAGATAAACAGATCCACCCACTATAATGTGTAGGAACAGTGTATTCCATCACAAGTCATTGTTTCCATTATTCAGAAAGATTTACAGACTATATAAGAGCACTGGAATTAAAAATAACCACTTCTGTGTTTGAGACTTTGAAGTTGGCCATTTCCAAAAAAAGGTGCTATGTGATCAGAAGACACATTAAGAAAAGGAACGTACTGTTGATACACAAATTTTGAAGCAAGAAGCACCAACTCTTGATTCCTATTGCAAATCTAGTCCAGACTAACCATAACTGAAAGTCCTTCCTGTCCAATTTAAAAAAAGAAAATCAGCTTCCTGTGTTTCTTAATATCACAGTGAACATCATGAACGTAATTGCAAACTGGATATTTGCCAGCAGTTTCAATAACTGATAACTATTAGTAGCCTCGCATTCTGGAGATAATGTGTTAAGACTGGTACTGAAAAGATTCCTTGGCATTTTTTCTCCTTTCTTATCCCAGCTGAATTCTTCCTAATGAGTTTCTGAGATATGAGATGTGAGATAATGTTGTTACATTATCTTCTAAACTTCTCATTGGGTTCCTAACTTCCTTCCTATTCTTAAATATTACTCTTATTGGGAAAGGTCAAAAAGATTTTGTGATGTTAAAAGGATCAGTCTTTGTGCAAATACTGTTACAGGACTGGCTGATTAGTGAGTTGTTGTGTTGTCAAATACATTTCCCAGCACAACACAGGGAGCTGTGAATTTCATATATTCACATAAATCCCCATAATTCCAAATATTGCTGCTGTTCCATTATTACAAACAACCAATTGCACTTCAGTTTTTATCCTTCATTCTTTAATGTTTTACACTGAGATAACGTATAACTCATGGAGTTAAGAAAAAACAGTTGTCTCTTTTTTGATAGTATTTATATATTTGGAAGCATTTTGTATATAATTCATCTCCTCATTTACTACATAAGTGTTCACTTTGCTGATGGTGTGGATATTTCACATAGCAATGGCAAACTCAATTATTTCACAAACAGCTGTGATTACCAACACACCCAAAGTGCCACGAGTGTCTCTGCTAAAATTCCAGAAATAGCTTTTCATTTCACATTTTAAATTTTGAAATGTTAGTTTCAAAGTAGCATCTTCCTGCAAAGAATCTGTTTTTCCCCAGCGGGGAGGTTAGCTCTAATATATCTAACAAATTCTAACTCGTATGACTGTGCTCTGCTAATGTGAAGTCCCACGCTAATGGCATTGGAATGTTATTTGTCATCCTTATGCTCTCATTCCTGCAAGACTACCTCAGTAACGCCGCCAAAGCAGGAAAACTGTGGCATTTTGCCATTTGCCTTTGACATTTTTGCCAAAGGGCCAAATTTACCCTTTCATTTTTTTTGCCAGTAGAATTTGGGCTAAAGACCTTTGGCACAGAAGAGTCAAGGAAGGCAAAATAGCTAAAATCCTGCCCCTCCTCAGATTTGTGCTAGCCACCACAGTCCCCAAAATGCTTGTGACTGAATCTATTCAGGCTACTCTGTAGGTACAGTGACTGGAATGATTTCTGTAGGGCCCTCAGTGCTCAAGCTTCCATGTAAAAAGTAAAGATAGCTGTTTTCCCTTGAAGTTAGATGAAGATTTCTCATCCACCATATAGGCTGTCTGGTACAGCCTTCCCACAGGAGAGTTTTGTAATACGATGTCCGTGTTACCACCAGTCTAGATTTCATGATGCAGCATGGCCCTTCGACTTGTAGATTCACGTTGGGTCTTGTCCACACAAACACTTCAGGAAACATGGAGAGGTCTGAGTTCTAGGAACTCCTCAGTCTGAGGCAGTTCATTCAAATCCACAAGTCCTTCTTCCCAGCAGCATGAGCTAAGTTGCAGCTAAGGTCTGGGCTAGCAGGCAGATAATGAAATTCAGTGAACCAAAGAAAGAACAATTAAGAGGAAAATATACCAATAACAGACGGTCCTGAAGACTGGAATATCCCATTTCCTGATTCCAGCATGGCTTACTTGCTTTATCAGAAGTACTTGAATGCAAAGGCAGTCTCTGGCCAAAGTTGGATGACAAGTAAGGTGCGAGTCAGGGGATTTCAGGAAAAGAACGGATGGTGTCATGACTAAGACTGGAGATTTGGTTGTAGCACATCTTTGCTAAACCCTTTTCTTTTTTTTTCTGATCAAACTAATTAAATGTGTCTGCTAGTAGTTTATTCTGAAGTGCCTACTGCCACAACCTAAATGAAAGAGAGTTGTGTTTGGACATATAAAACATCAGTAGACATGTTGACTGTCTTTTCTTTGTTCTTTCATTCCCTGTCTGGAAAAGCGTTTTTAAATAGCCTCTCACCTCATAAAGGTGTTGTGAAGCAAGTTTGGTAATATTTTATGTAGCTATCATATTGTATGGTGATTTGAATCATCACATTGAAAAGACCAGGAAGAAATGAGTAAGTATTTAATCAGAGCGAGGCTTGAATGTTATGCAGTAAATAAATGCAGAGGGGTAAAATCTGTCAGAAAGGATAAAGCAGAATAGTGTCTCATTTGATGAATTCTGTCCAGGCTAGGAACTGAATTGGAAAGAATACTTTGTTATTTTGTATTTGAAGACTGCTTCATAAAGCAAGTGTAGACTGAATTAAGGTTGTACAGGCAATGTAGTAGAAATCTTGGCAATAAAATATCCAAATCAGCCAGCTTTGGAGTGTAAAACAAGTTGCAGGTGCAATAAGCTGCAGCAGATTCAAGCATTGAGAAGGTTAATAAGAAAACCAGTACAATATCATCCAAGTTTTAGAACAGTCTGTAACATTCAGTGAGTGACTGCTGACTTCCGTGGAAAATAAATGTCTAGATTTATCCAAGTTTTACAAAGGATGACTAAACCTTCATTTTCTCTAGAACAGGGGAGTAGTATATGGAAATTTTTCTAAATATTGCCATCTAAATGCTTCAAAATATTTATATGATCCACATGCATTTCAAGCATAGTTTTGTTTTTCCTTCTCTCCTCTCCAGTATGTAAAGGGGAGGAGGAGCATGCTGTGGTAAACCTGCCTTTTATTTCCTGAGTATTTTACCTTCAGAAATGCAATAGCAGCACTTGCATGTGCTTTTGCCAAGACATCCCTTCCTCATTTCATATACTGTTTAAAAAGCTATAGAATGAGATGCTAAAAATATTATTTTGGAGTTAATAAGACTTTCTAAATCAATTCTGCAGTTGTTGACATAAGTTTAACTATCTAGGTAACCTGTTCAAGATCTTGGTATTCCTGTTCATTAAGAAAATAAACAATTAGACTTTACTGATTCATTGTACAATTTTTTCAGTTAGTAATGAGTCAGGATTTGGGCTTTTAGAAAACAGTATTTTCAATGTATGTATGCATTAAATTCTAAGTCAAGAGAAACAAATTTGTGTGTTAGTTCTTGTTAGCTTCTTATATTTTAGAAAGAGCAACTTCAACTATTTATGAACTGTAATTACGTTTCTTTAAAATGTGACTCATTCTCAATAAGCAAATCCCTTTTCTTTCGCTTTCTTATGAACTGTGTGGGAAAATTAGGGTTCAGTCACTGAAGAGTTTACTCAATGCTTAATTACCCAAAACAGCTATCCAAGTTTTGCTCGTGTAAAGCTTTCATAAAAGTGTGATTTTCCCTGTGCTGTGGATTTCTAAAATGTGACTTCTAAAAAAGGTCTATAATTTGTAATATAAGAGAAACTAATGTTTTAGTATGATATTAGCTTCTTTCTCCAGTTTATTTCTTTGAGCTACTCTTACAGTAATAATGTGATGCTTAGAAAAGCCAAAGTAAGAAATCATAATGATTAAATTACTTTGAGCTGGAACTGAATTAAAAAGCTTTACTTTCCTGAATGAGCTAATTGTTTAAATTTTCCAAAGGAAATGTTTCTATTTCTGTGAGAGAAGGGGTAAATGGAACTTCCTCTGACATAATTTTAACTTTAAAACCAGGTTTGACAGCAAGATTTTTACCTTCATAACCAAATATTACTATTTAACTGCATGACTTGTGTAAGCTTGCTAGTTGAAGTGACTCACTTACGTAGATGAAGTTATTTTTAGAGAGATAATTTGCACTGTTTAGAAGAGAGGAGAAAGAGAGAGAGAGAAAGAGAGAGACCTAGTAAGAGCTAGATCCCTCATTACACTTTACAGAGCTCGTGAACCCAGCATCCAAGCAAAAGATGACTAAGCAAGGGGTCTGTTGGTACTTTCAGGATTTTACAGACATGAGTCATCTGCTTATTTTCTGCAGACATATCACCAGGGTACTTTGTGAGTCAGCTGTTATTTGGAAATAGCACTTGTATGCAACATGAATACGTTTTTGTAGTTCTTAAGTATTTGGCAACTAACATGCCAAACCAAAGCATGCTTTTGCAGTTTTTATGGTTCAGGTATTGATTTGCAAAAGCGGTGCATTGTTTTTAACTGTGATGTATTTTTCATGATAAAATATAAATGTTGTCTGGGATGTAATTAGGATAATGTTTACCTTTGCCACTTTATATATCACATAAAGGCAGATCTTGTTTTGTATTAATGCATAAAGATTCAAAGTCAGATTGCATATATAACCAGGTAAAAAGAAAAACTTTCATTATCAAACCTGTGCCACCCCATGTGATTGTGACTAGAGCAGAATTTGACCTTTCATTTTCAAAGCACCTTGCTAGCATTGATTATTAATGATGTTTGCTTGTTTTTTATGTACAATAAAATGATTAAGACCATATCCAAGCATTCTGTACACTTACAATGTCAATGGAGTTGCATCCACTGTGCCGGAAGTAAATCCTTGCCTTTATTTCCTACTTCTGAAATAATAGCTGGCTACCTTGCGATATGTATAACATTTTACAAGTCAAGGCTATTTCCTGTTTACTTGTCTTTTAGGTGTGGTTACATTCCAAAATTAGGGACAGGTTTTTTTACTTGGTATGAACTCATCTCACACCTTGTATTAAAGGAGCACTTGGTTTAGAAAAATAGGAGTTTGGTGGTTTTAGGTGAATGATAGTTTTAGAAATCAAAGGCAGGTCAAATTTTTCAAAATTCAACTTGAAGTTCAGGATAATACTGCTGGTGACCAGATGTGGGATGCACAGTTTTAAATCTAATTTGATTATCTGATTTAGCAGTTTATAACTTGAGTCTTGAAAATTCCTATATGGGTTTTGCTTATAAAAAAAGGAGGAAATGTTTTCTGATATATTTCTGTGATATCTTTGTTGAAAAAATATTATAAAACATGAAAGGCTTATCATAACAAATGAAAGCTGCTCTGAAGTGCTATCAACGTCCATTTAAACAGTGCTTCTAGTACTAGATGCTTTTTCCTAAATGCAAAACTTTGTTTTAATTATCAGGAAAAGAACTGGTGCTACTTGCCCCCTTTATGTAGACAGAGATTTTCAAAGCAAAGTTAAAGAAAATCAGAAGTTCTTAAAAAGAAGTTAAATACACAGACTAAACTATTACTGGAGTTTTTTACTGAAGTTTGTTACTCTTTTACACAGTGATAAAATATTCAAGTATACAGAGTAGTTTTCCTTCAAGGAATTGATAACTTAAGAAGGAAGATAAATGATGTCCTGAAGAAATAGAGTTTAAATGTTCAGAGCTGGAGCAAAAATGTATTGAGAACTCAAAAGCAGAGAGCCTATCTCCCTGCTTTATGTTTCTTTCTATGGTGAAGTCCTTTAGAGTCTGTGGAACACAAGTAGCATCTGTGAGGGGAGGAGACAGCTTGCTCACTGAGAGATGGCTTCTATATGGCAGTGTTTTCCAAGGACATTGTTCAATAATCACGTTATAAAGAGGAATTTGACAGAGCAATCTTGCTGTCTAACCTTTATTACAGCAGTGATCTGCCCTCAAATTAGCAGAGCTCTGCCCATGTCGTTAGTGTTTAAATATCTGCTGGAAGCTGCTATGTGAGTTGAGTCACCAGTACTTTCAGAATTATCCCAACGCGTAGCTCAGACACTGGATCACAGAACTGGGCAAACGCTGTGATCTTCAGCGATTTGCTTCATTTTGAGACTACAGCTGGGATATTATAGTCAATTTTTGTATACTTCATTACTACAAACATATTTAATTGTAGAGCTTGCAGGGTAATTTGGAGGAAAGGGAGCTATCGTTTGGCCAAAAGCATATCTAAATATTCAGACCTGGTTAGAAAAACTGAAAAATGAAGGAAAGCGAAGGATAATAGCATGGAATTTGGAAAAAGAAAATCTTTTTGACACTCATATTTCAGTCTGTGGGCAGAGATCTCAAAGGAGGTGCTGGAACTGCTGTTCCATGAAGTATTAAAAAGTAGAAAATATAATGCATTACCAAATGCATGAGACGGGAGATTCTGCTCCGCATGAGGACAGGTTTAATGATGTCATGTTCCTTTCTCTTAAAGGTCTGTTGTTTGTAGCGATTTTGCAATCTGCTTTGATTCTTCCTTTGGCTATTACAACCTATTCATTAGCTTAGGATTCTTTACTCCTCTTTAAAGAGGTCTGTGAAGTGACAAATAAAGAATACTTAGATCCCAGGCTTACGTGAATGAATTATAGTCTTAGTAGTTTATTTCAATCGTTACTACGCCAAATGGGAAAAATGCTTTAAGATTTATAGGGAAATACTGTTCCATTTGGCATGTTCTTCCATCTTGCAGGGTTAAAGAATTGCAGTTTGGGGAATAGCAAAGGGTTTGATTGTAGGTGCTTTATAAATGAAATCTACATCTTTGAAAAATGCATTTTTTCTGTTAATCTTGGTGCTAGTTTAGACCTTTAAAGTAAATAATTCAGCAGTCTGTTGTCGTAACTCAAGGTAACTACAGACTTCTGAAATTTCCTGAAATTAAAAGCGGGCCAAGAAAATCTTAAGTATAAATCTAGCAATGAAAAAGTTAGGTTAAAAAATAGTTTCTGACCACATTAACTGTTGTAGGCTATTTTATTGTTCTGGCAGACCTAGCTGATCATGAGACTGTGATAAGCGAAGGGAACTATACAGAAGTTCTGATATTTATTTTTAGTGAGACATTTCTGGTGTTAATGACCTTGTAGTGTGTTTTTGGGTTTGGGGCTTTTTTTTGTTTGTCCACTTGATTTTCAGTCTCAGCTGCAAGTTGAGATCTGTTCTAACTCATGCAATTGAATCTTTCTGCATCCTTTATCAAATCATTTAACCTCCTTAAGTCTCAGTTTACCCAGCTGTAAAATGAGAATGGTAACGCTTTTGATGTCCATGGGGACACTAAAAAGAATTGGCTAAAGCTGATAAAGAAGAATTTGTTTCTTGAATGGAAAGCATAAACAGAATGTATTTTGATTTTCTTTGAAAGGGAAAATTTCACTATAAAAGAAAGATATTATTGCATTATTTTTTTCTGTAACAAAGTAGTCACAGCATAAGCATTATGATTGACATATAAATACACTATATAAACAAATTTAATTAGATATTTTACAAAAAAAATGATAAAGCAGAACAGGACATACAGCAATATAATCAAATCCTTATTTACAGGGAAAAACCAAAGGATATATTAGAATTAATCATGATTTTCTCCTTTTCATCACCTTTAAATCAATTGAAAGGAATGATATATTCCCAGTAAAAATGGGGAAAAGCAGAATAGTGTATTTTTGTGACTGTTTTCTTTTCTTTCAGTTGACCTACCCCTGTACTTTCCTCGAGACCAACCAACCCTAACATTTCAGTCAGTCTACCACTTCACTAACAGCGGACAACTGTACTCCCAGGCCCAGAAGAACTACCCTTACAGCCCACGCTGGGATGGCAATGAAATGGCCAAGAGAGCAAAGTAAGTCAGGCTGCTATTTCCTACTAAAAAGTCCATTTGTTACCTGGTCATCTGTCGGTAGAGATTTGATGCGTTTATCTGTACATTTCCAACATTATGAAACCTGGAACTGTTTTGTCCTAATACAGTCTTAGGATTCCCATATATGAGTATAGACAGATACTTTATTAATCATGCTTACTTACATTAGTGCCAAAGAACTGATCAGAACAAGTCTCTGCTAGGCATTGTGCAAGCAGAGTAGTGACAATCTCTGCTCCAAAGCACTTCCGATCTGAATAGACAAGATAGCCCACAGCAGGGGTAATCTGCATGATAGCAGCCAGTGATGGTAATTCCATGGCATTGTGTGGGTGTAGAGGAGACCCTGAAGGAAAGCATGCAAGGTGGAGAGAGCAAGGAAGAAAAACCTGAAAGTTGTGGAATAAGGCTGTAGTAGAAAGACACAGCAGAACAGGAGGAGGTAGAGCAGTGGCCAGTCAGCATAGTGTGGAGGCAGTCCTATTGGAGCTTGAGAAAGTTAACTGAAATCCAAAGACCCCTTGCTTTTTTTTTTTTTAACTGCTTTTTCTGTTGGCTTCTGACCATTTCCTCTCCTGTTTTTCTGTGAGCCCTCATTTCAAGATGGGGAGATACTACTTCAATCCAATTATCCCCTTTAGTTAAAGATGCCAGGGCAGACTCCCCACAGTGATTCTGTTGCAAGGGCAGGCTGATGCGGGCAGCAGTGCTTCTTTTGTATACTGTGTATTACCCTGTCTTCTAATGAAGCAAAACAGATTTCACCTGAATGGAGCAATATGGGCAAAGGCCTTGCTGCTGTATTTAGATTTTGCAAACCAAAAATGTTAGAACAGCAACAAATTTAAGCAAGCTGATTTTCAGTTGTTCAGCAATACAGGCATCAAATTGCATAAATAACATGGCATATTGGAATGAAGGTTTTGAATGACAATCAGAAGATTAAATTAAATTAGCAGAGATGCATAAATAAGGGAGTCAAATGGAAATAGTTCAAGCTGAGAAAATCAAATGAATGGCATGGTCATAGAGTGATTGTAATTTGGAAATGATGGAAGCAAACAACAAATGACTGAAGCATTTGCAGATTTTATAATGCTTTAAATTTTACGGAGAACATGAAGTAATATTTGGATTTTGATCTATTGTAATAAAAATATTTTTGCTAGTATTTGGTTTTAATAACACCCTGTCTAGAGGATCCATTTCTTGATCAAATATGTTTTGTTTTTGTGGACTTGTTTCTTCTTTCTAACACAATATTATGCATCTTTTGTTTAAAAAGAAATATTAAACAGTAGCTGGAAGCATCACTGTGGCTTCTTTTAGGACTGTACTGTAAAATGCACTTACTTTGCAGCTGAAAGCGTACAAGTACCTATGTTCTGTCTGCTAAGTGCATTAATTTATGAGTGGGCGTATACAAATGGACTTCTCTGCCCTGCACTTGAAATTTAGAAGTATTTTAACAGTTCTTTTAAAAAGCACTAAATGGGTTCACTTACTATCACATGTACATTTTTGTGAGGTTATTCACTTCTATATTTGAGCTTTTGCATTTAAGTTTTAGACTGGATATGTAACGTGAGAAAGAAGTTGAGAAGCGGGAAAGAAAGTGTGTTGCAGTATCTGAAATAACTATCTTTGAACTGCAAAGAGACAGAGAAGTTGTTCTAGTTAAAAACACTTTGCTTGCAGGAACAACTAGTGATTCCTGAACAGGTACCATAAATAAATCTGTATCAAGAAAACTATGTTGTTATAATATATGCTAGCATATTTTAAAGAAAGATTTTTAATGCAACTTAGCATCTTGTGTAAATATCAATGTTTAAAATATGTTTCCTAACATTTCTTAGAAGACAATAGTGTGTTTCAACACAACCAACTAATTTTTTGTTTCATTCTATTTTATTTTTGCTGTGTCCACATTATGGGTCAAGTATATAAGAATACGTGTAGGTGTATGGGAAAGTGTTCTAACTAAGTGTATTAGTTAAAGCACCAAGTTAAATCATCCCAATTAAAAAATACAGACACACCCACGCACACACACACACGATGCAGCCTCTAGAAGCAATGTATTTCTGGTCAGTTGAAGTAAATTTACCCCTGGATAAATCAAGGACAACTTTCTTGTGTTTTTAAATGCTATCTATTAGTTAGTGCTTATATGTAGTTTCTTTCCCTTTTAGCCAGTTTCCCAGCTGCTTCGCATTCTTTGAGGAAAAAAAGTCTCTCTATCTTTCTGGCTCTCCTGTTCTAGGGTCACAGGATCTCCCACCTGAAGTTCTGGGGTCTGACCAAATTCTGCTCCCTTATTTTCAGACACCTGAGGGATCAGTTTACACCAGCTTCTTCACTATAGCTTAAGACACCATCAAGGATGGCTTTTGCTTGCTCTGGTACCAGTTGGGCTCATTCGCTGTTCAGCCAGGCATTGAGGCATGTATTCCCACATAGCTCTTAGGATGTAGAACCACCATGAATTTCAGAATACCATCCCTCTGAGATTTTCTCATCCTCAGTTTTGGCGAGCCCTGCCTGTATTTGCAGCTGTTGAACACAACCTGCGTATTCACGGGCCAAGCTGTTGTATGTTCTTGCCAAAGGGACTTTGGGTCTGAACCCAGGCTTCTCCCAGTTTTTGTTCAGACAGGTGAGCCCACCCGATTCCTTCAACTCAAGGACTAAACTCAAAATTCTTGGTATCTTTGCTTAACTCCATGGCCCCAGAGCAAAGTTAGGCATCTCTTTTGAAGTGAGGACTTAACCCTTTGTGGTAGCCTACAATCACTACTACAATCAGTAGTAATTATAAGTAGGAGCAAAATTACTCCCCTAAAATACATACATATAGATGTAGATTATATGCAATCACACTTACACACACATCACCTTAATCTAAAAGGCAAATTCTCAAATCAGAATATCACTTTAGCAGAATCTTTTTCGGTAACAGAGAAAAACTGCTCATGTTCTTTCTGAAATCATTGGAGCAGTTCATGCCTGTCTGATAAATTCTGTGTAATTCAGTTTCTCGTTGTGTTCTCTGTGTCCTCTTAAGCAGTTTTTAAAATCACCAGGTTTCTTTGAGGCCTGCTGAGGTAGATTTGTCGTTGAATGATAGCATCTGGTAATTGAAGCTTGCTGTTGTCTTAGACATGGGATTGTCTTCCGGCTTGATTTAATTCTAAGAGATGAATCAAGTTCAGGTTAAACAACGTGGTCCAAATGCCTCCAGATTTCTTGTTTCTCAGCTAAACACAAAATTTTAACCTGTTCCTCTGGCTAGAAACAGCAAAAACAAAATGATTAAAAATTTTCTTACAAGCTGCCAAGATGCCATTTCCTCTCAGTTCACATCTCAGGCTTTGTCCTCATAGGTCATTTATTTATATGCCTGTGGCTGCATGTAAGCAGCTTCTCCAAAAGATTTTGTCTTAAAATACAATAGCAAACCTAAGAAAATATAGTAAATTATGGAAAGTTAGCAGCCGTGTTTGTGGTGTACGTGTGAAGTAAAACATCTCTGTGTGCTTTCCATGGGAAAGCTCTCTTGGTTTTTTGCTTAAATAGGCATTCAAGTGTACATAAATATAGTCTCTAAAGAATATGCAGAGACTAAGCCTGGGATTTTCTGAAGGAATACTGTAAATAAAGCTCGTTTGTTTATACAAATTAAATTCAGTTGTTAGATGCACTCTGGCCAATTTCTGTCTGACCCAGTGCTACTCTGTAGGCTTTGGTCATACCTCAGGGAGTGCAAGTTAGGACTTGATTTACTCTTTTATCCCACATACATCCACCTACCTATCATTAAAAATAGCAAAAGGATGGAGAATGGGTGTCACAATAAAAAAGTCATTCTTGGGGTTCATATTCATTTTATCAGGTTGGCTGGTAAAGCTTGTTTCTGAATAACATTGCTGAATAACACTGGCCATTCACTGATGTTTGCTGAATGTGCTGTTAATTTTACATATCACTCAGTGCTCTGTAAAGGTGAAAGCTTAGAAGGGCTCAAGCGCTCTCAACTGTATATTGGCTGTTGCTCTGCCATAAGGTTAAGTGCAGCTTAAGATTAGAAGCAAACACATCATGTGTGAGCTACATATATCTCACCACTGCTGCTGCAGCAGCAGTTCATGCTCAAAGCAACCATGCGGAGATTAGGAAGTGTCAGGCTGGTGCACTGGGCCGTAGCACTTTCAGCCTCATCAATACCTTTTCCTTCAATATCATAAAAAGAGAGGATGTGTATCATGCAAAGGTGCTAGTTGCTGTTTGGCTGAAATTACTGCTTTAAGCTTTAATGCTCCTTCTTCAGGAGAGGAAATATATCTGTTGTTCTAATAAAAGGATATTTGAAAAAAAGCGGAGAACTTCAGGCTCTGGAGCCCCATCATTGTGTTGCTATTTAGAGATACTCAGGGTAATATGTCAGTGATTTGCTGTTACATTCAGTATATTTTGATATGAGTGCCCTAATGGATTTTTTTATATTGACATCAGCCAGTTTTTCAACTCATCCACCTTTTATTTTCAAGTCAGAGTTCTTCCACATTTAGGGCAGAACATCCATTGAGATGTTTTGCATTCTTTTAAAATAACAAGTTTCTCTAGTTCCTCAAAACTTTTGTTTTCTGTCTATGCTACCTTGTATCTCATTAAAAAGTTTACAGAAGAACATTGCACCTTTTTTGCAATCTCCTCACCTTGGTAGGTTTAAATAATGTAATAATTATTTCTTATAATTTGATTTGTATTACAGTATTTTCCCTACCTCTTCATAAAAGTTAAAAATTCTATTTGAATGTATTACACGATTGTTTCATGTACATTAGGGATCTTTTAATGATAAATTTCCAAGAATTAGCTTGTTTGCATTCACACACATTCTCCCCAGAAAGCTCTTCTCTTGACTTTCTGTCTTCTGCTCTCTTACAACATTACCATATAATTAGAATGAAGTTTAGAAAAACAAGAGTAGGAAAAAGAAGCCCAAACCCTAGGGACATCATCCTTCCCTACACTACTGTGTGTTCAGTGGTTTCTGAGCATTCAGAAGGTTCAAAGGATTCTCCTCAGGGAAAAGCAAAAACTAAGGGGTCGGGTGCTGAGCTGGGTCACTTTTTAAGCTCTTTGGTTCTCAATAGACTCTTGTATCAGAAACTGTACAAAAGTGATTTCCTTGCCTGCAATCAAGTAGGGCAGGCGTTTTGGTGCCCCAGGTAGACTCTTTTTCAGAACACGAAAGGGCCAATACGCCATGACAGCCGTAGCGAGAAGAGATATGATGACCCAGCCATGTGAAGTTTATGAAGAAGCTAATTTGATTTTATAGATCATTAAATCAAAACTCTCATTTTCTGTGGGAGTGTCCTCTGATCAGAATTATAAACCAAAGTAGAAAGGTAAATGGAGAGAATATGTTTTGTTAAAATATTTAAGTATTGCATTTGTCCTTGTAGTACATTCTGTAGTTGATTTAATGGGAAGCTTTTATAACAAAATATTTTTGATTGTAAGATATAATGGACAAAATACTAATTAATAAATATAGCTTTTAATCAGAATTTTCACAGAATGGTGTTTACATTGTACTTGTACATATAATACACTGTAGAGTGAATATACATGATAAAGTCACACTTATTGAGTCATATTTTTCATGTTCTTTTCTTTAAATGTCTCCTTCGATAATTAAGCCTGACTCTTAAGATATGGTATGTTAGTTTCTGACAGGTGCCTGCCAGGGATCTTCAGTGCTGTCATGCATTATATGGATTTCAGCCAAGACAGAATGGCTGGGGTACTTGTTTCTGGTCACTTCTCATTAAAGCTTTGACTATGGGAAAAGAAAAACAAGTATTTAAAGATGAAGAATGTAGGTGCTATAGAAGTGCGCAAAAATGAAGTATCTGTTGGGCTAATATTTTGTGTGTGTGTTTATATAGACATTATATAGGAGGGTGATCTGTTCATATGTATATTTAAGTATATAGTAAATATTCTTTCTGCAAAAAAGGATTCTGTCATACATTGACAAGAGAAATGCACAGAATAGGTTGGAGGAGTTTGGTAGAAGTGGAATATGACAGCACTTTGCTGGTAAACAGCTGCTTTATAGTATTAACGACTAGAATTTAATGTAGGTGTTTCTTAGATGACCAGGATTAGGTGTTGTTCTAAAAATACTGTGATCCACTGACTGGTCTGGCTTCTTTAGAGAACTCCATTATGCATTTATCAAAGTTGCTAAATCTGTATTAGAGCATGGTGTTATAGTTGAGACCTGATACAAAAAATATCCTCCTTTGCTTTTGAGAGAAGGATGGAGAGAAAGCTATGCATTTGGAAGGAGCTGAGTTTTAGCCCAGATCTAATACTGTGACTTGATCAATTACAAAACAAGCAGTTAAGTAAAGACAGTAGGTAGGCCACATTGTCTTGTCTTCAGGAATATTTACAGTTCTTTCTGTTAAACACAAAGAACAGTCATACTAGGTCCAACTGAGCATTTAGCCCAGTACCGTGTCTCTATCAATAGTCAGTAGCTGATGCCTATGGAAGAGCATGGACAAGCATGTAATGATATTTTCCTGGCATATTCTACCATCTTCAGGAATTGCTACGTCTAGAATTGGTATGTTTATACTAAATAGCACTGATTGGCTTTTCTTCTGTTTGACTAATTGTTTTTGAACTCGAGTACATTTTTAACCTTTTTTGTGGCAAGGGATTGCACAGATGAACTATATATTGTGTGAAGAACTAGCTTTGTTGTCTTTTTACATTTCTAACTCCTGATAGCTCCAGTTGTTGCCCCCTAGCTCTTGTATTAGAAGAGACAGCAAACAATAAATCCCTTCTCATCTCCTCCATAATGTTTATGATTTTATAGACCTTTTCACATCTCCTCTGTCACCCTTTCTCATAGTCTGTTCACTCCCTCCTTCTAAAGAAGGCTTTCCATATTTCAGATCACCCTTGTCCCACTTCTTTATGCCTTTACCGTTTCTATCATATTCTTTCTGAGGTAAGGAACTCTGCATGATTTTCATGATATGTTCACCATGTATTTATATGGTGACATAGTGGTATTGTCTGGTTAACGCTTTATTCTGCTTCTAATAATGTTTGGTTTGCTTTTCTGCCTTCTGCTGTACACTGACATTTTAACATCAAGATTTCCTTAATATCAGTCTTTCAGAGCCCATGTTTTTTGTGTATGTAAAATTAAGATGTTTGTGTCACATACCTCCCTTTTATTTTTGTCAATATTGACTTTTCACCTGCTATTTCATCAGGCAATCTCTCAGTATTGTAATGACTGTCTACAGTTCCTCATAATTGGCTCTCATTTTCCTTCCTTGACTAAATCATTATTATTAGCAAACTTTGCCATCTTCTTTTGCTCCCTTTTGCAGATCGTGTAGGAATATGTTGAACAACACAGGTCAAAATACGATTTCTGTGCAATTCCTGCTGGTGATTTCCCCCTGTTTACATTCATGGTTCATTCCTATCTTTTTTTGATACCTTGACCTACCAGTCATGGACCTTTTCTCCTATTACGGCAACTCAATTTTTTAAAAAACCTTTGAAAAGCTTTTCCAAATGCCTGTGGAAAGCCAAGCAGTGTGTCACTAGGATCTTTCTTGTCCACGTGTTTTTTTGTACCTTCAGAAAATAATAAGAGATTTGTGAAGAATGAGTTTTCATTACAAAAGCCATGCTGACTCCTCCCCAATATGTCTTATTTATTCAAGTCCACTAACTCCGTTTCTTACTATAGTTTCTACCAATTTGTAAAGTATGGATGTTTACTGGTCTGCCTGTCCCTTTTTCCTCCCTCTCTTTTTTTTTCTTTCTTTTTTTCCTAATTGACATCATATTTCTCTGGTACCTGCCTGTTTTAAGCAAGAGGTTACAGGCTATTTGAGAGTTTAACTTTTCACAGTTGAGTTTCTTTAGAACTTTTGGGCATTTAAGTCATCTGGGCCAGCTGATTTGTTAGTGTGTATCTTGTTGATTTGTTCTTTACCTTTTTGGCTGACATTTCTACTTTAGTCAGACCTTTCAGTAAGTCCATTTTAAAGAAGGGTTCTGGTATGGCAAACTCTTGAAGCACCTCCATGGTGAAGGTCATGCAAAAATGATTTTAGTTTTTCTTTACGGCTTTATTACTTCTGGGCATTTCTTTTATTTTTTGTTTGGCTTTGGTACTGTTTGACAAGTTTGGGGGAGGGAGAGTTAGCTGGCAGTCATGGCATTTTGTTTCTTAACCAATGCTAAATTAGTAAGTGTGTGTTAGTAGTTTTTATACATTTATCAAATTGTTCCTCAAACTCATTTTTTATCTGTGTTACTCTGTTTTTACATATAAGTTTTCAGAGTTTGTTCCTGTCTGGTTTTCCTCATTTGGAGACATCTCTGACCTTTTGAGAATTTCCCCTTACTTGCAAACACATATCTTGCAAATAGAGAAGAGAAGGAACTTCTTCAATGTGTCTTATATAATCACAGATGTATGGCATCTCATTCCTTTCCTTCTGACTGGTTTGTCCTAATGAATATCCAAACAGGACTCTTCTGTTTTGGTATGTTGCCTTTGGCCCCTTCGATAAGCGATCTGGCAAAGCAAAGTGTATGGCATGATGAAATTGCTACTTTCACCTGTGAGCAAACTTGGTTTTCAGGGATGCTGGTTTTCAGACTCATTATGGATGCATCTGTGGTGAAACTTTTCATTTTTGGGGAGGATGATAAGTTTTTCCAGCCTCTGAAGTACGATTAAGGGATTCAATAATGTTTTAAAGATCGTTCAAATTCTATTATTACTTCTCTGATCTCCTCTCTTCTTGAATCTCTGCGCTTGTCTTCTTTCCTTACAAGCCTTGCTTCTGAATGGGTTCTTGTCCAGTCTTTTGTGCTTTCTCCTACCACTTATATTGTCCCTACTTTCCCCCCTCATTTCACCTCATTTATTGCCCTGCCTTTTATACTTAGAAAAGATTCTTAGTTGCTTCTTGTCTGGCATCAACTCTCTCCTTCAAATCCACTAAATAATTTACTGCTCTGCAGTAGTACAGTTCAGTGTGCACTTATGTAGCCTAGGTAGGAGGAAATAAGAAATGTCTTGAATAAACAGTATCTCTTTAAGAAGTTAACCTTTACCTGAAGTGGAAAAATATGGTTATGGCACTTCAGCAAATAGGAAAAATAGAGCAGGCTTGTCACAGTGCAGCTCATAGGACTGGAAATTTCTTGTGAGTTAGCGTTGTATTTAAAAAGACTATACAAAGACTGAATTTTTCCATGATGACCTTGGAATATCCTTCTCATGATCCACTGGCAAGGAAATGGAACGATGGTGTTGTGACAGATAGCTTCCAGTGCCTGCCGTCGCTGCAGACGCTTGGTACCCCAGGCACTGAGTAATCCCTGGGGGGAAAATGGAAGTTGAAAAAGCAGAAACAAAATTGCTATGATCTAAGACCGCAAGCCTTCATCTGATGAAGCAAGTCTATTTATGTACATTGTGGAGAAGGTGAAGGAAGTGAAATATCCCTTGAACTGGCAAGCAGAAGGCATTGATAAACCTTTCAAAATAGATGTTTGTTCTGCTATGTATGTTTTGGGACACTTAGAGTCACTGTGTCTGTAGGGTATTTTGTGCAATATACTTTTGTAAATTCACAAATAACTATATCAAAAATCTACAGGAGAGTAAATCCCAAAATCTTGATTTCCAGATGATTCAAAAAGGTTTCTTTTGTAGTTACTGCTTTCAATCTGGCCGTGATCTGTGGACGTTAATTATGTCCAGCAGCTGTTACTTCTGCAATTGTCAGTGAAGGCCCATGCCTTGGGGAACATGTATTTTCTTGGAACCAAAATTATCATCTTCGGGAAAGCAGTGGCCCTATTTATGCTGTTTCTTTAACATAAATGTTGTTTGTCAATGTGCATCATGATCTACAGTCTTGACTCCATCTCAGTTCCCTAGAACCCCTTTCCTTCATATTTTTTCTTTAGTTACTTTATTATATTTATGGTTGTTTTGTTATTTGAACAGGTTGTTGAGATTCGTTTTGCTTTATGGTAAGTTAGGAAGCAAAGTCATCTTAATTTTTACAGCAGAGCTATGTTGAATTCTTGGCTTTATTTATAAAAATGAATCAATATCTTAGTTCTTGGAACAGAGACCCAAATGGAATGTATTACCAAATTAAAATTTAATTCTTATTTCTGATTGCTTCATATGGAGTAAAGCCACCTGTTATTTCTGTAATCAGCAAACCATTGAAAAATGTGTCTAAATATAACTATTTCTTGCACCTTTCTATGTGACTTGAATTAGAACTTGTAATAACTCCAACAAGAAGTTCTGGGGGAAAAAGGCGTTCTTAGTAAAATACAGAAAACAGCTTTCTGAAGTGAGTGAAATTTAAAGTTTAGACTTCAGATGTGTTTAGTTTCAGTTCTAGTACTTTTATTTCCTGTTACAGTTTTGGTAGCACGTTTTGTTTTGTTTGTAATTTTGAAGACTATTTTCTGTCGTGCAATATTATGAAATGAGCTGAAGGCAATAATACTTTTTTAAAAGTGTATTTCGACAGCTGCCTACTGCAGACCCCTAACTCTATTGATGCTTGATTACTGTCATGCCCATCAAACTGACTTGCACAGTGCCTTTCTATAGACTGACAGGTAGAAGTGGACGTAGGAAGTTTACTAGACTCTGTAGGTAAATCACAGTGAAAGGAAGTGGACTGGGAGGGAGAAAAGGTAGAAAGGTAGAAATATTAGAGCAGGAAGAGGGATTATTTGATGAATCTATTTGGCACCTGGAAAAAATTGCTGGCAGCATAATGGCATTGTGCACTGAATCTTTTGTACATTTGAGTGTTTAGCTAGTTACAGTAGTGTAATTTAAGAACTATTGTTTTGCTGTTGTATAAACACTTTGAATGTGTGCTTTACATTGCCAATTTTGGAGATGTCTAAAATGGAGAACTATAGACATCATGTTTCACATAAAAGCAAAATATTTGCTATAGATAAAGCTGCCTAGTAAGGAAATTATAAACCACATCCCGAAAAGCATACCATCGAGAAGCTTAATTCAGAAACATGAACACATTCCAAGTATCCATATGTACATTTGAAGTGATAAAGGAATCCTGGAAGGTACCTTTATTGTTCTGCTGCCATGCATGGATAACAGTTTTTGTGATTTTCAAATTATGGTTTAGAATTTCTGTTGCCTTTTGAATGTCTAGCTTAGCCATAATAGGCCTGATTTTTATTAGTTTCTGAGTCTTTGCCATTTGGAAGGTATCCATTTTGTGGGTCTGCCTGTTATACTGTGATTCAAACTATGCATCCAAAAGTCATTCTGCTGAGAAATAGTTATCACTTAAAATGTTTTAGTATCTTAGAGCTGCAGAGTAAGATAATTTGTTTTAACAGTCATTTTCTCCTAATAGCTGTGTCATAAAATGTCTAGCATCAAATTAATCATCTATTACCCCACTGTTGCAAGAAAACAAGGAGACTTTATTGTTCCTTCTATCATGAGTGCTAATGTATCTTTAGCCTTGTGAGGAATGCTGTGAAGTGCTTGCAAATAAATAGACACCATAACATGGTTCGTCCAAGTAAAATATGTTTTTAATGTATTATATATAGTAAAAATAACAAAAATGTTTAAATGTCTCAGATCTGAGTTTACAATGAAAAAACTAACTATGCCTAGAATATTGGTATGAAGTGTATGGAAAGAATGGTTTTTCAGTAGCTTTGAATTCTTTTAATCTGAGTCATTGTTAAATGCAAGCCATAGAGATACAGCAGGAAGAATATAACCACCTGTTAAAGATCTAATGAGCACTCTTAGGAAATGTGACCTAAATACAAACCCACTAGTGCAATAAATATAACAATTCGTTACTCTAAGTTCCTTTAATTCAACATCATCAATACTGTTTAACAAAATAGCTCCTGACAAATGGAATTTAAAAAGAAGGGAGGTTTTATTAAAAAAAGATGTTAGCATCTTTGGCTTTGCTCTGTTATAAACAAACAGCAAATCCTATCATTTGGAGAGTTCTGATATATATCTTCTACACAGAAGGTTAATTATTAGGGTTCCAAAAAAACAGCCAGCTAACTGTGCCTGTATAGTCAGGAGAGGACAAATCCTATTGCCTGGGACCTGAAAAGGGATTGTTGTGGGCGTTGAGTATTTTCAAAACAAGTTTTCATTGTGTCAAAACAAGTTGCAACAGGAAAATAAAAATACAAAGGCACACTACACGTGTGTATATACTGCGTGCAAATACTTGGTACTGAAAAAAGTGAATAATCAAGTGATGTTGATAAAGCTTGAAGAAGCTCTTTTATAATTCTAATATGGCTATGCTGTTGAAATAATTTATATAACAAGATTTTATTGCAACGTGTCAGCATAATAATACTAGTCTGAGAGGAATAGGTCAAAGACATCAAGAAGCCTCAGGCCGTCCTTTACTCTGACCTACGACCTCCTTAGTTCCTGTTTTCACCTAATTTAACTGGAAGAGGGTAGAACGCTGCTATTCTAACTAATTTATGAAGAATCAGTCATCTTTGGCCTGGATTTTTTTTGTCAGGATTCTGTGGATTTGAAGAAACTTGTAAATGTCTTGCAACAGTTCCTTTATAGTGCAGAAGGAGAGAAAGGAGAGATGCAAACTGATGCAAATCAGAAAGACACAAATCGTCTAAACAGTACAGTAGTTGGGGTAAATGCCTGAGATTCTCAGCTGTATTCAGTACAGCTGAAGGGGGTATGATTCAGTCCTCACCCCCTTCCCCAAGCAATTAACAGCAGTTGCAGAATATTCTAACATATATTCACTGTAAATTGTACTGGACAATTCAGACAGCGGAGGATTGCTGAGGAGAAGGGTGTCTTAGCTACAGACCCTACTCCAGAAGCCTGGAAAATGTTACGCAAAACTGTTCAGAGATCCCCATCACTGTAGGAGTACTTGCCCTAGTCAGATATATTAGTTTGAAAAGGTTAACGAAAAAAACTCCACTTTTTCCTATAGGCCTTGCTAAGACTAGGGGAAAAGGGGTGTATTTATTAAATGTACTAGCTAATATAATTTTGAATACATTAAGGATGTGCTAGAAACAGAACCTAATACTTTCAAAATTTAAAGATGTTAAAACGTAGTCACAGTAGATACTAAAACTTTCAGAAAAGGATGAGTTAAAATTTTGAAATAATGGACAACATTTAAGAATAGAATTTGCTCTCAAAATCAGTAGTAGGAAAAATCCAAGTACAATAACTTGAGGCTGTCATTTGATGAGAAGGAACACAATACAAATGTTTGATAAGGTAAGAGAAGGTAACAACAGCCCGTCTGTCTTTGGAAAGATCAAGATTTTTGCTCAAGGGCTTTATTTGCCAGTGAAGAATGTGCACAGATAGAATACGCAGTGCTGGCAGTGGACATGTTGCTTTGTAGCTAAATCTGTACTTGGTATTGGTCATCAGGATTATTTCATCCCCTTCCTTTTCCTCAAATCATCTCTTGATGGAAAAGGCACTTGGAACTACTGCAAATAGGACTAACATGGATGATTTTGAGATGAGAGTGCTGGAAAACTTGGCATCAAAGCACTCTTGAAAAGAGGAGTTTGTTTTGTGAATGACTTAGGAAGGTGATTCATCACTCTGTGATGAATATCCTTGTCCCAGACGCAAAGAACAGAAATGAGATTGGTATGGCATTTTATACAACTTTTTCCTCACAGAGTTTGAATCTTGATGTTCTGCTCAGAATTTCCCACATCGAGGTTTTACGAGAAATGGAAACACCTATGCAACTCTTTTAGCGCTGTTACACAACAGGCAGTAATAAGGGTACTATTGAATAGTTTAGCTGTACCACTAATCAAGCAAAGATTCAATAGCAAGAGAACATAAATGCATTACAATGGTAGAATGCTTTCACAATAAATATACAAAGTGGTATTTGATGGCAGATCACAGCTACATAGTTTAAAATCTTTGGAGAGAATTTTCAGCATTGGAATCTAAAGACCAACAGGTATTATCAGATGGTCAATGTAGATTTTCTACCAACTACATTTTAAAAATCCAACACTGAGTTATACTGAAAAACATTACACTTGGAATGAAATTTCACAAAAGCATGTGAATTCTGAGTCCAGTATGTTTTAAGCACCCTAAGCCCACACCTTGCATTTAGACATGTATCAATATACATAGGCTTCTTGAGACCTTGTACCACAGTCAGTGTTTTATACTGAAAACACGTAAACAAAGAATGATCCAATTCTACCTTCTTTTAGATGCTTACCATTTGCAATAGCAAGACTTTCTTACCACTGGATAATAAGGTGAAGGAAAGATAAGTGCTTTACTCTCAGCATATGTCCTTGAGCACCTGAAATTCAATGTGCCATATCAAGTATATATAGTGGTTAACCACAGAGAAATGTGTTGTTTTCTGGAGTGCTGAAGAAAAATTTCCATAGAAACCCTATAGCTTACTACCTTGAACTTGGAAAATGACCATTTGAGGGAACAAAAACAAGTAGACAAAAAACAATAGATTCTTACAGTAAGACACTTAACAAAGAGATAGACATGTGCCTGTATGAAGATTGGCACCCACTCTAAGCTGAAAAGAAAGCAACTCTTTACACTGTGTTTAAGCTAAGATCTAAACCATTGTGAGAGGGATGCAGAGCCGTCGTACTCAACACTCGTGTGAAGAGTATCTGTGGACTTTGTACAAACCAGTTTCTCCGTACTCGAAGGAGCATTTTATGCAGTTGTTCTTAGTTTTGTGTAAGGTCACTGTGACACAGACCCACTGAGAACAGGCTAGAGTAAAGCAGGAGAAGGAAGGAACTCATTTTTTTCCCAGAAAGGAGAAAAAACATTGATCAAAAACTGCTCTCTTCAGTGTGATACAACATATCAAGCAGCAGAGTTTGCTTTCTGCATCTTCAGTGTGATTCAACAGGTACCTAAATTACTGAATTATTTTTGATAACTCTTGACTAGAGCTGAAAAACTGACCTAGTGGATGTTAAAATAATAATTTCAAAGCACTTCTGAGATGTTTGAGGGTATCATGTAGCAAAGTGTCTGAAACAAAATGTTGAGAGATTTTTACATTATGTTCAGTGACATGGCACAGGTCAAAGTTCTTTTGACATATAAATTCACATGGATAAGTTTAGGTGTATAGGATGTGAGAAATTAATCTTTTTCAAAAGTTTGTTTTACAAACTTATATGAAAGTTTAACATTCAGAGTTGCTCTGTGTGTGTATGTGCAGGATGCTAGAGTGTTTAAGTGTTTCTATCATTTTAAAACTTAAAGTTTATAAAAGGGATAGTATTCCGTGTGAAAGAGGCCCATGCCATTTATTCTGTAGAAAAGTTTTGTCCTTTAGAAAATTTGCTTACAATTCTTTTAAAGTTATTTTGTATAAAATAATTGTAAAATAATTAATCCATTTCATGGTCCTGTTTATCCTATCGTGGAATAATATATTCATTAAACTCGATGCCAGTTGGTAGATGAAACTTGTCCACTGTCAGCCAGTAATAGGTGCTTTTTCTGTTCCTCCTCTACGAATAATCTCTGTAGTTAAGAGAAAAGTCAGAATTTCCATTTCACAGGAAATTCAAATATTTTGACATATGGTTTATCCCAAACTTCAGATGAAAAGAAAAAAATTTGAAAAAAGTTTGCTTGAAAAATGTGAAAAAATGTAGTTAATGTGACACTGTAGTGCATCTGCCAACAGTAGCATAATGCCTCCTGGAAGCAGAAGTTTTAATGATTTATCCCATCATTCTTGCCATGGGTTCTTGGACTAGACTACTTCTGCTATTATGCTTATACTTTTTGACTCCTGTGATGTACCAGGGCCTTACAAACCAAAATGTCTCTATGCAGGTCAGCCCAAACCAAGGCACGTCATCTTTTCCTTCTTTTCCCATTACAAAGTCAGTAGCATTTCCATAAAAATATATTCAACTTTGCAAAAACATGTTTTTCCATTGAAAAAGCATCTGATTAAAAAAAGTCCGAACAGGCTGTAATAATAAGTAATGTCTCTCCTTCTTGAGCTACTCCTTAATACAGAGATTCAAAATAAATCATGTTACTTTTGTAAAATTTCTAACACTGGCCATTCTCTCCCTACATGTGGTGTTCATTAATATCAAAGCAGTTTAACCTACCTTCTCCTACTTCCCCAACTTTCCTTTACAGTCTATTAAATATGCTATAGCTAATACAGTTCTACCAAGTATATTCTTCTTTGAATCCCTTTGCAGAGTCTTTTTTTTTTTTTCTTTCAGCAAGAGCTAGGAGTGTGATGATCCATAATTTCTTTAATCTCAGACACTGGGAAGTGTGGGGTGGTAGGCAAAGTAGAGGAACATATTCTGGGTGAATATTTGGTATTACACTTACCTCATTCTGGACAAGACCACAAGTGATAAGGAGAAACTCAAGCATGTACTTTATAGTACAGAAAGAAAAAAAGGCATTTACAAATTATGAAGTACTAAAATAATTTTTGTAGCATATGGAACATCTACAAGAGGTTTATATGAACTAACGGTGAAATAAGATCCTCTTTGAAATAGTACATTTGATCAGATTGTAAGGAGGAGTTTGATTTAGTATTGCAGCAAAGAATACAAGCTGCACTAAAGGGATCAGTGAAAAGAAAGGATACTGATGTGGATAAAGATGGTGTGTGTGTGTGTGTGTGTGTGTGTGTGTGGTGTCAGAAGCATTTGGTTTTGGAATTTGCCTAACAGAAAGGTGACTGAAATGTAACACAATAAATGTAGTATTCATACAAAGCACAGAAACGCTATGAAAGATGTTTCAGAAGAGAAACCAAATGCAGAAAAGTACTTCTGCTTATGTTCAATTTAATAATTAAGACTTTTTACAGTTTAGGAAAATGTAAGAGGGAAGTTCTAAGTAACATTTATCAAGTTAAGAAGAAGAGCACTGACATGAAAGAGTCTACAGAGAAGCTATCAAAGGGGAAGAAAGAGGGTACTTAAAATAAGCAAGCAGAGGAAATTTAATTAAATTTTGGGATGGATAATGCAAGGAGAAATAAAAGGATGATAGATCCTGTGGATGACAGTGTGCAAGGGATGTTTGATGAGGAAGCAGAATGATGCAGAGCTGACTGGGACATACTGTAATAGACCACAATTTCAAACATATGCTATAAAAACACAAATACAAAAATTTTATTCACTTGTGAGAATCAGATGATATACATACCTTCTTAGCTAGTTTATGTATGCACATGTGCCAGTATGAACAATCACTTTTGTGGGCATAATTTATGAGGGCTAGCTTTTGAACTTTGATTCAATAAATCCAAGTGTATTCTATAAATACATATCAGAATCTGTGTATGCTATGGAACACATTTACTGGTTGTCCCTCATTTTTTTTCCATTTCTAGGAAAATTGAGCCATTTCTAGGCTCAATTCCCCAGTCAGGAAATGCTCTTAACCTTTGGACAGCGTCTCATGTGTCTTTACAGATTTTGCACAAAAGCTGACTGTAGCAATCTTTTAATTAATTTATTAGGCATAACATCACAAAGAGGAGGGGAACTTCCTCTTTTGTGATCTTACAACATTTTTAGGTGTGAGAAGGTGTAATTGATGTTCAGTAATTGCCAGAACTTCTACCCAAATTATGCAATACATATCTTGATTGATTGTGAAGATTGTCAGCATATGTTTGTGTGAGGAGGTATACTAGCAGAGAGACTGGTACCATAATGAATGTAGCTGCAACTGTTCTCACTTTAATTTTTCTGACATGGTTGGAGTCGGGGGGTGTTCTCCTTGCGTAGAAATTTACAAAGACCAGTGATTTTTAGTAGGGAAAAAAAGAAAAGTAGAGAAACTGAAAGTTGAAAGTTCAGTGTACAGAAAGGAGTAGGCAAAGATAACACAGGACAGAATTCTGAAGCAACTTCTAATATACCTTGCAAATAAATGATATCATTGGAACACATAAGATCTGTTTAATACACAGCTGCATCTTGCAGTGCAGTAAACTCAAAGGTGCAGTTCAAACTCAACGTTGGATGCTTAGAATCAACTCATTTTATGGACTTACGAGTCACTCCATGCTTTGCTAAGGAGATAGACTAAGATCCAAAATATACAAAACATGTCTTAATGTATAGAATAACATTCTGAATTTCAGAGTCTAATAAAAGGAATTAGAGTTCATCCAAAGTGTTAGTATTTACGCACTACAGAAAATTAGCTACATCTTTTGTAAACGGCTGCCATCAACAGTGATTCTGTATTACATCAAGGTTTCTCTAAGGAGGTAAATAAGAGCTTATGTCCTTCAAGTATTCTGACTTTCCCTGATGATTTTTCTGTTCCACTGACTTGCCTGTCTTTAGACCTTTGGTGCCATACGTATATAATACTGTTTATCTCTGCAACTTTGCATTGGATAAAATATGGAAGGTAGTTCAGGCCATTCCTCTCTCAGTGTCAAGTTACTGATGTTGACCCCATTAAGCAGCGTGACATGCTCTTTGTGGTGAGAACACCAGTACAAGTAATACTACTGGATCTAGAAGGCTGAAGTATACAGATCTGCTGTGTATTAAAAACTCACAAAAAAAACTACCCATTTTTGAGAACTAACAATGGACTGAACACGATAACTTTATGCTTCTCTTTGTAAAATCATAGCTACGTGCATACACCCACCATGTTCTAAGTTTATTCTTTCCTAACCATGAACTTTCTCTTTTCACTAGGGCATATTTCAAAACATTTGTCCCTCAGTTCCAGGAGGCAGCGTTTGCTAATGGAAAGCTTTAGACAACCTCGGGCATTGAGGTGATACCGGACAGATTCTTCGGTCTGCATGTGTCAGCCCCCAAGAATTCCTGGAAGTAGGTTGGATCATCTCAATAGGTGCTTTCTTGCCTCCGAAATGGGTTTGATTGCTTCAGTTTTTGTCTGATTTATGAAACACAGACTTCAGCTAGTAAGCTCAAAACCAAGTATTTGATATTCACCCCTATCCCATTGCCTCTGCCACCACTACTCCTTTATGTGTCTACTGGATTAATTTTAAAAGTGTCTGTTTAGATGTGATAACATTTTCCTGTGCCAAAAATGTCCTATATGTCATGCCTTGTTTCAGAACTGCTTGTCTTCATATGGTGTTAATTGAATTTTTTTCACAGAAATATTTTGCCTGTTTTGAACCTTTGTATATTTAGATAACATTTCCAGTTTATCCTAAGAACATATAAGACTGCCATATGTACCAGAAATGCCTAATGGACTACATAGTGCCATATTCTGCCTTGGATGATTGTATCTGATTATGGTTGTTACTCTCACAGGTATGGATATGAGTTGTGCAGTTCAATTCTCAGTGCCTTTCAAGTTGGTCTGATAGTAATATGGCAGGGTCTGGGAGTTTTTTTCTTTCTATTATATTTTCAGTTGAAAGCTCATCTAGTATTAAATGCTATGTTTTTATGCTTTGTTTTTATTTCCAGTTGTACACTTTCAGTGTTTTTCTAATGAACTTTCCTTTCTGTTATGAAAAAGTTCTACTGCTTTAGTACCACCGCACAAGGAAGTAGTTATATAAATTAGTATAACAAAATAAAGCTCTTTCCTAGACCTATAATTTTTCCAAGTAAGATAAATACTACTAAGGAGCAAACTTTTAACAAAAGAATGAATGATGCTGTGGAAAACAACTGATAGAATAATACAGGGCTATAGATGTATTTAGCTAAATGCTTAAGTTCAGCATGTCTTCTCAGAAATTATTTTAAATGTATATAACTGGAAACGTTACCTCCCCTAATTCTGAAATGCCAAATGCAGAATCCTGCCTGTTCATCCTTCCTTTCATGCTGTGTGTCAGGCGCACCAGATACAGCTAACTCTCATGGTGTCACTTCCCAAATTAATTTGTAAATAGACCAGGGTACTTTCCAGTAAGGAATAAAATTAACTGTGTATGTTGTTTATAAATGGCATATGGAAAATGTACCCTACTTCTGCTAAATGTAAGGAACTAAATGAATTGTATGAGTTGATACAGTGATACTGAAAAAACATTTAATTTGAAATTATTCACTATATCACCTCTATCTACTTATGCAATGGAATCACATCAAATTAATTGATTGGCAGTATTTCCCTAGCCTTTCTGACACTTGGGATATTTACTAAAATTAGTGCTTTTCTGTGGAATATCCACCTAAGGAATATAGATAGATTTTGTGCATTGAAGCTTAATTATTAAAAAATATGCAAATAATTTGACTGTAGAAATCACAGATATTTTTAGCTAGCTTATAGACAAAATTTTAGCTTGTGTCTTGTAGTGAAGTTCTTGACTGGAAATTAAGCTGCAATCAAAATCAGAGGCCTTATTTCAAATCTGCTGAAAAGGGGTCATGTTCTGTCCTCTGACGTGTCCCCCGTGACTCTGGCTACATTATTTGAGAGCAGTAAACAGCTCCAGAGGTCTGAGGCTGCCTTCTCTCTGTGGAGGCATTGTGTTGGGCTTTTGTATGCGAACCAAGACTTATAGCAGATGTGGAGAGATTTGGTTTTATGTGAACAGTAAAACTGTAACTCAGCAACCTTAGATGACTGAAAACAGACATGGTTCCTTATACTGGGACAGCCTCAAATCTGCATTTCTTCAGGTAAAAATCAATGCCGCACACACACATATTCAAGAAAAAGGTAACTCTTGTGACTAAGGAGGGAAGAGGAGGGCTAATGAAAAACATTTCTCATAATATTCAAAATCTTATAGAAACAATCTCTAGTATCTTCAAAAGGAAAAAAATCTTAACAAGCTTCATCAGCAGATCCCTGGAATCTTACATTTTATAGCAGTGTTTGATTCAGTGTTGTAGTTACCGCCCCATGAACACAGTATTAGCTTTATATTTTTGATTGCCCGTGATACAAGTGTACCCAAAATTTTTTTTTTTATCTTTTCAGTAATTACCATGATGCTGTCGAAGGCTAGCAATTGCAAAACACTTAAAAAGGAAGGCCATTCTTCATAATTCACATTTTTAACCAAAAATGTGTCCTTTACCTCAGTCTTAAGAATTTTGGATAGAGGACTGCTTTATTGTTAAGGTCCAACTGTTCCAGAAGCTTTGTAAGAAAAGACTTTGAGGATATAAAAAGTCCAAACCAACCATTGGTTGTGCTAAGTTAACTGGTGTTTCACCAACTTTTCACTAGCATAGGTAAAAATGAACTGGTGGTTTCAGTCTGATATTACCTGATGAGGTGTTCATCTCTCTCATACCATTGGCACTATTTAGCAAAAATTTAGGTAGAAAAGTTGAGAAGCTATATTGCTTGTGTTTGAGATAAAGTCTGCAAGCCTATCAATTTTCAGATTAGAAAAAAGGCATTTTTTCTTAAACATAATGAACATCTTTGTTATTTCAAAGCCCTCCTGCACTTTTTGACCCACCCAGTATTTTACGGAACCCTTTCTGATAGTTCTCAGAAGAATGTATTCTGGATTTAAGCAGTAAAAATGGGATCTTAGGAGGAAAGACATGGCTGTGAGTGAATTCTTCTCTTCTAAAGGAAGATTAGATATGAATACTAAAACAAAAGATAGAATTGGTTTAAATAATTTTATATCAAATCAAATATTTATTGAAGCAACTTAAGTTAGCCACAAGAGCTGTAATCTAATAAACTAGAATTAATTCTAGTATCTCCTGTTATATGATAATACCTATTTTGGCCAATTTGATGGGAATGAGACTTCCAGCTCCTTCTTTCCTACTGTATGATATATGCAGTTAAAATGAACAATCAAACCTAGGCTAGTTTCTGTGGTTTATGAGAACCACAAAACATGAGAAAAATAGCAATATGACGAACATATCTGAAAGCTTAAGTTTACTTTGTCAGAATTTTAACTGAAGGAATGCAGTAAATCTCTATTTACTGGACCCCATTAATGCACAATTTTCCAAAGATCCTTAAAGTGCGAACTTACAGTTGAGCATTTATTCATCTGTGTATGTAATCCACTGTGCTAAAAGTAATACCAAATCATTCAGATTCAAAGCTAGACTTTTTGTGAACTTGCTGAAAAGCTTGGATAAACATCTGGAAAAATAAATAAAAAATAACAATATTCTGTGTTGTTTGGCCTTCATTGATCTGTCTGTTGTGTTGGTCATTGCTTTGTGGATCAGCATGTTTCATTTGCTGAATCAACAACATTTTCAGCATCATCTGTGTCTTTAAGCATCCTCCCATTCATTTATGGAGTAGACTTGACTCAGTTTTTGAGAAAAAAAATGTTGCTAGAATTAGCACGAATCTGCTATGCATTGTTAAAGCCTTACTAGGTGTGGCTTTTTCTGTATTTCCTTGCTCTCATCCACTTACAGCAATCAGCATCTTCAGTGAATCAGTCAGGAAACCAGATTTAGCAATGAAGTGCAGTACCGTAAGTCTTACTTCAGGTGATTTTACACAAGGAGGCTTCTCAAGCAGGAAAGAATGGAATAAGTCTCCTCAGTCTCCTTCTTTCTGTGCCCCCTAATGTAAGGCTGGGGGTTTTGTAGAGGTCAAAAACTGCCCAAGTGATAAGGCTTGCTGCTTAAATATCCCCCTTTTCCTCTTCTATGTCAGTAGCCTTAACAACGGGAGAAACAGCAGGCGATAGAAACCTGTGCTAGTGTGTGAGGCTCGCTCTTACAGATCGGAAATACGCTTCTAATACCAAGTCTGTGCAGGTTCAATGTATGAACATGAAAGAGTAGCAGTATGTGGAGTCCTCTATCAGGAGAGAAGGTGAATCTCTCACCTTTCCAGCTAGGTGAATAAGGCGTGCTGCGAGAAGCTAATAAGTTTTAGACACAGCTTCTGACCGTGACTGTTAATTACAGGGTGCTGTCCTTTACTGATGAAGCAAACGAAATCTGTGACCAAACAGACTATGAAGGAACACTCTTCCCTTAAATTACTAATGTCACTGTAATTGATGTATTGTAGCGCTCATTAAATCTAAAGGTAGCACTGTTTTGTACTTCTTAAATGTTACTGAAAATCCCATAATTCGTCTCCTTTAGTTTTTTTATTTTCAGGTGTCTATAATGTTCTGAGGCAACTTGGCTTTACCCTTGCTAGTGATTGCTATTTTTAGCAAGTTTGAGGTTTGTGTTTTAACAAGGCAAACAGTAGTTACTCAGGTGCATGCTGGTGTCTTATGTGCCTGCATTAAATATAGAATGATTTGCTGTAAAAGTAATCAGTCCTACTGTAGAAACTGTTCTTACTTATTAAGCTCAATATTGTGTTCTCCACAACAGAATAATTGTGAGAAAATACTCCACTGTTATCCAGAACGGAGCAGATAATCATGCCAATGCCAGCGTATGCATCTCCTTACGCCAAGTCTTAGTTTCATTTACATCTTAGCATCAACAGGGGGAAAGTGTATCCTCCTTTTCTGAAGGAAGCCTGCACCTAAATAAACTGTTGATCAGGTTGTATCCTTTCCTGTTTGTACATTGAGACAATAGGTTTTGTCCCTATGGGCAAAGCCAGTAAAAGTCTGAACAATATACATCAACAGAACAGTTTTTTGTAATTATTTTTACTAACTTCTGTAGATTGAGAGAATAATTTCAAACTTTGCACTAGAGAGAGATAAACAACATCGGCAAATATCAGAAATGTGCAAGTATTTTAGCTATGTATGAAATAAAAGACTAGCAGTCTACTAGGTAGTAAAACTCTTAAGTTCTTGCAGAGTAATATTTCTAAACACGTGGCCTTGAAAAATTCATAGCATGTATGTGATTTTAGTCCTGCTTTTTCTATTCTTTTCACTGTCTATGTTTAAAAGCTCAATTCTTGGTTCCAAGGCACTGCACAAACACCATTTTGTTAAAGTGATAGTTACCAAGCAAAAAGGCAGGGGGAAAACTAGGATCAGCTGCTGAAAATAGGTCTTAAATCATCAAGAAATCAACAAAGGAAGCAAGGTTTGGCGGCTGCCCTGCCACTCGCTGAGTCTACAATATGGGCCTTCAAATGTGTCCCCAGTGCAAATTAAAAAAAGTACAGGAGGTTTTTCTTGCAGCAATAAAGAATAAATACAATATTAAACAACAGGAAGTAAAGCAAGCATTTAATTGTAGGCATGAAAAGGAAAATACACACTAGAAGTCTAATGTTATTTGTGCCTACAGCTCTCTGGATTTCTCTTGTCACCAGTGAGGCTGAAGAATTAATGCCTTGTGCTGCAGCTGCCTGTGGTGAAAATTGATCCTTGGGGTGCTATATGTTTTTATCAAACTCTGTTTAAGTCCTAATGATGCTTTTTCTGTCCCTGAGGATGGCAACATGGTACCTGTGAAAAGCAAATCTTATGCTATCAGGGGTCTCTATTCTGCCATTTCAAGCCTTTGATTTGGGTGGAGTGAGTACTCCGTAAGCTACCAAGCCTGCCAGCAAATAGAGTACATTTTATTTCCTCAGTGTTTATTCAAAATGATTCAAGCTGATTATAATTTGACATCTTATTTCTTTTATTCCACTGTTGCTTACAGCTAGGAGTTTTTTAAAACTCACTTAAAAATAAGAGGCATTGAGGTTGTTTGCATCTTTCAAAGGAAATTTAGCACGGGTGTCAGAGTGGCAGCTCTAGAGGTTGGACTCATGTTTATTCTCTGAACTGCACCGTCAGCAGCAGCGCAGCATCATGCACCCCTCCCAGCAAACCTCACCTGAACTTTTTCTGACAGAATGACAACAAAGAGTGACAGAAACTCTGACCTTTTTCCTTATCCTCAGCTTGCAAACAAGTGGCTAAGTGAAACAACTTGGGATTGTTCAGTTACTATACATAGCTTCGTCTACCCGTAGCTGGACCAAAGTCCTACTAACTCCCTGTTTGTGAGATACCGAATGCAGAAGGTAACATGTTTTGGTTACTAGTAATTTGGCACTGGATTCATTTTTGTGCCTGACAGAGAAGCTGTGCCAAGGGGAATTGCACCCTGCTGCTGCTGAAGTAGGGCATTTCCTCTTACATCTTGATAGGGAAAGGCAGCTGTAAAATCCAGCTGCAGCTCAAGTACAGTCCTGCCAACTAATGATGATTTCTTGTGTGTTTTGGCCAACCGAGCCTACTTTGACTTCAGCTGCCTTAGTTCTACCAGAGAGTGGACCGTACGGAAAATGTTTTCCTCGCATCTCCAGCCCTAGGAGCACGTAGAAGAGTCAGTGTCCTATTAACAATCAGCTTATTCTGAGCTTTTCTATAATCATCGTTATGAGAAGGGGAAGCAAATTTTCAACATAAAAATATATTTTACAGAAATAGTTTGTTTCTTGCATTTCTTCAGTTCCTGATTTTAACAGTTATATTATCATTGCATTTGGATGAACAAGATACTGTAGTATGTTGTTCTTTGCACTGATGTATCCTTTGCATCCAGTAAATGCTATGTCTCAGCATCTGTTTACTTCAGGACTGTAGGTCTGAGCTCAGGGAACCTGCTGATTAACCGGGAAGCAGGATGGTGTTTGCTGGTTTCAGCAAGAAAGAGGTGAGTTTGTGCTGTGGGAGCTGGACTTACCTTCTTCAGAGCAGCAACAGCACTTGCAACCAAGAGGAAATAACAGCTCCCATCTAATGGGGTCAGATAGCTTAATGGAGCAGTTTCCGCACAGTGGTGGACTGTATAATTTTAAGCTGGGCTGTGGCATGTCTGGTTCTAATAGCACCCTCGACTCTTCGGAGTGACTCAGCCACCGCTTGAGGCTAATTATGGGCAGGTTGCACGAAAAACCCTCAAAACTTGATCCTGCTTTTCTAACTTCCAGGGGATGGGTATGCAGCACCGATGGGGATTGCTCACTGCAGAGTGGGTTAAGTCCCTGCTCATGAAGAAGAGAATTTTCAAAGAAAGGCTCCAAACAACACATGGAGGTGCCTGGTTGGAAGGAAAGGCTTTGTTTATCAGGGCATCGCTCGATCAGATCCGACTTCCTGTTGCTGCTGCTTTATAAGGCAGTGAGATTCCAACACAGTGTCAATAATATAGCCCATTGCTTTCTAATGCTTGTCTGTAAGAACTGCAGGAGCATTTCGTCTGTGTTTGTAATGGCCGTTTTGTTACAGTCAGCGTTGCAGTAATTTTTATGACTGTGTTTTAGAAATGGGCCCTGTGGTTATTTGGCCCCTTTTAAAATTCAGCAAAGTGTTCATCACTGTGATATACTCTGACAGAAAGGTCTATGCCTTAACCGTACTGTATGATGTATGAAGCGTTACTTACTTTCTCTGCTGCAGAGGCACCATGAAGTAGGTACCGGAAGCAGGTCATACACTTGAAGGCAGCTCTGAAAATTTCTGACAACACTATGGAGGTTGCCAGCATGACTGAAAGTATTATTTGTGCAGACCTGATCCTTGCTAACAACTTCTACCATTTTTAAAGCATACACAGGACAAAAATAACAGTGGTATACATGTATGCCTAGCATTTATACACAGTTTTAGGGGAGCTGCAAAAAGCTGTTAAGATGAATTTGCAGGAGGTTTCATGACTCTTTCCTTCAGGCTCTGTTGGACTATGTTTACACAAACCCCTCTTGTCAAAAATTCTTCCTCCAAAAGCAACACCATCATAGGCAAAAACCTCCACGATATCAAGACCAGGAGAGAGAACATGTCCACCAAGGAACAGGTGCCCAAGAGGCAGTGGAGTCTCCATCCTTGGAGATTTTGGAGCCATGAGTAGACAAAGCTATGGATGGCCTGATCTAGTGCTGGTGATAGTCCTGCTTCAAGCAGAAGGTTGGACTAAATGACCTGCTGACATCCCTTTCAGCCAACATTTCTTTGATTTTATTATTTTTTTAGAAACTGTGATGAAGTTCTAACCACAACTTGCTATTAGTCTACCTTTAAAGATAATTCAGAGGCAAGGGCAAACAAAAAAGCAAACAAAATGAAGAGCAGAACTGGTGAGATTTCAGAACTTCACTATTTGTAACAGTTTTCAGGTCTTTACAAGTACAAAGATATAAATGCAGGACTGTTCCAGTCACTTGTTTGTATTCTTAGTGGGGACTGCTTTAAAGTGAGGCTGATGCCTACACGGTGCGGTGCTGTAAAGAACTCCTTAAGCTAATCCTGGACAAAGTAGCTTCCATGCTTGAAGCACTATAGCCATACTGTATCATCCCTTTGCTTTGAACTTTATGAAAGGTACCCTGAAGTTGCCTTGAAGAAAATGGCATTTGGATTTGAAAGGAAGCTGGGCATCTCGAGCCAGTGCTCTCTGTATACAAACAAGCTTCTCTTTGCAGTGAGGGTATGGGGCTGGAAACTGGTCCAATGTGCCTTGAATTCCAGTGGTTTTTTAAGTCGTCTCTTTGAAGAGCAGTTCACAAACAGGAAGGAGTTAAAAGGGAGTGAAACGGAGCGCTGCGTGTGACCCGGCATCAGGGCGGGCTGGAAACTGCAGCACGAATCCCCGTACATGCTAACCTAGGGGCCTGTTTTCAGGAAAGTTAGCTTTTTACATCCTGACATCTTGTTACAGAAAAATAAGAATTGTTTTGAGGTTTGTCTTTGCTCCTGGTCCTGCCACTCAAGATTAAATCTCGCAGACAAAACAAGCTGTTTGGGAGGCGGACCAGGAATGCCTTTACAGTGAGGAAAAATATAAACACGCAGCCAAGTGTGATTAACCATTGAATGCAAAACACTCCATGGGTTTTGTTTATTTGTAGACTGCATAGAAATCGCCCAAAGCCGGCCATGCTTTTGGGGGGATACGGCTTCGGCCTGACAAGGTGCTGGTGCTGGGGGCTGGGGGAGGGAGAGGTTTGCCTCCCTCTTGCAGCGGGGTGTTTCTTGTGGGGGCTGTTTTTCAGACTTGTGGTTTATTTGGTTTCGCGGAGGCGATGTCCCCAGGTTCCTTCCATCACGCGTGTTCCTGCCTCCCGCTGTTGACACCTGAAGGCGGCGGGGGCTCCTCGCCCCATCCCCGCCAGGCGGCACAGCCGCAAGCGCCTGGCTTGGCCGGCCGCACGACGGCTCCCGCTATCCCCCAGCACTGGCCGGAGGAGCGCGAGCTCTCGTACGGCTGGTGAAATGCGGCGAAATTCTTCCCTACTGGGGGGACTGGCTCCAAAATCTGTCTTGTAAATGTGGAGTAAATGTTTACATGGAGTTTTTTCTAGTTTTGTAATCCAACTTAAACAAAGTGCGACAGTGCTCGAACAGTGCATGGTTTGAATGTTGCATTTGTGCTTTCAAGGCTAAAGGTGGAACCAAATACATAGAATTATGTGTGATCATTTTTCAAGGTCAAGGAAATGCAAAAAGTAAACAGCGTTAATTGGGAGAAAAAAGCAAGATTATTAAAACTCCTTTGGCTTCAGTTTTCTAAATTACAGGAGTCAACGCATTTATATTTTGTAATTAACTTATTAGTGTATCTTTAGACACAGCGCTAGTCAAGTCTGTTTGGAATTTTAATGTTTGAAATGTTAAAACAGCTGTACTGTCATCCTCCCCTATAAACAGAGTTACGTCATTGAGCCCACTAAGTGAATGGCCATAAAGCGTGGTTTGGTCCTATTTTTTAGCATTACTTACCAAATGGTTACAGCAAATAAAGAAAAGCATGGGTTCTGCAGCGGTGTCTGCTGGCGTGAAACCACTGTGTATTTCATCATGAAGGTAGAATTAGTGCTTTTCAGTCCAATTACAAGGTTGGGTCTTTATGACTTAAGTAGTAAAATTGCAAAGACAAAAATCTTAATGGCAGAATAGAAGAAAGTAATTAACAACATTGGGCTCTTATTTAGGAGTCAGTTGACTTCTATGAAACATAAACTGTGCTGAATTGCTTAAGCACAGGATTAAGAGCTCCTCTAACATGGCTTTCTCCTCAAGCTTGGACCAGAATGTCTTTCAACACAGTTAAAACAGGAGTGATCAGGACACACTGGTATGCAGGAATATATCAGCTTTTTTGTTTTGTTAGTTTTTTTGGTGAAAGGCTATGTTGCTTGTTATATTTCATTGGCAGCAAAACTAAAATCACTTCTGGCCTCTCCCTGAAGCTATGGAGGAATAGGCGATTGTTAGACCCCCAAATTAACTCTTCTGTCATTTTCGTATGGTACTCTTTAAAAACAAAACGTGCTCAAAATCATACAGCAGCAGTTTCTGTAAGTGTAAACAGCAAAACTGATAACATCTAATCAGCCTCTTTGCCAAGTCAAGACAGCAAGAAGTTCTTGCTTTATAACATTAAAAATGCTTTGTAGTTGTATAGCACTTTTCATCCAAGGACATCAAAGTGCATTAAAGGTATTAATTAATTAGGTTTCACAACACCCTTGTAAAGTATTTATGTCCATTTTATAGGCAAGGCACCGAGGCAAAAAGCAGTGGTGTGACTTATGCGCAGTGGCACAGCTCCCGAGTGGCAGAGCGGAGACCTGGACGCGGCAGCCCGGCGGCCAGCACTGCCGCGGCAGCCCCTCGCAGCCAGGCGTCCCAGCGCGAGGAGGCGCCTGCCTCGGGAGAGGGATGTGCCCTGCGGATCTGGGGGCAGGGGGGATGGAAGCAAGCATTTCCTGTGCGCAGGGAGCAGGGTGCCCAGGCCCAGGGAAGGCAGAGGTGAGACCCACCTCTATTTTCAGCATTCGCCTTTGAGGAGGCACAGCAGTGCCCTGCCTGGTGCCCGGCTCCTGTGAGTCCCTTCCCCAGGTGCCTAACCTTCCTCCACGCTGTGCATGTATACCCATATGCATATGTACACGTATGCACTATATGTGTACATATATGTACATGTAACACAGCCCCTCACTTAGGCTCCTGGGCCATGCTACGAGAACCAAGCACCCAACACCGCGAGTTGCAGGGGGACACGTCCCGGTGCCTGACGCTTGTGAGCAACGGCGCCAAACAGCTTTTTCTTCTACCTCACAAAGTTTCCAAGCGATGTAGCCCCGGTGTGATGGGAGCAGCGAGGAACAGGGCAGGGGACCGTGCAGGTTCACGGCTGAGGGCGAGCAGCTTGCTCAGGAGGCAGCCAGGCTCTCCGCTGGCTTTCACACCACCAGGAAGGTGGGGGAACATTTGCATGCTATTACTCTGGCTTCCTGCTCCAGTTGTAAGGTATGCCTATTTCTCATGAAACTGTCTGGGAGCTCTTTGATCAGCAAAGAGAATAATGGAAAAAATTTGATTTAATATAGGTCAAATTAACATAGATTCCATTGGTTAAATGGGGAAAATCTTAAAATAGATTATGTTCCTCAAGAAGAAAAAAATCAGATTAAGACCAGATGGGCCTTGTCCAACTAAGAAGCATAAAATGTTCTTCCCAGCATGTTGTGGTTATTTTGTAATAAGCATGTATTACACTGATATGCCTATGTAATTGCATACAGGGAGAACAGGAGTAGCATGTAATATAAAATTGCCAGACACCATCAGCTACCATGAAGTAAAGTATATTCATAGTGGTCCAGAATCGGAGGTTTTTTCTTATGTGGCAGTAATCCCCTTGCTTCTGTAGTTTTGCCTGAGTAAGATTTTTTTTTAAGATTTGACCCCATAATTTCAAGAAGAGGGAAGTGTCCAAGACGACTGTCTTATTGTTTCATTCACTGTCCTTGAGTCCTTAATGCATAACCTACTATGATCAGTTACTAGATGAAAAACGTCAGAAGAAAACGTAGTATCTGGTTTCAGTTCTCCTTGGTCTCGCCAAAGCTTTTGATGTCTTGACTGAACTCAAATGTGGAAATGCCTCTAAAAGCTGTATAAGTATTAAAAAAAAAAAAAAAAAAATCAGTCGGCGGAGGTACGGTTTTCAGGCCCACTTCAAACACAGTATTTAAGCACTTGCTTAACTTATTAATTGAAATCAATGGGATTTCAAGTACTTTGCTGAAATGAGAGCTTTTATGGACAACATTTGTGCCAGTACATTTGTAATATAGAAATCAAGTCATGCCAGGTTTATTTTGGCTCAGAGTTTCTTTGTGGTGGTGATTGACAAATCCACAGAATTGGACTAATACCAGAGAGGTGATGACTGTAAGAGAAGTGATGACAAGAAATAATAAATTTTGAACTGGCAAACACTTTAACTTAGGCAGACTGAAAACCTCTACATAAGGGAACAAAGAGGTCTATTTATGCTGATAAATGCACTCTTTTCAGGAAGACCTCCAGTTAATCAGCAACTTAATGTGCTGGTGTAGCTAAAAATTTTGAAGTAAATCCTTTTGTAAATGGTGTAACTGCACTGAAGCTTTTGGAAATGGGCAGATTTACATCACTTGTTAACCTAGTCATATAATTTTATAATCACTTTGAAAAAGATTCATTTCCTGGAGAAAAATTTTCATGCCTTCGCATCGCAGGCGGTAGGACAGAGCTCAGCATGGTAATGGATTTCATGTCTGTCATTGGAGTTTGTCCAAACACACCCCACTAACCCATAAATGACTACCTAATTCAAAAGATTCACAGAAATGGATTACGACATCAGACATGGAAGCAGCACAGTAGGCATTAGACTGCCAGTGTCCATACGTAGGGTGTGGTTTGAAAAGCTGATCTTACAGCCTGCTCCCACTTGCCCTTCTCCCTCCTCTTCCTCTTGCTGCTTGCTCGTCCTCCTCCCTCCACTCCTCACTGACTGATCACTTGCCTCTTCCTTCTCACCGATTCTGGTACATATCTGATTGCACAAAGAGCAAGTTCAACTCACTCACTCAGCAAAAAAGAAAAAAAAACAACCCCAAAAAACAGTGTTTTTCAGCTGAGTTAGGTTTTTCCTATTTTAATGAGTCGACTCAGTTTACAGTGCCATCGGCTCAGCACGAGAGCAATGCAAGTGGCAAGACTGTGGCTGGGGGGAATCTCCATCCTGCAGTGGAAATGGGCTGTTACTGCAGCTTTGGCCACCTCATGATACCACACCTTGACTCTACTGTAGCAATTTCCACCTTCCTGACACAGAGAAGCATGGACAAGTTATTGCCGGTACATCAAAGAGCTGGAAAAAATTAATCAACAGCACCTCCGAGCTATGAGGCATAGAAAGTAGCTAGATAAAATCATAAATAATGAAATCCCATAAGGATGTTGCACAACAAGCATTGAAGCAAAGCTCAGAAAACTCTTCTTCACTGCATTTGAGCATTTTTCTTCCACAGAGGATACCATTTTCTTGAAGCAATTTTTGTACAGTGAATTTATACTGGGCACAAGAGTGAAAAACCTCAGCCCATGTGATGTCTATATAAATGTGGGAAGCCAATGCAGCAACAAATGAAGCCAGAGGACTGTCTGGTGTGGAAATGCCTGAAGAGCGGCAGAGGAACAGGCTGGCTCCCCATCCCACCTTCAGCTGCGTTTGTGAACTGCAAGCTGGTGTGTGTGCTCAGGCCTACGATGAGGTTTGACTTTAAGGGTAGCAAATTTGTGCACCATCAGGCTGAGGTTTGTCTCTAGGCTTGCTTGTCCTTCCACTTCTGAAAATCAGCATTCCCGTCCCATGTACAGGCCGAGCAGAGCGAAACAGATGAACCTGTCCATCTGATGCAGAAGCAATTATGCTGAACTTTCGTGAAGGATTTTTTAGCATTTGAATGGAGGGAAACTTAATGAAAAACTTGCATTAGACTCTGCAAGTTTGTTACAAGCAACAAGTAAAAAGAGCTGATTTAGAGATAAAGATAATATAAAACACTGCATTCTCTTCTCCAAAAGCTTATAAATCAAGACTTTGGCTCTTCTGTTGAGAAATGCTCTTAGATGTAATTAGAACCAGACAGCACCAATGCTAAATGTTTTGCCCAGTTCGGTTATAAGCGGCCGGAGTGACAAGGTTTCCAGTCTTCTTCTAAAAGAAGCTCCCCCTTTCTAATTAACTGGCAAGTAGCTGTGAGGTAGATGTAGTTTATAAGAAGTGACGAAGACACAGTCCCTGCCCCAACCTGTTGGCAGGCTCGCTCTGACAGCAGACGACCAAGGGCGGCCCGAGCCTGAACACAGGCGGTGGCACAGAGCTCGGCGGCACATTGGCAATGTGCGGCTGCAGGGTGTGTGCAGCCCCAACCATACAAATTGCACTCGCGGAGATGGGCTTTTGTGCTGTTTGCCCGTTTTCTCATAAAATAACAGAGATAGCTTTGGCACGCTGCCAGCATCCGTGTTTGGAGGCACAAAAGCGAGCACGGTACCTGAACACTTATAAAACTCATTATGTGGTTGGCAGCTGATTTGCTCTTTACGCTCTCGCCAATCTTGTGAGAAATCTGCTAGAAGAATGGAATTTGTCTAGGTTGGCTTGATAACAAAGACAATGTATGTGGCTTTTTAACCCTGCTGTCACTGCACATTCATGCTTGCGCTTAACTTAGGCTTTCATTAAACGAAGGGGCTCGAAGATGGTGGGGTTTGAACATCCCACCTGGAGACTCCACAGCTGAAGTGCTGTAACACCACAGCGCATGTCCATTTTCTTTGAAGCTGCCCAAGGATTCAGCAGAAATGAAAAAGCGCGCTGGTGTTGCAGGGGTAAGGAGGTCCCACCCCAGCGCCCGGAAGACATCGCCCATGGCCAGGTCCAGGCTGCCACTGCCAGCGTGTGGTGTGGCTGCTGCCTATGGGGAAGCACCCCTTTACTGGGGAGGAAGATGAAGGGGTCCTTGCAGCCTTCTGACCCTTCCCACTGCACCACGTTGGCGCTCCTTCTAGGAGACCACCTTCAGATTTGCTCTGCACAGGGGAAAGTGCTCGTCATCTCCAGGCCAGTCATTGCAATGGAGGATCCTCTGTGGTGAAGAAGAAGAGTTAATTATCCAGTTTCTCAGCTCTGATTAGTGTTCATATCTCAGAGCCCTATCTGTAGCATTTAAGATGTCAAGCATGGTTTGAACTCCAGGGTCAGACAGATGTCAAAGAGATACTTACACAGGAAAGTTGTACTGGTGTAAGACCAATCATGAGTTTAACCCAGTAACACACCTCATGTGGATGTTTTTCGGTTTAGCTGATACTGCTTTGGAAAGTGTTTAATTTAAACTGAAAAGGCTACTTTCATCCTGAACTGTCCACACGAAGGCCATAATGATACAGGGATATCAATAATAAATAATGAAACCTGCCATGGACAGAGGAACTAGCATAGCAAGTAGTTCTGCAAAGCACCAATGCCAAGCCAGATCAAGGCAACAGAATTTATGGCTGCTATTATCTACGTGAGGTATATTTATGACTCCCCTCCCCATTACTGTGCTATCTTTGAATCTCACAATATTTGTATATTCATTCCCACAACATTCCTGTAGGTAAGGAATTTGCAAACAAGAAGCCCAGTGTTGGAGCCTCTCCAGGCAATGCGGAGCAGGGTTTGGAAGGTGGAGAAACTTCGGAGTCCCTTCAGCAGTTACAGATACGTCCACAAAAATTAAGCAAATAATAAGATGTAAGTAGTTGGGCTAGCTACAAGGCAACTAACTGAATTCCTCTGGGCTGGGCTGTGAAAGAGCTCAGACTAGATAATGACAGTGATTTTTTTTAATCACTTTAAAATAAACCTCAGCTTTCAATCTAAGCAGTCATGATCTGATTCTCCTTAAAAATGGAGTGCTTGGAGGCAAAGGACAGTCAAAGTACTCCAAGCCCTGAAATCCATAATAGTGAAGTAAAATAATAGAGGATGTATAGTTGAAGGTTTTACTCCTTTGGGTTTAAAATATGCCTTAAATTCTATTCCCTAATTCCCCAATACCTGATTTACTATGCCTTACTTTCAGAAACTACTAATCTCACATAAAGCAGTAAAGGAAACTAACACAAGACATGGATAAATGAAAAAACATTTCTTTTCTGTTATCCAGAAAGTTTTCACATGGATATGGGAAATTTATATTTTCATGTCATTTTTTGTCTATATTTGATTTAAGCGAAAGTGATTTTTTTGTATTCTGAAATTAAAATAACTCTTTTTTTTTCCTGTCATATGAGCATATGATGTTCTGTGGGAAGAAACCCTTGAACTGAGCACAATAGACATAGCCAGTTCACAAGCTGAGGTTGCTTTCTACAGAAGGGTGGGTGTGCTGTCTAGTGACTGTGGTTGGAAATCATTCTTCTTCTGTACTCGTCTGCATCAGTTGATATAGACTCTTGGGCAAGTTTGGCCTCAGTTTTCCACGTTGTTCAATAAGGATAATTATTCATACTTACCTTGGGGGTGGAGGGGAGGCGAGGTTAATTAATACTTGTAAAGCCCTTTGAGATCCTTGGATGAAAGGCACTGTTGACATACCAAATATTATTATGGTGACTGTCAAATTAATGTCCTCTGAGGTCCCCAGCAGCTGAAGGGTTAATTAACTTACCCAAGGAGCCTGCCAGCCAGATTAGAGATGCAAACGCCTGGCATGAACATGCTGGGTCACAAAGTCCATCCTCTCCTCGGCGCGCATCGAACTGCGACCTGTCCTCACCTAGACGCCTCGCTGATAAAGGGAACTCCTTCCATGCTTGCACTTCAGTGTTATGAGATAAAGAAGTCCTTGCAACACACACACACACACACACACACACACACACACACGTTCCATCTGTTTGTGTCATAATAGTTTCCTCTTCCCCGCCATCACTGCGTTTCCCACCTCCCCTTTCTGGCGAGGTGCAATGCTGTGGCATCTGCTCCAGCTGGTTGAGGAACCAGTCTGCCCTATGGCCTCAGGAGACGGAGGCCGAGTTATCCGCTGCATGATTTCAGACAGGTCGTTTTTCATCTGTGGATGAAAAACTGCTATGTAAAGGCTAGATATTATTCACACTGAAGCAATACGCAGGTGAGTGAGTTTTTCATCTAACAAAATGCTGTGTGACTCCCCAACAGGAAACCAACTACATTTCCTGGGCAGGTCCAAAGCACAGTACTTCACAAGTAGAGGAAGACACCACTGACTTAACCCTGTATTCATTAACTATAACACAGCATCTTTATATAAAAATAAGGGAAGTTTCCTCCTCTCTCAGGGACCCCATCCTAGGGCATTCACATTGGAAATCAGAACTGATTATTTTAACACAGGAAAACTCATACATCATCTGACGTATAAGTAAAACCTTGCACCCGGAGAGTTCACAGCGTTTTGCTTATAATAGTTCACCTCGGCATGGGTCTGTAGAGACAAAAAGCTGTTAAAACCTGAGGGTTATTAAAGTTGCTTCTGAGAAAAAAACTGATGTCCTTGGTGGCAAAATTTGTGAAAAGCTCAAAACTCAGGCAGACCACAGTAGCTGAGCTCTCACCTTGCGTCATGGTGGATCTCGGCCTGCATCAGTGCCTTTTGCTGAAGCTCCAGCATCCCGGCTTGTGAGTCCAGCACCATTCCCAGCAATAGAGATGCCACATATATGAAGAAGGTCAAAATAAGTGTGTCTCCACTGGCAGTAATGTTTGTCTACTTTCTGCATTTTATTAGCTCAGACAGGGAGATTTGGTTTGCTGATTTCCTTTCCCAGCACTCTCTCGACTGTGCACTAACACAGCACTGTGCTGTGTGTGTCCAATGCTGCAGAGCCAACCACCCCACCTACATCTTCATTTTATAGCTTTCACTTCATAAAGGGGATTACAGTTTTTGCTGAGCTGATTTTTCCTTGGCAGAGCACAGTGATCTGCTCAGTAAACACAGTTATCATGGCCTCCTTCCCAGCGTGGACCTGAACGGTCCCCGGTGACAGTTTCCAAGGGACCGTCTTCCAGCCAAGCATAACCAGACTGGCAATAAAAAAGGCAGGTCAGATATATCACCTCTTCTACTCCTCGAAAGTATTTGATGGAAAGGGGGGAAGCAGTAAATATGGTACTCGAATTTCTTACTTGGTTTCTATCCAACCTTTGCTTAGGAAACACCCCTACCAAAATCAACAGCTCTTTTGCCTGGAGAGGAACTACTGAAATTTGACTCATAGGATTTTATAACACACTTACTATTCATATGTTTACCAAAAAGCAGCATCTTTTCCCCCAGCTACTTGCCCTTTGAAACACCTCAGGGAACGCGTGCGAAGGTTTCTTAGAACATTAAAACTGGTAGTGAAAGTCACAGGGCTTTTTTCCTTTATACAATCGAAGCTGAATTTGAGCAATAACCCTTCTGATTTCTCTGGGGGAGGAGATGTGACGTCTTGAGGTAAACCACACATCCCGTAACTACCACTGTGTCGTTTGTAAAAGTTGCCTCTCTACAGAAGTGGCAGAACTGCTTTTCAGCAAAAGTCACAAAGTTTTCAGAGGGGAACGATTCCAGTCAAAGAAAGACTGGGCAGCAAAAAGGAAGAAAGCTCAACCACAATAAAACAGCCATTGAACCTGAAAGGAAAAAGACGTCAGCAGCTCAGGCAGGGGCTCTCCTTTTCCTGGTATCTAGCTAACTATAATTATGTGGAAAGAAATCGTGGGTGGGACTGTTACTTACAAGCTGAACTTTATAACCTAATGCCATGACGTTGTGAGGGAAGAGCCCGATGCTGTACGGGGCTTTGCTCACTCACTTCATGGGATCTGGAAACTTGAAAATGTGCTTCAGATGTTGTCACAGGCTGAGTTGAACCTTGAAGGGAGGTGCCTCAGCCCAGCTGGGCTTCACTAGTGTTTCCCCCATGGTGGAAATTGAGTCAATGCCAAAATTTTGGCCCAGGTGCTGTAGACCAAGGGCTTTGCTTCCTGCTGGAGGGAACCTGTTTAAGGGCAGGGGTGCTTGCCCAGGGAAGAGGGCAGCAAGTAATGGGAGGCTTTGGGCAGCCAAGTGAGGGACAAAGTTTGGGAAATGATCAGAAAGAGCAGAGGAAAGGTCTGGGTGCTGCAGGAGCTGAGTCCCAGTCTAGTGCAGCAGAGCTACTCTGCTGTGGGAGACCTAAATTGGGATCTAAAGCCCTGAGGAAAGGATGATTTGGGGTTCCTAAGCAAGAGAAAGGAGTTCATGGTTCAAAGCTGCTCAGGGACCCACGGAGGAGAGCCTGAGGGAAGTTGATCCCGAGAGCTGCAGGTAAAGCTCTGGGAGCTCCTGCCATGGAGTCAGTGCCCTGTTGAGTTTGGGGCAAACAGTGGTGTTTGTCAAAACACTAAATCACTTTGAGGTGTGAGACCTGGCCCACTTGGGAACAGAGAAAGAAAAGTCTGGAGCCAGCAAAAGGGAAATCAAGACTCTGAGCACCTTGAAGTGGAAGCCTATATACAAATGTAAGTGTCACTCTAGATCTCCCAGGTTAAAATGTCATAGTGAGGTGGCTGGCCAGACCCCAGGCCAGGGATAAAAGTTAGGAGAGCTTCTCAGTCATTTGTTGGATCATGCTCCACCCCTAATCTGTTTAAATAAACATTAGCAGAATAGCGAGGTGGCCAAGGAATGACTATAGGCAAAGTCTGAGGTGTACCTCTGGTCCCTCTCCAAGTCTGTGACTGAAATAGAAGTCTAAATATATCTATAGTTGAGGACTGAGTTGTGCTGTCCAAGTTAAATAAGGATATACAGCCCCAGAATCGTATGGAGAGCTATGGGTTAGGTCTCAAGCTCACTGGTAGGTCCTTGCTGAGGAAGCGCCTATTGGTGTTGGCTGCACAATAGGTTGCTTTTTTGGATGTGTATCTTTAAGGGCTGCATTTTCCTGATTGACTTTTCTGATCTAAGAATTTTGTTCCCTCACTATTCCTTCAAATCATTGTTCTTTAAATAAGCTGTAAAAAAATAAAATAAAATAAAAATAAATTGATCTTTCCTCTTATTGACACAAATCCAATTCTTGTCAGTATCAGTCTGGTGGGGCAGCATGAAGACAGCAAATTACATGAGTCTAAAATCTAGAATAAGTTTATTTCTAACATCAAAACTCTGCAGGTTGTTTTCTGACATCTGAAAAAAAGCCCCTTTCTGCCCATGCTCTGCAGAGGGTTTACCAGCACCTTTCCTTGCCAGTTGGACTTTTGGACGGATGACAGCGAGCAAGGAACGAGGGGGCTTTTAGAAACCAGCTCTCCCCTGGCTCAGCCTGGTGTGTCAGTACCCCTCGCTCTCCTGTAATCATTGAGCTCTGAAATGACCCTAGCTCCCGGGTCAGTGCAACCTCGCGCAGCTGCTGGGAAGGAGACACGGTCAGTGCTTCCAGGCTTTTCTGCTCCTCCTCATCACACCACCTCTGAACAGTCTTGCAGCAGGGTTGCCTGTACTGCTGGCAAAGGCGCCGATGGTGTCTGATATGTTAATGCATGTATTTATAGGCTCCCCTAAGTGCAGGGATGTTAGGTGGCTGAACCTACTTGTGTTGTTTTAAGGGTTCTGGCAAACGTTCAAGAACAAAAGCTAAGACAGCCAGTTCCCATTTGTGGGCACGTCCCTACATTTCAATGTGGCAAACTTTGTGATTTAGCAAGTGTGAGCTTTCTGCCCCAGGGCTGTTAAAAGCTTTCCCCCCCCCTTTTCTTTTTTTTTTTTTTTGTGGGGGGGGAAGGAAAACAAACAAACCTGTCACGACTTCCAAGAAAATGAGAAAAACATAAATATAGGTGGGCTGTGGGACTCAGACCAGGATTCTGAGTATGCCTACACTTGGGGAAAACTGCAAGCTGAGATTGGTCTTTTGAGAGCTGCTGGGTCTTGTTGTTGTTGTTGTTCTTTGACAGACTTGTGCTTAAGGAGAAAGAAAATGATAGAGGCATTTGCATCCATCGTGAATGATGTTTTATTCTCACCTTGTTTTATGCTTTTCTCCCGAAAGTGAGTACATCACCCTCTGAAGTGAAATATGCTGTCTTGTAAGATGATGTTCAACAGTGGAAAAGGACAAATTTAGTTAATGCAGTCTAAGACTTTCCACAGCCAAGAGCTGTGGCCCCAGCTAGTGCAAGTCCAAGCCTTTCAGGCCGCCAGCCTCCCCAGGGGCAGCCACTAGCATTGGCTGCACCAGGCTGTCATCTGGGAGGTCCCCACGGGTGCACAGCCAGCTGTCAGATGCATGCGTGTGTGTCCCCCATCAATGGGCCGGAGAAGGTTTTAGGAAATGTTTAGAAATGTGCCTCTCCTCTTCCCCCTGCTCCTGCCTCCTGCTCCCACCTTTGTGCGCTGCCACTTGTCGCAGACTGCACCAGTGCTGACAGTTCCAGGGCAGCCACAAGTGGGGCTGCTTATGCTGGACTGCACGCGGGGGACTCAGCTTTTCATTTATAGGTCCTTTGCGGTTTATTTATTTGCAGTCGGTGGTGTGTGCCAACTCTCCTGCTGAAGTTAAAGAGTCTGCCCCTGAAAATCTGGCTCCTTGTGTCAACCAAGGCACCTAAAATGAGAAGCCATTAAAAAAAAATAATACTACAGATAGTGTCCCTTATGCACACACAATAATGTCGGCAGGGAGAGATCTGTGGCACGCCACCCTACTGCGGAGCTGATATCCAGAAAGCCACTGAGCAGTCTTCCTCTTTGTTTTACAAATAGGTATAGCCTTTTGAAGCTGGAGCAGTTGTAACATATTTATTGCAAGAATGAAAGACAAAAAAAGAGAAGTCTTTGCCAAGAGCAAGTGAAATGGGCATGCTTTTTAAATAATTACCAGAGGGCTGATTACCTTTCCAAGTAATTAAACATTGTGAAAGGTTATTAACACGCTGATAATAGACGGCTTTGCAAACTGCCAGCACAGCATGATCGAACAAACGACAGTGGAGCAGAGCAGAGGATTCCTCCATCTTCAGGGCTTTGCTGCCTGCTCATGAAGCCCAAGCACCCAAAAAGCACCCAAAAAACAGAGCGATCCGCCTGGCTCTGGCTTGCCCAGAAGTTTGAAGGTGTCAAAACTTGCGTGTGTGTTTGAAGGACTGTGGAGCCCATGAGACAGGGTTTGCTCCTGCTGGCAGAGGAGCTGTGAGGTTGTGCCCGACTGAGAGCAAGCCAGCAGGTGTCCCACGGCCACCCGGGCCTGTCGGCACTTGCTGTTGCATGCAGGTTCACTCATATGATTGCTCTTTAAACTGACTTGCATCCACAAACAACGTCGCTTATTGTGAATCCTCTGGTATTTTAATGCATGTTATTAAACCCGCTTTGGAAACGGGCTGACTGAGGTGTGGGCCGCATTGGTCCGCGTCCCAGTGGGCACGGAGGCACGCAAGCCAAGCACGGCGCTCGTGCGGCAGCCGGCTGCTCCCGCACTGCCCTGCGCCTCTTCGCCCGCTCCCGCCTGGCCGTGGGCTTGCGCGGGCGCTCTCCGACGTCGGGAGCCTTCGGGACCTGTGAGCAAGCAGGCTGTTTCACCCAGCTGCTGGGCAGCAGCAGGGGCGTGGGAGCAGGGGTGGCAAACCCGCACCACCGGGACTCGCGCTCTTGCACAGGAGCTCCAAAGGGACAACCTGAACCCAAGCGCAAAGCGACCACGCAGAGAAACAGCGTGCTCCGATGGTGCAAGGACCAGCCTAAACAGGTACTTGCTGTCACACAGCTGAAAAGGAAGAGGCAATAAGCCATTTTTTCCACATCACATCCTAGCCAGAGGTGGGTAAATACTGGTGCCGCAAACACCAGCATGGGGCCCACTTGACAGGAAGGGCCCCTGTCCAGAGCACCCACCTCCCGGTCATGCCCTTAGACCACAGAAGGAAAAGCTCTGCTTTTCTTTGCATTTCCTACATAGCAGCAGGAGGAAGAAGGCAGAGGAAAAAAAAAAAAAGAACAGACCATAGTGGAAAGATTAAACAACATCCTGGGCAAGAGTATTCTTGTAACCATCTGAAAGTTTGCCCAGTGTTATAAATGCTCAGTATGTTTTCCTGTGCTCACTGTTCATGTTGGTGTGATGCTACACATTGCTTTAAAAGAACTCAGGTTGCTTTTGCATATAGATTATGTGTAACCTGAGCTTCTAGGTCATTTTGCTGCTTTCAAAAACTCCATTTTATATTCATGAGCAAGCCAGCAGTTTATTATGGGAGGCGTTTAGACTTGGGCATTTAAGAAATACTACATAATAACAGTCTCTGCCTCACGTCCCAGAGAATTTGGCTGGTATTACAGCTACTTAAGAGTCATCAAGATAAATACAGAACTAAAACAATTTGGTAGTTCATATTTTCCTACCATGACTCTTTTGGGCTTTCCGTGGACTTGGGCAAAGAGCACAGTACCAGCTCATGCGTGGTTTGGTCTCTCTGTAAGCCTTAAAGGCTAGGAGCAGCATTTTTAAAATGTGCTCCCATGAAGTAAGTGGCCTCATTCAAAACCTTTAGGGAGCCATTCTTCAAAGCGGGAGCACACCTGCTGAAACATCGCGCAGACTCATGGAGCCACCAGCAAGATGCTGGACCAGCTCCGTCTGAGCTTCCCCGGGCACCTACCGCGACGTGGGCTAACTGGGGACATCCCTTGGTGCGGCGAGATCCCAGCCACGGTTCCTCGCATGCCAAGCTCTCGGGGCTAAATAGTAACGTCTAACGCTGCCGCCCACCGTGAACAGCCAGGCTCGCTGAGCTTTGTGCCGGTGGGGCTGCGTGGGCTGGGGATCTCAGCCCAGGGCACGTGCCACAGCGCTGGTTCCCACACCCAGGCTGCACAGGCTCATTTTCGGTTTCATGTGCTAACGCAGTCGTGCAGCAGCTTTTATGGCTAGGTCCCGGGGGCAGATCCCATCCTGGACAGACTAAAAAGCCTCTCTCAGATGCTCAGAGTGGATCCTTGATCCACTTCCAGTCCCAGTTGCTCAAATTCTCGGAAATTATCAGTACTGACAGCTGATGTTCCTTTGCTGGGGAAGCCAGAGGGAAAAACAGTCCAGGAAGATGATTTGAGCCACTTGATCACAGAGACATCCACCTGGATCAGGACACGGGTGAGCCATGCAGGGAGCGCAGTCAGCTTGCAAATTTTGCAGGACTTCACCCTCCCCCTGAGGCTTTCAGCCCAGTATCTTTCAGCAGTGTTAAAGTCACCACAGTAAGAGATGGAAAGGACACTTTACAGGTTCAGTCAATGAATTACTTTACCCTGGCAGTTTCTACCTTGCGTCTCAGCCATCCCTTCTGACTGTTGCCTGAGTTAGCTATGCTGAGTTCCCATCACCCCCTCGAGCCATGTCTGCAGGCAATGCTCTAATCAATATTACTTGCTAGAAAAAGTAAGTCTCACTTATTGGCCACACATTTCCCTGAGTGCTTCTGTCAAACTCTCTCATGTCAACTCAAGGGAGGTTTACCAGCAGAAAGGTCAAGCTGCCTGAACTAGATCTGAGCTCAGATGTTAACTCGCATGTGCTTATCTGCTATCGGAAGGAGTATCTGCGAGCGTGCCGCATGCCTCCCTCCTCCTCCTCCCTGCACCGTTGCTGAATACTTTGGAGGGGCTGAATCACCCAGACAGGAACAATGAGCTGTCTGATAAGCTCAGCTGGGTGATCCACTCGGCCAGCGCCAAATACTGCAGAGAATAATGCTAGAAAATCGGCAGTGCACCGGTGTGGGCCAAACCTGCTGCAGTGTGGCACGTGGCTTCCCTCCTTGGAGCAGCCGAGGGGCTGGCGCTGGCCGTGCCCCAGCACACGCGCTTTGAGGGATGCTGCTGACCCCAGCCTCTGTTCAGATGGGCGCTAACAGGTTTCTTTCCACTCTTCCTAATGTGGGTTTTGGGGTCTTTCTGCTGCTGTCACTGACATGAGGAAGGCCTTTTGCTGAGCTCCCACCAGCCCCACCGGAACAGGCAGCTCCGTTCACGAAATACAGCGAGGTGGGCGTACAACAAGGACATATTCATGTCCCTTACAAAACCACGTAACGAAGAAAGAATCAGGCCCAAACTCTGCCCTGTAGCCAGCTACCCTGCCATTAGGCGCTCTGTGTGTCCACAATGACAGTTCGTCCCCGGGCAGACGGTGCCTGCAGGCTGAACTGGTCAGCAGCGGGGACTTTCTGTGGCACATGAACGTGTCCCTCTTTCCCCATGGGAAGGCCCCTGGGCTGAGGGGCCACGTGCTGTCACGGCTGCTTTGCCCTGCCCTCCTCAGTGGTCACAGCATGTGGGATATTTTTGCCCGTCAGACGTCAGAAGCCCAAGCCCAGCCCAAGAAGTCCCAGCTAAGCCTGCTCCAGGACCACGAGGCCAGGTTCCCACAGGCTGGAGGGGTCCGTCCTCCCTTTGCCATACATGTGCAGCCTCGCTCGGGCCTGTGAGCATGGCACCGTGCTGAGCAGCAGTGCAAATCAGCCTCAGTGGGCTGCTGTGACAGCAGGACCATATGGCCACAGGGACATGAGGTGGTATCTGTGCTTGACCCGGGATGCCGGAGTGGGGAAAGGCAAGTTCTCATGTTGCTGAGGCAGGTTTTGAGCTGGGCAAACAAACATAGGTATCAAGATAAGACTGTTCATCTTATGCCAAGAGGTGTCTAGAGCTCGACTGTTGGGATCTCTGTTCCCATCTTTCGCATCCTGCACATTCTGGGGCTAGGGAGCTTGCTCGTCCCTAGGCTGGTATCTCCTGAAGCTATTTTCCTTCCTTAGACCAGCAAAGTGTCATAAACTGTGCGTCGTGGTCACTCTTAATAATGCCTTGGTCCCAATCCACTTCTTGCACCTGCTTCTCTGTGGGCAGGGAGGACCTTTGTTCTGGAGCAGTTTAAGCAGGCTGAAGCTGTTTCTGCTTTGAAGTAGTGTTTGGCTTTGTCTGGCGTCTGGGATTGCTGTGGATCTGATCCCGCGCAGAGCCAGCAGGACTGCTGGCTAAGGCACCGCGCTGCAGCTGCCACGCAATCCTATGTGGACGGGGTACCGGGCAGCATCAAAAGAGCTCAGCGCTGCTAGCGCCACAGCATCGTTTCGCTGCTGCCCGTGCTGCCTGGCCCCGGAGGACTGCAGGCTCCATCTTTGCCCTGCCGCCCCAGCTCCCGGCCTGTCCTGCCCCACGCTGGAGGCGCTGAAGGCAGCAGGGAGGGAGCAGTTTGTCTTTTTCCCTAGGGAAGATGCCAAAAAAACAAAACTGCCATATGCACAATGCTGGTGGGAGAAAATGGGCGTGCAGGAAGATGAGGGAAAGGTTTCACCAAGGAAAGGGCTCCCAGGAGCGTTTGGGAGAAGGGGGGCTTGGACTGGTGGGGCACTGCTTTAGGCTGCAGCCCCAGCCGTGGGATTAAGTCCTTCAAGGCCATGCCCCAGGCCCCCACTTGGACCGATTTGGCTGGGGTACAGGGAACTAGTGTGGGGAGAGAGACTCCTGTCCTCACCCCCAGCTCCACTGAAACTTTGTGCAAACAGCTGAATAGCATCATAGCATTCGGCTTTATCCCGGGCTTTTGTTGGCATCGGGATTGTGAAAGAGTTAAAGGAGAGCCTATTGCCGGGCTGCAGGAACGGCGGCAGGATTAGTTTCGTTAAGGCGAAGGGGCTGCATTGCAGCAGTTGCCCCGCTGGGAACGTAGGCCTGGCCCAGCTGCGCGCGCGCTCGAGCACACGCGGCATCTCGCAGCAGTCACCTGAGAGCAATTCAAAGGCGTGAGTCACTCCTGCAAAGATAAGGCGCCTTGCTGGATCAGGGCCCTGTGTACAGGCCTTCCTAAAACAACAGGATTATCAACAGCAGAAAAGCCTCTGTGATCTGACAGTGCATGGTTGGGAAAAGCACTCTACTTGGTGAAAGGTGTTGGCCAAACTATGTCCAGAAACACTTTGAAGCAGAAAACCTCCCTTCTCTCTTGGATACACTGGAATACTTAATAAATAACTGTAATTAAGTGTGAGGTGGTAGCTTAAGAGCTCGTTCTCAGAAGTTAACATCAAAACACTTGCTCTTAGCGCTTAGAGAAACAATATAAAAGCTAACTTCTTGTGCAGATGAAAGTACAGTTGTTGGGAAGCACTGAAGAGCCCTGGAAACACATACGCTGATTCTTCAATGGAGGAAAAGGTCTGAGGAAAGGACAAAACCGCCTATGTAGTAAAAATACTTTTTAATGAATGGTCATAGCTATAGTGCCTGTTTGGAGGGAGACGGAGGTGAGCTTTAAAACAGGAGACAAGGAACCGTAAGGGAAAAAAGGTTTGTACCCTTTCTTGGGCTCTTCTGCAGCTTCCCGTACCCCTCCGGTGCCAAGCGGTCGTACTCCTGCCCCTTGGGCACGCGTCCCGGAGCATCCCGACTCCCCTGCCCAGTCTGCAGGCTGCCCCAGGCCACCAGGGCTTTGGCTTGCCCAGCCCACAGTGCAGGTAGCCATGGCGCTTGCAGTTCACGCTTAAGACAAGGTAATTACTGCAGGTTTCTTTGTAGGTGAAGTCTAAAGGATTTTAAAAGAGAGGTGCAAGGAGAAAGAGGAACATCAGTGTAATTTTCCCTTTCAATCTCATATCAATTGTTGCACCTTTAAGAAGGTGGCACGGTACGACTGATAGAGCAGGGCCTGGAAAGGGAGTCCAAGAGCAGGAAGTATTAATCCCCGGCTCTGCCACACACGTGCAAAGGGCTAAGTCTAAGGTGCTACCGAGTGCCCTTAACCCTCGCTCCTGCGCACTGTGAAAAGCATTCCCAGGTCTTGGTTTCAGTCTCCTAATTGCTACAGAAATGCAGGAGCGCAGGCAGCCGGAGTCTCATTTGCCTCACAGTGATCCTCTTCTGCCCTGGAACGTGGGTTGGTCTTAATTTGTCTATGGTTCAGGCAAGAATGGACTAGGCAGACATACATGTTATCTCTTGTTTTTCTGGAAGCAGGGAGCATATTGCATAATGAAGCTTGGTCCGTACGTGGATTAAAAAATGCATGTGTCTGGGGCACTGGAAGCCAGGCTAGCCTGTGCTACTTTGATCCAAAAAAAAAGAAAGAAAGAAGGAAAAAAAAGAGTATTACAAAGGACTGGTACCAGAATGAAAAGTCTCCATGGTGCTGCTTACTTTTCCTCACTTTTTCTGTTCACTTTTGTATGTGTGGCTCTGTCTTAGCAAGAGAGTTTACACTCTCAGGCCAGAAGCAACTCTAGCAAAGTCAATGTAAATATACTGTAAAACTTGCCTACTTCAACACAGCGTCCAAAGGCTGTGGGTCAGGTGCTTGCTGAGGGTAAGGTGGTGCAGATCCAGCCAAAGAAGTCCACTGACTGACACCAAGTGAGGGTTTGGCCTCAGGTGTGTTTTCAACTTCCTACACTTCTCACAGGGCTTTTAACTTGAGGATTTACAAGTGTCAACTAATTGCATCCACATTAACTGTAGCCAAATATTAAAACAGCACTTGAATGTCGTTTCAAGCGAGTTGTTCCCAGACAAGGTCTAATGCAAATTTGGCAGGACATGGTAGATGTGCCAAAATCATGTTGGAATAATGTTTGAAAACAACACTCAGAATGTTTGTACTTGAGCTGAAGTATGAGGAAAGCAGGTATTTTAGGTTTAACAATGAGCAGAAAAATATTATAGAAACAATTCTAGGAATAAGGACAAGAAATCTGGGCTCTCTACTAGCAAAATGCCCTAATACTAAAGCTATAGTGTCTTTTCTCCCCCCACCCTCCCCTCTTTTTTCTGGCTGTCTTTCTGGACCAGTTAACTTTTGCATTCCTTGCTGCACAGTAGCTTCATTTCTACAAGACCATCAGCTTGATTTAAAACATGAACAAACCCAGGGTTTATTATCCCCAGTTAGAGCAGTGGTTCATGTAATCTGCTAAATCCTGGGGCCGCCAGTAGCCAGTACCTGAGGAGAACTGGAGGCAGAAGAGCTATCCAAGAGAGGTGACAGGCCAAAAAACCCCTTTCGTTAAGGTTATTTTTATTACAACGTGTGTTTTTCTGTCTCTGTTCATCTCCTAACAACTGCAGGCTAATTCCTCTTGCATCTTGAACTAATTCTCTTTCCAGCAGAATCAAGCATGTGCAGATCATCTGTTTGACATACAATCAAAGGGGAAAACAACGTCACAATCGCACAGTGCCTATTAAAGCAACTCTCCCCCTCCCCAACTCCTCTCTCCTAATGCAATGCAAATTGGAAGCACTGGTTTATTTTTATAGCCCTGGCCCCACCCCCCCCCAAAGTTAGACGCTGCACGAAATAGGCCAGCTAATTTGGATCAAGAATTTCAATTGCCTGGAAAATGAAGGTGCTGAAAACCAAACAGCATCAGCAGGAGTTTTATTCCCAAACGCCTGGCTTGTCAGGTGCTAAAGACGTCTCACTGACATGCTGCTTCTTTTCAGACTTCCCCCAAAGCTCTGGTGTTGCCTTTTCCTTCCCTAGGATGACAGTAGGAGCACAGGAAAGCCCATTACTCTCTCATGAGCTCCTGTGAGAGAATGCTTTGTCCATGAGACAACTTAAATGGGATTTTGTAGCTTGAACTTAGATGACTTCTCCTTCCCTAACAGCAGAAAAGACACTGTAAGTTCTGGATGAATCCTCTAGGGAGGATGAAAAATAAACATTTCATTTTTAACAGCAACATTTTAATAATCTGTAAACTCGTGCAGTTGCTGTATTTGCTGTGGCTCACCAAAAGTCCCCGTTCTTGGTGAGGACAGATCTGCCGCCTTCCAGCCTGGGTCAGGTGTCAACCTCGTAACGCAGCCCCTGTTTGAGGCAGGGTGTCACAGTCATTGCCCTTGGGTTTCTGCCGTAAATCAGCCTCCATTCGTTACCTACTGCTACCGTGACATACTGCGGTCCGGGAGCCCGGAGCGGCTCTGCAGCCAGCTCCCGGCAGGACGGAGAGATCCGCTAAGACAAAGAAAATTATATTAAGAAAAAAGGAAAAAACAAAAGCGGTCAAGATCACTGTACGTCCAGCCCAGCACAACGTCGGGGCGCCCAACCCGGCGCAGCAGCGGCCCAGGCGCCGAGCACGCGCCGCACCGCACCGCGTCGCCGGCCGCGGCGGGGGCTGAGGCGCGCCCGCCCCGGGCCCCGCGCGGAGCCCGCCCGCGGCCCTGCCCGACGGCGCGGCCGCCCGCCGCCCCGCCACCGCCGCCGCCCCGCCGCCGCCGCCGCCGGCCCCGCAGCGGCCTCTCCCCGGCACCGCCGCGCCGGGCCGCCAGGGCAACCCGGCGGGGCAGAGGCGCCCGGCGCGGGGCGGGGAGGACGGAGCCCCCGCCGGAGGGACACCGCGGCGCGGCTTTGCCCGCGGGCAGCGCGCTTTTTGTTGTCGTTGTTATTACTGTCGTTACCGCTGCCGTTATTTCCCCCTTACCACTTGCGCGGGCCCTCGGCGGCTGCTCCCCCGGAGCCCCCTCCCCCCGGGACCGCCGCCCCCCGGGCCGGGCCGGGCCGGGCCGGGCCCCCCCCCCCAGCCGGGCGGCGGTCTCGAACCCGCGGCGCGGCGGGCGCAGCGGCGCCGTTCCCCTTTAAATCCAGCCGGAGCGGCGGCCGGCGGAGCAGGGAATCCCTCTCGGAGCACGTCATCCGCGGCGAGGAAACCCGCGCTCGCGTAGTGCGACGCAAATGACCATTTTTGGCAACGTGCGACAATGGACGGGACCAAGCGGGGCGGTGGCGCGGGGGGGGAGGCCGGGAGGGGGCGGCGCCTGCCGGGAACCCGCCGCGCCCCCCCGCCGGGCGCCGCCGCCGCCGCGCGGGGCGCGGGGCCGCCGGGAGCCGCGGGGCGGCGGGGGCGGCGGGGGCGGGGCGGACGGGGCGGGGGGCGGGGCGGCCCCCCCCGCGGCGGCGGCAGGTGGGAGCGCCCGCGCGGGCGAGGTGGGGCCGGTGCCGCGGGTTTGACGTGTGCGAGTGCACATGGTGCGGCGGCGGCGGCGGCGGCGGCGGGGCCGGGCCGGATAATAAGCGCGCGGGGTTGACGCGGTGCCATTGCTCTGAGTCACCGCGGGCGCGCGGAGCGGAGCGCGGAGCGGAGCGGAGCGGCGGGCGCGGAGCGGAGCCGGGCGCGGAGCCGCGCTGCGCCGGCCGGCGCGCGAGGGCAGCGGCACTTTTATAAAGGGCGCCGGGGGCGGGGAGCCGCGGCGCCAGCAGCCCCGGGCCGCTCCGCTCCGCAGCCGCGGCCGCTGTGCCGGGAAGCGCGCAGCGGTGCGCGCCTGCGAGCGCGGGAGGGTGCGCGCGCCCCGGGTCCCCGCTGCGCCCCCCGCCGCCGCCCTCCGCGGGCCGGGCAGCCCCTGCCCCGCCGCCGGGTTTCGCTGTCCGCCTGAGCCCTTCTGAAAATTTTAAATTTTTTCTTTTTTTTCCGCCCAAAGCTTTTTTCCCCTGCTTTTCTTCTTCTTTTTTTTTCCGCCCCTCGGCGAGCCCTGGGAAGGCGAGCGGCGGAAAATAAAAGGTCGGGCGGGAGAAAGGGGCGGGGAGACGGCGAGGGAGCGAGCGGGTGTCGGAGCGGGAAGGCGGGCGCCCCGTCTCCCCGGCCCCGCCGCGGACCATGTACCAGGACTACCCCGGCAGCTTCGACACCTCCTCCAGAGGCAGCAGCGGCTCCCCGGGCCACCCCGAGACCTACCCCAGCGGCGCCGCGCAGCAGGTAGGGCCGCGCCGCGCCGCCCCGCTCCCCCCGGCCGCCCCGCTCCCCCCGGCGCCGCGCCCGGACGGGGCGGCGGCGCTGAGCGCGGCGCTGCGCTGCGCGGGGCGGGCTGCGCGCGGGGCCGCGAGTTTGGCGGAGTTTTCCGCTGGTTTCGGTCGGGGTGTGCGCGCGTGTGCGCGCTGCGCGGACGGCGCCGTCCCGCCGCGCGTGGGGCTCTGCCCGCGGGCCCGTCCCGGCGGGACCTCGGCGGTGCTGGGGCAGGGCCGCCCTGGAAATCGAGGAGCCCCGCGATGTCCCGTCCGCTCCAAGGATGGTAGTGGAAATACATATGCGGGGCTTATTCTTCCCCCGCTTCGTCCTGCTTTTGTTCGCTTACGTAGCTTCTTTTTTTCTTCTTCTTTCTTCCTCCTTTCATCACCGTTTTCCAGGTAGTCCGGCAGCTTCATGTGAGCTGGCTCGCAACAGTTTGGGCGTCTTCGCTGTACAGCGGCTTTGAGAGGGCTTGTGTGACTTCCAAACGCTGTTAAAACCACCTTAAAACATACGCAGGCACCCCTTAAGCAGGCTTTATTTCATCTTTTAAGGTGTCTAAAGGGGTCTCCCTGCTTTCTGCCCCTGCCCCCAAACTTTCTGTCTGTGGTGGTGAAACTATTTTTACATTTCCCATCAGTGAGACCTTCTAAACACTTACAGTGTGATAGTTTGCTTTTTCCTGCTGTCCAGACAGTCCTTTGATTGCCGAGAGTTGCTGGCTGGTGTTTAGCCGTTGATCAGTTTTCCTGTTCTCTTGACCTTTCGAATGCAAGTTTTTTTTTATGAGGCTTATATGATCTAGTTACACTCTGGGATAATACTTCTTTCCTCTTGAGAGCTTCTGGTCTTGAGTAATAAATGGAACTTGAAGAATGGAAGATATTTCCTGTTGAAGCTGCATGAATTCATGGATGTAAAAGACGACTAATTCTTTTTAACAAGCCTTTTCGTTTTTCCTAAGAAAACATCTCGAAATGGCTTATATGCCTACATAGACTAAATCCACCACTTCTGTGGAAGGCATTACACAATCGGGCCAGTTATACAAACGTAGGTTATTTCATAACTTGTTTACATCAGCTGGCCTATCCCCACTCTTTCTTTTTCAGAGTTGTGCTCTTCCTTCCCCCCCCCCCCCCATATTGTTATTTCATGTGTGGCTTGTATGGGCGAACTGGCAGAGTGAGCAGATTTCTGTCTTCACATCAAGAAGTCATAGGATCATTAAAAAAAAAAAAAAAGTCCACTATTAAACTTTGCCAACCGTACCAGCCCGTGACATTCCTCACATTAAAGAAGTTTTACCAGAAATGACTCTCCGCGTTTCCCAGCCTGCTCCAAACGCATCTCGTTGGTGCCCTCTGTGGGCTGCGCTGAGGGCGAAGATTTCCAGGGATTGTAGTTTGGAAGCAGATTATTCACTGCTTTGCAGTAAATGCCAGGACAAGGCGGGGGGAGTAGGGCGATCCGAGAAACCCAACATGCTTGGCAAGCTGCAAATCCTTTGGTCTCGGTTTCCTTCTCAGGTTCAGTAGATGCACTAGATTGAGGCACTTGTTTCAGGAGGTTGTGAAACTCTGGCCGTGCTTAGCATTTGAGCTACTGAGATCTGCGTGAAAGGGGCTGAAACTACTTTTCCCCCTTTTATTTCTCTGGTGTTGTGTGCCTTCCCCAGGCAGCTCTCATGTGTAGTGTTTGATATGGGTGCCAGAAAGTAGTTTCTAAGGTTACTATCTTAACGGGGCTTTGAGCAGGACGCTGGCTTAGCAAGAACAGAAATGTTTTCTTTAAGAATCTGGGAGATTTCTCAAGGCCCTGTGCATCGTCTTTCCCTTGATCCTTGCAGATGTTGTAGATTAGGATCAAATGCAAGTGTTGCCTTTACCCTAGGAATTGGGCTGTTCTGCTGATTCTGGGCTGTGGAGATCTGCAGAGTTTTATCGCTTGAGAAAATATGCATTGTAGAAATTTTTCTTTCTTTTTTTTTTTTATTTCCCAAAGCAAGAAAAGATGCATCAGTCACATGTTTAAGTGGAAACTGTGTGTCTGAGCCAAAACTTTGATGCTTTTTAATTATTTTTCCCATCCAACACAGTGCTGGAACATTTTTCTTTTAAGTTGCGTGTCATGTTATATTCCTAATCATTGACTTGCCATGTGGTAAACATAGATTTTAATGGGAATAATTTGTGTGCTCTTTCAGACCAGTTGACTTTCCCCTGAAATATCCCAGTCCCATGTCCAGTTTTCCTTCAAGTAGACACTCGACACGGGATAACCATCAGGGGCTTTTTATTTGTTATAGGATATACCCCCCAGATTTGATATTCGTTTGAGGATTTGTTAGCGATCGACTGGGTTTTTTGTTGTTGTTGTTGTTTGTTTGTTTGTTTGTTTGTTTGTTTTCCCCTTCCCTTCCCTGGCCATTTTACCCTTTCCCAGACTGGTTTCTGGTGCTGCTTAGCGCTTGCGGTTGCAAATGTAACTGGAGGTCTGGAGGGGAGTGGAGGTGCAACGTGGCACCGTATAGAAATTCCTCGCTGAGATGGAGAAGGGAAACTGTGGAGCCAAAGCCTGAAATATTCCCCTGCTGCTGCTGTATCTAAGTTGTGGCCTGCTAACGTAGCCTGTCCCTCACCGTGGTAGGACTTGCTGGAGACCCTCTTGGATGTGGATCTCTGAGGCTGTTCTCCAACCCCTTATGTTAAGGCAGAGGGGGGACAGATCTCAGTTCTTTGTGCTCTTAATAATAGGACTCTCTCTTTTTGTTTATTTAATTTTTTTTTTTTTAATGATACCTTGATCTGCGTGTTGCTTGGGTCAGGAGGAGAGGGGAGGCTTTGCGGCTGAGCGCGCGCTGTGCATGCAGGTATGTGTGCAGCACCTCAGTCTGGTTATCGCCAAATCTTTGCCGCGGCCCTGTGAGCCTCTCCTTTGAGAGGGTGGATGGGGAGAGCCGAGAGCGGGCAGAGGGGCGCCTCTCCTGGGTGAGGAGAGGAGAGCTGCGGGCACCCGGGAGGAGGAAGTGGCCGGGAGGTCCCTGCCGGGGAGGCTAGGGGGAAGTGGGCGAGGGCAGGCAGCGCTGTGGCGCAGGGCAGGGGTGCTGCCGGCATCCTGTGGGCTGCCGGGGGGACAAAGCTGTCCGAGGGGCAAGGAGGGACAGGGAGAGGCGTTTGGGGTGTCGTTTGGGGAAAGGTCTGCAGCTCCAAAATGAGGAGATGGGTGCCCAAAGGGGCTGTGCAGGGAAGGTGGCAATGAAGTCGGGGCCTGCCCCTGGAAATGACGGTGCCAGGAGCTCTGGGCAGAGCACGGGGGGGTCCCGCAGTGTTTTGGTGCAGCAAGGCTGGTGGTGGTGGCACGGTGTCCTGGCAGGGAGGCGAAATTTGTGGGGAAAAGCTGGCCAGTCAGGAAGCAATGCTTATGAAATCCAACCGGAGCCCAAGCGCCCTGTGTCTTGAGGCTTAGCCTGTCGCAGCCATGTGCTCCTTAGATATCTGGGGGGAAAAAACAAAACAGGCCCTCATCTTGGAGAGCTTTTTAGGACATTTCAAGGGGTTAGAAGGGAAGTTTGTGACAGAGATGGTGCGTGGCATAGACAGGGACTGCAGTCTGACTTGTCTCTTTCCCAAGTCTGAAAGAGAACGCTGGGGAGCCGCAGAAGGATGTGGCTGAACTGAGCAGCTCCCCTTCAGTGTCCTGGGAACTAGTGTTACAGTGAAGTCCTAAGTCAAATACAAGAGTGACTGCAAGTGGAGAAGTAGCCGCTTGGTGAATAACTCGGAGCCTGATCTCTGTCAGACATTTGTATCTGGCTTTTATATAGCTGATTTTGGTGCATTTGACTTTCCTGACCTCTGATGGAAACTTTGAGCAGGTCATTAGGTGTTGGAAGTTACAATAATATGGTATTGCAAGGATTGTTTCCTCTGGAATGCAAACAGTAACTTTGCACAGTGAAGCACCAAAAGTCTCGGTACGTTTTTCAACCATAGGCTTCTAGCAATCCTGCAAAAAAGATAGGACTCTTTCTTCTCTGCTTTTTGGGTACAGGAGGAATAGCACAGGTAGACAGAGGTCATGACAGAAGTCACTTGTGGAATTGGAAGCAGAACTTGCACCTCTTGACTTGAGCACCTGTGGTTTAACTAGTTTCACGCTTCCTTTTTGCAAGGTTAAGCTCCCTTTGTAATAGTGCTATGGGTTGTGGAGGCACCAAGGCATCCATTCCTGTGCCACATGGTCACAACCTACACTGCTGATGGGTACAGCAAAGAAAGGGATCTTCACCTATAAACCCTTCTATAGTGTTTACAGTTTCCAGCTCTGAGCCTCTCTAACTGGGAGAGATCATGAAGATGGCATTCACTATAAAGTGTGAGCCTGTTTTGGATTCAAGCTCCAGGTGTATCATGGAGGCTCTGGTGGCGATTTTGCCAAGGCCTTGGTGCCACTGTCATACTGCCTGTGTATTTCCCCACCTGCTTAACTTGATTCAGTCCTTCCCTCTCCTGCCCTTTCTTGCTAGGTTTTGAGCTGCCCAAAGCTATAGATTGGGATTTGTCTGGGTCTTCTGGTCTCCAAGTTTAGGCGGTTGGACTTTTTCTGGATAATATCGGCCAAAAATGCTGTAACTATCAGAACGTACAATACTACTTGCAGTAGCCTTGGTTTAACAAAGCACATAAGCAAGGTGCTTGACTAGACACACCCTGAAAAGGAAATCTATGAAGTGCTGTCCCTTATCTCGGAGGCTTACCTGAGCTGAGGTCAGGCTGGTGCAAGGGTTCTTGCTTCTCTGGGAAGTTAGTTTGTTGACCAAAGAATGTGCATTTTTCACAGGACCATTTCAAGGGTCACAAATTTACAGCAGCTATCCAGCTGGTCCTACGAGCCCCATCCCTTGCCCAGTGAGTGCTAAGATTGCTGGAGCAAGGCATGTTTGTCTGTAAAACTGAGTCTAACCATTGAAAGGCTCCTGAAGAGAGCTCTTCACAGACAAAAGCATTCTTTCTCTCCTGCTTCCCCCTCTGGGGACAGGTGATTGTTTTCCTTGCTGTTTAGTGCCAGCACATTATCCAGATGGATTTACCTCTGTCTGAAACAAGGTGTACATGTATTTTGGAGGAGATCATTACCTACTGCCTTGGTTTTACTGCTGCCTTGTTTTGTCTAGACAGCGTGGAGAGCTGCAGGGAACTTGTCCGATCTGAATCCTAAGACCTGTTTTATAGGCTGCTATTAAAATACATATCCTTGCACGTAACCATTCCAGGGCTGGGTTTCTTGCACTGTGTGCGTGGTGAGCACAGAACCACTGAACAAGAAGTAAACTGTTGTTCTTGCTATGGAAACCTTGCATGGACTGAACCAGAATTTCAGGGGCATCCTTTGGTAGAAGGCTTTGCACTGTTTGGTAAAGGCATTTCAGAACTGAAGTTTCTCTTCCTTTTCTTTGGATTGGCAGGGAAGTGTTTTTCTAGAAACTCTTTAATTCCCCTTTTGCCCCATGCTGGAAGCAGTGGTGGGCTTGTGTGGGGGGAGGTGGCAGCAGTGGGGCAGTGCCTGCCAGTGGAGGGAGGCTGGCGTAAGGGATGCTGGGGAAGAAGGAGGGAGGTGAGGAAGCAGGCTGGGAGAAGGCAAGGTTAATCCAGAGGGGAAACGCTTTCTGCAGAGGGCCATGATGGGTGGGAGCAGCCTGGGATCCCACAGAGGCTCCCAACAGACCCTTCCTTTTTTTTCAGGTGCTTCTGAGCAGGTTCTTGCTCCTGCTTTGGCCCTCACTGGTGCTGCTCTTTAGGGCCTAGCTGGTTTCTGAGCAATCCCCCATGTTCTGCTTTCATTGACAGTTTCTTCTTTTCTTTCTCTCTCGCTCTTTCTTCCCCTACTGAATTCTAGAAATTTCGAGTAGATATGCCAGGATCAGGCAGTGCTTTTATCCCTACAATCAACGCCATCACAACCAGCCAAGACCTGCAGTGGATGGTCCAGCCCACGGTCATCACCTCCATGTCAAGTCCATATTCTCGCTCACATCCCTACAGCCATCCACTGCCCCCGCTGTCTTCGGTGGCTGGACACACGGCCCTTCAGCGACCTGGCGTGATTAAAACGATTGGGACCACAGTGGGCAGAAGACGAAGAGATGAGCAGGTAATCGCTGTGGGGAGAGTGACTCAGGGTATCTCAGAAACAGGCATACAGAGATTCCCCTGCACAAGGGGGAGTCCCCCACTGCCCCCTTACAGGATCTCCCAGCCCCAAGCAGGAGAGTTGAGGTCTGTCCTGCGTGTTGGACATGCACTGGGGTTTCTCAGGATGACTACGGTATAAGGTGGAGGGTGACTTTATTACTGCTTCCTCATCATATGGCAAGAGTTAACCAATCTCCATAAAACACTTCACACCACTGGGCCACATTGCGGCTTGGTATCAAAAGCAGGTGAAACTCTGAAGTCGAGCCTTGGGTTTCGGTTTGAATGTCTTTGACTGCCACTCCAAGCAGAAGGAGACCTCTGAGTCAACAAAAGAGCTTTACATTGGCTGTTAGTTTTGTAAATGACCTAAGTGCATCAACTGGTATTTTATATATGCTCTGTGGCAGCTAGCCCTGTTCTAGTCTCACTTTTGGGTGATACCACCAGCACCAACCAGAACTGTGCAGAGAGGAGCAGCAGCTCCCCTATAACATCTTAAGTTTATTAGAAAGAGCCTTCTGCATGTCTAGGATCGAATCCACCTTCCTGCTGCAAACACGCAATCGCCTGATCTCTTTACAGCAGCGTGGTGATGATCCCACAAGCAGAGCTCTTTCCATTGCTGTCACGGTGGCATTTTCATAGCTGGGGTGAGGTAGCTTGCACCGCTGCTGCCTGTGCTCGGTTCCTGCTTTTATTGCAGAGCCAGGCCCCTGGATCCTGTGCTCAGGCAGGGGGTGGACTAAATGCAGGTGTCTTATCCTGAAATCCTTTCAGTCCTGTGAATCTCATTGTCAGAAACCGCATTCTCCAGGGCTGTCTAATGAATATCTATCCACAGTGCTAGGCTGACTTTTTTTTTTTTTTTTAATAGATGATATGAATAATCTAGATCTCCCCAAATTGTTCCCAAGCAGCAGTTGTGTGGGTCGCTGCAGAGAAATGTAATGAGACACACTGCACACCCTCAGTACATTAGAGCGCTATTGCATGAGGTCTGTTTCTAATAAGGCACATCAGCCCTACTTTTACTTCCACGTCATCTGTTTTGATTCACAGTCCAATTATTTTATGTGGAGTCACTGCTGGTCTTATAGACCTAAAAGGCAGGGAAGGGGTTAAAGGTGCTTGTCCAGAATGAGTTGCACCTCTGTTCAGGGAGCCAGTGCAGATACACTTAAGACCTGTTTTTTTAATTGGGAAAGATGAATCTGACCCTCTGTGGGGCAGATGCGGTTCCTATGGTGTGTGCCAGCCCTTTCCACACGGTTACTTCCCAGTTCCCTGTGCACAAGGCTCGTGTCCAAAGCTAGGGAAGCTCTCACGAGAACTGGGAGAATAATTAGCAGCAACTAATTTGTTTGACAAATGCTGCCTCTGTGTTCACAAATTGGCCGTGAAGAGATCACCATATTCTCCAGTTTATTTGTTGTTCGGAGTTATTTGCTGAAGGATGTCTGCCAAGCAATTCCTGGCCTGTGGCTTGTTTGCAAGCCGTTCATTGTGGGTCATTCAAATCCAAGTCCTTTTGATTAGGCACGTGCTAAGTCAGTACCCAGGCGGTTTACCATGACTCTTTGGCTCAGATTTCCGCTGTTGGTGCTTGTGAACGCTGAATTGGAGTGCCATTTTGGAAGACACTGTGTAACATTTTATGAAAAGAGCCTGTTTTGATGCCAGTGAATGCACGTATTGGACCTGGACAAACCACAGATAATGCATGTAGCAGGGGCATGAAGAGTGCCAAATCAAACTGCTTTCAAATAAATCCAGCAACTGCTTACAGAATATTCCTTTTTAGAGCCATTATAATGTTAAGCACGTCCACATTAGGGTCTTCAGTCCTGTCTCTTTGAGATTTTTAAAAAACATAGCCTCTGAGATGGATAATGTAAAAATGACTGAAGGCCCGGGGAGGAATAATTTTGTTCCCCAAGTATTTCAATGAGATCTGTGCTTGTAAAGCATAAAAGGGCACTTGAAAATTGTATACAGAGGCCCCAAGTCAGTACAGAAATTACACGCATGCTTAATGCTGTGCCGTACTGAGGATACTTTTGTGCAAATACATGTTTACCCTACACATGTATGGGCTGGAAACTGAGCAAGCAGAGCCGTACCAGGGGAAGTGGTGCCTGCCGGGGCTGCCCTTCAGAGGGGGCTCCTTGCTGGGGGGGTGAATATGCAAAAGCCCCAGCTGCTGTCCACCAGGGCAGAGAGAACGGCCTGCTCTGAGATGGATTGCTATAACCTGCTGATGGAAAAGCTTTCAGGTGCACAGCTCATGTCCTGAAGTCCTTGCTAGTCTGAGAAGTGCTTGTATTGCTCAGTGTGCATCCAGGGACTTGCACTGTATCTGGCTGAAATGGCAGACCTGTAGTGTCCAGAAAAAAGCAGAACAGAGCAAGGGGAATGCCCAGGGATTAAAATAAACTCTCTGAAACTGAAGATTGAAACTAAGGAAATAACAAAACAAACCAGAATGAGGTTAGAGTAAAAATAAAACTAAAAAGAAGAGATAGTAAAATGGTGACTATCTTGTTTGTGATATCGACAGTCCCAGAAGATATTAAAACTGAAAGCTATTAAGGAAAGAGGTTTTTTTCCATTCTCTACTGGTGAATACATGAGATCAGACAGTGCTTCACCCAGACCACTTGTTTCAGTTTGGTTTGCAGTCACTGGGCCAAAGCCCCAGCAGCACATGCCAGCCCAGTGAGGCTGAAGTGCACGGCGCGGGGTCAGCTCATGGCAGAGGAGGATGTGTCGTGTGACTCTGTTTGCCAAGTGTGTGCCGTGAATCCCCACACCATTGTGTTTGCACTGGCTCCTGTGAACAACGGGCAGACAGTGGTGACCCTGGCAATGTCGGCCCCGTTCACGTTGCTGGACTTGCTCCCCTGTTGCTTGCAATGATACAAGCACATCTGCCGCTGCTGAGATTTATAAAACCTTGTCTCAAACCTAAAATGCTAAGCCTGACTTGACCAGGTCTTGTGGGCTCCTGCTCACTTCCTCTGGTTTCGCAAGAGTGTAACTCTATGGGTTTCTATGGAACTGTTCCTGATTTACATCAGTGAGGATGTCAGCTGGCCTCAGGAAGCCCTTGATATCACTGGAGCCTTGCCTGCTGATGCAAGAAGCACAGTGTGTTATCTCGCTTAGTGCTCGAAAATCTGAGGTCAGATTTTTGGGTGGTATAAATCATTGTTGCTTCATGGACTTCATGAGAGCTCTGTTGATTTCCCCCTCTCCCCCCACCCCATCTCCAACCTTCAAGCTAACAACTATTTTTGTGTGGGAAGCAGCAGATATTTTCTTTTAAGAAAGAGGCACTTACAACATCATGCTCTGGTTTTGCTTAATTTACCACCCAAGTTGTGAAACAATCAGAGCATCTTTTATCTGTTTGGCCTTGGTGCAGATTCACTGTCCTCTTACACAATCTTCCCCCTGCTCCCCACTGTCTTCTCCTCACCCTTCTGCTAAGACCCGGTGCTAGCAGAGATACTGCACACTTTCATCTTCTGCTGACATCAGTTGAGAGGGGGAGTGAGGAGCATCCTGCTGGATCAGGCCTTTTTTCTTTGCATTGTGGTTAAATCCTCGCAAACTTCAAGGAATGCCTTGCTCAGATCTGATTGTGGGTTTTCTTGGCACTTGCCCACAGCTGTCGCCTGAGGAAGAAGAGAAGCGAAGGATCCGGAGAGAGAGGAACAAGCTGGCAGCTGCTAAGTGTCGTAACAGGCGTCGAGAGCTAACAGAGAAACTCCAGGCGGTACGTGCTCTGCATGCATTTCTCTTTCCTTGTCGCCTGCCCTTTGGACTAGCTTGCAGGGCATTGTTTTCCCTCTGCAAGCATGTTTGAAGAACATGCTGCGAAACACACGCTGCCTTCACCTTCTGACGTTGCTGCTCCGAGGCTGACTGGTGGTGTTGCCCCTACCACAGCTTGGGTGGTGAGGGCTCAGGTCTGGAGCTCAGGAGCCTAAATTCCCAGTGCTGACTGTCCAAAACATCCTAGCCACTCCACTCTCTTCTAGCCTGCCTGCTAGCACTAGTCTCCCTACCTCTGGTCTCCATCTGTAAGTGGAAACAAAGATGCTGTGTGCCTCAAATGCATGCTTTGAGGAAAAAAAGCACTGTACGGTCACCTGAGAGCAGTAGAAAATGAGGCAAACATTATGTGTATCCATCAAAGCTGCATCCTTTAGACTAACCTTTCTTTGGTTGGAGATAACTGATTTTTTTTTTTTTGCACAAAGGAAACACCATAGATATATTTGGTCTGCAGTTCCTAGAGACATGTGGTCCAGTGTCACAAGGGAAATTACTAGTTCCGCTAGAAAAGATAGGGACGGGTACAAGAACTGTGGGGTGGATAAGGAACTGGCTGAAGAGGGGGTGAGGATGGGTTGGGGGGTGGCAAGGGGAGGTGTGAGGCTAGAGGGAAAGTTCCAGCACCACTCCTCAAGAACCAGCCTGGGATTGGTTGTATCTGATTTTATTAACCATTGGAATTTATTAACAGCAGAAGCAGTGAAAGCACACCAATGAAATGTGCTGCTGACTCAAAGCTGGGAGGTATTTTCAGTGTGGGGGGAAAGGACATCATACAAGAAGAATTTAAGGATCCTCATGACTAAACTAATAGAAATGAGTATGAAGTGGGAGGTCATATCCTGAAGGACCAAGGGCCAGAACTTCTCTTAAATGGTGAGCTCCTCACACAGGAAGATACTAATTGCTCACAGATTGACTATGAACCATCAGTTTGATGTGACCATGGGAAAAGTAAATGCAATAATTCTAGGATGCATCAAGAGATGATCCAGCAGAGGTAAAAGTGTTAGTCCCTTGTGCAAGTGTCAGGCCATACCTCATCTAGAATATGTGCTACAGAGAGAAAATGGGAACAGTTTAGAGATTGCTCTATGCTACCCTCCCTCTAGGAAATAAGAACTTGACTTAATCTAACACAAGAAACAAAGGGAGGGAATCTGAGTGCTCTCTGTAAAGGCATCTGGCAGGTAGGCAGTGAGGGAAAAGAGTTATGCAAGTCAGAGGACAAAACAGAGGTAGAAACTGGCCATGAGAAAATTAAGGCAGTGTGATGAGAAGACCATTTATAACCCTTAGATTAGTAAAGTTTGGGGATAGTTTCCCAATAAAAGCAGGAGATGCAAAATGCTCAACTAGAAATGGCCTGGTGCTTGTTTGGCCCATGAAGGGACTGTGGTGTATTTGCTCATGATGGCAGGGGACTGGATTTGATGGCTATGTTCTGGGTGAGGAGCAGTGTCAGAGCCTCTGACATTTACTTATTCCTTCTTTGTCTGCAGGAAACTGAAGTGCTGGAGGAGGAGAAGTCAGTGCTGCAAAAGGAGATTGCTGAGCTCCAGAAGGAGAAGGAGAAACTGGAGTTCATGCTGGTGGCTCATAGCCCCGTGTGCAAAATCAGCCCGGAGGACCGCCGGAGCCCGCCATCCAGCAGCCTCCAGAGCGTTCGGACTGGAGCAAGCGGAGCAGTGGTGGTGAAACAGGAGCCTGTGGAGGAAGAGATCCCATCTTCCTCTTTGGTCCTTGACAAAGCCCAGAGGTCTGTCATTAAGCCCATCAGCATTGCCGGAGGTTTTTATGGGGAGGAGGCACTCAACACTCCCATCGTGGTGACCTCAACACCAGCCATCACTCCTGGCTCCTCCAACTTGGTGTTCACTTACCCCAATGTGCTGGATCAGGAGTCTCCTCTCTCCCCGTCCGAGTCCTGCTCTAAAGCTCACCGGAGGAGCAGCAGCAGCGGTGACCAGTCCTCGGATTCCTTGAACTCTCCCACCTTGCTGGCATTGTAATCCCCCCCGCAGCCCCCCATTGCCAGTGTGTTACATTCCCACCCAGCACCATGGGGGAAGCCCCCCTCCATGGTGTTAGAGACAGGCACAGGATCGTTGAAGCACAAGGGCAGCAAGAACAAGGATGGGGAAGTGCCGCAGCTCCAGGAAGGAGAGTGAGGACCAATGCCAACTCACTGGAGGCAGGAAACGGCAAGGGTGGGACTGACGTGCCAGGACTGTTTGGAGAGGGTGATCTCCCGTCTGTAGGGGCTGCCTATGGAAACCTCTTCATGGCTGTAGTGGACTTAGGAAACACTCTTGACCAGGACTGAAGGCGAGCTGGAGACAGTCGCTAGTTGGCCCTTTCCTTTGTGAATTGATCTGATCGGTTATGCTCTGTGCTTAGATCAATCTGGTTAGTGAATTTTACTAGACCTCTTTCTTTCCTTGCTTTTCTATCTCTTTCTCTCTCTGTTTATCATTTCCAATGTTGTCAATCCCATGACATTTCATCCAGTCGCTCTGAACTCTAAAGGCTTGTTAGGATCTATCCTCTTGGGAAGGGCTGTGGGGAAACAAGTGGGGTTGTAAAGGCAGGAGCGGGATGACTGGGAGGGCAGTGGGGGTCTGAGAGCAGTGCAAGGGCTCAGCAACAAGGTCAGAGCTTGTAATTCCGTGACCTGTGGCACAGACATAGTGAACAGAGACAGTAGGAGGCTCATATGACTTTTTTTTTTTTTTTTTTTAATAAGTAGATATATTTATCCTCCTGGTCTCCTCAAAACCCAAGTTAACATCTCAGGGCCAGAGTAGCATCAGAACAGCTGCTGGGGTGGCATTATCATTGTCTTTGGCAGGGTTTTACCCCCATTTGGTAGATACCAAATCTGCTACTAGACTCCTTTGTTTACTTTTCCTGGGCTGTCTGCTGTCTAGGGAGTATTACACCTTCCTCCCATCACGGCTCCTGACTCAGATGCTGAACTCTTCCTATTAGCAAATCCTCCCCTCGCCTTGGCTGTCTTTGCAGAATGTGCTACTGAAAAAGAGGTGGCACCACATGCCTATAAATCTAGGAGGGAGATTGGTAGTGGATAAGAGGGTGAAAGTATCTGGCTGTCCCCTCAGTGCCTTTTTTCTTTGGCAAGCAAAGCAGCACACATCCCTGCAGTTAATACTAGCAGGTCTTTGCTCAGAGATTCCCAGCTCCTGAGGTCAGGAGGAAGGTGATGGTGTAACCTCAGGTACAACACAGGCCACAAGGCACTTCTCTACCAGGCATTGCATACTCCAAGCAATGACGTGTTTAAATTACAGCAGAGCTTTTGGCAACCTCTGGTTGTGATTGACAAATTGATATTGGAAGAAAATTTATTATCATTATTTGCACCTCAGTCTTTGGCCTCTGTTTTTTTTGCAATGTAATTGATCTGATTTTGTTGGGGTTGATTGGCTTAAAGACCAGAAACACATCAGAGAGCTCTGCTCTTAGTCCTGGGTCCTTGTCTCCTCCAACCCATTATCTTGGCTGCTAGTACCGAGGACACCAGAGGGCACAAGCTGATGCTCTAACGCATCTCTAACGCTGATGTTCACTACTGAAGACAGCAATGTGCTGAACCTATTCCTGCCTGGACCCAAGCTCAGTTCCTGTTGATGTCAAGGCACTGACAAGTCATGGCCATGTGCGCACTAAGATTGCCCAGCTTGTCAGCTGCTTTGGTCCAGCATGTTGAAGCTGTGGTGGCAGCTATTTATTTTGGTGTGGGATTTTCTTTTTTTTTTTTTTCTTAAAAAAAAAAAAAAAGTAATTCTTGGTTAGGCCAGACCTGGAGAAATGCAGTATGCAATGGTAGGGCCAGTCCTGTGAGATGACTGTTCTTGCAGCTCCCACTGACTCCACAGGGAATTAATGGAGTTCAGTCTTGTGGAACCAGACCTTTACTCAGCAGGGCTGGATTCCCTCCAACCTTGGCCACTGCCCCATTCCTTGAATCATTTCAAAGGGACACTACTTTGGCTCTAAAGGTAGATTTTTTTTTCTTTTTTTTTCTTTTTTCCCTCCTGCCCCAATATTTACCAGACTTGCCAGAAATAGAAAGAGATGAGTGGTATTTTTCCTTTGTAAAACTCTTAGTGATTCAGGCTTTTTCTTTTGTTGTTTAAACATTTCCATCATTATACCAGTACTAGAGGTCTGAAATTGAGCTTATGCAACAAGTAAAGCTGATAAGGGAGTTCTTTTGTCCCTACATGAACATCAAGGCTTCCTTTTTAATAAAGTAGATATTAAACTTTTGGTAGTTAGCACAGCTGATCCTGTTTTTGTACAGTTTTATGTAGATGATGTCAGTTTAGGAGAAACTGCTGCTTCTTTAATTGTTTCCATTTTGCCAGATGCTTGTTTGGGCCAATCTGGATTTAGAATCTAAGGCTATTCAATAAAATGTCTCTACGTGTCATTTCCACCTATTCTGGGCGGAATGTAACATTGACAAGTGGTGAATCCTAAAGCGAGGCAGCTACTTTTGAGGCCAGCTGATCACGGGTTTGCGAGAGATCCCTGGAGTCAAGGCTCAGCTGACATATCTGGAGCATTCCTATTAGGGACTTTAGGTAAAGTCAGGTGCCTTCTCAAACCTGAGTTAATATAAGTCATAGTAGGACAACATAAACCTCTTCTTAAGTCTTGCTGGTCCTTAATTAAAGATGTGATGTTTTTAACATAGTGACTTGTCCCCTCTTCAGTTGCAGTTCAGTTATGTTGACCACCTCGTTAGCTGTGTATCTGTCTCCTAGGCAAACAAGCATTTTTAGCAGTGTGAGGCAAGTTTCTTGGAAAGGAAAAGGTTTATCTAGCTCTGGTGAGTAGGCAGGTGGCAAAATCCAATTGCATTTCTGAAAAAATCCTTAGGTGTGGCCTTCGCTGCACTCAAACCCCACTGCTGCCAGCCTGCAAAAGCCATCCGAGAAATCTGAGATGTTTATTTTCATATTTGGCTCAGTCCTTTGTGATAGCTCCAAAGTGCTCTCAACAAGTTAAGTTTTTTTGTTTGGTTGTTTTTTTTAAACCAAGTATGAAGTCCTCAGCTTAGCAAGATTTTAAATGTGGGGCCTTGTCACTCATTTATACCAGGGAGTCCCTTCTCCTCATCTCTATGGGAGAGGCATACAGCCCAAGGAAATATGTGATTCTACCTTTACTTTTGCTTCACTGAATTATTGCCTCAAGGAGCTACAGCTGGCCCCTGCCCACTGACTTGTCACTGATCATCTCGGAGATGAGGCAGAAGCATCCCCTTTCCTGCCTTGTGATACCGAGGAGAACCATTTGAAACTACACATGAAAGATGATCGTTATCTGCAAGAACCCGAGTACCTTGTGCCTGCCTATCTTGTCCCTCAGTCCTTTCAGAGGATTTCTGTGTTGGAATCGCTGGTCTCCTGCCTTCTGTATTTTGTGGATCAGCATTACCTTATTTTAGGTTCTAGCAGGCAGGTATAGCTTGAACTGTCCAGCTGTTTTGGTCTGGCCCTGGATTCTTTTTTTTCCAAGTTTATTGATGTGCTTTTGGGAATTGACAGTCTTCCCCATCCCACAAGTGGTATTTTCCATGAGTACCTCCCCTGATGATTCCTAAATGTACAGTGTCTCCACATTCTGCATGCAGTAGGGGTGTGGGAGCTATTAGAACTAGTGTCTGACCAAAAGCTGTTGAAGTCAGTAGAAAAATGCCCAGGGAATTTCAGCTGGTATTGGGTCAACCCCTTAGTGACTGGCCCAATGAAGCATCTAATAACGGAAATAATAATAAATTGATCGATGCCCAATGGGGAGGAGCAGTAGCAGCCACACTGAAGGAAACACTCAGCTTCCAGGTGATGTTTGCCATTCCAGTTTTACCCTCCTTCCTCCTTCCCCCTTCCCAGTTCTGGCATTGCCTTCATCCATTCCTTTCTTGTAGGTGTGGAGACTGGGTAAGTCTCAAACTGCTTGTGGTATGATGGGATTTAGGACCAATATGCTGGGGACAGTAGCTCTCTGTTGTGTTTTTATAATTATTATTTAAATGATCTATTTAGTTCATCTGAACCTTTAATTTTGCTGCTTACTGTATGTAGGATCCACCTGGCCTTCATCCTAAATGAAAAAAACAAAACGAAAACAAACCTAAGGCATTCCCCCAGTATCTTATTTATTGGCAGGCAGTTGTTTTGTGCCTGCTCCAGCAGATCTGCCCGCCATTAATTTAACATCCTCCCAACTCACATTCCTAGTTTTTGGTTGTTGTTTTCTTTTGCTTTTTGTTGTTGTTTTTTTTTTCCATTCTAAAACAGACTTCTGAAATATTAAGAAATCTTATTATTATGACACTTACAAGTTCATTTTCATTAGGAAGGCCAAGTCAAACATTTTAAGAGGTGGGGGGAACAGTCTACATTTTATTTCTTATTTATTTATCATGTTTACATCTTTTTTTCTGTTCAAGACTTGGATATAATAAAGAAAGCATTAAAAATACTCCAATCTTCTTCTTTTTTTTAGGCTAATAATTTTTTTTTCCGGTTCTTTAAATAAAAGATTTTGGGTTTTGTTGTTGTCTGTATAAAATGTATAAAGAGATATGTTTCTAAAGATGCATTATCATTCCTCTGTGAACAGTAGGTGGAGTTGAGGACAAATCTCAGAATACAAGATAATAATAAAATCCCATCCTGTTTTACTTAATTGTTCCCCTCCTATCCTGTATGATTAAAGGGTTATTCCACTTTCTTGTTTGTGGTTACTTGATATTAAAACCATATTAAGATGTGTAGAAAATAGATATCCAATTGTTTTTGCTCAGTGAGAGGATAAAATGTTGTATATATATTGATATACTGTGTAGTTCAAAGTAACATCAATAAGGGATAGTGCATCTTTATTAGAGTGATGTTACTAGTGTCACTAAAGTCTACTTTAAGATCCTCAGATATAAAAAGGGCCTGACACTGATTCCACTTTCTTGTGGGTAAATTGAGAGCATCAAGTGTTTCACTGCTGCGAAGCAGGTGTCAGAGGTGGAATCAAGCCTCAGTGATTAATGTGCAACCATGAGGATTATTGAAGGTTTGGGGGCACCGTTATCTTATTTTCCTCAGAAGTTTTAGATCATGGTTTTTCTTTTTTGTCTGTGGTGAAATAGTTTCTGCCAAGGAGGTTCTTAAAGGTGACTGTTGAATTGGGACCCTTCTTTGCTCGTTGTGATCTTTATATAGTTCTTGCAGTCCTGGAGAATCTCAGCTCTGAGGCATTCTCTCTGGTGTTCTCTCGTTTCTGTTCTTGTTATTTTACTGTAATACAGGCCTACAGTATTTGCACTAAAACAAAAAGCTTGTTAGAGAAAGCTTGCTGCTATGAAAGAAAGAACATATTAAAATGGTTTTGCTTTTACAATTTTAACTGAGTAGCATTTTGTAGAATAAAATCAATTTAGATTGAAAAAAAAAGAGTTTTCTTTTTTCCTCTGCACTCCCCCACCCTGCCCCATCCTCCTTTCTTTTCCTTCCATTCCTTCATGGTGTAGTGTTTTTTTTCCCTCCTTCTCCTTTGGTGCTCAGTTGTAATGATTGGCTGTATTGTTGACTATGCTGCTGAGAGTTATGACACTTGTAAATCCTGTTTTAATGACATTGTGGACACTTTTGTATAGCAAGAGCTAACTGGAGTTCTTCTCTCTCTGTTAATTGAAGTCATTAAAAAGCTCCCTTTGCCATGAACAATTAAAAGCTTGCATGTTGCTTCAATCCGAACAAATGGGTACAGCATTGCCAGGTGCCCGACTGTAGCACATTTCAGGGCTTCTTTCATTAGAGCAGCTGCAATCCAGACAGCTGTTAGCTGCAACAATGGTAAATAGGGCAGAGGCTAACAGAGGAGACCACCTGGGCTAAAAGGCAAATAATGCATTAATCCTTTCATCTTCCTTTCAAAAAGAAAGGGATGGAGCTAAGAAAACACATGATGAGATGACTTCATTATTATTATTTTTTAAACCACCTCTTCAGCCAGAGGACTCAAAAGCTGCTCTGAAAGCTTCGTCTGGGGTGGTTTCTTCACTAGCAATAAGGAGGAGATTGAAATGGGATTGCCTTGCTCACCTGGGAACAGCTGCAGTCTCTGGAGTGGAAGGAACTCAGATATTCCAGGTTAGGAATGCAGGATGCTGTATTCAAGTAAAAATATGGTGATGAGGGGGAGATGTTAGATGAGTCATGATTAGCCAAGCTGGCATCAGGCCAACCTACTCCTTACTCACTGGTTTCTTTAGGAGTAATGTCTGCTTTGACTTCCTCCTGGTCCCTGTCCCTGTCTTCTCTGGGAAGCTGTTTTTTCCACCATGCTCTCATGGCATGGGAAGGAAGGAGATAAGAGAAGAGATGCTAGAGTAAGTTTTGTGGCTAGTGTATGAAAACACTTCTGAAGTCATGAGGAATGCTGAAAGTACCAGCCACCAGAATGGGGAATACATGCACCCGCCTGCGTGGAGTGAGCTCAGTGGTCAGGAATCCACACTGTAACAGAGCTGACACGAAGTAGACACAGGATGGCGTGGGCTGTAGAGCTGGAGCCAGCTCTAGTGTATCCCGGGGGGGGGGGGGGGGTCAAGGATAACAAAGGAGTGAGGGGGGAGCCTTTGGGAAGCTTGCTTCAATTGCACTGGTCCTGGTGGGGCTGTAGGAAAAACTGGCTATTTTGAGGGGATGCCTATTATAAGCAAATATACTGAAGAACCCAAGAGCATCATCTTCTAATATCTATTTCCATGGGGCCTCAGGCATGGGGGAAGTCCCCCTTTGATCTGTTGTACTCAAGCTTTCTTTAAGGGGAGTGCCTCAAGGATTTCCTGCTTAAGTGCCTGCCTGTCTCACTAAGGGCTTTCCCATTATGCTGATGCACAGAGGCGTCCAGCCTCAAGTTTGTCAAACCGGCTCCTTTGGCAGCATATTCCCCACCACCAAAAAAAGGGTAGCAGAAGGATATGTTCTTGCTTGCCTCCTGACAACCTGAAGTGCTCCCTAACCTCCTGTTTGCTGACAGCACTCTTCAAAAGGGGTTAATGTTACTTGTCTCCAAATGCTAGTTGCGAGGTTAGTCCTCCCACCTGATTTCCTCCCAGCACTGACTGGTTGTGACTGTCTTTCACCATCATTAGCTGGCAGACACTGGAATGTCCACACACTTACTACAATTTGGCTCTGAAAGTTGAAGTTACACAGCAGAGCAAAGTGTTTTCCACCAGTCTACTAGCTGTGGGGAGCTGAATTCGACCACATTGTCATGGAAATTGTGTTTTCCCCAACATTCTCACCTTGTTTTAGATCTCCATTTCACCTAGGGAAGTTCCCCTCTTTCTTACACAAGTTCACACACACACACACACACACACACACACACACACCCTGCCCAGATGTACAGATCTTGTTGTGCAAGAGAGGGATCTGCGTGTTATCATGACGCAGGTGGTTGTTCCGGTGTGGAGTCATGCTGGAAGAGAGGTAGCTCATCCCTTATGCAAGGAAAAGACACTAGGAACATCTGCACTAATAACTCTTCTATTAGGATCAGTATAAGGCTCAGTGGCATTTTTACTGTGCACAAGAATTAACAGCAGCTCCTGGTTCTCTTTTGCCTGTCCCCTCCCCATCTAGAGAGATTCATCTCTGAACTTTCTCCACAGTCACATTCCTTAGTGAAGTACCGAGAAATGGTTCATCTCCCTAGGCAGCATGTGAGGGTAGCCCGGTCTTAAAAATTCAGAGGTTTCCTTCCACACATCGAGTGTAGTTAACCCTGTGGTCTCCGCTGTTCTTCACTGCAGGGGAGACCCTGCCTGAGGCAGAACTTTTGTGTCAAGAACAAAACTGTAGCCCAAAGGAGTGGCCTGAATATATCACATCAGAGACAGCAGTAAGGCAGCTGAAAGGTTGTTTTTTTATTTTCCTTTTAATTTAATCTAGAATCTATGGGAGCAGCTATAGGAACACTGTGGAAATTCTGCAGCCAATGGAAAGAATAAGCATGTGCTAAACTTTAAGAAAGCTTAATGGCAAGCAGAGCTGGAGTGGGAGTGTGGGGGAAAGGAGAGCATCCAGAACGCTGGTTTGAAGTGATGTTTCCACTTTGATGTGGGAAGGATGTGACAGAGGAAAACTGTGACAAGAATATTGCATCAGATATCCCAAAGTGGAACAAATGATGCGTTTTTGAAAAAAAAAAAAGAAAAAAGAAAAAAACACCTTATGGTCCTATTCTACTGATGGCTGTGACCTGATCCTCCTGAAGTTTCACGTCATCACAATAAACTTCTTGCATTCAAATGTGCCAGTGCAGTGTTTTCTGCTCTGCCTCACATGGCACAAGTGAGCCCCCATTTAGCAGTACAGATTGGTTACTGTGGGCATAAGGAGCAATACAGATAGGTTATTAATCTGTGTGGAAGTTGTTGGGGCACTCTCATAAGGCTGAGGTTTAAAAGAAAGTTTTTCCTGTGTGTTCTAGCATAGTGAGATCCAAGACACCTCAGGAAGCTTTTCCTTGAAGAAGACAGGACAAAGCTGTGAGGAGAGGCTGAGCGAGCTGGGATTGCTTAGCCTCGAGAAAAGAAGGCTCAGGGAGGATCTTATCAATGTGTATAAATACCTGACAGGAGAGGGAGGAAAGGAGATCCAGTCTGACTCTTCCCAGTGGTACCAAGTGACAGGATGAGAAGCAATGGTCACAAATTGCAGTGTAGGAAATTCAACTTAAACATAAAAAGAACTTTTTTTACTGTGAGGGTGGTTGAACCCTGGAACAGGTTGTACAGAGAGGTTGTGGAGTCTCCATCCTTGGAGATATTTGGTCCTAGCCATCCAGCTCTAACTAATCCTGCTTTGAGCAGGGGGGGTTGGACCAAATGTTCTCCAGAGGTCCCTTCCAACCTCAGCCCTTCTGTGATTCTGTGAAATGCTTTTGAATCCACATAGTCCAGAAGCTGGCTCTTTCCACCTCGCAGTATACTGCAAGCATATTTCTTTCCCCACTGCAGTGCTATCACATTTGAACTCTAGAATTCCTCTGTACTAAATATCAGCTTTTTTGATGCTGGCTATGCAAGGTCAAACAGATAAGAACTAAGCTGGGAGGAGGATATCATGGCAGACAAGAATGTAAACTGTTCAGCATGCCAGTGTGAGCCTCAGATTTCTCTTTTTATTTTGCATGCTCCATTCCACAGACTAGCATGGGGGAAGAGAAGGAGACAGGCCTTAATTAGACCTTGGATCCCACAAAGGATTGCATCCTTCTGCAAATCCATAGGCCATGCCAGTAACTGTTGCCTCCTTGCTTTTGTGGGCTCTCCTACCATTTTTTCTCCCTCAGGAAGAAGTTGTTTTTCAAGTTCTCTGGAAAGGTAAACATGGATATACAACCAGTGATCCTAGATGTGCTCATGAGTCAGGCAGAATCCATCAATATTGAGTGCATACACTCTCCCTGACTCCCCCCACCCTTCTCTAATGCAAATTGGGCTCCCAGGCTCTGGCTAATTCCTCAGTGACTCCCAGTGATGACACACATTTCTGGCCAGTGGTTACTGATGTGAGTGTCCACAGGAGGAGATGATGTTGATTTTGGACAAAGGGAAGAAGTAGGTCAGTGCTTTTCTTTTGAGTAGCTCAGTTATTCAAGTGCTGGATGCTCTAACGTGGCCAGAAAAACACGTTCACCTAATTCATATTTAGGCTGATTACATCATATTATTTTTCTGAAATGCACTTAACTTAGTTTTGAAACTGTTTATTTCATGTTAATAAGGCTAGAGCAGCAGACATCAGCCTGTGGGCTTAAAAGAAAAGTTACAGGCCAGGGACCCATCAATGTCTTCAGTAATCTAGGGAAAAAGGTGAGCTCATGATCCCTCTGTATCTTAGACTGTCCTGTGATCTAGCCAGGCACAGCGCTGTTCTGACCTCTCAAAGCTGGGGTTTGGGGCAGCAACATCAGGACCTCATCTAGCAGGAGGCAATTCACCTCAGTTCTCATTCTGGGCTTTCTGGCTGATGATAGCTTAGAGAGGGCTGCAATCCACCACTCCTTCCCTGGCTTTTACAGGTCACCAGGGTGATGGAGGTGTTAGCTGCCTTTTGTAGCTACATATTGAACATTGTATTTATGAGCAATGAGGACCGTGATTAAATCTCTACTCCGAGTAATGTTCTGAGGCCTTGCTGGTATCTAATCACCTTCTCCACTTCTGGCAATTGAGGAAATGAAGATCTGTCTGTGAACTGTCTGTGGTGAAGGGGAGGGAATAAGCGAGGAGAGTGACACCTCAACTCACTGGCTTTAGATTCTTCCGTTGGCCCCGTGCATGCTTTTCTGCTGGCACCTGCAGCTGGGAAAGCCCTTAGTGAGACAGGCAGGCACTTAGGCAGGAAATCCTTGAGTTCATCCTGCCATGATGCTCATCTTCCCTCTTCCTCTCATTGCCGTAATGGAAGTGGGGGTTTGCTGGAAGAGCAGTCACTGCTCGCCAGGCCTTCCCCAGACAGCTGCAGGTGAGTGAGAGTGTGCGGTGGTGGCACAGAACAGAAGGCGCTGTAGAGTGAAGGTCCTGATGACCCATGACTCTCCCCTGAGACACACCTTGACTGTGTGAGGTCCATAATTGCATGGACCTGCCTGTTCTATGGGCCTGGAGGCAGGACCCCTTCAGGGAATCACTCCTAGGGATATGGTGGGTCATCTTGGCAGGGTATCTCCCACCTGCAGTGACTATCTGGTCCCTATTTTGTTTCTCCTTTTTTCATTTGGCTTTAGCTCCTAACTTCACATCCCTGTGTGCTTGCTACCATTGCTCCTTTCCCCAGGGCCAGTGGCTGCTCCACAAGTACGTTTCTGATGGTGGGAAGGGAGGAGAACTGTCTCCAACATGGGCCTGTTCGAAGGGCTGAGTCCTGTGACCTGGTGCCATGAGGGAAGAAAGCCATTACTAATCTCTACTGCATGGTGGCTCCGCCTGCCCAGCAGGATCAATGGCGCCATCTCGGTCCCATTATGTTGACTCTGAATCAGCGAGGAACGCCAAGGAGCTGGGAGGAAAGGGCTCCTCCCTGTGTGGGGTAGTGCTGACTGCCTAGGACAGACAGGTCCTCCTTTCCTCCCTCCACTTTTGGGACAGGTGGCAAAGCACCATGCTGGGCTTATAAATACAAGCTAGCCTTGACCCTCCAGGAGGACTTGCAAAGACCCTGCACATGCAAGGTGCGCCCAGCTCCTGGCGCACGGGGCGAGCATGGGTGCTGCACACCCTCCCTGTTGAGGCCAACCAGTTCTGCTGGCAGGTAGAGGGAGGGGTGGATCTTGGAGCCATTTCCAGGGAGCGTGCTGGCACTTGGGAAAACACAGAGACTGAAGCTGTGGCTGCCTACTGTGCGCCAGGCTGCAAGGGGAGGAGATGCCATTGCTCTCCTCACCCCCCTGCTCTCTCTGGGTTGAGGGTGCAGCATTTAAAAAGGCGTCCTGGTGGGAACTCGCCTCTTCGTCCCCATGCTCCTTGCAAAGAGGAGGAGAGCACACTTTTAAGACTATACCATTTATGGAGTTCCTCAGCTTAGTGAACCTCAGCTGACCTCAGGGTACTGAGTTTTCAACGCAGCAAAGAAGCATTTCAGCTGAAAGCGCATACCACCCAAAACATCTCTCCTTGCATCTAGAGGGTGGGGGGGGGCTGCAGGAGGGTGGACAGCAAAAGGGAGCAGATACATGCCAAGACGACATTGAATTAGTTACTCTAGGATATAGCCAGGTCACTTCCTAGGAATGATGTTACAGATGAAGAGGACCAGCTTAAATGTAAAGCAATTTCAACAGCTTTTGGCACGCACTGGGGTAAGGCTGCGAAGGGGGATGGGGAAAGAGCCCGGCCCGGAGCACCGCTGGGTGCTGCACGTCAGGACGCAGAAATATTGCCTGAGCGATGCAGTGTTTACAGAGGGGAAAAACATTAATAACACGCACTAGGCCCCTCCTGCTGTTTCAACAAGATGAAGGTGTGCACGGGAGAGTGTGTGCGTGTGTGTGTGTGCGTGTGTGTGCGTGTGTGTGTGTGTGTGTATATATACATGTACCTCCACACGCACACGCTGTGGCTGGCGCGGGATACCGCTTGGCGCAGAATTTTCCAGCCAGGCTACAGTCAATACTGACAAATATAGTATACGTCCCGTCTTGCCCACAGCAGCAAGGGAGCTGCAGCAGGCTTGATGCTTTCCTGCCTGTTGTGAAAGACTCCGAGTGTTTTCAGCAATGTGGCAAGCTCAGATCCGAATTTCGGCTTCCCACACCCGGCCTCACGTCTGCAGCAAGTGAGCTGAGGGGGGGGGGATGACTCGGAGACAAGCGCTTTCCTCCCTGCGAGAGCCCTAATTCACCCCTTAGCGCTCTGTCCACTCCGTGCACTACATAAGACAGGGGTTCTGTGTAAGAAAAAAAAATAGCATGTGAGATCATATAATTAAAGATTGTATCAGAATGTCTAATTAGGATGACTGAGAGAACTTGGCTGGGAGACGCAGCCAAGAGCTGAGTTAGTGTGTTTGCCAGTCCAAAGCTCCTTAACAGTAATTAATCCTTAAATGTCCAATTGTTCAGAGTTCAAGGAAACACCTCCTACTACTGTACTTTGTGTTCCTGTTAAGCAAGGAGACACAGCAGGGCGTGTGCCCTTATTCTGTAAGAGCGACACGCCTAGGGGTGTTGTTAGGAACTAGACCGAAGGTTGAGTATAATTATTAACTACCTAAAAGTTCCCAGCATTGCACAATTACCCAGGCATCCTTGCAGCTCGGCATTTGCCTGATTTTTGAAATATAAATGCAGAGCTTTTAGTGGCACGTATGTACAGATTATATCAAAGTGTCATCTGTTCCCCTTCCAAGGTAGCTCCTACCACTCAGCTGGAACTCATTAGTGAAGGGGGCTGAGGGGAGTAAGTGTACAGAGCTAGACACATGCAGCCAGGGAAAATCAGTGCTGGAATTCAATCAGCTTATTTACATCAGTTGCAAATTTGACCCAGCGATTTTTCCTTTGTTTTGATGCTGTCAGTGACTTTTGCATTAACATAAAAGCCCTGACTATTTACTCTTGTGGACTTTTTTTAAAATTCTGTTTGCATTTTTGAGGGTTTTTTTTTCTTTGCTTTATTGATATTTACTACAACAACAACAACAACAACAACAACAATAAAAACTCAAGGAAAGAAATACAGGTGTAGGTGAGTCTAACTGCTTCTCCCACATTAGGTCTTCTGCCATTACGGGCCCTTGTCCAGGGAAATCACCGGGATGGCAAGAAGGGCTGCTCTGGAGGAGGAGTGGAAAGTTTATGTCACTCTGCTCTGCCTGCTGCAGACAGGTGGATTTGAAAAGACAGAGCTGTTGCTGTTTATGTCTTCAGGAAAGCTCAGCAAAGCTGCAGTATCGGATGTCAGTCAGAGACAAGAGGGAGTTATGTGTCATTTCCTCAGATGTAACATCATCTTTTAAGTCACATTTCTGCATTTTTATCCTCTTCTTTTTTTAATTTAGTCTTTCTGGTGGGTGTGGCAAAAGCTCCACTCGGAGCCAACCGGCCAAAGTCGCTTCTGCAGGGGATCATTAACTGAGGCGTCAGCCAAGACAATTCAGTGTTTATAAAACTTGCAGACAATTAAACGCAGTTGCAACCCTGAAATGCTATAATTGGAAAGCAATATATAACGATGTCCGCCAAATGGGACCAGCTTCTTGAAACTCACGTGGGCAGTGCAGAGGGACGAGGGGCCAGAGGGAAGGTGCCCGCGCGCCAGCCAGTGCTGGTGTTTGCTCAGCGGCTGCTTTCCTGCGGCAGGTAGAGGCCCCAGCCCAGATTAGAGCCTCGTTAGGGCAGGCGCCCTGCAAACTCCCAGCCGGAGACCGTCCCTGCCCTGCACAGCTCCCAGTTTAAATAAAAGAAAACAAAGGCCAGGGAGGGAAGCAGAGACAAAAGGGGACTTGCCCGGGGCCACCCAACAGCTACAAGCTGGGTCGGGTGTTTGGGCTGGGTCCCCGAGCCCAGGCCACCCCTCGCCCGCTGCAGCACTCCCGCGTGCCTCCCTGCCGCCTGCCCCTGCCCTGCTGGCGTCCCCTTGCCTCGGCGGCTCCTCCTGCCCCGGCGTGCCGCCCCTGCCCCGCTCCCCGGCGCGCGGGGAGACGGCGAGCCGTGGGGCGCTGTTGCACGAGCCCTCTTTAGTGTCTCACCCCTTTGCGTGCGCAGAAGCCCTTGGGACTGGCTGCTCTTTTCGTGCTTAAACAGTGTGCGCGCAATCGGGCTGCCATTCTCGGTTTTGGGGCACCACGGTAATGAACGCAATTGATGCTTGTCCCTCCCCAGTGACTGAGTGGCCATCGGGAGCTGCGCCAGACAGCTCCTGAACCTTGCCAGGGCTCTCAAAGCATCTTCTAAGATGTCAGGCAAGGGGGGAGAAGTCGGAGCGCTAGACTGGGAACACCGGAGCCCTGCTCCAAGCTCTGCAACTGACTCACTGTTTCACCATGAGCACATCACTTAACCTTTTTGTGACTCAGAATTTTCATCTATCAATTAGGGATTTGTGAGGTTTAATTAAGGTCTGTGAAGTCCTTTAAGATCCTCACTTGAAAGATGCTGTGCAGGCATAAAGTGGTATATGCAAGGAAGAAAACGAGAGAAATTAAATGCTCCAGCCAAGAGAGAGGAGAGGACAGGCTTCCCACTTCTTGGTCTCCCAATTACATGCTCCTTGTTCGAATGGCAACCTCACTTTAACCTGTGGACAAACGAACTTGTTCACCCCTTCTTGCAGCAGACAGGCGATGACGTGCAGCAGCGCCTTACTCATTAGTTAGCCTTCAGTCATCTTTCCAGAAGTATGAGCAAGCGGGGCAGGGGGAAGGGAGCGAGGGCGGGAGGGGAGGAAGAATTCCACAGAAAAGGGAAGTATCTGAAAGCAAGCTAGGATGTGCAAGGGCCTTTATCGCTGCTTCGGAGATCTAGCTCTGTGTAGTAACAAACAGGGTTATATCTCATCTGTCCCTAGAGGTACGTGCCCTGGAGCAGGGAAGAGCCGATGAGTTACAGCAGAGAGGAAGCAAGAGAGTCTTCTTATGCAAGACATCCATCTCCGAGTCAGTGAGGTGGTACACCATTTAAAGGAGTCTCAGTAAAGCATTTGAATATAGCTGGAGTGAGAAAATGTTTTATCTATGTATGTATTTTAAGGCTAAGGCCTTGTTTGCAAAAGCACTTAAATACACTCTTAGGTTGAAGCTCGTGCTTAAATTTAAGCTTCAGCTTAAGGACTTTATTGAATGGGGACATGCCCAAATTTGTTTACGTGCTTGGTGGAAACCAGATTGAAGTGGAGGGAGTCCATCAGCAGCTGTGAGGCTAGCAGGCCTGTGAAGGTCCTTGGGAGCTGCAGAAAGCAGTAACATGTGAACGGCTCTGCCATACTATTCATAAGGTTAGGCTGATTTGTGGGGAAAATGGGCAAAAAGGAAGTTCCATCTCGAACCTGTGTTTTCCTCTTTGCTTGCTATACAAACAACCCCATGGAAACTGGCTCCAGTAGGTGTGGTCTGTGTATGCACTCCTGGGTGTGCCACTTTGTTGTGTTAAAAGGTCCATTCCTCACCTCAAAGTACCTTTCCAGGTCGTCACTGACAGTCACATCAAAACTAGTGACCCCTCCTGTCTCCCACCTGCATGCCTTTTTGCTTACATAAGAAACAGAGAGATGCCTGGTGACGGGATGAAATCCAGACTGTCGCTATGTTTGGTGTCTTACTTTTTGTTTCACACTGATCTGGGACCCTTCTGTGTATCTTTCTTTTGGCCTACCAGGAAAAACATATCTGCCTTAATTGCTGCTTGCTAGAACAGCCTTGGGAAGGCCATCATCATCATCATTCTCTCTCCTGCAAAAAGCTCCCCCAGTCAGTCCAGTGTCTTTGTGATTTCTTGAACTTCCTGCTGTGCTGGCTGGTCTACGCTAGACTCTATCTTTCTGAAAGTGCAGAGTCTATGTTTCTGAAAGCACCCCAAACTTGGCACAACATTTAGCACCAGTGAGCACTCTTCTGGGATAAAGCATAGTAATGACCTTGTGTGACTTACTTATGACACTCCATTAACGTCTCCCCAAGTAAAAGTTTGTTTTTGTTGCAACAGCAGCATACCTTAGACTCATGTTTATTATATGATCCACTCTAATTCCTCCAGATCCTTTTTGTGCAGTACTGCTACTTAGCCAATTATTTCATGTCGTGCATTTGTGGATTTAATTTCTCCTTCCCAAACATAGTACTTTGTTGTGTTTTTATTGAATTTTATCCAGTTGATTTTAAACAGCTTTTGCAATTTATTGAGATCACTTGAAATAATAATGCTCAGATTAATTGTTCAGAAAACCCTATGCACAGGCCCATGCCTGCACCCATAGCTGGTTCCAGAGCCCAGCCTTTCTGTCTTAAAAACAAAGGCCTCTAGCACTTGATGGCATTCTTGCAATATTCAGCTGAAATGTCAGGATGAAGCCTGGCAAGGCTGTGAATTTTGGAAGGCTCTTTCAATGAAAAATTGGAATGAGAGCATCTGTTCAGCTGGCAGTGCCTTTTGGTCTCTGATCATCTCATGTTGGTTTGAAACAGTCATATTTTCTGTATTATTACTGGTCTTCAAAGCATCCAGGTGCCCGGAAATATGCAAGCTTGACATTGGCTTCTGACTATGAAGATACTGAACTATAGTTGTGCAGTAGTACAACTAGATTACCATGGCTTGTTAAAGTAGTTGCTAGCAGATCTTGGGAATGTAGACCAGTTGACTTGTTTAATTAGATGTATTCCTTCCCCTCCTGCATAATAAGAAAGTGTAGATTATGTTTCTGCCCAGGAAGATTTGTGGAAGGACTGTACCAACAAAGGTATCTTCTTTCCTTCCTCCTCATGGTCTTACATTGTGTAGCTGTGTCCACATACAGGCTTCCTGCTGCTACAAAAACGTCATCAAGGATCCCAGGACTTTCTCTCCTAAGGCTAGGTACAGGTCCTCTGCCATAAAATTTTCACCCATTCCCAGCTGAAGGGCCCCTGTTGGGTTTCGATTTAGGCTGTTTTCAGGAGTGAAAATGTAGTAGGAATTTGGTGTCCTCTGGTGGCAACTATGAGAGTTACAGCTGGCAAAAGCAAGTGTGACCCTCAAAATTGAAATTGTTGTTCTAAACAGCAGGCCTTACCTAGGCCATGTGCTCCAGGTAGAGCATTGATATTTGCACTCTGCACTATAAATATTTCTATTCCAGTTAGGCTTCTCATGTTCCAGTACATTCACCCCTCCTATTTATTTTATGTCTTGGTAGCCACTCCCCTTTCTGAAGTGCTGCGGAGGTATGTGTGACTTTGGGTTTGGGGTTGACTTGATGGTGTTCACTTGCTGTTCAACTGTGATTTCTTTGCCTCACAAAAAGAAATGTAGCTTCTGTACAAAAATAAATATAGCTTCTATAAGTACCTCTGTATGCTTAATGAAAGCCTTTGCTACCTGCTCTTGTCCCGTCCCCAAGCAAAATACGTGTGGCCGGTTCCAAAGGCCTTTTAACCCACTTCTCTGCAAGCTCTGAATCCACTACCCCCAGGCTTGCCTGAATGTGGTTCCACTCACCAGGCAAAGAAACTGGTGAGCAAGAAGACACAGAGCACCTGGATGGCCCGTGTTTGGCTCTGTTAGCCACAAAACAGGTGAGAGCAGCTCAGAGCATTGCATAGCTGGCAAACACTATGGTGGGAGGATGTTTTTGCCACAACTTGTAGCGTGTAAAGTAGGTAAAGAGAGCATGCTGAGCCGTAAGCTCCTGGCTCCAGGGTCCTCTGCTGGAAATGGACAAAAAATGATCAGCCTCAGGGACCTTGGAGTTCAGAAGTCTGTAACTGTTTGGTGCAACTGCAACCAAAGGGTCAAAGGGCTTCGTCCCTTACGAAAAAAAAGCAGCCTTCCCCCTCTTTCCCCATCCCATCCACTATGTTACTTGCTAGTCCCCTCTTTTCTAAGACACCAAAGGAATATGGCACAGCTGGGGCTGGCTCATCCAGGTCAAAGGGATACATTTTCTTACTTGTAGAGGCAGGCTGAGGAGCAAACTGCTCCACGGGGGAGTCAGGTAAACAGAGAATTTTTGAGGTGTGGGTAGATGGGTCAGCAAGTCTGGGACCCAGACAGGCTGACCCCATGGAGTCTGTGTGTCGTGCCTTCATGTGGGAAGAGCTTCAGGGAGCACAGAAGAGGCAGGACCTTCCCACAGTGTTGCTGCAATTATAGCTGTGCTCACAGGCTCTGGGTGAAAACAGATCCCCTTTGTGGTGTGAACACAAATAGCAAAAGGCAGGCACTGCTTTGGGAATTTTGTAGTTTAATGGAAAAGAATGGGAGAAGGGAAATACCAGTGTGTCCATTATACAGAGAATCACATCACTTTGAGACCTACGCTTAAGTTCAGTTATTTAGGTGCCTAATTTTCATTAAAATCTTTGAGAACTAGGTACTCTGGATTTAAGAATCAGCACACATAGAGACTCACAGGAAGAAAATCTGTATTTTCAGGTCCCTACTCTTAACACTGTCGCTGCATATATCAGAGGCAGACAGATTGCTTTCCTTTGCTATCTGCCTTCCTGCCACTGCTGCTCTCTCAAGGCTATTTTAGCACTGGCTGACTCTCCCAAGACTGTGGCTGTAAACAGGACTCTCCAGACATAAGCATTATCTCCTGATCTGGTATCTGAGAGGCCAGCTAAAGAAGAGGCCATGGGAAGTATCTGGTCCCCAGCTTCTTGCTGCTTACAGACTCAAATAAATCTTTATGCTGCAGTAAAATGAATAAAGAGCTTTTTTGCAGAAGGTCTCTAAATCTTGGGATCTGCTGTTCTCAGGGTCTTTGGAGCCCTCAGCTGGCTTGCAGCCACCGTTGGCTCCTGCTGGCCCACAGAAGGGCAATGACCAGCAGGAAGGCAGCACACCCACCTCGTTCCCCTGCCCGCAGCCCTGGGCTCCTTGGGATCAGAATGCGGGAAAGGATTCACGTTACCTGCTGGGTGAAATCCCTGTACCTCACTCTCCTGTGAGCACAGTGACAACCTTTTCGGACTCACAGCTAAGAGGGGGAGACAGTGGCTCTTCATAATATGACCTTATTTTAAGTTTCAAGCTTACCTCCTTGACCAGCTGCCTCAATCTTTCTGGATTTAGTTTTCAGTCGTTTATTTACCTTGGACTAAATTAAAGGCCCAGAATCTGCTACAAAAGGCAGTGAGGAGCAGCTCCGGCTTTTGCTGCATGGGCATGCCAGTTCTTTCGTGACAGGGGCAGGGGATGGGGACAGCTGCCTACCGGGCAGGGGCCTGTGTTGGCTCTGCAAGCTGCAAAGGCAGCCTGGGATAGCGCCAGCCTTCGGGCAGCGCCTGGCACAGCCTGTGGCAAGAGAGTGTGTGCGTTCCCTTGGTGCCAGCCTCAGGCCAGTGGCTAAAGGGCCTGGGTCCATGCCAAGCAACCAGACGCAATCTGTGTGGGAGCTTGTGCCCTCCTGCAGGCACAAGGAAGAAACTTTGAGTTTCACTTATTGACATTGGACCTGAGGTTTCACTGCAATACTGCTGCCTTGAGCAACTGCCAGGTGTTTGCAGGAGGCTGCTGCTTCATAGCTCATCCAAAACATGGGCATAGCTTCGGGGTGAGCTTGCTTATTTACAGTATTGCCACAGCTCGAGTCTCCGTAGCAGCTCTGCCAACCCCAAATATCCAAGGGAAGAGTCCAGTGCTCCAGTCATGTGATGAGCTTAGAAAAATTCACTTTAAAGAAGTGTATTTGAGGCTTTGTGTTTACATTTGGTATTTATTTTTGAAAGCCATTTTAGAAACAGCTAAGATCCTCCTATAGCCACCAACTCCAGAAGCCTGCTTTTTTTAAGAAGGAACCAAGGCCCTTTGACTATTCAGTAGCCCTGCTATACCCAGAGTGGTGGTGTTCAACTCCTGCACGAAATGACTTAATTAGCCTTGGTTTCTTCCTTCCCATTGAATATTTGCATTCTCTCCAGCAGGTGGTAGCAGTCTCCTTCAAAATATGCAGTTTTCCTGCCTGCTGCTGCAAAATTCCTGCGCTAGGGTAAATGTCCCTGGCTGCCCTTGGCCTAGCTTCATCCCCTACCCCTCTGCTGCATGCCTGAATCCTCCTGTGAAGGAAGAACTGCTGTTTAGGTCCAGAGCGAGCACTAATTTTACCATCAATGTGAAGTGCAGAAACAGGAGGCAATGGCGTAACATCACAAGGGAATGGGAAATGTCTCACTGTTGTAATATGATTCATAACTATTTCATGGTGCTATAGTCTTCTTCCCTTTCTGGTTGGTGGTATAATAGCTGGAACAATACAGGGACATACTTCCTAAATAAAAAAAAAAACGTCAAGATCTAAGGCCTTGTCTAGGCAGTAGGATTAGCTGAAGCATTCACACGTCACAGACATGCTGTATCTTCAGATGAAATGGAGAATTAGTCTGCTTTATATTTCCACAATAAGTCCTCTGCCAGGCTGGTGTAATATGATAGTTTTGTGCGTGCAAAAACATTACGCTCTGATATATGGCCTCTGCTTGTTAGCAGCTGAAAGAGCTACTTCCTTAGTGTATACGGTAAAAGATTAGCTTCTGGTGGCAATATTTTGGGTTTAAAAATAAACAACTGAGTGCTAAGGGTCTTTTTTAATGTGCAACTATAGATTCATTAGTTTGTATTTTAAAACATTGGTCCTATAGTTGAAGACATAAATTGATTGTCAGAGTTTCTGGTTTTCAATATTCTGTATAAGCAAAAGGAACGCAGAAAAAAAGCTCTCCTGAAGTGAGCAGCTGAGGAAAACTTGAAGACAAGGAGAAAAATCCATAGGCTTTCCCAGCTGTAGTTCTGATACCAAGTGAAGGTCTAGGTATATTATAAGCTACCTAAAAATGTAGTAATGGGTCAAGCAGTTTGACTGATATGGTTGAGTGCATATAACTGAATATATGTTTGGGTGTTGCTTCCTTCAGAGCTGACATAGCTGAGTTTTGCTTTCTGTGGTGTTACGCTCTGTTGGGCCTAGACATGTGAGCTGGGTATGTGGTTACGTGCACTTAAGAATATACAAAGGCAGCAGACTGCTGTTCTTCACCAGCATCTTCCAGGCAAAGCCCATCCGTGCCGGGTGTGCTGTCAGCTTTCTCTGTCCAGGACGGATGGCAAAGAAAATCACACAAGTCAGGCAGGATCGGATGCCAGGTTCAGCTAGCGCTGTGTCCTGTCTGTGTGAATCCTTATCTAATTAGCTGCATGGCTGCAATTCCGGGGTGTTCCTGAATACTGGCAGCTGGGGGCTGTCTCAGGGAGTGGGGCTTTCCCTGCATCCTGTGCGATGCAGCTGCCGGGCTTGCAATAATGCCAAAGCCTTGGCTTGTCTCTGACACTTTCTGCATCTAAGAGGAAATTTTTTGCTCTTCCTTTTGCATGTTTCTTTCATTTTTGTCTCCACCTGCCATTTGCTATTCAGTCTAGGAGCTGTTTTGACATTTGGGTGGTGGGAAGGTGCATTTACAGCAGATTTACAGGCCTTGCAGTTAGCGCTGGAGCATGTCACAGTGTCTAAAGGCATTTGTGGCTAAACTGATACTCTTGCAGCTGTGGTTTATTGCAAATGTACAAATTAATGCTACCTTTCTCCCCTTTTCCACCCTTTGCCTGATGTACAGTGAGCCGGGGAGCTTTCTCTCTGGGATATTACGCACTCACAGTTCACTAAGGAGGCTGTTTCTCAGACTCCCTGATAACCAGAGCTTTCTCTTGAGTGATGCAGCCACAGGCACTTGCATGTAATGACAAAAAAACACTAAAGGTAACTGCTTTTTACACTGACACTGTGTAATGCTGTGTTGTCAAGAACCCTGAAAATGAGTGTCCAGGCCCTGCAGGCAGCCCCAGCCCTCCCTGTCCCTGCTGCCACCCGGGGCCTCCCCACCACCCCTGACCCCACGTCAGCCCAGCCTGGGGCTGGAGCCCAGCACCGCTGCAGCGTCATGGCCAGGACCCCTGACCCCAACCGAGGCAACCTCCCAGCCCGGCCCCGCAGCAGTGCCTGACACTGGCCCCCACCATGGGGAGCCCCCAGCTTCGTGGCACCTGGACCACAAGTAAACTCCTACCTCTTCATTACCTTCCTGGCCAAAAGAGCCTTGTCTGTCAAGCTGTGTGTTGGTCTGGGAGACGCCCAGGTGGAACAAACTCCCCTCTCAGACATGAACGTGGGAACCGGGGAGCAGCTGTTTGCACTGACGAGGTCCATGCTGTGCTTGGGCTGGGATGAAATTAGAGACTCAGGAGGTGGAGGAACTTTTTTGCCATCTAGGCAGATTCCTGCTTAAGTGCTACCCTGAATAACATCTAGGTGTGTTCACAATTAATATTGCATCCCCACTTCTGAAAAGTTAAGTGGGCATAAAATCAATCTCCAATGTATTCCCTTAAAGAATGACAAATTTCAGTCATGAAACAACAAAAAGACAAAATAAACAGCCCTTTGAAGGACGGGCTAGATTGCCTGAGACACCAGGTGTGTCAGAGGTTTAGTAAAGCATTTGAAGCTATTTATTTAAGTAGTCACCCATTAGCTCTGTAGGAGCTCTAGCTGGGTATCAGTAGGCTCAGAAGAGACCTGGGGACACTGCAGGGCTTTGTCTGAGGACAGCAGGGTGTTTTACAGAGGCTTGATGTTAATGCTGTAATCAAGGTGCAGTGGAGTCTTGTTAGGGAGTGTAATATCACAGTCTAACTGGCACTTGTGTGGACTCTTTGTATCTGCAAAAGTGACTGGGCTATTGCAGTAGTGTTGTAGCTGGGATTTTGGAGACCTGGGCGTGTGGCTTACATGCCCAAATCTCTGATGCTTGGATTGACTGTTTGCATACAGGCAGCAGTACAGTCTTACTTAGAGACTTGCTCTGTGCATATGCAGTAACTCTTATGCACTGCTTGCTGTGCCTATGATGCACTGTAAGCTTGGTGAGTCCTGAATTACACCTATTGCAGTTTGACCGAGAGGTTGTGGAGCTTGCTCAAGCTGGAAAAACTTGAGCATGAGTGTGATCAGCCCAGGCCTTAAGATCATACTAGTTTCTGGTCAGTTCAGTATGAAGGTTGATATTTGCAGAAAATTCTCTGGCGGAATGGGAACAGAGTTACCTGTACTGCTTGTGGGCAGGTGGCCTGTCTTGGAAAGGATTTGTGAGGAATGCCTCAGTATAGGAAAATTCTCCAGAAGCAGAACTGCCCGTATCCCATGGGCTGCAACTTCACCTGGAGCTGCAGAAGTAGGGTTTAATATGCCTAGTGCCAGGACTGGTGGCACTCAAGGCTTTGCGCTACTTCCCTCAGTGCCTCATGGTTTCTTCTCCCAGTATTGGGAATCTTATGGGCTCAGGATGTTTCTAGGAGCTTTAACTTTCACCATTGACATCAGATAGTGATAGAGAAGTAACCTCCTGCACTGCTTTCTAGGGTTCTTTCCTCTGTGTGATGGCTGGTGCTTGCTCTGCTGGTTCCAGACATAAAGATAACCCTAGGTGATCACTAAGCAGGGAAGCCTCTCTAGACCCTTCAGGAGTGGTAACACATCCCTGAAGAAGTGCTTGATCTCAGAGAGTTGTGAGGGATATTTACACTGTCTCACTTTAGAGCAGGGTTTCATAGCACAGGGTAGAGCAGCACTGCCTTGCACAACAGCTGACTGCAGCTCTGGGAGGAGGACTTACTCTCCTTGCTCTGATCATGGCCTTCCCATGCTCACCTGTGCTGACTCTGATGTGCTTCACACCTCTCTGGAAGTCAATTAAGCTTAGCTTTTTGCAGTTTCAGTGAATTAAATCAGCTCTTAGAAGGGTCTGGTGGCTCTGGAGCTGGTGGAAGAGAGATTGGCACAGCATTAGGATGGGTGAAAGCAAGGAAGGAGCGGAGGCAGGAAAGGTGAGAAGAGTACAACTTTCCCCTTTTGGATGGATGTGGGCTGTTACAAAGGTCTCAGCTGCCCCGTAACCTCAGGAATGGGGTCTCCTTCCATGCCCAACAGAGACAGACTGGTGCCAAACTGAGGTGTAATACATTGCTTGTATGAGCCTTGAGTGTCCCGGGAGATGGCTTACTGTTGTAGGTGCTCGTATTTGGTGAGACTACTCTTATGAAGCGGCCAGCTGTCTCTGAAAACAAGACAAATTCTTAGCAGGACACTTAACTTCATTATTCTTCTGTGAGAAAGTTTGTATGGTTTGCATTGTGTGATACCAGTAAACTCCTAAAAGCGTAGGACTAGGGTAACATACACTTACACCAAGCGTATGCATCTTTATTAAGAGTTCATTTGTTGCATGAGCAACAAAACACACCTGCTATGCACATCATGTTCTGGATAGCTTTTTTAACCGTCAGCAGCAACCCCCAAATTTTTTTTTACTGGCAGCTACTTTCACTTGTGATCACATTACTTGTTCAATAAATAGTGTGGCTCATTTCTGATAGATACGGACAGAAAGGATGAGCAGAATGGGGGAGAAAGTGCATAGCAGAGGAGAGAAGTGGGAGAAGCCGTGCCACCTCTGCTCTTTGACCCGTAGATGAGGCGATGTATAAACTAGGGTTACACATCTTTTTTGAAACAAGGTATGAAAATGTTATCACGGTCAATTTGCTTTCCTAAGGTGAAGAGGCTAATAAAATTTATGGCTGCTGAGTTATCAACTTGATAAAATATAAAGAAGGAAAAAGAAGAGAATTTCTTTGCGAACAGCCATAGAGCCTAAGCAACAGCACTTGAAGAGTCTCAATTCATAGAAGCACTAATCATGAAGCTACTGTTAGGCTTGTTCTTTCTTTGGTTTCTCTACTCAGAAGGTAAGATTTGAAAGGCACCTTGAAAATTCCAGTTTCACAGTATATAGGAACCTATATTTTTGGTTTTTGCAGGGTTAGTGTATACCAGAAATCTTAGAAGTAGGATGAGGAAAATCTATGAGTAAAACTCTGATCTTGTGTATAGTTTTGGTTATGTTTGATCATTTTAGATACAAATACATGCATTGGTTTGCACTGTTCTGGGGACCAACTTCATCTGAGGCAGGCACTAAGGTTTTCTGAAGAGAAAAACATCAAATAATCAGACTAGTAATAAGGTCTGTCCCCAAATGGTGCAGAGGTGCAAGCAAGTGCCAGAGGTTTTCTCTGAATTTGTGCCTGTGATCATTTGCTTTTCCAGTGATGGAAGACTGTTTAAATGGGTTATGCAGTATCCTGGCATTCAGGGCATCTTCATTTAGATTCCTGCTTTTCCACAGACTTTCTGTATACTCCGAGCAAATTATGTAGCTAAACGAACAAACAAAAAAGACTCTATTACCTATACTGGGTCTGTGTATTTTACACTTGGAGCAAGATGCTGACTTTGTAGGTGCTCTAGTACTGAAAACGCTTATTGGCTCTGTGCTTCATCTCTCCATCTGTGAGAAAGTGGTACGCAATAGTAGTGCTTTAGCTTACCAGTAGATTTTGAGGATAAATATCTTCAGAGGACTATAAGCTGCTCTGGTAAATAACTAACTGTTGAGAAGCTTTGGTTCCTAAAATAAGCAGAAGAAATGATCACAATTCATCTTTTAATTTAGGGGAACAAAATGCATGGTGACTGGAGTTCCTGTGAAAACTTGATTCATGAAAAAACTGTGACTGATAGCAGCCTGTAAGAATTATTTGTTGCAACAGGTTAACTAGAAGAGCAAGGGAGGAAGGAGGATAAGAAATTTCTCCACTATTTTGGGAAAATTGTCAGAGAAATACTTTTATTGGTGACATAGTTGAGAAAATTAAAAGCTAGAATTATTGAACTGTAGAGTAAGGGAGTAACTGTAATTTTGGGAGCAGTAGGAGTTAAAAGACATCCTATGGAAAGCATAAATCCTGACCAAACAAGAAAAACTGAAGAATATATGCTCTGATAGGTTAACTATATTCAGGCAAGCCAAAAAAGAGTCTGAGGGAAAGCAACAAATCATTGCTAAAGGAATTAAAAACTAATAAATCCTTTTTCAAATACACCTGAAACAGGGAGTCTGTAGGGCTGACTGAAATATAAAAGAAAGCTCAAGCCTAGCAGAAAAGCTAATTTCTTTTTTTCTTTAGTGTCCTCTGCACAGGAGTTTGAAACAGGCTTTGCACTCAGAATCTTTCTGTGCAGGGGACAAGCCTGAGAAACGGTAAAATCCTTCAACAAATGGATAATGCAAGAGGAAAAAGAGTGCCAGGACTAGATGACATTCACCCAAGGGGGCATGCCAGACAGAAAGATGAGCATGTCAGTGTGTTAGCTCTGCTGCAAACTATTTCTTGAATGAGTGTTAGTACTGGGAATGGAAGATGGCAAGGGTTTAAACTTGCCCCCATTTTAGGAAGATGTGGGGAACTGCAGTGGTAGTTGTACAGTAGTAAGGATAACTTCTGTACTAGGCAAATTGGTGATACTAGAGTAAAGAACAGAATGAACTGACTCAGGGCAAGTGTGATACAATGGGAAAGCTTCGTTGTGGAATTGAAGAAGAAAATTCATGACTATGGGCACATGCCCATGGATAACTCGGCTGAGGTCTTTTGACCGAAAGCTTTTAAAGAAGCTAAGCTGACATGGGATGAGGGTGAGGGGACTTTTATGGGCCCCTGGTTTAAAGATGAGGAATTAAGAATAAGACTAGACTGTAAGTTTTCAAACAGGAAGAAGAGGGAGGAGAGAATCTGCAGAGTCTCATAGTGATCTGTGATGAGACATGTGCTTTTCACCATAGTCAGAAGTGATCTGGATAAGGGGGCAAACTAGCTTGGTGATGCAAAATTATGCAGGATACTCAAAATAAGAGCTCAGAAGTAATGTATATGGGCAAAAATTGTCCTAACTATGCATTCACAATGGTGAAAGAGGCAAACAGAATTTCAGGAGTCAAGGAAAAAAGTAGAGAACAGAACAGAAAATGCAATTCTCCTTCTGTGTGCAAGTCCATAGTTCACCCACACCTTGTCTAGTCTTTTCACCTAAAAAATCATATTAAAAAAGTCTAGGAGGAGGTTAAAGGAGAAGAGTGATCAAACTTATGAAACAACTTCAACATGAGGCAAGATTAAATAGATCGACTCTTCAGCCTGGAAGAAAGATGGATGGGAATATGATATAGGCATACAGGGGTATGCAAAATCATGAATTTTGTGGAAACGGGAATGACTACTCTGTACAAGAACAACCAGGCACCAAATCAAGTTATCAGCCAATGAGGAGTAAATTTTTCGCAATACATAATTAAATTATGAAGCTCCTTTGCCACAGGACTGGGGGGGCAGCCAAATGTGTGAATGAGTTAGAAAAACAAATAGGCAACTTTGTGGAAGAAAGGTCTAGCAGGGGTTCTTCAACACTAACTGACTGCTTGCTCAGGAAGACCCAGGAGCACAGTTAGCTGGGAAGTGGGAGGATACAGCATTGAAGTATAACTGTATTTTCCTTATTCTTTCCCCAAGCATCTGCATCTGGCTGTTGTCCAAGACAGAGTCCCAGATCAGATGGACCTTCAGTCTGACACAGAACAGCCATTCTTGCGTCTTTGAAATTAAGGGAGGGACGATTTTTTTTCTTAGTCGTGGAAACTGGGCTTGGACCCTCTTTCTCCCCCAGTGTAACCCTTGAATCTATCCTCAAATGTGGTTGAAGTTTGTTGATGTTAAACATCTCGGAGATACTGAGCTTCTACACCAGGTTAGCAGAGTGCAGGTGTGCCCCTCGTTGCGCATGCTTTCAGTATCTCGGGCGACAGAGCTGGGATTCTGGTTATCGTCCGAAGTCAACTGTCATCTAAAACCACAGATAGGACGAGCGTATACATTGGATAAAATGTTACGCAACGGCCTGGCAGTGAGAGTCTCAACTGTCTATCAAGTACAATAAAAATAGTATAAATCCACAAATAGTTCATGGCTGAAACCCAAGTGGGAAAAAAATGTATAGAAGTTATGGCATTTATTGAACAAAGTTATGCGATACGACTCATGTATTTACGCAGTGTTGCGGCAGGAAGGAGCAGCAGTAGGGGAAGCGGGAAGCACATGGGGCTGCTCGGGAGAGGGGCCCTGCTGGCCCGGCCCAAGCGACCCCGATGGCTGTGTTGAGCTGCTGCCACATGTACGCCGTTTAGGATGTGAAATGAAAGGTGTGCTGCTGCCAGCAGGCAGCAGAGCGAAGCCTTGCAGCGCCGGCTGCTTTGTATATGCCAAAAAAAGAGAATAACTAGCTCAAATAGCTGCAGGTCTCACTTCTGGTTCCACTAACTACTTTATCTGTCAGCGCTCTTATCAAGAGATGAAAATGCAGCAGTTACTATATGACCTCAGCAAACTCTCACAACACTGTGGTGTTGCTCGCTGACTGTGGAAGATGTAGATTAATATGAATTGCTCCTTTCCAATGAGTTCTACCATGTATGTGTTTAAATTGTTCTAAATTTTTACAGAATAAGGCTAGGGTGCACTCTTAATGCATAAAAATTGAAGGCTGACTCATGCACATATTTGTTGTTGATTGCAAAATCTCCTTTTGTTAATTGAGAGTTAAGTATTTATTTACTGCCCTAGGTATATTGTACTTCATGCAACAAATAAAGACAGGTCACTTTCTTTGAGAAACATCATTAAATTTAGTCATAGCACAGCAGAAAAGCTGTGTGCTGAAGAGGAAAACAGGTACAAAACTGAAAAGTTTTTTTTTAAGGCCTGTGGAGTATGCAGTTGGTAGATGAGGTTCACAAGCGGTCCATCACCTGTGTGTTTAACTTTGTTTTATTCCACTAATTTCAACAGACCTCATCTGCTTATAACAACTAAAAGTTTATTCCAGTATATTAAAAATTGAGAAAATACATTTGGTTGTTGGGGTGAGCATCACCTTTGGAAATTAGGGTAGAGGAGAAAGGTTACCCCTTTCTCAGTATTGTATATTTTTAGGTATATTATGTCTTCTGAAGCATTTTTCTAAAGTAAGGAAATAGCACTTTTTTTTTTTTTTTTTTAAGGTAATGCAGGTCAAGTCCTGGAAGAACAGGAGAAACTAAAGGTAAAGTATGAGAACAGCTTTATCTTTTTTCCTTTTCTCGATATCTATCAGTCTAGCTGTCTAGCTGTTACTTCCTCTGAGACAAATAAAAGAAAAATAGAGCTCGATGGTCTAAATTGTTTAATTCTGCAAAAAGAAATGCAAACAAATGACTCAGCAATGTAACATTGCAGGTGCAAGATTACACACCCTAATCAGGAAATAAAGGTTTTTCTGAGCAACATTTGTTATTAGGTTGCACATCCTGTATGTAGACCTACTGCGGTTAGCACTTGTTCTTAGATGCTCTGTTGCTCTTTTAGAAAGGCAAGATTAAACTCATCCTTGTGCTATAATGGTGCAAGTGTGGGCACCACTGAAGTCCTCCAACTGAGGTGGTGGGAAGGGACCATGGTGGCCCCTGACACAATGCAAATTTAATCTTACTTTATAGTGACGGTCAGCTGGCCACACTTGGTCACAGTGCTGAGGGAAGCCCCAGGAAAGTCGCCCAAGTGACAAAAGGAAGCCCCTGCAGGAGTGACAGACCGTGGAACATAATGACCAATGGCAGAGTCCACCTAAGCCTCTTCCACTCTGTTCTCAGGGCTGATCTGCAGGGTGGTGCTGTGTAGGTGCTTTCTCAGAGCTCTCATTTTTACAGATTTTTGTCTGGAACCAGCAGAGGGGAGGTTGAAGGGAGATTGCTGCTTTGTCAGTTGTGTGTATTTCCACCATATTTATGATGACAGCCCTGCGCTTCAGGGATCCTGCTTGTTCTTGGTGCATCTTTGGAGGATTTTGTCCTTCATCTTTCTTTAAGGCAGTAGAGATTGGCCATAGCTACAGTCAGGTTGTGGGAGGCATGAAGTTATATTCTCAGTGGTACTAAGCAGTCTGACATGCTGGGTTTGTTCAGATCACTCACATCCTTGCATCAACTACAACTCATTTTAATTTTTTTTTCCTCTTTAGTGCTTTCTATCATCGCATGGGAATTTTGCCTGTTGCCAAGGACCCAGAGCATGGCTGATGCCCTGGGTTCATTCTGCTCTAGGTTCATTCTGCCTTTCCTATTGCATATTGGAGCTGTGGCTTTTCTTTGTGTGCTGTGTGCCTTGTAGCATGTGAAGATACATGGAGTAGATGGTCTTATGAACTCTTCTAGATTAAGCATTCACTGTTTGCAACAATGAACATAACAGTAAATTGTGCTGAACACGAACTATTTGCTCCATCCCAATTCTGTGGACATCAGTAAGAATGCTGAGAGAAACGTATACAGTTTTGGAAGAGTGGATGTGAAAATGCAGCTGTCCTGATCTGCATTCCTATGTATTTCTAGCAGAGGAGTTACTGTTCTTCAAAACTGCTGTTATGTCAGTGAGAGCTTGGGACTGAGTAAGAATGGAGCCTGTAGGACCCCTCCATCCACAAATATGCTCTGTTTTAAATATTGTGACAGCTTGGTGGGGCACTACAGGTGCTGCTGTCCCTGCTGTGACCTTGCTTGTGAACAGAGACCCCATCTTTAGGCTTCTCAGTTCGGCACCTACATGAACTCTAAATTTCCTTGTTATAATTAAGCAATCAACTGTGCTAATTTTTTATGTCAAAGGCTCTAAGAAGCTTCAAGTTTTCATGTCAGCAGGTGATGTCACCTGGGACTCCTTCATCTTCAGGTTTGTATCTAATAGTATCCTTATAGTGGCTTTCCCTCTTAAAACTATTTGAGAACAGGAGGGCGGGAAACAGCTGTTCGAGGGGATGTATATGGGTGGGAGGTAACTTAAGTGGGGGTGAGTCCTATGAACGCCTGAGTTTTTTGTTCTGTTCATAATTACACTTATACCTTAGTTTCTTCAGTTGCTAACTGAGGATCCTGGTATTACTTAAATCAGACAAAACAGTGTTTTGTGCTCTCTTGTTGATTGATGGTTGAGCACTTTAATGAATGCAAGTACCTAAAGTATTTACTGAGCACCTAAGAAAAGTTTTGCATCCTCTATTGCTGATTTAAAACAGCGAATAGAAAAAAATCAGTATAGACCTCTTAATTAATTTTGCTATGTTTTAGTATACTGGTGAATGTAATTTTCTTTCAAAGTTACTTCTCTTTTCTAACCTGATGCTTTTCACTTTTCTGCAGTTCATACTCTGAGGCCAGCTGACATTAAAACAGTCACTGCAATAGGAAGTTTGCAAATGGTAAGTACAACCATGAAGTATGTCAAATGTGACCCATTTCCTCAGTTCTGACTCTGATGAGCTGATGATGAACTGAGCTGATGATGCAGTTTTGGGTCCCAATTAGGGGACTTCAGCACTTGAAACTTCCCACAATCATCAAAGGTTTCTAGTGAAAAATGACTGGAAATATCTGCTGTTCATTGTTCCATTATACTGCGAGTCTAAAAATAGCCAGTTGACTTTATGTGGGAGTAAATTCGATCACAGTGCTCTTGCAGAAAAAGATAATATGTGATTAGAGTGCTGTGATTTCCCTAACAATGAGCGTAACAGATCGAATAACTGGAAGAAGAAGCTGGGAAAATTCAAATTGGAAAAACTTGCAATTTTGGTGGTCACCTTTAGAACAAATTATCATGGAATGAAGTAGATTTTCCATCCTAATGAAGTGTTTTCTCTAGAGATTGTGTTCCTATCTGAAAGACAAAACTTCTAGATGAATCACAAAGATACACCTTTGATAAATCACTGGGTAACATTTTTCTGTCTGTTTTAATACAGTCAGGCTTGGTTGATTGTTACTGATCTTAAGAGCTGGAAATAAATATCTGGAAGAGAAGTGAAGCCCAATTAGAAGCACTTAATCAGAATCCTCAAGCTTTGAGGAACTTCAGAAATATGTACTGGACAAAAATTGGGAGTCATTGCAGGGGCTACAATTGCAAAGAAATGAAGGAGATGCTTCCTTATCACAAAACAACCTCAAATTTGAGTTGGTATTCACAACGAGTTCATACTTTTCCTTGAGCTAAGAGCTTTACATAAAAGATTAACATTCCTGGACTCCTCCTGTGTGCCTCCCTGTTCAGAAAAGAAGGTTTGTCATAAATCTGAAGGTGCTTCACCCATATCAGATGCATGGTCCTCTAGAGCAAATCCTCCTTTTTTTTTTTTTTTTTTAATGCTAATGTCTTTATTGCCTGTGGGTGGTGCTGTGCAAAATTGTATATATGATTTTGTTTTAAGAAATGTCTACTTTCCTAGAGCAAACATCTCTGTCACTGTTTCCTCCTCAGACTCGGAAATCAATGAACTCCCTCTGTTTATCTTATTTTTTTTCTACAGATGCCAGTGAGTGCCATTCATGAAAATTACCTAAATGGCTTTAGGTCATATCCTATGTCAAAAAGGAGTAGATCCAGAGAAATTCAATACAGTCTGGAAAAGCAATTCATTTGCCCGAATTTGACATCAACTAGTCAAATTTTACTTTAAGCCATACGTAAAAAAGGGATTACCAGGTTATGAGAACACAGTGTAATAAAATAATAAGTTAACTGCAACACAGTGAAGCAAGAATACGTACAAAACAACACTACTGAGAAAAGGAGTGGAGTACAATAGGACAACAGAGTGCGCAGAGCTAGTCTGTGCTTTGCTTAATGGTATTTTTATTGCTTTTTCATTCACAGACACCAGGATCTAGCATGCATCATGAAGATTTGCTCCAAAGGTAACAATGAATTGTTAAGGTTAACACTGATATGTATCAATACACAAATTTATATGGTGCCACAGAGTAGGAATGAGGCCCAAGCAATTCTTATTGTTGCTATCCTGAAAGGAGAAGGAAGCCTATATAAAAATAAAAAGGATTTTGGGTCATTGGATCCTTCCCCAACCTTAGTTAGCAGAAATTCTTTGTACTTACAATGTGTGTCCTATCCCAGATGTGCAGCTATCTTAAGGTTGCAATAACCTTGATTAAGCCTCATTACTACATGATGAGTCCTGTACAGTAAATATCATCATGCACTAATTACAAATAAGGAAGAAGAGATTTGCCAAAGCAGAGAAAGAACCCAGGAGTCCTGATACCCTGCCCTCTGTTTGAGTGATTCCCAGTGCTTCATGGACAAGTTTTACACCATTTTCATCTTCTACCCCCTCTTACCAGAGCTAAATCAGTGACAAACCTATGGCTAATCCTTGTAGATGCAGATCTGCTTAGCTCTTCTGAGTTGTAGCATTGACCCCTGGCTGAGGATCTGGCACTCCATAGACAAACTCTAAAAGATTAATGTTTTTTAAATAGCTAAACAAGCACCCATGTCTGTGTGTGTGTGTGCACATAGAGAGATTCCTGCATTGTTAATTCATATGCATAAACGCAATTACTGCAACATGCGGTGTGTACAGAGACGCAGAAGTTGAGACCCAGTGCACTGTTCTTACACAGCAGTAGCTGATGACATGTCTGTTTTGGGGAGAGAAAGGCCCCATTCGTAATTTCAGCAGCTGCTGTGAATACACCCTCTGAGCTAATAAGCACACTCTAGCCTAGCTAATAAGAAACTGGGGATGTGTTGTAACATATCTTTTATTTGAGAAATGGGATCATGGCAACTTCATGCTTTCTCTTCCCTCTCTGTAGCACAGAAAAGTGCTTCCTTGAAGTAAGCATGGAAACTTTAGCAGGTGCGTCTTGTTGTCACACTAAAACTTGAGCAAATAGATTGAATGATGTGCTGACAGGTGATCCAGGGCTTTGCTGGGCAGGGGTGCGGGGGAAGGCTGAGGGAATGTGTATGCAGGGAACATGAGTGCAGTACAGGCTAGGTTATCCATGCTGGCTTTAAACAGACTCTCGGTATAGATAAATAGCAGTAAAGGGGTCTTGCATGCCCATCAGAGACTCTAGGAATACTGCTACCCACATTGCATGTCCTCACTGCGCCTGCTGCTCATACTGGCCAAGTGAAATCTTGCATGGTTTTGCCTGTCCAGTACTCTTTCTGTTACAATGTGTTCAGGATTTATGCTGGGGATGCCATAGAAGCACCAGATATATAAATTCATCATTCACTACATCAGTCAGCTCCAGCTGGCTCTGAAGGTAGCCTTGACTCACTTGAAGGATGTTGCAGGTAAAATTTTCACGTCAGCTGAAATCCTAAGTCAGGAGTAGATAACTCTAGGGTCCCCCTCTCCAGATCTTCCTCCTAGTGTCTTAATGTCACCTCCATTTCCCCTTGGCATGAAAGGGGTTTAAAACCTGGCAGCTCCTCGGCACTTCAGGAAGCTGTCTCTGTGTGGTCTGTGTCAGTAGCCTTGTTTCTATAGCTGCCCGCATTTGACTCCCCCTATACTTCTTGTGGCTGGCATGAGAGAAGAGGATGGGGGTTTCTGACCTGAGAGTCTGGAGGCAAACTCGTATTTCAAATCTCTGCTTCAAAACTCACAGTACTAAGGAACAACGCTGGTGAGACTAGCTGCAGTGAGTCACAGGCTGCATCTGTAGTGCCAGCCAAGAGGTTCCCAGGCCTTGTTGTTTCTGGCTGGCTTAAATCAGTTGTGTTTATAGTGAAATTGCAGAGCAGCAGTCCTTTGTAAGCAGAAACAGCCTAACCTGTATGTATCATTCAGCTCTCATTAGCAGTTTTAATCCCTCGGTCCAGCAGCAGTTTCCTCCACCTGGCACAAAGGGAGCAACATCAGAAGGTCAAGCCAGGTAAGTCTGAGGGGTTTTGGGCTGAACAGTTCACTTTTGGCTGGAAGGGTATAGGATGGAGGCCTTTGATGCTGGAGCACTTCAGTGAACCCAGAATATGTTCAGTACTGGTAGTGGGGGCACAAGGTACTCCAGGGACAGACCGTACCACTGCTGTTCACTTGTCGCCTGTGAGGAGCAGGAGGAAATGAGCCCACTGTATGCTTTGGGGGCTGGATCATCTGACTTAACATCAGGTCTCCCTCTTTATAGCTGCAAAACAATTTTTCTGGACTCAAATGGAATTAGTGGTATGCCTATCAACCTATGTCTGTCGGCTTCATCTCTCTTAACTGCATGTGTCTGAAAGTGAGATATCAGAATATGAGCTGATTGCTCCAGGCTCCCTGTGCAGCTCAGATAAGTATCTAATCTTTAGGCATTTAAGAGAGCAGATGAATCCCACCTGAAGTCTCAAATGCTCTTTGATTTAATGGTAAATATCAGCCAAAGCTTTATCTTTACTGGTAGCTCGACAGTTTTTCTTTTCCTTTCTGTTTTTCAGAGACCTGCTGGATCAAGCTAAAGAAATGTTGAAAGTCATGAAAGAGAATCAGGTTTGTTTAAAGCACAGCACAATTCAGAGAGCTTGATGTTGAAGCAGAAAAAGGGGGAAATATAATGAAATATTTTAAACACAACTCAAAGACCTCTTCAAAATAGAAAATGCTGTTTCTTAAGTTTAATGAACTTTGGTGTTTCTGTTGTAAATAGAATCAAATCTGTACGTTTTTAAAAGTATGGAGTATTGTTCTTGAAAGTATCCCACCTAGTATACGTTCACCAGAGTGGCTGAAGAGCTTGGTATGGAAACTAACAGTTTTGTTTCCTATTGGTTAAGGATGTAAGACCTCTAACTACACTCTTTAACTGCACCAGGGTTTCTGAGAAGCCATCCAAAATTATAATTCTCAATATGTCTCTTTAGTTTTCTCTTAGTCTTTTAGGATGATATTTTCCAAAAGCCCAGTAAAGCTCTAAATATACTTTTGGCTGATGTCAGTGGTTGACACTGGTGAGAACTGATTATCACTTATGGCTGAGTGCTTTGAAAATCCCACCCTGAAGTTTTATGCACTCATTTTTCTTGTAGCCTAAACCTCTGAGGCATGTTATGGTTTTGTAAAATGGTACTGACATAACTCTTCCCTCTACTGGGAGCCTAATCAACTATTTGAACATGGATGAATTAGCATAAGATTTTGTGGAATTGAATGTTTCCAACCAATGCTCTTTGGGACTGGAGTGTGTGGTCTAATGTGCTTAGTGTAGCTGAGCAGTCCTCTGGCTCTCAGATTTTTGCTCCAATCTTCATCCCACTAGTGTGACCCAATTGCAGCAGTTCAGGAACATTAACCCTCTCAGCAGACTGCAACAGTGATGGGAAGAAGCAGCATCAGGCTTTGTGCTAAGTGTGCGTGCTCATCTTCTCCAATGGACTCTCCAATGGCAGTAGCAATTTCTGGTTTTATCCTGAGATTTTTATTGGTGTACGTTGGTAGCATTTGCTGCCTAAACATCCTTTTGCTGTCTCCTCTAAGGAAAAGCTGCTGAGTCAGGTGAAGGTGATGAGGGTGGCCAGGGCTGGGCCATGGACTACTGTTTAGTCTTGCTGATGTAAACCTATAGCAAATCTTGGGTGGAAAAAGAGTGAGAAAATGTCAAATAGGGCTCTTACCATCATACTTATTTTATTTTCCTCCAGATGATGAACTTCCAAAATGACTGGAAGTTGATCACCGTTTTCTTTAGTGCTGAAAACCCATGTTCTTCCTGTGCCTCCACACAACCGGTAAGATTTCTGTAGAGTGATTTAGCAATCAGGGCAGATGGTTAATACACTTTTCTAAGCTCTGCTCTTTGCCATAATGAACCAAAGCACTAGATGTTTCCAGGATGTTGGGACTACTCTATGCAGTGATGTAACCCCCTGGCAAAAAATGTGTTTTGTGTTTATAAGCAATTGTACTTAATTTGGAATCCCAAGTCTGTGATGCCACAGCAGAAGACTAGCTCTCTTCCACCTTCAGGTCTATGGATACTTTTCTCCCCTATCCTTGTCTTCTTTTATATGTTAAAGTTGCCTCATGATACACAGTCAAACTGCACGACCAGTTCCATGGTTGTCCTTGGTGCTGTCCAAGGCTGAATCCAGAATGTGATGGTCATTAGTAACATTTCAGTACACAGCTCAACATACAAGGTTTGTCACTTTTGACAAATTGATAATTTTTTTCCCTACTAGTTTTGATAGTATTTCTCATCTCATTTACAGAAGAACTGCATATTGGACAACCTGAAAAAACTTAAAGAAGTCTTGGACTTTTTATATCAAGAAGTAAGACTTATTCATCAACCTTGAATACCTAAATCCTTTGCTGGTTATCTTGTCTCCCTTGCAAGGCTACAGCTTGCAGCAAAGTTCAAGTGACTTAGAACACCAGTCTCATCGACTCCAATCCACTGATTCTATTTGTTGTCAATAAGTGTTTTCTTCATGTTTTTAAAAGCTGATGCATGCAAACAGAATGGATGGACAAGTAACTGCTTATCTTTGTAGCACACGCTGATGTACCACTTGATCTTTGTGTTTAGGACTTAAGTGATTTGCATTAATAATGGAGTACATCTACCAAGGCCTGAAAGTCATTCCTGTTGAACAGGGTGATCTGTGAAAACAACTAATATCTATTTATTGGATACATGGAGCTACCTTGGCAGTGTACAGGCAGCTAATTATCTAGTGATGACTTGTACATACTAGGGCATTCACCTGTTAAAAATATGTATAATGGGTCTTCCCTCCTATTCAGTGCTCATTTTAAGATCTCAGCATTTTGTAAGGTTATCTAGCTGGCTGAGCTAGGACTCATCAGCTTCTCTAGGATGGTTTCTGGGAAATGCTCTGAGTCTTAGTGCTCTTGTAAATAGTAGAATAGATGAGGATATATCACTACTAAAGCAGGCTGTTAGCTGTTTATCTAAAGTATTTCAATAGCATCCTCTAAGAATTTTGTTTTGCTGGAGTGAAGGCCTAAAGGGTGTTCTAAACATGCCACATTTTGATTGCATCAAACCACATCCGCTCATTTTTCTCAGACTGACTTCTGCAAATGTTGTCTATGGGTGAAATTCCACCCATACGTTCTCTTCAGATTCTCTCCACTATGTTTTTTAGAATTTGTATATGTGCACTTGTAAAAGTGAAATATCATTATGTAAATGGAAAGCTGCTTTCTGCTTTGGGGGGAGGTGAGGCAGGGTATATGAGAATGAAGTGCTGGGCTATTATAAAGGATCTTGCATCTTCAGGCTTTTGCATTGGTACATTACCACATAAAGGGTAGTTCCTAGTTCATTTGAGTTCAATTTAGCTGTAATTGAAAGCTTTCAGCTGGTGGCCCCTTGAGTAATGTAAAGTGAATTGCTGGTTCTCAGTCAAGAAGTCATGGTCACAAATACTTCATGGATGATCACTAATATTATTGTAGATGGAATGTATGGGAGTAGGGTTCGGGCGTGAATTGGGAAAGACTGAAATCCTTGATTCAATGAAGGCAGAATACCAGGTCAGAGATGACACACACATGGCAGGCATCCTCACTTACCATTATCACTATGCTCTGATCTCTAATTGAAAATACATTGGGATTATTTTTTTACTTTATCACTGCAGGTTCCCAAAGCCTTTGTAAATCTGGTGGATTCCACTGAGTTCGCAACTTCCTCTCGTATACGCCAAGGTCGTCATAATGCCAGGTAACAGAGGTCCTTTTAAACTGCTTGACCCTCACAATCTCCTACTAGTATTCAGATACCTAGTTAGCTACTTATTGACATTATCACTATGAAGTAGGGTCTTCTGAGCAGTTTTTCTGCCCTTAATACAAAAGCATGTAAAAGTTTTAGATCTCCATGTTTTTCTGATACACTCTCTCAGCAGGCATGGATTTACTGGGAAGAGTAGGTGCTTTTAACTCTGCCAGCTTGTATAATGTGTTTCAGTACTGCACACTGTGGTTATGGTCATAAGACCGTACAGTCCACACCCACCCTTTTAATTAGTGCTACTCCTGCCCTTCCTTATTAGTAGCAATTCTCAAGTCAAAAAATCTTAGGTGTCTTTAAAAGTTTAAGTTTCTAGGTATCAAGGTTCACAAAAGAAATACCTAACAAAACATTTTATTAGGCTATGAGTCTGAGAGAGCTGCTGTTTGGTCTTAGAGTATGGCAGGATGGGAAACTTGTGACTTGTCAATTCTTCTACGGTAACTGCATGTGTATATATATATATATATATATGTGTGTGTGTGTGTGTATGTATGTATATGTGTGAGTGTGTGTATATATACATATATTTTTTTCAACCATCTCCCTCCCTCAGTGGTGTGAGTAGCTTATGTCCCAATTTAGCATAGAGTAGGAGTGTGCACATGGACAGTTGTGATGGAGTAGTTTACAGCCTACGAGATTACACTCCATCTTACTCCACAGTAATTATTTTTCTTGTGCCTATAGCACAAGACACCATACATACTAATATAGTCATCCTGAAGTGCTTCTCATGTTTTGTATATATACAGCTCCAAAGACATTTCATCAGTCAAGGGAGGAGTCTGGCTGCTGCTTAACCATGTGCTTAATAGCAAGTATAAGCTTTCCTCATCTAAAAGTGATTGCATGGAGCATTCTAGCAAGCTTATTACTCCTGCACAGGCACTGAAGGAAAGGATGTGAGGCAGGTAGATGAGAGGTGGAAAGGAAGGATTTAGGAATATGGGCCTTGCCATATATTGAAGGCCTTTCAAAAAAAATCATTTGTTTGTTTTTTCCTGAGGAATTCTTACATTTCCTTTTCAATTTAAGGTGATCCTCTTTCTCATTATCTATTTCATTATCTCATTATCGTGCTCTTGTAGCCGTGTTTATGTGGTTGAACTGTTCCACCAGTTTGCACGTCTTGCGCTTCACACTGTTTGATACACTTATAGGTTCATCTCGGCCAGCAATAATAAAAGCACATTAACAAAAAGCTCCCATTTTACAGGTTTAGCTAGAGTTCTGTAAAAAGGAGAGAGTGTCTGATCCTGACAGCTACTTAACACTTATACCTGCAAACCTCACTGAAATTTTCTCAGATTCCAGTCCATCCATGCATTTCTGGCTAAACGTAGCTTTTTTGAAACCAGACTAATCTCAAATGTACTTGATATTGTTCCTGTCTACAGCCTTAGGAAAACTCAAATCCTCTCCCATCAGCTGCTGGAATATGCAGTATGCACTTGCAGGTCAGGAATTTGGCTGAGACTGACTAGCTGTTAGATAATGCCTGGCCACCCTTTGGCAGATATAAGCTTTTGCAACTCGGAGCTTCTATCCGCACTTCTAGATGAAGGGCTGTTGCCAAATACTGAGGCAAAAGTTCCTGTGGAAAGTATCTCGAGAGTATTCAACTTTCCAGTGTGACTACAGAAGGAAGTGTTTGAAAACTAGTGCAGCAGCTATTTTAATCCTGAGCATGCTGCTAGCTTGTGAGACCCTGAGCTAATGCAAGTCTGGCACATTTATCAGCTGAATAGGCATTCAGGCCAAGAAGCTGCCCAAAACACTGGACGTGGAAATAAATATCATTCAGCGATTATACTGAAAATTTGGGGTCTGCATGTATCTTTGTCAATATATGCAACAATTTAGTCTTCAGTGTGTGCTTGTCAGTGGCTTATGAGAGTACATGCTGCAGGTCTTTTTTATCAAAAGTTCATAATGTTGTATTTTTTATTCTTTTCTGCAGCAATCCAGGCAGGAATCAATGCAATTGTGTTGGTGAACACTCTGCTGTAGATGATAACATATTGAGATGGTCCTATCAGGTATGGTGTATTTGGTGTTGCTTGGCTCTCATATTGCTAGAGGTGTGTGTCTGTTCATGTTCAAGGTTAGGCCGAAGCGAGGAGTTATTCTTCAGCTATGACAGCCATTTTACCACATGTCCTCAGCAATCCAGACCCCTTTTCTGGCATTGGAAACATTGGAGAGAAGTTCTCTGTATACCTGAGTAATCTCAGTATCTTTTGTAATTACTAATGATTACATAGCTCTTAGCCACCTATGATTTGTTATATCCCAACAGAGGAGTGATCCATCTAGTTCAGTAACCTGACTGTTGATGCCACTTGTTTTAGAAGAAGGAAATTTTCCATAAAGCAAGGACGATTGGGCTGGAATTCCATTAAAAATGACAGGGAGGCAGTAAGCCTGAGATTTCATTGCCTTGCTAAATTTGCTGTTCTTCCAAAGAAAATGATGATAATTCAATGTAGCTTTCTCATAGCCACAAGCAGGTTTCCAATTGTTGTATAAGAAGATTTCATTAAATTACTGTCTTTGTTTTGCATTACAGGATTTGATTATTGTGGTTTATTAGGGATGGGGATAATCTTAGTCGAGTTTAAGCCTTGATGAATTGCATATATATTACACAGTCTACTTAGTAATACCCATCTGATTAAATGTTTATCTATTCAGGATGCTTGGGAAAAACTTCTGGAGTCTGAGAGGTATGATCAAAGGGATGACTTCACTGTTATTCTTCAGCCTTCTCTCCAAGAAATAAATCTGCTGCTTAGACTGGTGAGCAAAATCCTGTCGTTCCATTTTTTTCTGGATTGTATTTAGCGACACTGAGTGCAGTGTTCAGCTGGCTCTTTCCCGTCTAGGCTGTGTATAATGCCAGAGGACAAGGGTAGTCAGGCATGCAGAACACACCTCAGGATCAGAAACAGAGGTCCTGAGAATGGAGCTCACTTCAAACAGTGTCAGTCAGAGACTCTTAGTTTTTGAATGTTATGTTCCTGGAGAGCTGAACTCATGGCATCTCTGTAGATTAGGTCACAAGTGTCTGGAAACTGTCAGGTCTGCTAGCTTTTCCATATACTTGTAGTTGTTGGCTCATTCATTCCTGATTACACTCGTGTGTTTATAGTCAGAATTCAGAGGACTTGACTGTAATTAGTGGAAACAAAGCCAAAAAGGAGTAACAAGAAATACTTAAAAATGTGAAGGAAAAAAATGATAAAGATTTTTGTAAAACATGCTGAAGAGTAGAGTTACCTCCCTGAAAACACTTTAAGACTAATGCAGTCTGGGTTCCTGGGAATGTATTTTGTTCAGACTTTATATCTGGTATAGCCAGTGTGGAATTTCTATTGATAGGGTTGTCTGGGATGCCAGATAGCATTTTGCCACAGGTGATTTTAAAGGAAAGTTCAAAGGTCAAGGTTGTCTGAGACCCAGCAATGGAAAGTGAAAATATGACTTTCTGAACAATGGTTCACTCAGAGCAAGGGATCAAAATCTATTAACATCTAACCTTTGGTGATTATAGTAAAATGAGTGGGTGGTGGGTCACAGTCCAGTTCCTGGGCCTCATAACAGCTCCCTGAATTGCTCCCCACACCACAGAATCAGCCCAAAATGGACTGGGAAAAGGAAATTTGTTTTCCATGAAGGCTGGGATTTGCTATATTGCAAAATCTTTCTTTGCTGCAGTGTCTTCTTATGCTGGGCTTGTTTCATGAATGACTTGTCTGTAAACATATAGCAGACTTAGCTCTTGTGACAATGTTCTTAGTGGATTTATTATTTATTATTATTTATTATTGCTTTAAATGTTATCTTATATCACAGCTTCAGTCTTTACTTCCTCTGATGTTTTTTTTTTTTTTGATACATCTGAAGGCCACTATGTGCAATATACTGAACTCTTCAGTCATTTCATTAAAACAAAGAAAACCCTTAGACAAATTTGTCATGCTCTCACTTTTTAATGCCTGTGTCAGCTACAGAAAGAGTTGTTTATTCCAAATTGTTCATTTGATCACAATCCGCATGTTTCCCTGATCTCCTGAATGTCACTGTTGTGACTGTTTTGTTGTTGCTCTGCTCTTCCTACTGTCTCGTGGATGTGCTGTCCCTTCACTGCTGCCTTACAGTGGTAGGTGCAGCAGTTGCTTATAAGAACAGTATTTGTTCTGTCTTGACATATCAGCAGTAACTAAGGTCAGCAACAAATGAGTTACTGAGAGTACCAGAGACTGTGATCCTTGTAGATATTAATACTGTTTTATAAAATAAGGCCTTTTATCATGCTCTAAAGTGCTTTCTCTTTCAGGAAAGGGATGGTTTCAGAACCATGTCAAAGACACAAGTGGAAATTCTGGAAGAAGATTACATTTTCATGGCTGTGGGTCTCTGGAACAACATGGTGAGCAGTACCACACACTGTTGCTTACTGGCCTTAGTATGGATACCTAATAGCATCTCCACGCTAGCCAGGCTTTGAGTAGCAAGGAGGGGAAGAAAGAATATGGGAGCAAAGCCGTCCCATAACTGCTGCCTTCAGATGTGCAGAGATATTGCTGTCTAGTAATGCTGAATGTCAGGCAGTCCCAAGAGATCTCTCTCTTCTGTTCTGTAGCTGTTACTACTGCAAGCTTTTTAGAAAGATTTCCAAAGTAGACCTTCAGGAAGTCTCAGGGAATAATGAACTGTGACAGTCCCTTCTTTTGCTAGTCCCACACTTGTGGCAGAGTGGGACAGTGACAGCTGAGGCTCATCCTAACCTGAGATTATGATGATTATTGTCTTTGCTCTCCTGCGTGCTGTATCTACCTCCCCTTTACTAATGAGTTTCATAACCTTGGTTTCCTCATTAACTCTCATCCTTCTGCTGCTGTTTATCATAGTAAGAGAAGGATAAACAGCCTTGAGGAGCCCCCTGTACAGCCTCAAGGGCTGGATATTTTACCCAGCTAAGGAAAGCCAACAAATGGTGGCTTATAAGAGGAGGGAGGGGGTGTCTGAAGGAAACATGGACTCTCCTACCCCCTCTGGTCTTACCACGATGACCAATTTTGTAAGAAGCTGTTTCCTTATGCAGGCTTGAGCTGCAGACACATAGCATTTGTGTTTTGACCCTGTGGGTGCACAGACAGCTGGAGGGGTTTGCGTATCAGCATTGATGGTGGTGGCAACTGAAGGAGTTGGAGTTGCTTTCCAGTGTGTTTGAGAGAAAAAAGCCAGGCGCCTGGATTTTGTACTTGCCAAAACAAATTAGGATGTTACTGTTTAGTGCATATCATGGTTGGATGTGCTCTGATATCAGTGGTTTTTAGATAAGATGTTGATTTTTATTATTCCTTTTGGTTTAGACATTTTCAAGATTCTCCATTTTTTTTTTCCTAATAACCCTCTTATAATACATGGTTATTTAAGAAAAAAAAGCATATATAATCTTATTTTAATTAAAAATAATCCACAATGGCAAATGAAGTTAGATTAAAGATAAAAGACTTTTTCTTGCTTTAAAGGCCAGATATTATTAAGCTTTTCTTTTATGAGAGCACCTACTGTTCCTGTGTCTGTGCAGATTGTCAGATACATGAAGGAAAAAGTATATATTGCAACAGCCTGTTAACAAACAAAATTTTAAAATAAATCCATACAGATTGACAGGTTCCTGTTGCCTCTTATGCTAATTCTGGTAGTTCTTGTACCCTTGATCATTTAAAGACAAGAGAAGTAGGATTTGTAGTGAGAGACTGTGTCTTATTAAACCAGATGATATAGCTGGAAAAATCGTCCAATAAAAGGTGTTACCTCTCTCTCTACACCTGCCACTTTAGTTAGGTAGTAGCAGCTGAAGAGTTAAAAATTGATCCTCTGAAACTATAACCTTGGAACGAAAGTGCTGCATCTAGTTATCTTGTTCTTCACTGTTACCCGTAACGTTCCTCATAATAATGCCAAAGTTCCCATCTCAGTATTGTACTGTATCGTAAAACAGATGCCATGATAAGATACATGTTGGCTCCTTTATCACTGCTTTGCCTTACTTTCACCAGGCAACTAGCTTCTCTAGTCAAATGAGCAAGCCTGAGATTGAAAGTCAAGTTCCTGAATTCTGGATTAAACATAGTCTCTCTGTGTCTCTAAGTTCTCTGTAAGAAACTGGGTGAGTTACTTGAACTGCCCATGTCTTAGTGTCCCCATCAGTGGTGGTGATATTTACCTAGATCACACAGTTATTACCATCACTTAAATATGATCTGTGAAACGATTCAAAGAGATGGCATATCCTCCCCAGATACTAACTGTTATAAATCTTAAACCTAGTCAGAAGCAAGTCACATGAAGTATGAACATCCAAACTGATGTGAAAAATGGCTCCTTACATCTGCTTACCACTATATTTTCATCAGCAAATTTTTGAAATGAAATGCTGAATATTTTTTTCAGATAGTGCAGAAAATCAGTACTTCTTACAGGAAAGGGACCACAGTGCTGCCAGTTTGCTATCCCACTTTGTGCTTTTCCAGCAGGAAATATTTGGGGTCAACTGAACCAGATTTATCAGAATTTGAGTTTCATTTACCTATGTCAATAGATCAGCCTGAACTACTATGTTTTTCAGGGCTTATCAACCAGAACCTGTCCTCCAGCTTTGAGTATTGTCCTTCTCTTTTACCAGTCTCTGCAATTAGGAGAGTTCATGTGCTTCTAATGGGCTTTACTTTCATTTTTTTCAAGTCCAGCCTATAGTTCTCCGTGACCTCTTAATGCCCAGCTTTTCAGGTATCAGTTTATGCAGAATGACAGTGCTAGGCACCTCACATTCTTTACAAGGAATTATGATAGTATCATCCCCATTCTGAAACTGTTATATTGCTTCCTCAAAATCCTGGCTCTAAAGAAGGGAAGAGGGCTGGGGTTTGATTCCTGGAGTTTAACAACTCATGCAGGCACATTCAGTTAACCTGACACTGATTTTTCTTCCTCCTCTCAAATTCTTACACTTCTTGCAAGAAACTCCTCCTGTCCATTCAGATGATATTTTTTCTTTGCAGTTTCTGCTGTTGGAAGAGCCTTCCTTCTTCACTCTGCTTCACCATTTTTTCTGCATGTTTTCCCCTTTTCTGCCCTGATGTTATTTAATCCTCTGGGCTGTGTCCTTCAGTGTCCCATTCTTTGGCGTGTTACTCTGTTGTTGTCACTTTAACACCTGGGAGCATTTTGTGGAAGCGAGTGGCAAAATACTATAAGCCAAATGAAGTGTTACTTTCAAGGAGTGTTGGGGGCCAGTTACACTGTCTCAGCAACTGAGCACACTAGGGATTCACCAGAACCAGAAAATTGTCATAAGGGGAGACAAACACCAACTTTGCTTTATTTCAGTGTTTTACCTAACTGTCCGGTGGCACCTTTAGAGAGGGGACAGTCAGGAGATCTGGGGGAAGAGCAAGATGTGGCAAAACCGCATGTAGCTTCTGGTTTGAAAAGAGGCTGCAGGAATGGTAGAGTTCCCTTGACAATTCTTTTCCACTACTGTTTTCCTGCCTTCTTTCTTTAGTGGAATTTTCCTAGGAAAACTGGAGATTGTCAGAAAGGCACCTCCCTGGCGAGGTTTATTACCTACCTACCTGTGATCGTATTCAGCCGTTGCGCAAGAGCAGATGATATGAAAGACGCTTTCAGTTTAAAAAGTGCTGGCAGATTCACTTACCTGATAAGAGACGCTGTAGCTCTGCTAAGAGTAGCAGCTAACTATTTACGCTCCCCAGGAAAAAAAAAAAAAAAAAAAAGCATCACTGGGAACTGATATGAGATCAAGATCGTGGCAGATCAAGTCAGGCAGCAAACATAGCAGTATGAGGAGGTACACAAAAACTGCATCCAAAGTATTTGCCTCCTCCCGCTGGCTGCCAGGCTGTCTTTATGTTGGCCACACTCGCTTTGAGTCTTGGCACCAGCCTCCCTTGTGGAATGATAACCTGCTGACTGACCAAAGGGTAAAACCTGGGAAATCTAGTGGCAGTTGGCAAGTAGAACTGAAATTCGCTCTGCGTGGAAAGAAGCTGAGCTGGCAGGTGCTAAAGTTTTGTCTTAGACATAGGTGGATACTGAAGCATTCTTAGTAAATTAGGGGCAATGTGGTTCTTGCACTACAGACATCAGAGAAGAGTCTGCTAAAAGCCATTGAGTAGCTGGGAAAAGCTGAGAGAGGCTGTTTATTTATTTAGATAACTTTGATGTTTACCACAGAGAGTCTGACTGATTAATTTTGGCAAATGCTTACAATTTTATCTCTGGAAATATATCTAGAGGCAAAGCTCCTTTCATGTGTGTAAAGACTTTAGACAAAGCTGCTTTTTCTCCTGTGTTCCTTTTGTGTAAGAGAAAAGACCACAAAAAACCCATCCTACAGAACAGGAAAAAAACAAACTGAAACCAGGCAAGAACCTGAATGGGAGCAGCACCCTCCGGAGGCTGTGCATGCATCTCTTCTGCGTTCAGTGGTTTACACTGCCTTGGAAACCATTGCATTAGAGTATCGTGCCAGCATGCGAACCTGTCTATAAGGCAGGTGTGTTAGAAGTAGGGCTAAATTTTGGCAGGCTGCAATACAGAGTCAGTGCCTGATTTCCTATGACCAGGATCTTGCACCTTTGCCACATGAGAAACGAGCTGCATGGGAGCTGTGAGTCCCCCCATGCCCCGAGGAAACAGTGCCATCAAGTGACAGGGAAAGAATTGCCTACTGGAGAAATTCATTCTCCTCACCCAGCTCCCAGCAGCAGATAAGTGTGTAATACTTGTTTGATATTCATTCCCTGCCAAGAGAAACCACTGTGGTCCCATGTTCTGTGGGTTAACTCTGTGCTGGAAGAAGAATATTTCCTTTTAAGAGTGTCATTAAATAGCTACTTTGTTTTGTCTTATGAGGACAGGGAAGAAGTACCAGCTCCCACTGTATCTTTTCTTTAGGGCTTTATTTTGCAGATCTCAGTGGCATTCCTTTTATTCCTATCTTTCAAAAAAAGCAGTCTCAGTTTCTTCAAATGCCTCTTTTAAAGAATATCTAATTCTGTAAATCTCTTCTCTACTTCTCTCTGAATTTTTCCATTATTGTCTTTGATGGAACAACCAAAATAGAATATAACATTCCTGCCCAGAATGTATCAGTGACGTCAAGCTTGTTATTGCCATATTTTGCAGTGCCTTCAATCATGTTTCTTATGTAGTCTGTTTTTCTAGCAGCAGCTGCTGCTGGTGCACATTGAGCAGAGATTCACTGAGAAATCTAAAATGGTGCCCAACTCTTTTGAGTGTGATTGCAATTTAACTAGCACCCAGCAAGGTGCATGAACAGATGAAAAGATTCTTCATAGTATTTACCACTTTGTGTTGTCAGTATTGAGTTTTGAGTCATTTCATAATTTTTCATTAATAACAATCCCCTTGCCCTCTTGTGGGAAGAGAAACAAAGGCCAACAAATATGAGTATTATCAATCCTCTACACAGAGTTGGAGTGCACTTCTGTTACTGTCTAACACATATAAAAAGGTAGATAAAGAAACAGCTCTGAAAGTGGGATAAATTAGCAAGCTTTTAGTAAGGAAGCTACAATCATCACAGAATTGGTGTGTGACCTTTAAGGTGTTATATTCCATATTTTTGTGTGAGACATTTATGGTGTTATATTCCATATTTCTGACTTTATTGCAAAATAAATTTGCAGCACAGGGAGTACAAAAATATAGTGCTCACAAGACAGAAGGAAAGAGTTGATGCAGCATGAATGTGTCACGAAATAGAAGATTTTTGGTTTTCCATTTATGTTGGGGATTTTGTGCTTTCGACTTTTCAGGTAAAGCAGTGTGGACTTATCCAAACCTTCAAAGTATAATCTGAGTCAAACCTGAATTTTCTGAGGAGCTTCAATAAAATTGTTTTTCTTCAGAGTTTCAATTTGCTAAAAGCTGCTTTTTCTCCTCCACAAAAGTCCATAAATTTCTTGTATGTTTTTATATTAGAACCACACATTGCAGAAAGATGAAGAAAGGACTTCTAACCATGCCTTTCTCAAGTGCTAGTGAGCGTGGCTTTCACAAACTAGGGGTAGACAAAAAATATGTGACAGATGAGGTCTGGGATAACAGAGAGACTACTGCAAAGAGTTGTTACCTGTCAGACGAATTCTTCTGCTTGCTCGTACCCAACCCATCAGGGAAGTAAAACTGACCTGTTAATCTCAGCGGAGTTTAAACTACATACCATAAGAGCATGAAAACTAATCATGGAGATGGTTTAAGCTATGATGTTCCTCTAGAGGATGTCCGTAGTTACCATGGTTGAGCTGATAAATAATAACTTGTTTGCAAGTAGAAAAATTATGTGATATAAAATCAGTGCCTGGTGGGAAGAACCTTTACAGGGCCAGCGTTGCCAGAGAGTGGATGTGTTAGTGTGGATGGCAGCTTTAATGATGGAGTGACGGTCAGATCATGTGAGCAGCCTTGTTTTCACTTCCTTGTTTTGTAGATATACATGTGGCAGTAATGCATAGATTAATATTCATCATAAACAAAACAAGTTTTTAGTGTATATGAACCTGATGGAAAACTCCAGGCACTAAAGCCTTTGAATTATTGCTGCTCTCCCTTCCTTCGCCCTCATAGTATGTGTAAAATTCTTGTGCTTTGTCCTTTTCCAGTTGGAGCCAGTTGGACAGAAGAAGCCTTATGATTTCACAAAAATGCTTCAGGTCTGGTGTCCATCTCAGGTAAAAGGATTTCCTTATCACTTTGAGATTTTATTTATTTACTCTTTACAGAATTTCCAAGTTTTCAGATATTGCTGCCTTATTCTGAAGTTTTTGGGAATGTGAACTTTCCCACTGCTAGAAATTTATCATTACTGAAGTTCATTGACACAGACTCTTTATTTTATAAAGATGAAATTTTGAAAACAAGAACTTTTGACAAAGTTTAGTTAAATCATCTTACTGCGTCAGATTTTTTTTTTGATTCAAAAGATGATCAGCTAATCTGAATTTATTGATTGTGAATATCAGAGAAACATCAGTATTAAAATCAGTCTTAGCAATAAAATTGAGTCCACGTATTTTATATAATTTGGGCTGTCTGTGACTTGGCTCTGTCTTCTGTCAGATTTGACTATTTTAGTCCTAGTAGCTGTTAATAGAGCTGTACTGTCTTCAGGACCTAAACATCTCTGAGGTTCGAGCAACAGGCTCTTGAGCTTTTTTGCATCTAAGCACTGACTTCAGTAATTTGATAGTGATAAAATATTACTGGCATCCAAAACCTTCACTGAACAGCAATTAAAGCATTACAGAAACTGATTTATCTGTTTTGTTTGATGTTA